>NC_138999.1:71947916-72601250 GCF_964374135.1 Grampus griseus | reverse complement strand
AGTTTCTTTATTGATAAAAATGGGGAACAAGAGTATATATCTCACAGGGTTGTTTTGATGATTAAATAAGTTATGCATACCTAAAGACCTTTTCGCAAAGTGTGAGACTTCACAGCTTCAACCAATGTTTTCTGGTATGTTTAGAAAATAAAAGACACTCCATCTACAACAATATTAGCACCAGTTATATAATATACATTGTTGAGGAAGTGAGCCAACAGATAAAAAGATGGGAGAAGGAATTCTGCGAGGGGGGATGGGGTGAATGGACAATATACCTGATCTTACAGATGTGGGGGGTGGAGAATAAGCATAGCATGTGTAAGGAGCAGGATAGTGTGATGGTAAAAACCCTGGAGTTGGAATCAGATAGACGTGGGTCTGAATTCAGGCTCTTTGCCAACTGTTCATGTCTTGGTTAGGTTGCCAAATCTTATGAATCAGTTTCCTTAGAACTGGGGATAATAGGGTTGCTGTGGGATTGAATGACAAAATGCAAAGTGCCTCCCACTGAACCTAGGTCATAAAATAACTCAATAAATAGTAGCCATAGTTATTCTTAATTATTTGTAAACAAATATTTTCTTCATTAGGGACTTGAGCACCTCAATAGGAGAACCCTTTTAAGCATTCCACTTTCTATGGTGTGGGGAAAAGGTAATAAGTGGAAGTCAGAACAGAAATAGGAAGTGAATTATTTCAGGGCTGGGGCATGGGGAAAACAGAATGGGTTAGGACAAATATCCTTACATTTGTTGGTTAAAACAGTGGACACTATTAGGGTGTCAAGCATATGCTCTGAGATTCCTCCCAGCTTTCTGCTTCAGCCTCTTAAGCTCTTGGGAGGAGGAAATAAAATGGTGTAGTGGCCCCTGCCTCGCCCCTCCCCCACCACGTGGGGAGCACTCACACACGTAAATAAGGGCACTATGACTTCATCACTGTGATGCAGTGATGGTGCAAGGTGGTGAAGCAGTAATACTCTCCCAGGTTCATTTTCTTCTTCCCCTCACTACCAGCCTGTTGGCAGGGAAAGGCCAGATGATAACCTGAAACCCAGCCAAGCCTACAGCTGTGATAGCTGGTAAGGTCAACTCCAGCAAATCGGAGGCATCAGTAATCTTCTTTAGGTAGCACTCCTTTATTTTTCCCATTCTCATCTTGATAGAAGGGTATCTCAAAGAACGAATCAAGTTGAGAAAAAAATAGAAACATCCTACAGCCTCCCACCACAGCACTGTAGTTAAGGGCTCCTGTTACATGAAGGCACTTAGTCATTGGCCAACCAGTTGTCTGCCAACCCATCATCCACCAACTAGTTCTAAACCAAATAGCCCTCAGCCAACCAGACACGAATCAACTGGGTATGAATCAATCAAGCTTACCAGACATGAACCAGCCAGGCACGATCTTACGTGGTATGAACCAATTGGACATGAACCAACCAAGTATAAGCCAACCTGACATTAACCAACTGGGTCAACCAGGCATGAGGCAACTAGGCCTGTGCCAAATAAGCATGAGGCAACCTGGCACATGCATGCAGGCCTGAGTCAACTTGGCATGAGGCAAATAGTCGTGAGCCAATCAAGCACGACCCAATCAGGCACAAGTCAGCCAGGCCTGAGTCAATCAGGCATGAGTCAACTGCAACCAGACCCAAGCAAATCCAGCATGAGTGAACCAGGTATAAGGCAAACATGCCCAAGCCAATCAATCATGAATCAGCCAGGCATGAGGAAACCATGCCCGAGCCAATCCAGTACAAGTCAACCAGGCCCGAGCCAATCAGGCACAAGACAAAGAGCCATGAGCCAAACAGGCAGGAGACAATCAAGCATGAGGCAACCAAGCATGAATTCTTTCTAAGTAAGACCTGCGGAGGCTCGAGACTGCCTATGTTTTCCTCTATGAGTTTTATAGTGTCTGGCCTTTAATCCATTTTGAGTTTATTTTTATGTATGATGTTAGGGAGTGTTCTAATTTCATTCTTTTACATGTACCTATTCAATTTTCACAGCACCACTTATAGAAGAGGCTGTCTTTTCTCCATTGTATATTTTTGCCTTCTTTGTCATAGATTAGGTGACCATAGGTACGTGGGTTTATCTCTGGGCTTTCTGTCCTGTTCCATTGATCTATATTTCTGTTTTAGTGCCAGTACCATACTGTCTTGATTCCTGTCGCTTTGTAGTATAGTCTGAAGTCAGGAAGCCTGATTCCTCCAACTCTGTTTTTCTTTCTCAAAATTGCTTTGGCTATTCAGGGTCTTTTGTGTTTCCATACAAATTTTAAAATGTTTTGTTCTAGTTCTGTGAAGAATGCCATTGGTAATTTGATAGGGATTGCATTGAATCTGTAGATTGCTTTGGGTAGTATAATCATTTTCATAATCATTTTCACAAAATTGATTCTTCCAATCCAAGAACATGGTATATCTCTCCATCTGTTTGTGTTATCTTTGATTTCGTTCATCAGTATCATAATTTTCTGAGTACAGGTTTTTTGCCTCCTTAGGTAGCCCTAGGTATTTTATTCTTTTTGTTGCAATGGTAAATGGGAATGTTTCCTTAATTTCTCTTTCCAATCTTTCATTGTTTGTGTATAGGAATGCAAGAGATTTCTGTATATTAATTTTGCATCCTGTAACTTTACTGAATTCATTGATTAGCTCTAGTAGTTTTCTAGTAGCATCTTTAGAATTTTCTATGTATAGTATCATGTCATCTGCAAACAGTGACAATTTTTGTTCTTCTTTTCCAAATTAGATTCATTTTATTTCTTTTTCTTCTCTGATTGCCATGGCTAGGACTTCCTAAACTGTGTTGAATAATAGTGGTGGTGAGAGTGGACATCCTTGTCCTGTTCCTGATCTTAGAGGAAATGCTTTCAGTTTTTCACCATTGAGAATGATGTTTGCTGTGGGTTTGCCGTCTACTGTATATGGGCTTTATTACGTTGAGGTAGGTTCCATCTATGCCCACTTTCTGGAGAGTTTTTTTTTTATCATAAATGTGTGTTGAATTTTGTCAAAAGCTTTTTCTGCCTCTATTGAGATGATCATATGGTTTTTATTCTTCAATTTTTTAATATGGTATATCACATTGATCAATTTGCATATACTGAAGAATCCTTGCATCCCTGGGATAAACCCCACTTGTTCAAGGTGTATGATCCCATTAATGTGTTGTTGGATTCTGTTTGCTAGTATTTTGTTGAGGATTTTTGTGTCTATGTTCATCAGTGATATTGGCCTCTAATTTTCTTTCTTTGTGACATCTTTGTCTGGTTTTAGTATCAGGGTGATAGTGGCCTCGTAGAATGAGTTTGGGAGTGTTCCTCCCTCTGCTAAATTTTGGAAGAGTTTGAGAAGGATAAGTATTAGCTCTTCTCTAAATGTTTGATAAAATTTGCCTGTGAAGCTGTCTGGTCCTGGACTTTTGTTTGCTGGAAGATAATTAATCATAATTTCAATTTCAGTACTTGTGATTAGTCTGTTCATCATATTTTCTGTTACTTCCTGGTTCAGTCTTGGAAGGTTGTATTTTTCTAAGAACTTGTCCATTTCTTCCAGGTTATCCATTTTATTGGCATATAGTTGCTTGTAGTAGTCTCTTATGATCCTTTGTATTTCTGTGGTGTCCATTGTAAATTCTTCTTTTCCATTTCTAATTTCATTGATTTGAGTCCTCTCCCTTTTTTTCTTGATGAGTCTGGGTAAAGGTTTATCAATTTTGTTTATCTTCTCAAAGAACAAGCTTTTAGTTTTATTGATCTTTGCTATTGTTTTCTTCATTTCTATTTCATTTATTTCTACTGTAATCTTTATGATTTCTTTCCTTCTACTAACTTCGAGGGTTTTTTTTTTGTTGTTGTTGTTGTTCTTTCTCTAGTTGCATTAGGTGTAATATTCAGTTGTTTATTTGAGATATTTCTTTTTTCTTGTTTCTTGTGGTAGGATTGTATTGCAATAAACTTCCCTCTTAGAACTGCTTTTGCTGCATCCCATAGGTTTTGGGCCATCGTGTGTTTTTGTCATTTTTTTTCTGGGTATGATTTGATTTCCTCTTTGATTTCTTCAGTGATCTCTTGGTTATTTAGTAGCATATTGTTTAGCCTCCATATATTTGTACTTTTTACAGTTTTTGTTTTTCCTGTAATTGATTTCTAATCTCATAACATTGTGGTCAGAAAAGATGCTTGAAACAATTTCAATTTTCTTAAATTTACAGAGGTTTGATTGCTGACCCAAGATGTGATCTATCCTGGAGAATGTTCCATGAGCACTTGAGAAGACCGTGTATTCTGCCACTTTTAAGTGGAATGTCCTATAAATATCAATTAAGTCTATTTGGTCTATTGTGTCATTTAAAACTTGTGTTTCCTTTTTTATTTTCTGTCCGGATGATCTGTTAATCGGTGTAAGTGGGGTGTTAATGTCTCCGACTATTATTGTGTTACTGTAGATTTCCCATTTTATGGCTGTTAGCATTTGCTTTATGTATTGAGGTGCTCCTGTGTTGGTTGCATAAATATTTACAATTATCTTCCTCTTGGGTTGATCCCTTGATCATTATGTAGTGTCCTTCCTTGTCTCTTGTAATAGTCTTTATTTTAAAGTCTATTTTGTCTGATATGAGTATTGCTACTCCAGCTTTCTTTTCATTCCAATTTGCTTGGAGTATCTTTTTCCATCCCCTCACTTTCAGTCTGTGTGTGTCCCTAGGTCTGAAGTGGGTCTCTTGGAGACAGCATATATATGGGTATTTTTTTGGATCCATTCAGCTAGTCTGTGTCTTTTGGTTGGAGTATTTAATCCATTTACATTTAAGGTAATTATCAATATGTATGTTCCTATTACCATTTTCTTAATTGTCATGGGTTTTTTCTTGTAGGTCTTTTCCTTCTCTTGTGTTTCCTGCCTAGAGAAGTTCCTTTAGCATTTGTTGTAAAGCTGGATTGGTGGTGATCAATTGTCTTAGCTTTTGCTTGTCTGTAAAGCTTTTGGTTTCTCCTTCAAATCTGAATGAGAGTGTTGCTGGGTAAAGTATTCTTGGTTTTAGATTTTTTCCTTTCGTCAATTTGAATATATCATGTCACTCCCTTCTGGCCTGCAGTGTTTCTGCTGAGAAATCACCTGACGACTGTATTAGAGTTCTTTTGTACATTATTTGTTGCTATTCCCTTGTTGCTTTCAATATTTTTCTTTATCTTTAATTTTTGTCAATTTGATTACTATGTGTCTCGGTGTGTTCCTCCTTAGGTTTATCTTGCCTGGGACTCTCTGCCTTTCCTGGACTTGGGTGACTGTTTCCTTTCCCATGTAAGGGAAGTTTTCAGCTATTATCTCTTCAAGTACTTTCTCAGGTTCTTTCTCTTCTCCCTCTGGTACCCCTATAATGCGAACGTTGGTTGTTTAATGTTGTCCCACAGGTCTCTTAGACTGTACTCATTACCTTTCATTCTTTTTTCTTTATTCTGCTCCTCAACAGTTATTTCCACCCTTCTATCTTCCAGCTTACTTAGTGGTTCTTCTGCCTCAGTTATTCTGCTGTTGATTCCTTCTAGTGTATTTTTCATTTCAGTTATTGTGTTGTTCATCACTCATTGCTTGTTCTTCAGTTCTTCTAGGTCCTTGTTAAACATTTCTTCTGTCTTCTCGATCCATGCTTCCATTCTATTTCTGAGATCTTGGAACGTCTTTACTGTCATTACTCTGAATTCTTTTTCAGGTAGATTGCCCATTTCCTCTTTGTTTATTTGGCCTTATGGGATTTACCTTGCTCCTTTGTCTGCAACATATTTCTCTGTTGTTTCATTTTGTCTAACCTATTGTGTTTATGGTCTCCTTCTGCAGGCTGTAGGATCATAGTTCCTCTTGCTTCTGTTGTCTGCCCTCCGGTGAGTGAGGTTGCTCCAGGGGCTTGTGTAGGCTTCCTGGTGTGAGGGACTGGTACCTGCACTCTGGTGGGTGGAGCTGAGTCTTTTCCCTCTGAAGGGCAGGGCCGTGTCAGGTGGTGTGTTTTGGAGTGTCTGTGAGCTTAGTACGACTTCAGGCAGCCTGCCTGCTGATGGCTAGGGCTGTGTTCCTGTCTTGCTGGTTGTTTGGTGTGAGTTTTCTTGTGCTGGAGCCTGCAGGCAGTTGTGTGGGGTTGGGTCTTGATGTTAATATGGACTCCTCCAGAAGTGTGCATGCTGAATAATATTCCCTGGGGCCAGGAATTCTCTGGCAGTCCAGTGTCCTGGACTTGGTGCTCCACTCTGGAGGCTCAGACCCAACCACTGGCCAAGGAACGAAGAGCCTGCAAGCTGCACGGTGTGGCCAGAGTAAAAGGAAAGAAAAGAAAAGAAAACCAACAGACAAACAAAACCCAAGACAAATAGCAAAAACAATGGCAAACAAACAGCAGCAATAACAACACTACACACACACACACACACTGAAAAAATAAAATAAAATAAAATAAACCAAGAGAATAAGCATACAAAAGAATTTAAAAATGAGAATAGTCAATAAGGACTAAATGAACAAGAACAAAAAATGAAAAAGAAAACAAAATCAGAAAGCAAACACAGGCGCTTCCCTGGTGGCGCAGTGGTTGAGAGTCTGCCTGCTGATGCAGGGAACATGGGTTCATGCCCCGGTCCGGGAAGAGTCCACATGCCGCGGAGCAGCTGGGCCCGTGAGCCATGGCTGCTGAGCTTGTGTGTCCGGAGCCTGTGCTCCACAGTGGGAGAGGCCACAACAGTGAGAAGCCGTGTACTGCCAAAAAAAAAAAAAAAAGCAAACACAAAACAAATACATAAAAATGATCAAAAAATATAAAGAACAAAAATAAACACAAAACAACAGAAAAGTAAAGTAAAAATAGGAAAATCAAAAAATATATTAAAATTTTTTATAGAATAAATAATAAAAAATAATAAATAATAACAACCACAACTGAACAAAATGAAAGAAACAAAAAAAGAATAATAGTAATAATAATATTTTCCTAGGCTGTCTGCTGTCAGTGTTCTCACTCCCACAGTGAGCTAGAGCCAAACCCTGCCTCCCCAGGAGGCCCTCCAATACCTCTATTTAGGTCTCTGGACCCACTGTGGGTACTGTGGGGGCAGCTCAGACTCTGGGCTGGCCCAACTCCTGTGTGTACTTTCCCCCAAAGCCCACTGCTGCTAAAGGTAGAACAGACTCAGTTGTGATAGCACTTTTTGTCCATTCACATACTCCACAGATGCAGGGTTTACCAAGCTGATCTCTGGGATTTATTCCTTAGCTTTTGCAGCTGCATGGAGAGATTTCCATTCCTCTTCCTTAGTTGCACCACCCTTGGTGCTCAGCTTTGGTTTTGGCCCCACCTCTGTGTGTGCACCACCCTCAGGTGCCTGTTTCTTTCCCCAGTGAGAGGGAGTGAAAGCAGTGGCTGATTGGGGCACACTTACTCACTTAGGCCAGGGAGGGGCATGGCGGCCACAACTGGGGTGTGTGTGAATTGCCTGCAGCTGCATAGACAGTTGCAACAGACTGGGGTGTGCTCGCTCTTGTGGGAGTCCCTCCCAGTGCCTGCTGAGGCAGGGGCTGGCATGTGGAGGCAGTGGTTGCCCTGCCCCCTTGCATGCCACTCAACAATAGAGCCTTGTTTCCAAGGTAGACCATGCTTCCTCTAGGGGCATTCCACCTGTGGAGCCCCTCACCCCCATCCCCTTTGTGATATATGCACAGCCAACATTGGTCCTGTCCCTGGATCTGCTTTCTTAACCCCATGCTTTAGCACTCAGCCCCCATCAGCTTTGGTGGATTCCCATTTCAGGCAGGGGTGACCAGGGCTGATTCCCAAGGAGGCTTTGGGATGGGCGGCACTCGGGTCCCCAGAGCCTACGCGGGTGGAGGAGACCTTGGCTTGAGGGGCGGGCAAGGCTGCTCAGATGGGTGACCCTCCCAGTGGCTGTGGAGGCTGAAGAAGCCAGCAGGTGGGGAAAAGGGTTGTAATTGTGGCTCCACCCCTTGCATGCCACTCAGCAATGATGCCTTGCTTCTATGGTGTCCCGGGCTTTTTCTGAAGACTTTCCTCGCTGTGGAGCTCCTTACTCCTGTCCCTTCAGGCTGTCTTTTCACAGCCAACAGCTGTCCCCTCCCTGGGTCCATGCTCCAAACCTCACTTTCCAACACCGAGCCCCCTTACGCAATAGGTGACTTACGACTCAGGCTGGAATGTGCAGAGCTGCTGTGTAGGCCATGTGTGCAGTTCTTACTTTGTCCTGCCTTCCACAGACCATCCACTGCATTCTCCTTTGATCCCCTGAATGTCCTTTTCTGTCCCAGCTGCTTTCCCCACCGTGAGGGAGTTTATCTGAGCGTGGGGACCTCCCCTCACTTTCAGCTTCCCGCCAGGGCTGCTGGTCCCTGTTTTGATTCCTCTTTCCTTTTTTTCTTCTTTCTTTCATCCTACCCAGTTTTGAGGGGATTTTTTTGTCCTTTTAGGTGTCCAAAGTCTTCCACTAATGTTCAGCAGGTGCTCTATGAGAACTGTTCCATTTGTAGATGTATTCTTGATGTACTTGTGAGGAACAATGAATTTCATGTCCTCCTATTCTGCCATCTTGACTTCTCCTCAATTTTAACTTTAAAAGAGGATCTTTGATAAAAGGAATGCTTAACTCAAATGAATGACCTGTCAGTGATAGAATTTCAGGTATTAATGGCTAAGATTTTAGGGTAGGGCCTCTTGCTTTGAAGACCACACCTACATGTAGAAGCTAATGATTGACTGCCCAGAAAACAATATTTATCCACAACAAATTTTCCGTATAATTTCAGACTGTTCTTTGACTCCTGAAGCCCATCCACAGATAGCCTCCCAGAAGTCCAAGGAGCAGGGTTAAGTTTCTGATTTAAAATTCATTTTAATGATTTTCCTGGAAATCATCCCAGTGCAGTAAAGGTGACAAACTATTAGCCATACTTCAGCTACTGTGCTGAAGTTCTGTGGCACTCAAGGCAATCATGTATGTAATACACAACCTAAACAATTCCATATAAAAGCCCATATAAAAGCAGTAGCCTAGATTTTTAAAAAGAGTAAATTTGTGGCTGGAACAAGGCACAGGTTATAGGTAAGGAAAACTTGTAAAAGAGTTTTGTAATGGAACTGTTTCCATATATATATATATGTATATAATTTAAATTAGGCCAAGTTTCTGTTCCCTTTGATCAGAGCATGTATTTTAATGGACAAAATAAAATACCAGAAGTTTTCTAGTGAAATCTATCTGCTGAAATGATGCTAGGTCTGGTTACAGATCTGTAAGAACTGGGTTATCTATCTTCCCATGCCTTCCATTCTATTCTATCCCCAAAAGTTCCCACATCATTTCTCTAACTGGCATTAATCCGCATGACTAGGTCATCAATCAAAATACTATGCCCAACATGTTAATTATTCTAGAAGCACATTTTTCCAGGTAGAAAATAATTTTAAAGGTTTTTTTTTCTTAGCTTAGTATCTGACACCCAGTTGGCAATTAATAAATTTATTATTGAATGACAGTGAATCTTTCTATCCAGAAAACTTACCTTCCTTATCTTTCCAAACAGTGCCCATTGTTATCACCAAGGGAAAAATACATCACTAGATTCTCCGACTTCAGTGAACCTGTATCTGTGAAGTTCCTAACCACATTTACTTTTGAATTTGCCTCATGTACCTGAATATACACTAGATGTTTCTTGGAAATAATTCTAATGACTATTCAGTGTAGAAAAATAATAGAAAAGCTAAATTACTCTGCATCACAGACATTAATATAATGATTAATTAGGTTTGGGATGTTATTCTCTGATACGTACATGTCCATTCACCCTAACTCCTGTTCACTGATAAGTTTTCAAAGCATTCTCTCTTTGCTTTGCAAGGGATTTACGAGAGTTTGCCATCTACAAACTGTTTCGATCTACATATATATGTGTACATCTACAAACTGTTTCCATCTACATATATATGTGTAATATATACATATACATATATATATTACACACACACACACACACACACACACACACACACACACACATATATATATGTCACATATATAAATACTCATTCCTTAACTGAGTATTTTTCAGGTTTTACTTACTGCCCTGCCACTAAAATTCTTCCAACCATCCTTTGTATGAATCTGTTTTATCTTATTCTTAATCAAATAATACCACAGCATTATTTGGGGATCTAGTCACTTTATGTCTAGGCAGCTATAACTTCTTGCTTACCAGACTTTCCATTTAATGCCTTTTATTATGGTGGTTCTCAAACTGTGGTTTTTGGACCATTGATGATCCATACGAAGGACTGTGTACTATTAATATCTGATTTTTGTTCCTTATGCAAACACTGAGTGCATACTAGGGGAAGGCCACATGCTAAGTACTATAAAGGATATCAGATTATTAAATTATAGTCCCGGCCCTCAAAGAGCTTACAGCGTCTTAGGGAAGGAGCTCAAAACAGCAGCCAAGAGGCTCAAATTCCATTGGGCTCTGGTTGTACTGAGAATAAAATCCAAATTTCTTAGCAATGATGTACATAATCTGGCCCTTGCTGTCTTCCTTATATATTTTATACATTTTTTCCATTATAAATTTAATGCAATTCCAGTCAAAATCCCCAAATTTTCACGTGGAAGAATAAACATGTGACTGTTTCTAGAAAAATATCAAAAAGAAGAGTGATGAGGGGAGAAGATCCCTATCAGATATTATAAAACTGTAAGTAATTAAAATACTATGGTAATCTATTACCATAGATGCAGAGATAGATCATTGGAACAGAATGGAGAGTCCAGAAATTCTGTTAAGTATATATGAGAATGTAGTACATGATAAAATGGAAACTTCAAGACAGTTAATAAAAGATACGTTATTAAATAAACAGTGTTGGGATAACTGGGAGAAAAAGATAAAGGTGAAATTCCACCGTCTTACATAAACACACACAAACAAAACCAAATTAATCAATTTAATATAAGGAATTTAAAACAGATTGGTGGAGGAAGAGGAAGATGGTGGAAGAGTAAGACGTGGAGATCACCTTCCTCCCCACAGATACACCAGAAATACATCTACACGTGGAACAACTCCTACAGAACACTTACTGAACACTGGCAGAAGACCTCAGACCTCCCAAAAGGCAAGAAATTCCCCACGTACCTGGGTAGGGCAAAAGAAAAAAGAATAAACAGAGACAAAAGGATAGGGACGGGACCTGCACCAGTGGGAGGGAGCCGTGAAGGAGGAAAGGTTTCCACACGCTAGGAAGCCCCTTTGCCAGTGGAGACTGTGGGTGGTGGAGGGGGAAGCTTCGGAGCCGCGGAGAGCACAGCAACAGGGGTGTGGAGGACAAAGCAGAGAGATTCCCGCACAGAGGATCGGTGCCGACCGGCACTCACCAGCCTGAGAGGCTTGTCTGCTCACCTGCTGGGGCGGGAGGGGCTGGGAGCTGAGGCTTGGGCTTCGGTCGGAGTTCAGGGAGAGGACTGCGGTTGGCAACGTGAACACAGCCTGCAGGGGGTTAGTGCACCACGGCTAGCAGGGAGGGAGTCCGGGGAAAGGTCTGGAACTGCCAAAGAGGCAAGAGACTTTTTCTTCCCTCTTTGTTTCCTGCTGCGCGAGGAGAGGGGATTAAGAGCACTGCTTAAAGGAGCTCAAGAGACCCCCGTGAGCAGCGGCTAAAAGCGCGGACCCCACAGACGAGCATGAGACACTAAAGCTGCTGCTGCCACCACCAAGAAGCCTGTGTGCGAGCACAGGTCACTATCCACACCCCCCTTCCAGGGAGCCTGTGCAGTCCGCCACGGCCCGGGTCCCGGGATCCAGGGACAACTTGCCCGGGAGAACGCACGGCGTGCCTCAGGCTGGTGCAACGTCATGCTGGCCTCTGCTACCGCAGGCTCCCCCAACACTCTGTACCACTCCCTCCCCCCAGCCTGAGTGAGCCAGAGTCCCCGAAGCAGCTGCTCCTTTAACCCTGTCCTATCTGAGCAAAGAACAGACGCCCTCCGGCGACCTACACTCAGAGGCAGGGCCAAAGGCAAAGCTGAGCCTCCAGAGCTGTGAGAACAAAGAAGAGAAAGGGAAATCCCTCCCAGCAGCCTCAGAAGCAGCGGAGTAAAGCTCCACAATAAACTTGATGTACCCTGCATGTGTGGAATACATGAATAGACAACAAATCATTCCAAATTGAGGAGGTGGACTTTGAGAGCAAGATTTATGATTTTTCCCCTTTTTCCACTTTTTGTGAGTGTATATGTGTATGCTTCTGTGTGAGATTTTGTCTGTATAGATTTGCTTCCACCATTTGTCCTAGGGTTCTCTCCATCTGATTTTTTTCTTAATAATTATTTTTTTATTTTAACAACTTTATTTTATTTTATCTTACTTTATTTTATCTTATTCCTTTCTTTCTTTATTTCTTTTGTTCTTTCTTTCCTTCCTTCCCTCCTTCCTTCCTTCCTCCCTCCCTCCCTCCCTGCCTCCCTTCTTTCTTTCTTTCTTTCCTTTCTTCCCTCCTTCCCTCCCTTCTTCCTTCCTTCCTTCCTCCCTCTCTCTCATCTTTCCTCCCTACTTTCTTTCCTTCTTTCTTTCTTTCTTTTCTTTCTACTTTTTCTCCCTTTTATTCTGAGTGATGTGGATGAAAGGCTCTTGGTGTCCCAGCTAAGAGTCAGTGCTGTGCCTCTGAGGTGGGAGAGTCAACTTCAGGACACTGGTCAACAAGAGACCACCCAGCACCACATAATATCAAATGGCGAAAATTTCCCAGAGATCTCCATCTCAACACCAGCACCCAGCTTCACTCAACGACCAGCAAGTTACAGTGCTGGACACCCTATGCCAAACAACTAGGAAGACAGGAACACAACTCCACCCATTGGCAGAGAGGCTGCCTAAAATTATAATAAGTCCACAGACACCCCAAAACACACCACCAGACATGGACCTGCCCACCACAAAGACAAGATCCAGCCTCATCCACCAGAACACAGGCACAAGTCCCCTCCACCAGGAAACCTACACAACCCACTGAACCAACTTTAGCCACTGGGGACAGACATCAAAAACAACGGGAGCTACAAACCTGCAGCCTGCAAAAAGGAGATCCCAAACACAGTAAGATAAGCAAAATGAGAAGACACAAAAACAAACAGCAGATGAAAGAGCAAGATAAAAACGCACCAGACCTAAAAAATGAAAAGGAAATAGGCAGTCTATCTGAAAAGAATTCAGAATAATGACAGTAAAGATGATCCAAAATCTTGGAAATAGATTAGACAAAATGCAAGAAACATTTAACAAGGATCTAGAAGAACTAAAGATGAAACAAGCAATGATCAACAACACAATAAATGAAACTGAAAATACTCTAGATGAGATCAATAGCAGAATAACTGAGGCAGAAGAATGGATAAGTGCCCTGGAAGATAAAATAGTGGAAATAACTATTGCAGAGCAGAATAAAGAAAAAAGAATGAAAAGAAGTGAGGACTGCCTCAGAGACTTCTGGGACAACATTAAACTCACCAACATTCGAATTATAGGGGTTCCAGAAGAAGAAGAGAAAAAGAAAGGGACTGAGAAAATATTTGAAGGTATTATACATGAAAACGTCCCTAATATGTGAAAGGAAATAGGTAATCAAGTCCAGGAAGCACAGAGAGTCCCATATAGGATAAATCCAAGGATAAATATGCCAAGACACATATTAACCAAATTGTCAAAAATTAAATACAAAGAAAACATATTAAAAGCAGCAAGGGAAAAACAACAAAAAAACACACAAGGGAATCCCCATAAGGTTAACAGCTGATCTTTCAGCAGACACTCTGCAAGCCAGAAGGGACTGGCAGGACATATTTAAAGGGATGAAGGAGAAAAACCTGCAACCAAGATTACTCTACCCAGCAAGGATCTCATTCAGATTTGATGGAGAAATTGAAACCTTTACAGATAAGCAAAAGCTGAGAGAGTTCAGCACCACCAAACCAGCTTTACAACAAATGCTAAAGGAACTTCTCTAGACAAGAAACACAAGAGAAGGAAAAGGCCTATAATAACGAACCCAAAACAATTTAGAAAATGGGTATAGGAACATACATATCGATAATTACCTTAAATGTAAATGGACTAAATGCTCCCACCAAAAGACACAGATTGGCTGAAAGGATACAAAAACAAGACCCATATATATGCTGTCTACAAGAGACCCACTTCAAACCTAGAGACACATACAGACTGAAAGTGAGGGGATGGAAAAAGATATTCCATGCAAATGGAAACCAAAAGAAAGCTGGAGTAGCAATTTTCATATCAGACAAAATAGACTTTACAATAAAGAATAGTAGAAGAGACAAAGAAGGACACTACATAATGATCAAGGGATGAAACCAAGAGGAAGGTATAACAATTGTAAATATTTATGCACCAAACATAGGAAAACCTCAATACAAAAGGCAAATACTAACAGCCATAAAAGGGGAAATCGACAGTAACTCATTCATAGTAGGGGACTTTAACACTCCACTTTCACCCATGGACAGATCATGCAAAATGAAAATAAATAAGGAAACACAAGCTTTAAATGATACATTAAACAAGATGGACTTAATTGATATTTATAGGACATTCCATCCCAAAACAACAGAATACACATTTTCCTCAAGTGCTCATGGAACATTCTGCAGGACAGATCATATCTTGGGTCACAAATCAAGATATGAAAATTGAAAAAACCTGAAATTGTATCAAGTATCTTTTCCGACCACAAAGCTATGAGACAAGATATCAATTAAAGGTAGAGATCTGTAAAAAATACAAACACATGGAGGCTAAACAATACAATACTTTATAACAAAGTGATCACTGAAGAAATCAAAGAGGAAATAAAAAATACCTAGAAACAAGTGACAGTGGAGTCACGACGACCCAAAACTTATGGGATGCAGCAAAAGCAGTTCAAAGAGGGAAGTTTATAGCAATATAATCTTACCTTAAGAAACAGAAAACATCTCGAATAAACAACCTAAACTTGCACCTAAAGGAATTAGAGAAAGAAGAACAAAAAATCCCAAAGTTAGCAGAAGGAAAGAAATCATAAAGATCAGATCAGAAATAAATGAAAAAGAAATGAAGGAAACGATAGCAAAGATCAATAAAACTAAAAGTTTGTTCTTTGAGAAGATAAACAAAAGTGATAAACCATTAGCTAGACTCATCAAGAAAAAAAGGGAGAAGACTCAAATCAATAGAATTAGAAATGAAAAAGGACAATAACTTACACTGCAGACATACAAAAGATCATGAGAGATTACTACAAGCACCTCTACGCCAATAAAATGGACAACCTGGAAGAAATGGACAAATGTTTAGAAATGCACAACCTGTAAAGACTGGATCAGGAAGAAATAGAAAATATGAACAGACCAATCACAAGCACTGAAACTGAAACTGTGATTAAAAATCTTCCAACAAACAAAAGCCCAGGACCAGATGGCTTCACAGGCGAATTCTATCACACATTTAGAGAAGAGCTAAAACCTATCCTTCTCAAACTCTTCCAAAATACAGCAGAGGGAGGAACACTCCCAAGCTCATTCTATGTGGCCACCATCACCCTGATACCAAAACCAGACAAAGATGTCACAAAGAAAGAAAACTACAGGTCAATATCACTGATGAACAGAGATGCAAAAATCCTCAACAAAATACTAGCAAACAGAATCCAACAGCACATTAAAAGGATCATACACCATGATCAAGTGGGGTTTATTCCAGGAATGCAAGGATTCTTCAATATACGCAAATCAATCAACGTGATACACCATATTAACAAATTGAAGGAGAAAAACCGTATGATCATTTCAATGGATGCAGAGAAAGCTTTTGAAAAATTCAACACCCATTTATGATAAAAACCCTGCAGAAAGTAGGCATAGAGGGAACTTTCCTCAACATAATAAAGGCCATATATGACAAACCCACAGCCAATATCACCCTCAATGGTGAAATACTAAAAGCATTTCCAGTAAGATCAGGAACAAGACAAGGTTGCCCACTCTCACCACTCTTCCTCAACATAGTTTTGGAAGTTTTAGCCACAGCAATCAGAGAAGAAAAGGAAATAAAAGGAATCCAAATCGGAAAAGAAGAAGTAAAGCTGTCACTCTTTGCAGAGGTCATGATACTATACATAGAGAATCCTAAACATGCTACCAGAAAACTACTAGAGCTATTCAATGAATTTGGTAAAGTAGTAGGATACAAAATTAATGCAAAGAAATCTCTGGCATTCCTATACACTAATGCTGAAAAATCTGAAAGTGAAATCAAGAAAACACTCCCACTAACCATTGCAACAAAAAGAATAAAATATCTAGGAATAAACCTACCTAAGGAGATAAAAGACCTGTATGCAGAAAATTGTAAGACACTGATGAAAGAAATTAAAGATGATACAAATAGATGGAGAGATATACCATGTTCTTGGATTGGAAGAATCAACATCGTGAAAATGACTCTACTGCCCAAAGCAATCTACACATTCAATGCAATCCCTATGAAACTACCACTGGCATTTTTTACATACTTAGCACAAAAAATTTCACAATTTGTATGGAAACACAAAAGACCCCGAATAGCCAAAGCAATCTTTACAACGAAAAACAGAGCTAGAGGAATCAGGATCCCTGTCTTCATACTATACTACAAAGCTACAGTAATCAAGACAGTACGGTACTGGCACAAACACAGAAAGATAGATCAATGGAACAGGATAGAAAGCCCAGAGGTAAACCCATGCACATATGGTCACGTTATCTTTGATAAAGGAGGCAGGAATGTACAGTTCAGAAAGGACAGCTTCTTCAATAAGTGGTACTGGGAAAACTGGACAGGTACATGTAAAAGTATGAGATTAGAACACTCCCTAACACCATACACAAAAATAAGCTCAAAATGGATTAAAGACCTAAATGTAAGGCCAGAAACTATCAAGCTCTTAGAGGAAAGCATAGGCAGAGCACTCCATGACATAAATCACAGCAAGATCCTTTTTGACCCACCTTTTAGAGAAATGGAAATAAAAACAAAAATAAACAAATGGGACCTAATGAAACTTCAAAGCTTTTGCACAGCATAGGAAACTATAAACAAGACCAAAAGACAACCCTCAGAATGGGAGAAAATATTTGCAAATGAAGCAACTGACAAAGGATTAATCTCCAAAATTTATAAGCAACTCATGCAGCTCAATAACAAAAAAACAAACAACCGAATCCAAAAATGTGCAGAAGACGTAAATAGACATTTCTCCAAATAAGATATAAAGACTGCCAACAAACACATGAAAGAATGCTCAACATCCTTAATCATTAGAGAAATGCAAATCAAAACTACAATGTAGGGCTTCCCTCGTGGTGCAGTGGTTGAGAATCTGCCTGCTAATGCAGGGGACACGGGTTCGAGCCCTGGTCCGGGAGGATCTCACATGCCGTGGAGTAACTGGGCCCGTGAGCCACAAGTACTGAGCCTGCGCGTCTGGAGCCTGTGCTCCGCAACAATAGAGGCCGTCCATGATAGTGAGAGGCCCGCTCACCGCGATGAAGAGTGGCCCCCACTTGCCACAACTAGAGAAAGCCCTCGCACAGAAACGAAGACCCAACACAGCAAAAATTAATAAACTCCTACCCCCAACATCTTCTTTATAAAAAAACAACAAAAAAACTACAATGTGATATCATCTCACACCAGTCAGAATGGTCATCATCAAAAAATCTAGAAATAATAAATGCTGGAGAGGGTGTGGAGAAAAGGGAACACTCTTTCACTGCTGGCCAGAATGTGAATTGGTTCAGCCACTATGGAGAACAGTATAGAGGTTCCTTAGAAAACTACAAATACAACTACCATATGGCCCAGCAATCTGACTACTGGGCATATACCCTAAGAAAACCATAATTCAAAAGGAGTCATGTACCAAAATGTTCATTGGAGCTCTATTTACAATAGCCTAGATATGGAAACAACCTAAGTGTCCATCATAGGATGAATGGATAAAGAAGATGTGGCACATATATACAATGGAATATTACTCAGCCATAAAAATAAACGAAATTGAGCTATTTTTAATGAGGTGGATAGACTTAGAGTCTGTCATACAGAGTGAAGTAAGTCAGAAAGTGAAAGAGAAATACCGTATGCTAACACATATATATGGAATTTAAGAAAAAAATATATGAAGAACCTAGGGGTAAGACAGGAATAAAGACACAGACCTACTAGAGAATGGACTTGAGGATATGGGGAGGGGGAAGGGTAAGCTGTGAGAAAGCGAGAGAGTGGCATGGACATATATACACTACCAAACCTAAAATAGATAGCTAGTGGGAAGCAGTCGCATAGCACCGGGAGATCAGCTCGGTGTTTTGTGACCACCTAGAGGGGTGGGATAGGGAGGGTGGGAGGGAGGGAGACGCAAGAGGGAAGAGATATGGGAACATATGTATATGTATAACTGATTCACTTTGTTATAAAGCAGAAACTAACTCACCATTGTAAAGTAATTATACTCCAATAAAGATGTAAAAAAAAACCAGATTGGTGGTTGTTAGAGGGGGGAGGTAGGGGTGGGGGCAATGGGTGATGTTAGTTAAAAGTTAAAGGTTTCCAGGTATAAGATAAATAAGCTCTGGGGATGTCATGTACAGTATGGTGACTATAGTTAACAAAACCATAGTGTATATCTAAAAGTTATTAAGAGAGTACATCTTAAAAGTTCTCATCACAAGAAATAAATTGTAACTATGTGAGATTATTGATGTTAACTAACCTTATCGTGGTAATCATTTCACAACATATACATACATCAAATCATTATATTGCCCACCTTGGACTAATACAATGTTATATGTCAGTTATATCTTAATAAAACTGGAAAAAATAAAAAAAAATTAAGAAGGGAACAAAAGTGACTATTTTTATAATCCAAGAGTGGGGATTTCCCTTCCAAGCTTGAGATCCAAACTATGAGGAATTGACTTGAATGTGTAGAATTATTTTAAAAAGACAAATAAACAAAGTCTAAAGTTAAATTGGGAAGAACACCTCACAAGCAATCACAACAGACTTCTCCGTAAAGTCTATGAGCTTTATAATTCATAGACTTTGTGATATCTACCTTGAATGCTCAGAAAAACTTTTGGCTTTACTTCCTGATTTCTGGTTGTATCCAAGGCTAGTTACCTAGACAGTTGACCTTCACAGGAATGATGTATCGACATAGTTAATCTTCTCTCTATATATTGTCTTGTTGCATATGCTGTTTTGGATTTTAAGTTTCTAGATGACTGGAGTTAAGTCTGACTCACTTTTAATACTACCCAGGACATCGTACGTTAATAAATACTCAATAAAATCTTCATGCTTATCATCTTTAGAATTTGTTACTAGGAATTCTCTGGCGGTCCACTGGTTAGGACTTGGCACTTTCACTGCTGTGGCCCAGTTTCAATCCCTGGTCAGGGAACTAAGATCTCACAAGGTGCTCAGTACAGCCAAAAAATTTAAAAAAGTAATTTGAAAAGTAATTTAAAAAATTTGTTACTAAACCATAAACTGAATGTTTTCTCTACTTTGACAGGAATTGGCTGCCTGTGAAAACATGCTAGATGCAATGAAGTTAACAGCAAAGGGTAAGATGTTTTATGGTATTTTCAGAGCTAGAAAAAGAAGCATGGCATAATGTATGCACAAAGCACTACTTGTACCTAAATATGTGGACACTGTTGTCCTTGGTACACAAAGAAGTTGTCATTAATAGTATTTAGATATACAGGGCAAAAGTTTGTATAAAAAGCTATTGTTTAATAGCTTTGTCAGTGCACCACTATTTTATATTTTCCTCATTTTTAAAGTATGAAATTGATAGTTAAGAGCTTTTACATCTTTACAGTGTCAATAAATTTCAACTAATTTTGGAAATGTAAAATGAGAAGTGTAGTTGGTCAAAGACAATATAATTTAATGCCCAATGTTAGTAGTAGCTTGATAGGATGAAATGGATAAAAGCAAAATGACTTAAAACTATTTTCAAGATATTTACTACATTTTGAGAGCCAGCAATATTAATAGCCAATGCTAGTGTTTTATGATGAATTGCAACATTTTAGGCAGGAAATGTGAACACTGAGAGAAGAGATGATTAAAGTGTACAGACAGTCCCTGACTTACTTACGGTATGACGTTGAACAATTTTTCAACTTTATAAAGCAATACGCATTCAGTAGAAACTGTACCTCAAATTTTGAATTTTGTCTTTTTCCTGGGCTAGCTATATGCAATAGGATACTCTCTTATGATGCTGGGCAGCAGCAGTGAGCCACAGCTCCTAGTCAGCCATGTGATCATGAGGGTAAATAACTGATACACTTACAACCATTCTGTACCCATATAACCATTCTATTTTCACTTAGTATTCAATAAATTACATGAGATATTTGACACTTTATTATAAAATAGGATTTGTGTTAGATGATTTTGCCCAACTCTAGGCTAATGCAAGTGCTCTGAGCAGGTTTAAGGTAGGTCAGGCTAAGCTATGTTTGATAGGTTAGGTGTATTAAATGCATTTTCGACTTTTATGACATTTTCACCTTATGATGGGTTTATCAGGATGTAACCCTATTGTAGGTCAAGAAAAGTCTGTATAAAATTATACACTTGGAATTCTAAATGAATTTGAGGATCAGCTTTACCACTCCTGTAAAAAAGGATGTTAGAATTTTGATAGGGACGACATTGAATCTTTAGATCACTTTGGGTACTATTGACATCTTAACAATGTTAAGTCTTATCTATGAACACGGGATATCTTTTAATTTATTTAGGTCTTTAACTTCTTTCAGCAGTGTTTTATAGTTTTTAGTATGCAAGTATTTCACCTCCTTGCATAGATTCGTTCCTAGGTATTTAATTATTTTAGAGGCGATTGTAAATGGAATTGCTTTTTAAATTTACTTTTTGGTTTGTTCTTTGCTGGTGTATAGAAATAAAACTGATTTTTTTGGTTGATCTTGTAGCCTGCAACTTTAATGAATTAATTTATTAGTGTTAGTAGCTTTCTTTTGGATTCTTTGGGATTGTCAATCAGTAGGATCATGTCATCTGCAAATAGAGATAATTTTACCTCTTCCTTTCTAATTTGGATGGCTCTTATTTCTTTTTCTTGTCTAATTGTCTAACTTCCAGTACAATGTTGAATAGCAGTGGTGAGAGTGGCCATCCTTGCCTTGTTCCTAATCTTAGGGGGAATGCTTTCAGTCACTCACCATTAAAGTTAACTTTTTAAAAAAAATAGGTACCCATTATCATGTTAGGAATTTCCCTCTATTCCTAGTTTTCTAAGGGCTTTCATCATAAAAGGGTGTTGGATTTTGTTAATTGCCTTTTCTACACCAGTTGAGATTGTCTTGTGTTTTTTTCCCCCTTTGATTGATTTCCTTATGTTGAACCATCCTTTCGTTCCTAGGATCAATCACACGGTCATAGTGAATGATCCTTTTAATATGCTGTTGAGTTCAATTTGCTATTTTGTTGAGTATTTTTGCATCTGTATTGATAAGAAATATTTATTTGCCTTTTTTTCTGCTAGATTTGAGCTTAGTTTACTCCTTTTTCTAGTTTCTAATGTGTAAGATTAGGTCACGACTTGAGATCTTTCTTCCTCCCTCCCTCCCTTCCTTCCCTTTCTTCCCTTCTTTCTTTCTTTCTTTTTTTCTTTCTTTCCTTCCTTTTTCTTTCCTTTATTTCTTCCTTTCCTTTCCTTTCCTTCCTTCCTTTCCTCCCTCCCTCCCTTCTACTTCCTTCCTTCCTTCCTTCTTTCCTTTCTTTCTTTCTTTCCCTCCCTCCCTCCCTTCCTTTTTAAATGTTGGAATTTACAACTATAAGTTCCCTTCTGAGCACTTATTTCACTGAATTCCATAAGTTTTTTATATTGCTTTCATTCTCATTTATCTCTGTTTTCTAATTCCTCTTGTTATTTCTACTTTGAGCCAAAGTTGTTTGAGTGCATTGTTTAATTTCCACATATTTGTGAATTTCCTAGTTTCCTTCTATCAGTTTCTAGTTTCAATCCATTGTGACTGGAGAAGGTACTTTGTATGGTTTCAATCTTTCAAAATGTATTAAGACTTGCTTTTTGGCCTAACATATGACATATCCTAGAGAAAGTTCAAGAAAAATTGTGTATTATGTTGTTGGGTGGGATGCACAGTATATTTCTGTTAGGTCCAATTGATCTATAGTTTTGTTCAAATAATCTATTAACATATTTATCATTGGTCTGTTTTTTAAGTACATTATTGAAATTGATGTAATGAAGTTTTCGAATATTATTTTAGAGCTCTTTCTGTCTTCAATTCTGTCAATATTTGCTTCATATATTTTGGAGCTCTGATGTTTGGTGCATATATGTTTATAAATGTTATATCTTCTTGGTAAACTGAACCTTCTATCACTATATAATATCCTTCTCTTCAGTAAGAGTTTTTTACTTAAAGTCTATTTTGTCTTATATTAGTACAGCCATCCCAGCTTTCTTTTGATTACTATTTTCATGAAATGTCTTTTTCCATCATTTCACTATCAACCTTCTTGTGTTTTTTTTTTTAATCTAAAGTAAGTGTCTTACAGACAGCATATAGTTGGATCATTTTTAGAAGTTCATTCTGCTAATCTCTCTTTTGATTAGAGCATTTAATCCATTTACATTTAAAGTAATTACTGATAAGGAGGGACTTCTGACATTTTCCTATTTGTTTTCTATATAGTTTTTTGTCCTTCACTTCCAACATTTCTACCTTCGTTTGTATTTAGTTGATTTTTGTAGTAAAATGTTTTGATTCCCTTCTCATTTCCTTATGTATATATTCTATAGACATTTTCTTTGTTGTTATTGTGGGGATTACATTTAACATCTTAAAGTTATAACAATAAAATTTGAATTTATACTAGCTTGATTTCAATAGCATACAAAAACTCTTCTCCTGTACATGTCAATTCCCCTTTTATGTTATTGATGTCACAGATTACATCTTTATACATTGTGTGCCCAAGAACACACACTAATGACTAATTTTATGCACTTGTCTTTTAAATCATGTAGAAAATAAAAAGAACTACAAACAAATTTAAAATAACACTAGTTCTTTATAATTGCCCATGTATTTACCTTTAACTAGGCACCACTACCTTTATCTTTATTTCTTCATATGGCTTTGAGTTACTACCTATTTTCCTTCCATTTCAACCTGAAGGACTCCTTTTAGCATTTTATGCAGGGCAGGTCTAGAGATAACAAACTTCCTCAGGTTCTTTGTTTAGGGGGGGATGAGTCTGGGGATATCTTAATTTCTCCTTTTTTTTTTTTTTTCTTTTTGCAGTATGTGGGCCTCTCACTATTGTGGCCTCTCCTGTTGTGGAGCACAGGCTCCGGACGCGCAGGCTCAGTGGCCATGGCTCATGGGCCCAGCTGCTCTGTGGCATGTGGTATCCTCCCGGACCGGGGCATGAACCCATGTCCCCTGCATCAACAGGCGGACTCTCAACCACTGCACCACCAGGGAAGCCCCCTCTCCTTCATTTTTGAAGGACAGTTTTGGTGGATATAGAATTCTTGGTTGACAAGTTTCTGCACTTCTCCCCTCCTTCCCTGTCCCCAGTACTTTGAGTATATCAATCCACTGCCTTCTGGCTTCCAAGGTTTCTGATGAGAAAGCAGATGATAATCCCATTGAAGATCCATTGTATGTGACAAGTTACTTCTGCCTTGCTGCTTTCAAGATTTTCTCTTTGTCTTTCAACAGTTTGATTACATGTCTTGGTGTTGACTTTTTGGGGTTTATACCACTTGGAGTTTATTGAACTCGGATTTGTAGATTGATGTATTGCATCAAATCTGGGAAGTTTTCAGTTGTTATTCAAATATTTTTTCCTTTCTCTCTCTTCTTCTGAGAGTCCCATAATTTGTATCTTGGTCCATTTGATGGTGTTCCACAGATACCTTAGGCTCTTTGCTTTTCTTCATCTTTTTTGTTCCTCAGACTTGATAATTTCAGTTGTCCTATCTTCAAGTTAACTCATTCTTTCTTCTGCTTGATTAGAAATTCTGATTTTGAACCCCTAGAGTGCACTTCTCATTTATTATACTTTTCAGCTTCAGAGTTTTTTGATGGGGATTCTTTTTTTAATAATTTCTATTTATTGATATTCCTATTTTGTTTATACATCTTTTTCTTGTCTTTGTGCATGTCACCCTTTAGCTCTTTTAGCACCTTTAAGACAGTTGTTTTAAAGTCTTTGTTTAGTAAGTCTGACATCTGGGGTTCCTCAGGTATGTTTTCTGTTAATTTACTTGGTTCCTTTGAATGGGCTATACTTTCCAGTTTCTTTGTATGCACTGTGATTTTTTGTTGTTGAAAACTGGACATTTTAATCTTATAATGTGTCAACTCTTGAAATCAAATTCTCTTGCTTCCCCAGGGTTGGCTGTTTTTTTATTGTTATAGGGTGCCTGTGTCAGAGATCAATCTGAGTTAAATGTTTTAAGGTATTTTAAGGTCTTTTCTAAGTCTGTATCTTTCCCTGATCATGCATGGTGGCTTTCTAGATTCTCCTGTATACATGGCTGTTTTTGAATGTCTAACAAAACTGGTGTGGCTCCTTTAAATCTCCTAGAAGCTGCTTTAGTTGGTGGAGGTTAGAAAAATAGCGGCCAACCTCTAAGTCCTCACCTCAGCATTGAGAGTAGCAATCCACTCCAGCAATTCAGGAGTCTCAGCAGTCCCTACAACTGCCTGCCGTGAGATGAGGTAGGACATGATGGAGTTGGGGGGTGTGTGCTTGGAAGCCACCACTGGGCTGATGGCTGAATTTTGCCAAAATTAACTGCAGTTTACCAGCCAAGCTGTCCTCTGGAAGTTGTAAGTATTCAAATAAACTCTACTGTTCCAAAATATTCACTTCAGGCAGTTTATGCCAGTACAGTTGTTGTATAGGTGAAGAAAGGAATTCTGGTGCTGCCAACTCCACCATCTTCCTTCTCTCTACTGTAAATTTTCTAACATATTTTATGTGAATTGATATTTCAGATGTACTCAGGGGTGGCTTTGGGGATCATCCCCTTTTCTACTGCTTGATTGCAGAAGTACACAATCATCAAAAACCATTAGGTAAAATAAACCTTCCTTTTTCAATTTAATCTAGAGTATATTTTCTCTATCCTGAAAACAAAGTACAGTTTGATAGCATATAATTACTATTAAGCAGAGGAGAAGAGCAAAAGTACATAAACTGAGTCTTGTTTTTAAGAGAAAATGTATGGTATGTACTTATGTTTGTAAATGCATAGAAAAAAGATTTTAGGAAGAATATACTCCACACTGTTAAAAGATGGGTTATCTCTTAAAGGTTGTATTATAAAGGACTTAAACCTTCTACCTTATACATTTCTGTATTGCTTGAAATTTGTCCAGCAAGCTTTTATTACTTTAATAGTTATTTTGGAGGAAAGAACATTACAAGATTCAAAGTATTAACCTCTTTATACCCTCTCTTTCCTCTTCCTAGGCAAAGTGACTGTTGGATTTGCCATGTACTACTTTACATATGACCCCTGGATTGGCAAGTTACTTTACCTAGAGGACTTTTATGTCATACAAGCTTACCGAGGTCAAGTAACACTTATAGTATTACTTATACTTTAAAAAGGTATATTTTAATTTAAGGAGAGTTAGTATAAATGTGTTTAAGTTAGTTTATGTAACTTATTTCTATTTCATGAGCCTGATCACTATCCTAGTTATCCTTGCTTATGGTGAAGACTCAATCACAGATTAGAAAAAGATTTATTAGTTCCCATCAAGGCTTGAATAAGCCAAGTTATGAAAGCTATACTTTCATGTTTAAAACGTGCTTTTACATTTTGTGTTGGTTTGTCTAAAATGAATAAGAAATATATTCTGTGATAAGATGATAGTGATAGGGACACATTTCCTCTTCACTGATCTTTAAAGTAAATCCAAAATCTTTTCCATTACCTTTGGAACCACATGCCAATTA
This sequence comes from Grampus griseus, assembly GCF_964374135.1. Classification (NCBI taxonomy): domain Eukaryota; kingdom Metazoa; phylum Chordata; class Mammalia; order Artiodactyla; family Delphinidae; genus Grampus; species Grampus griseus. The sequence goes on along the minus strand of NC_138999.1, from coordinate 72,575,092 downwards.
GGAAAAAGAGATATGAAAAACATTCATGAGTTGAATTTCAACACAAGCTATTACTAGTATGTAACAACCAGATACAGGGTTTAAAGTAAAGCAAATAACTTTTTAAATGGAGTTTTTCAACTTATGTTTTTTTCATTTTGCATTATCTATTTAAAAGGTCTAGGTATTGGAGCTGAAATGCTGAAGAGGCTAGGTCAGGTATATATTACAGTTAGTATTCTTATTCTATATGCTATCCTTTTCTTCATCAAATGTTATTACTTAACATGGCATAAATTAGATAATTTATCTTAACATCTGAACATAATCTCAAAATATGTTTAATTTTTTAATTCTAATTACACTGGATCTTCAAATCAGATATTCATACAGGTCATAATTGAGTTATGTTTAATTAAGAGTTGTGTTCTATATAACACACAACCACATTATATACCTCTGTGCTACAAAGCAGAAGTAAGCAAAAGGGAGATTAGAAGGCAATTTTACCCATAAAATAGGTCTACAGTATGAATATGAGAACAGTATAAAAAGATTCTTTTATATTTTGGAAATACACATGAGAATTTTAGGTAAACTTTTTCTATAGAATAAAGAAAAAAATAGTGAAGTAGATTTATATAAAACCAATGAGTAGACTTTGCAAATGTGTTTTGGACTTCTAAAGAAAGTATTTTAAAACTTGATGGGAATTTTTTTCTTTTTACAGATTTAGAGAAGTCCAAGAGATAACTATTGTATTATTTTTTGGGAGTATTTTACACACACACAGTGCCTTGCATACAGACCTTTAATAAAATAAATGTACTAATGAAGATTATACTTTCAAGTAACAGTAATATCCATTTGTTTTTAAACAGATAGCCATCAGAAGCCAGTGTAACTGCATGAAGTTTCTGGTTGTCATTTGGAACCAGGCTTCTACTGACTACTATACTTGTCGAGGGGCTTTAGACCTTTCCTCCGAGGAGGGCAGGCATCTGTTCAGGTTTAACAGAGAAGAACTAATGGACATGGCAGGGGAAGAGTTAAAGATGACTCATCACAAATTGTCCCAATACAGGCTCCAATATTTAAATGTCACCTGAGTCCAACAGCAGTTTGATTTTGAGTGTTGTACAATACAACAAGTGAACAAACTCGTTTCAGCAGATCTTTTACTCTGAAAGAGATTTTACCAGTCAACTTTCCATTATCCAAACTAATATACTAATGGCTAGTAGCAGAGCTGATGATCCAAAATAGCAGATAATTCAAAAATAACTTACACTTGCCTTTAGGATATTTTTTATCCTCCATATCTTATTATATTTCAAATGCTTATATTTTTACACACTAACAGACCTGAAATCAGGGTAAGTATTATCATTAACTGGCAGCACTTTTTATTTTTTACCATCTTTATTGGAGTATAACTGCTTTACAATGGTGTGTTAGTTTCTGCTTTATAACAAAGTGAATCAGTTATACATATACATATGTTCCCATATCTCTTCCCTCTTGCATCTCCCTCCCTCCCACCCTCCCTATCCCACCCCTCTAGGTGGTCACAAAGCACCGAGCTGATCTCCCTGTGCTATGGGGCTGCTTCCCACTAGCTACCTATTTTATGTTTGGTAGTGTATATATGTCCATGCCACTCTCTCACTTTGTCACAGCTTACCCTTCCCCCTCCCCACATCCTCAAGTCCATTCTCTAGTAGGTCTGTGTCTTTATTCCCATCTTGCCCCTAGGTTCTTCATGACTTTTCTTTTTCTTAGATTCCATATATATGTGTTAGCATATGGTATTTGTTTTTCTCTCCCTGCCTTACTTCACTCTGTATGACAGACTCTAGGTCCATCCACCTCACTACAAATAACTCAATTTCGTTTCGTTTTATGGCTGAGTAATATTCCGTTGTATATATGTGCCACATCTTCTTTATCCATTCATCTGTTGATGGACACTTAGGTTGCTTCCATGTCCTGGCTATTGTAAATAGAGCTGCAATGAACAATTTGGTACATGACTTTTTGAATTATGGTTTTCTCAGGGTATGTGCCCAGTAGTGGGATTGCTGGGTCATATGGTAGTTCCAGTTTTAGTTTCTTAAGGAACGTTCATACTGTTCTCCATAGTGGCTGTATCAATTTACATTCCTACCAACAGTGCAAGAGGGTTCCCTTTTCTCCACACCCTCTCCAGCATTTGTTTCTAGATTTTTTGATGATGGCCATTCTGACCGGTGTGAGATGATATCTCATTGTAGTTTTGATTAGCATTTCTCTAATGATTAATGATGTTGAGCATTCTCTCATGTGTTTATTGGCAATCTGTATATCTTCTTTGGAGAAATGTCTATTTAGGTCTTCTGCCCATTTTTGGATTGGGTTGTTTCGTTTTTTGATATTGAGCTGCATGAGTTGCTTGTATGTTTTGGAGATTAATCCTTTGTCAGTTGCTTCATTTGCAAATATTTTCTCCCATTTTGACAGTTGTCTTTTGGTCTTGTTTATGGTTTCCTTTGCTGTGCAAAAGCTTTGAAGTTTCATTAGGTCCCATTTGTTTATTTTTGTTTTTATTTCCATTTCTCTAGGAGGTGTGTCAAAAAGGGCTTCCCTGATGGCGCAGTGGTTGAGAGTCTGCCTGCCAATGCAGGGGACACAGGTTCGTGCCCTGGTCCGGGAAGATCCCACATGCCACGGAGCGGCTAAGCCCGTGAGCCATGGCCCCTGAGCCTGCGTGTCCGGAGCCTGTGCTCTGCAACGGGAGAGGCCACAACAGTGAGAGGCCCGCGAACCGCAAAAAAAAAAAAACAAAAAAAGGATCTTGCTGTGATTTATGTCACAGAGTGTTCTGCCTATGTTTTCCTCTAAGAGTTTGATAGTGTCTAGCCTTACATTTAGATCTTTAATCCATTTTGGGTTTATTGTTTTGTATGGTGTCAGAGAGTGTTCTAATTTCATACTTTTACATGTACCTGTCCAGTTTTCCCAGCACCACTTATTGAAGAGGCTGTCTTTTCTCCAATGTATATTCTTGCCTCCTTTATCAAAGATAAGGTGACCTGGCAGCACTTTTTTCTTGGATTTGATGAAATATCGGTGCATTTGTTTATAAACAGATCTGAGGTAAAAAAAATTATTTAAAATGCTGAAGCTTAATTTTGAAAAGCTTACCTATAAAAAACTAGCAAGTGAACTGCTTCCCCACCTTGAGCAGATCAAGGACCACTGCCTCCTTAACTTCATCTCAGAACTACGTTCCATCTCTGAGCATCCATAGTTCTTTTGTAGTACCTATCTTAGGGAAGATACTACATAGAACACTGTATTTGTGTATGTTTCTATCCTTTCTAGTAGAATGTAAGCCTTTTGATAGGGTGCAAAATAATTATAATTCTGTGTTACAACCAGCATGGTAGAACATGTGAGTTTCTACTACATACCAGGTATTCATGGGCATAAAAGCTACACAAATATATGATTCAGTCATACCCACAAGGAGCCTTGTAAGTGAAAAAATACTAACCTAGTTTTAGTTTTATAATAAAATGTATGTGCTATCACAGCTATAAATACCAAATGTAAGGGAATGTACAGGAGAGCGCATCTATATCCTACCTTGGAAAACTGAGAAAGGATAGGTTTGAAGGATGAGTAGGAAGTTGGAATGAAGCAGGATGAGACAGAAAAAATCCTAAGAGGAAACACCAACATAGGCAGAGAAAAAGAGACATAAAATAGCAAAGCATGTTCAAGAGGCAAGTGGTAAGTTATAGATAAAATATAACATACATTGGCAGTACGGTGGGTGGGGAGAAGGAAGGAAGGATTAAAGTTTAGTTGGGATCATATGTTAAGGGCTTTGTATGTCATACTAAGGGGTCTTGATTTGATTCTGTAGGCAATGATTAGCCACTGAGGACTTCAGGAACACAACTACCCAAAACAGTTGTTAGAAACATAACTATGTCATAATAATATGACAGATGGGTTAGAAGAACAAGGTGGCAGACACTGTGTGTTAGCTTAAACTCAACACCCATTCCAAATCCCTTACCCCTTGCCTTTCTCTCCATAGACAAAAATGTGACTTGCCAATCTTCCTTGAGCTAAATGTGGCTTACATGACAAATTCTGGTCAAGATATAGACATAAGTCTTTTGAGGAAGCACTTACTTCTCTGATAAAAGGGGGTCAGAAGCATCTGGTACAGTTTCTGTAACCTTTCTTTCTACTCTGAGTGTGTATGTGTTCCCCAGAGGTATAGGAGCCATTTTGTGATCATGAGGTGACAAATCAACATGCTAAAGAGCAGAGTAGAAAGAGAAAATGTCTAGATCCTTGATGATACCAATGAGCCACTATACCAACCCTGTACTGACCAATTCCCAGACTTTAAATAGACTCTCACTTATTTAAGCTACAGTTAACTGGTTTACTGTTACCTATAAGGAGAATGCATTGTTAAATGACAAAAAGCAAGATTGATATCAGGCAGATTAACCAGGGGCTACTATAATAATCCACAAAAGTGATGAAGAAGACTTGAATGAGAGCAAGGATTAGAGAAGGTAGAAAAGATTTGAGAAAAACAGAAATGAGAGAGATGTAGAGACAATTTAGTTTTAAGTCTATTGACATTGAGGATATCTATGGGATATTAGGTGGATATGACTAACAAATAATTAGAAAGATAGCTATACACTTCTGGAGAAATACAGGAGCTGGAAATATAAATAATAATGACATATAAATGGTAGCTGAAGTCAGTAAAGTATGTTGAATGGAAATGAGAGAGCACAGAATGAGAAAAGACTAGAAATGCAACCTGAGGAGCCTCAGCATTTAAGGGATTCAGAGCAAGAGAAGAATGAAGAATAACAAGAGGAGCAGCAATGACACCAAAGGGAGAACTGAATTTTAGGAGGGAGTGGTCAAGAGTCAAACATTACAGAATATTCAAGTAGGTATAGAGGCCAAGGTGTCACAACTTAGAGAGGAATTGAAAGTGAGGAAGTAAGAAAGTGACATTAATTACTGTTTTATGAAGTCTGAAAATCATAGGAAAGAGAAAGAAAAGATAGCTCAAGAGGAAGAGGTAGAGTTGGGGAAAGGTTTTTGTTACTGTTGTCTTTGGATAAAGAAGATCTGAAGCTATTTAGAGATTGAGAAAACAAAATGAATGAAAAGAGAAACCAAAGACTGAAGATTAAATGGGATGGAATATGGTACTGGAAAAGATAGGAAAGGAGGAGATCAGGAACACAAATAGAAGCATTAGCTTTAGAAAAGGGGGATGCATGGCTGAAAAGAGGTAAGTCTTGAAGGTAGATGTGAAGAAGTTGGGAAAAACTATGTGTAATAACTTATTTTTTTCTCTATGTAATAGGAGACAGTCATCATTGGCAGGTATAGGAGGTTTGAGAATAAAAGGTCTGTAATGCCTCTCCTGGAAAACAGAATAGGAAACCACCCAGGAACCAGTAGAAGGAATGCTAAGCAGCATTGGGGGTCCCATGTAGCATATGTTCCTCTCAAATAGTTAGAGGTATTTTGGGACATTTAAGAGGAGTTAACATTAATAAAACAGAGACAAAGCCAAGCCCAAGTGTCATAAAATATGGATATTTTATTCCAGCTCTGGGAAATGAAAAACAGAGGGGGAGGGAACACATCCTTCCACACACAATTCTAATTTGGCTGACATTAATTCATAAAAGTTAAACAAATATATATGTGCATATATATACATAATTATATACACACATACATATTTTTTTCAGATTTTAGTCTCATCAGTGTTCATATATTTACTTTTATTTTTTTATAAATACCCTTAAAAATCACCAAATGCATCCTAATACTTTTACCTCTGCCTCCTCATCGATCATTTAGTATTGTTCGGATTGTATTCAATTTGAGTTTTAATCACTTATGTGATTTGTCTAACTGTACATTAGAAGATGTAAGGGAAAAACTTGGTTTAAATTATACTCCATGCATCACAGTTACCCATTACATGATTTTTTTCACTGTTATTCGCAACTTCACACATCTTGTAGTTCTCTATGCAGACTATTTCAGCTTCTAGTGCTGTACATATCTACATCTTCTGGATGGGACTGCCCGTGATCCATGAGCTTGGGGTCAGCCATAAACTGTGTAGCACCTGATAAAGTATTAAAATGAAAAATATTAGTCATTCATTTAACAAATTTCCTGTTGATATGGGGCACACATCAGCGAACAAAACAGATAAAAATGTCTGCCAACATGGACCTAACATTCAAGTTGGGTGAGAGAGACAATAAACTAAATGACATACCAGAAGGTGGTAAGTGCTACGCAAAAAAAATATTAAATAAATCAGGAAGGAGGGGCATATGGAGTGCTTGGGTGGTTTGCAGTTTTAAATAGGGTGGCCAGGGAAAGCCTTCTATATTTGAGCAAAGAACTGAAGGAGGTGAAGGTGTGAGCCCTGTAGATATCTGAGGGAAATGCCTTACAGGAAGAGCAGGCAGCAAGTGTAATAGAACTTAGGCATGTCTGAGGAGCCATAAAATGGCCAGTATGGCTAGAACAGAGTTGGCAAGATATGCTGATGGTGGGTACAATGAGAGTGGTAGGAGGTATGATCAGAAAACAATGGAAGGTCAGGCCACATAGGGCCATGGCAAAGTTTTTCTCCTTATTCTAAGAGATGAGAAGTCTCTGGACAGTTTTGAGCAGAGGAGTGACATGATGTTATGTTTTTTAAAAGATTACTCTTGGCTATGGGGAGAAGAGAGTATAGGGAAACAAGCATGGAAGTAGGGAGAGCAGTTACGAAGCTATTGCAGTACCCCAGGAGGGAGATGCTGATGGCTTTTATTAGGGCAGTAGCAGTGGAGGTGGTGAAAAGGTACTGGATTCTGGATAACTTCTTAAGGTAGAATGGACAAGATTTCCTAAATGGACTCAATATGTTGTGTGAGTGAGACTCTTTAACTTGAGAAACTAGAAGAGTGGAGTTGACATTTACTGAGATAGGGGAAAGTGTAGAACCATGTTTGGGAGAAGGCAAACGAAGTGTTAAGTTTTGGATGTGCTATATTTGAATTGCTAACTAGACATCTGAATACAAATATTGAGTAAGCAGTTAGAAATGTGAATCTAGAGTTCAGCACAGGAGTAGCCTGTGCTGGTTTATAAATTTTATGCTCCTAGCCTATATATGGCATTTAAAACTATGAGACCATATGAAGTCTTCCAGAACATCAGAAAAGAGGTCCAAGAAATGAGCCCTTTGGATACTGCAACTTTTTGAGGTTAAGAACATTAGGAGAGGAGAGTCAAGATGGTGGTGGAGTAGATGGATATGGAGTTCATCTCTCTCCATGGGTGCAGCAGGACTACATCTATAGATGCAACAATTCTCATGGAACACCAGCTGAAAACTAGCAGAAGACCTTGGACGAAAGGACTATACAGATCCCTTCATAACTGGGTAGGACAGAAAAAAGAAGAGAGGAGGCAGGATGGGAAGAGCACCCTGGGGTTGGGGAGCTGAAGCAGAGAGATTCCTGAATTTGAGGAAACCCCCTCTCTGACGGGGAAATCAATTTGGACAGAAGGGAAGCATTTGAGGCTGTCGGAAGAGGGTGACACAGCCGATCTGTGGCAAACAGGACAGAGTAAGAAATACAGATGGTCCATACCACAGCCCTACGTACCCCAGACTGGGACATGTGTTCACAGGTGTGCAAGGGGGCTGGGAGTTGGTGCGTGGGGATTGGAGAACAGGCCCAGAGCGAGAACTGCTGTTGGCTGTGCGACGGACTGAGGAGACAGGAGGGAGAAAATCCACAGCAGTGAATGCCTATGGAGGAAGACCAGACTACCATGGAAGCAGGGCACTATTGCTGAGTCACACGTAAGTGGAGGAGCCACTATTGAGCCTCTTCCCACATGCCAGCACCTGACAATGACAATAAAAGAAGCCTGCTCAGGGATGGCTCCTGTGCACTGGCTGCTGAGCAATAAAAAAAGCCCCCTTAGAGCTGGCCCTCACGCACTGGCTGCGGGGTAATAAAAATAAAAGCCCTCTCAGGGCTGGCCCTCACACACCTGCTGCCGGGTGCCAGAAAAACCCCGGCCAGGGCTGGCCCTCATACATATTACGCTGGGTGCCAGAAAAGGCCCTCACTAGGGCCATATCTCTTTTGCCTGTAGCTGCTGGCTTCTCTGCACATTTGGTGCCACCAGGGCTCCTGCGATCCAAGCAGTCATACCACCTCTGTGCCTGGTCCTCCCGGGGCTGACCCAAGAGCTCCAAGGCAGCCTCAGGACCAGACACCTGTGGGTGGACCACACGTAGAGATGGGGATAAAACCAAAGCTGAAACTCAGGGATGGGGGGGACTAAGGAAGAAGACTGAAAATCTTTCCATTAGCTGCACAAGCTGCAGATTAAATCCCTGCAATCAGCTAGGTAGACCCTGCATCTATGGAATATCTGAGTAGACAGTGAGTGTTCCCACAAATGAAAATGGTCTAGCTCTGGCAGCTGTGGAATTTGGGGGCAAGTGCACACAGGTAGTGGGCCAGATCAGAGTCAGAGTGGTACCCACAGGGCCCACAGCAGGTCCGGAGACCAGCCCAGAGGCAGAGGAGAGCCTCTTGGGCTGTGGTTCACAGCGTGTGCAAGGACAATTACCGTGGAGACCCCAGGGAAACATAATTATTACTATTAATTTTATTATGTTTTGATTCCTTCTGTTGTTTGTTCTAGATTATTTTTTGGTTTCTTTTTCTGTTTTTGTTTGTTGTTGTTTCTTTTTTTTAGTCTTTTGGGATCTCTGTTTTATAACGTATTTCTATTTTTTAATATATTTCTATTTATACTTTGCTTTTCTGTTGTGTTCTTTTCCCTTCTTTTCCTCTTTTTCTTTAATGTGTTTTTCTTTTTTAATATATTTCTATTTCTACTTTGCTTTTCTGTTGTCCTGTTTTTTTCCCTTTTTATTTTATTATTTTTTAAAAATCACTTCTATAGGTTTGTTGTGTTTCCTTGCTTTATTCTTCAGTTGGCTGGCATGGCACACGCTCTGGTTTTGGTTTTAGGTTATGTGTTTTTGTTAGTTTTAATCCTAATTGTTTGATTTCATTTTTGAGTTCTTCTATTTGTCTGGCTGTTCTCTTGCTTTTTGTTGTATTTGGCTCTGGTTTTGTTTGTTCCTTTTTTTTCTTTAATATATTTTCTATTTTATTTTTTTATATTTGTTTCTACATTGCTTTTCTGTTGTTCTGTCTTGTTTTGTTTCTTTGCTTTATCTTTCAGTTGGCACTCTGCTTTGGTTTTGTTTTTTGGTTTTGAGTTTTTGTCAGCTTTCTTCTTAATTCTTTGATTTTGTTCTTGGGTTCTTTGGTTTGTCTGGTCTCTTGCTATTTGATTTATCTGGTTCTGTTTTCTGTTTTGTGTGTGTGTGTTTGTGTGTGTTTCCTTGTTTCTGTTTGTTTGATTTTACTCTTTACCATTTGTCTGGGGTTTTGTTAGTGTTTTTTTTTTTTTTTAATCCCCTTTATCGCTGGGACGAGCGACTTGTGGGGTCTTGGTCCCTCGACCAGAAGTCAGGCCTGAGGCTCCGGAGTGGGAGCACCAAGTCGAGGATGCTGGACCACTAAAGAATTCCCAGCCCCAGGGAAGATTAATCACCTAGCGCTCTCATGGAGGCCTCTATCTGAATCTAAGACCCAGCTCCACCCAACTGCCAGCAGCTCCCAGTGCTGGATGCCTCACACCAAACAACAAACAAGATAGGAACACAAACCCACCTGTCAGCACACAGAAAACCTAAAGTCATACTAAGCTCACAGACACCCCAAAACACACCATCTGACACGGCCCTGCTCATCAGAGGGAAAAGACCCAGCTCCACCACCAGAATGCAGGCACCAGTCCCTCCCATCAGGAAGCCTACACAAGACACTGGACCAACCCCACCACCAGTGGCAGAGAACAGAAGCAAGAGGAACTACAATCCTGCAGCCTAGCGAAAGGAGACCTCAAATACTGTAAATTAGACAAAATGAGAAGACAGAGAAATATCTTACAGGCAAAAGAGCAAGATAAAAACCCACAAGACCAAATAAATGAAGAGGAAATAGGCAAACTACCTGAAAAAGAATTCAGAGTAATGATAGTAAAGATGATCCAAAATCTTGGAAATAGAATAAAGACAAGAATGTTTAACAAGGACCTAGAAGAACTAAACAGCAAACAAACAGTGATGAACAACACAATAACTGTAATTAAAAATACTCTAGAAGGAATCAATAGCAGAATAACTGAGGCAGAAGAACGGATAAGTGAGTTGGAAGATAGAATGGTGGAAATAACTGCTGAGGAGCAGAATAAAGAAAAAAGAATGAAAATAATGGAGGCCAGTCTCAGAGACCTCTGGGACAACATTAAGCACACCAACATTCGAATTATAGGTGTCCCGGAAGAAGAAGAAAAAAAGAAAAGGTCTGAGAAAATATCTGAAGAGATTATAGTTGAAAGTTTCCCCAACATGGGAAGGGAAATAGTCAATCAAGTCCAGGGAGCACAGAGAGTCCCATACAGGATAAACCCAAGGAGAAACACACCAAGACACATATTAATCAAACTAGCAAAAATTAAACACAAAGAAAAAATATTAAAAGCAGGAATGGAAAAGCAACAAATAACATACAAGGGAATCCCCAGAAGGTTAAAAGCTGATCTTTCAGCAGAAACTCTACAGGCCAGAAGGGAGTGGTGGGACATATTTAAAGTGATGAAAGGGAAAAACCGACAACCAAGATTACTCTATCCAGCAAGGATCTCATTCAGGTTTGACAGAGAAATCAAAAGAGAATTCAGCACCACCAAACCAGCTTTACAACAAATGCTAAAGGAACTTCTCTAGGCTGGAAACACAAGAGAAGGAAAAGACCTACAATAACAAACCCAAAACAATTAAGAAAATGGGAATAGGAACATACATATCAATAATTACCTTAAATGTAAATCGATTAAATGCTCCACCCAAAAGACACAGACTGGCTGAATCGATACAAAAACAAGACCCATATATATATGCTGTCTACAAGAGACCCACTTCAGACTTAGGGGCACACACCAACTGAAAGTGAGGGAATGGAAAAAGATATTCCATACAAAGGGAAATCAAAAGAAAGCTGGAGTAGCAATTCTCATATCAGACAAAATAGACTTTAAAATAAAGACTATTACAAGAGACAAAGAAGTACACTACATAATGATCAAGGGATCAATCCAAAAAGAAGATATAACAATTGGAAATATCTATGCACCCAACATAGGAGCACCTCAATACATAAGGCAAATGCTAACAACCATAAAATGGGAAATCAACAGTAACACAATAATAGTAGGCAACTTTAACGTCCAACTTACACCAATGGACAGACATCATCCAAACCCAAAATAAAGGAAACACAAGCTTTAAATGACACAACAGACCAGATGGACTTAATTGATATTTATAGGACATTCCATCCAAAAACAACAGAATATACTTTCTTCTCAAGTGCACATGGAACATTCTCCAGGATAGATTACATCCTTGGTCACAAATCAAGCCTTGGTAAATTTAAGAAAATTGAAATTGTATCAAGCATCTTTTCTGACCACAACGCTATAAGACTAGATATCAATTACAGGAAAAAATACTGTAAAAAATACAAATGGAGGGTAAACAATATGCTACTAAACAACCAAGAGATCACTGAAGAAATCAAAGAGGAAATAAAAAATTACCTAGAAATAAATGACAATGAAAACATGATGACCCAAAACCTACGGGATGCAGCAAAAGCAGTTCTAAGACAGAAGATTATAACAATACAATCCTACCTCAAGAAACAAGAAAAATCTGAAATAAACACAACCCTGGCTCTTCTGTAAAATGGGGCTTAGAGCAGTAACAATGTTAATTATTTATTTTTAGTATTCAACATAATGCACACAAAGTGGTACATACAATACCCTATGCATGGTAAGTAGGTAAGAACAATTTTTATATTTACTTTGTGACATAAGACTAAAAATATGTTTTTCACAAACTTGTTTTTATTTTAAATGTTTTTCAAACTCTGATTCATTTTGAAACGATTTCTTTTTTACATTTGGAAGACACACCTTTTTTCCATAGAGGAAATTAATTTCCAGTTTTATGATGAAACTGAAGGGGAAAAATTTACATACAGTTATTTATTTTACACCTACCTTTTCATAAACAGTTTCTGCTTTATGAACTGGGATAGACCTATATGTAATTTCACCACTAAGTATATTTTAAAAACAGCCAGATCTTAAATAATCACTATCTATGACATTAATACAGTTCTCCACAGACAGATTTTTAAACTGGGATCCCTTTGGGGGAGGGAGGTCTGTGGATAGAATTCATGTGATCTATGAAGTTGAAGGGGAAAATCTGTCTTTATTCTCATTAACCTTTGACTTAAGATGAACGTTTTCTTCGATAATGAATGCAGGCAACAAACCACAATACTATTCATGGTACCTTAGACTTTGTCACTAATAGAAATCACAGAGAATCATGCTGCAGCTGCAGATATCTTGAAATATTTACACTTACTACTACTTCAAAATTATAGCCTTAATCAGATATGTTATTAGATACTGTTGATTAACACAATTAAGGAAGCTCATACATTACTATGCATTTTAGTTTATGCATTTAAAACATTCTGAGAAGGGGTCTGTAGCACACAGAAAAGGTTAAGCTTAGTGGTTCTGTCTGCTTCTTTCCCAAATGCATCTTTACTGCCACCTGGTGGAAGCCTTTGCTCAGTACAAGTGAAAAGTATACTACGAAATAGTTTAATCAATGTTTTTTTTTAATCAAACAGACATACTATAGTAAGCATTGACAAATAGTTATTTTATGTAAGTCTGAATGTGTCTAATTTTCTTAACAATTTCAACCAATTGACTAAGTTCTCTAACACTTCTACTCACTACCTTAATTTATATTCTTGTCCAAAATATGGTCAAAGGGTCCGATCACCTAAATTTGAAAGGCTCCTTTGCCTTTAGAGCTACACCTCTCAAAATTTGTTGAAAGGCTTCAAATTTTTAGTTTATCCATAGCTTATGTCAGATATTATTAACTAGAGGAATATGCATAGAGAATTCCCTGAGGAGCTTTTCCTACAATCCACCTGCTTGGAGGCCTCACCTCTGGAGATTCTGATTTATAATTCTTGTTAGAGTGAATTTTAGAAAAAAAAAAAACTCAAGAAATTGTGATGTGGATCCCTCTGGTTTAGAACCATTCAACCTAGGTCATTTGATTTCTGTCTTTTTTTTTAAAGGGTCATCTCATGCTTTTCTGAGTAATTAAGGATTATATCTTTCCTCTTAGAAATTTCTTCATCCCTTTTGATCCAGGGATCTCTGTCCTCCCAAAGAATTACCAATCATAAAAACTCTTCTTGAATCTCAATCCCCTAATCATTGTAATGATTTTCTTTGTACTTTATCATATTTAAATCTCTAATGAAAAACAATTTATGCTTAGTTTTTTTTAGTAGACTTTAAAAAAAGCTGGTGTTATACAAACAGGAAAGGAATAAAGATATTTAAAGTTATAAAACAGCAATGAATTATTATCTCAAATAGCCATTAGGTGTTATCTGTTCACTGATAATTTAGTTCACGTCTTATCTCATTTATATTTTAAGCAAGTTAGGTACAAAAAAAATAGGACAGATCACTAATAAATTGCTGAGTGAAGTTACGAATGTTAGAGATTCTATTTTTGTTTCTTTTGTATAAAATTGGGATGATATTCAGTATTCAGCTTTTCAGTAACTGAAACACTAAAAGATATTAGTCATTGCAAAGTAGTTTCACATGCTGTTCTATTCTTTCCAATCTTTTTTCTCTCTGTACTTCAGTTTGGCTATTTTTTTATTGTTCTGTATTTGAGTTCATTAATTCTGTCCTCTTTTTATATATGATCTGCTATTAAACCTATCCAATGAGTTCATAATTTCATGTACTGTATTTTTCACATCTAGAATATCCACTTGATTTTTTAATAGATTTCAACTTTCTGTGAAATTCTCCATCTTTTTATCCATTTTGTTCATCATGTTTTCCATTTGACATATTAGTAATAGTTAAAGTGCTTTTCTGCTAACTTCAGTATTTAGATCACCTGTGGGTCTGCTGTTATTTTTTTTCTCTTTTGTTAGTCACATCTTCCTGCCTCTTTGCATGATTAGTATTTTATTTGTATGGTGGACACCGTGTAAAAAAGAACTGAAGAAGCTCCAGATGATATCATCGGCCAGAGGGGGGACCCTTTTCCTCTTTTAGGAAGGGTGAAGTACTTATCATCTCACTCCAATCAGGCACTGAGCTGAGCTGCAGTTATAGTAAGAGTCAGTCAACCTCTGGTTCCTCCCTCCTCCTCAGGTATGATACTCTCTAGCTTCTGATTGACAGCCTGAGTTTCTGTTTCCCTCACACTAAAAGACTGTAGGAAATTTGGTTTTGCCCTTCAGGGTTCTGAGTTTGACTATTTAGTGTTATAACTTATAAAATAATCTGGGAAATATCAAAAGGGGAAGATGAGTCATGTATATATGGCACACATCATCCCTCTAATACAGAAATCAGCAAACTTTGCACAGGGCCAAAGTAAACATTTTCAACTTTGTAAACCATAAGGTCTCCATCACAACCACTCAACTCTGCCATTTTAGGGTGAAAGCAGCCACAGACAAGACAATACACAATGAGTGTGGCTGTGTTCCAATAAGACTTTATTTATTTATGGACACTGGAATTTGAATTTCATACAATTTTAACTTGTCATGAAATATTTTTATTTTTATTTTTAAACTATTTTAATCACATAGGAACCATTTGTGAAATGTACAAAAATAGTCCGTGAGCCAGATTTGGCACAGGGTCCATAGTTTGCCAACCTCTGAGAGGGACATTAATCTTGTGAGACTGTGAGAGATTTCATTCTGCTTTCATCAGATTTTGAAGAGGTCCATGTCACCAAATTTCCAAATTTGTGATTCCCAAAATAAGTTATTGGCATAAATGTATATGGATGATAGAGAACAACCAAACTCATATTCAGAGCCATGATATATAGTTGGACAGTACACCCAATCTATTCTGTATGGTGAGAAGTGGTGGCCATGGCTAGGTTCCCTAGCTAAGTAATGTGCTCCCAAAGTGTGCTCAATGACAATAAATTTGTTTATCGGCAAAATGGCTAATTACTCTAGGCCAATGATAATGATATCTTCTAACACTTACTGAGAACTTAGTATGTGCTTGACATTGTACTTTTTGCTTTACATGCAATATCTCATTTAATCCTCACAACAAGCATGTCAGAAAAACACTATTATTGTCCTCCTTTTACAGATGAGGAGACCAAGGCTTGAGGTATTAGATAACTTGCCCCAGGCAATAAAACTAGTAAATGTTGGATTTAGGATTCAGATCCAGGTTCTATTCTAAAACCTGTACTCATAATCACTACTGTTTTCTGTGTTTTGGACCTTTGGGATTGCATATGAAATGTGGAAATAGTCTCAAGGGTCTCAAGTATAATCAAATCTGAATACTATATAAGGATGAATAGTACTGGGTATTTCTCTCTTCTACATGTCTCCTTAGAATGCTTTTCATTTACCACATTACCCATGACAGGCAGGCAAAATGTTCCAGAATCCAGATATGTGAAGAAAAGACATTGGCTGGGGATGGTTTGGTCCCATTGTGAAGCTGCAACATCTCCACAAAGATCTCTGGAGTTGACAGGCATTTAGAGAAATGACCAGATATATTATATGCCTGTGGGAATACGATCAACTGGGGATTACTCAGAGAGAGTCTAAACACTGTATAACTTATCTTGATTAGAAAGGAGACGTGACAGGAAATAGTAAAACTCAAATCAGGTTTACTCAGTGACAGCTTTTATAAAGATTAAGTAAGAGAGGAGGAGGCTGAAATTAGAGACTAAACTCTGGCTTTAAATTAGATAATCTATATGCAATGGAAAGTGCTGGAACTTTGGTGTCAGTAATATCTGGACTATAAACACAACTCTATTCATAAACTATAATTTTGGGCAAGTTACTTAAGCTCCCTGAGTCTCAGTCTCTTTATCATAAAACAATTATAATTACATATATACCAGAGTTTTTTTGTTTTGCTTTTTGGGAGAGGATTGAATAACATAACATACTAACAGTTCTTTGCACCACAGTAGTTGCTCAGTAAAGGGGAGATATTTTCATTATTCCCTAATTCTCTACCTCTGAGTTGGTCCTATTTGTAATAAGACAACTTAATGCATAGTACCATTTACTTGGTATAGATAAACCTACATAAACCAGTGACTGGTGAGTTTATGTGAATACACTACTGAAATGGTACTAAACACTCTGTTACTTTCTTTTTGATCACAGTAAAACCATGGTAGTATTTACCTAGGAAGTATAATTGTCACTATTTGGTCCCACAAAGTATTAATTGCCTGTATCTAATACTAGCAAAAATATTAATATTATATAACTTGTGTTATTTTTACTATTTGATGCTGAAAGTTCTTAGTATCTAAACTAAATAAAACTGATGGTAGAAGAGAAGATTGATAGGGGTAGATAGCACAAGAAATGGAAGCCTGATATTTCTTCTATGTAGATGTGACTCGTCATAGCCTGTAAACTGGTAGAATCCAGAAAGACACATTTTCCCCCACCTGATTAAAAATCTCACATCTATAAATTGATTAAATGCTTCACTCACCCAACCAGCCAGTGCTATTATTCTCTACTCCCATATGCCAAGAACTATGTTATGAGCTATGTGGCAATTAGAAAAAGTTCCACATATCTGAGTACCTCATAACCTAAAAAGATACACAGACTACAGATATGAGAAAAACAAAACATTTATGAGGAAAACACATAAATAAGTTCAAACTACTAATTATAATACTATAAAATTATTTAAGAAAAGAATGAAAACAAAATTGAATTATTCCAAACAAACCTGAGGTGGATTCTGATTTGGTCTTTGTTTCAGAGCTGAGTTCTGTTGACAAAGGCACTGAATGTTTCAGGTTGTGAGTTGTTTTTGCAGGTATTTCTATTTCATCAGAGCTTCCTAGCTGTTTACCAAAAAGGATTTTTCTTTCATAAGTAAATCATTTTACTAAAAGAATAAAATATCTTAAAAAATTATAGCATGTGTCTTTATTCCTGTCTTACCCCTAGGTTCTTCATGACACTTTTTTCCTTAAATTCCATATATATGTGCTAGCATACGGTATTTGTCTTTCTCTTTCTGACTTACTTCACTCTGTATGACAGACTCTAGGTCTATCCACCTCACTACAAATAGCTCAAGACCTACTAGAGAATGGACTTGAGGATATGGGGAGGGGGAGGGGTAAGCTGTGACAAAGCGAGAGAGAGGCATGGACATATATACACTACCAAACGTAAGGTAGATAGCTAGTGGGAAGCAGCCGCATAGCACAGGGAGATCAGCTCAGTGCTTTGTGACCACCTGGAGGGGTGGGATAGGGAGGGTGGGAAGGAGGGAGACGCAAGAGGGAAGAGATATGGGAACATATGTATATGTATAACTGATTCACTTTGTTATAAAGCAGAAACTAACACACCATTGTAAAGCAATTATACTCCAATAAAGATGTAAAAAAAAAAGATTTTATAAAACCTTCCTCAAAATAGAAATAGCCATAAGGAAAGCTGTAGCATGCTAATGATACAGTACTGTAAATCAAAATGCAATTGGTAATAAGGCCATAAATAACTTAGTTACAAACTGACTTTCTTTTGCTAATTGATTTTATGTCAATCTTGAGTTTAAATGCTATGTATCAGGGACTGAAAATTAATACGAATGCTATCTTTACAATGTATGTGCTATAATAGTTCTTGCTGCCCTATTCCTAATACAAAGCATGAAATGTTCTCAAGTTTGAGAGTACTGGTGTCATAGGAAACATGATTAAAACTAATCAATAAGGAACTATGAAATAATCTTCTATATAAGTTCAAACAGTCTGTTTTTGGTTGATTGTTAAGAATATAATTCTGTCTTGAAGCAATAACATGTAATATGTGATTTCCACATTTTTATAAGAAAACAAACTCTTTGTTGCTTAACTCATCAAAATTCTAGTTGTGAAAATTGATTTAATGGCATAATTCCTAAAGGAATTTACTTTTATAGATATCCAAAATTTCATCTTAAAATCAAACCAGAACACGAAAAATCTAGACCTCATTGCTTAGTCCATAATTAATATTAATATTGCTTCCAGTGAAATGGGCTTTATGTTATGTTGTTGACTAAAATGGAAGATGTTATGATTCAGGACTCTATTCATATATTGTTGCCAAGAATACCATACACACTTTACAAAGACCTAACAGCAACATATGTCTTAGGACTTAACTCTAGGAAAAACTGTTTCTCTTCTAAGCAGTCATTTTTAGTTTTTTTCATATTACTATATACAAAATTAAGAAAATTATTATTTTTTTCATTTACTATGTATTAGGCACTATTATTTGTACTAGGTATGTAATAATACATTGAATTTTCACAGAAAAATAAAGAAAATTATAGCATGCAAAGGTAGTATATTCCTTCATCTCTTTTCAATCCATCCTTGACTTCTGTCTAGGACTCTCATTACAAGCTAAAACCCACCCAAACAAAACTCAAAATCTACCTTTTTGGTCCATTTAAACTCTACCTTAGTTTTTTCTTTAGGTTCAGGAAGTGACTCTTTTTTGTTGTTTTTTGTCCACAATGATTTAACTGCTTCATAAATCTGCTGGCTTGTAGCATATGCCTTTTTCCCAGTTACCTAATTAAAACAAAAAGTGAGTCAAATAATATACACTTCTAAAAGTTAAAATAACAAATACTAAAAAATTTACATCTGGTATTTTATAAGAACACCCAGGTCAGAATCAATAATAAAGATATAAATCTCTAGATCATGAGAACACAAAGCCTCATTTTCTATATCTTATATGAAAAATTATTTGCCTCATGTAAAAGGCTAAAATATATATATTTAGTACACCACCAAGAGTGAATCCTAATGTAAACTGTGGACTTTCGGTGATAATGATGTGTCAGTGTAGGCTCATCAATTGTAAAAAATTTAGGAGACTCATTAGCGCAGTAGGTAGTGCACAGCCTCATAATTGTAAAAAATGTATCCCTCTGGTGAAGATGTTGATAACGGAGGAGGCTATGCATGTGTGGGTGCAGGGGGTGTACCAGAAATCTCTGTACTTTCTCCTTAATTTTGTCGTGAATCTAAAAGTACTCTAAAAAATTAATAAAGTCTTAAAAATGTATAGTTTGCATTCACACTGTAACGTGAATTTAAAACTGTTTAACAGGAGTTTGGGAAAGACAGTTTGAGATAACAAACAGCTGACTGAGAAAAAGATTTTAAGATGCTAAAAAGTTAATGCTTTTGCTTAAATTTTTATGTTGCTTTCTCCAATCACAAAGAAAAATAATTAATGTATTTCTCTAGAGAATGATACGTTTTTGGTAGAAACGTGAAATAAACAATGAACTACAAACACACTAAAGCAGAGGCTAGGATGCTAACTGAATTCCTGAAGCTGCTATTATTTTCATTCATATCTCTTTTCCTTTGGAAAAAATCTCTTTCTGATTCCTCCTTTCTATTCTTTTCCCACCCTTTTTTTTCTTATCGTTAAAGTAATGTTAATAGCTATTGATTTCTCAAACTTTAAAGAGGTTTTGAGGCGCTTTCTAGTTTTACACTTTCTATAAACATAAATTTTTAAAAACTATGTTTTTCTTCCTTAAATAGAAATATTTTTATTATTTTTGCTAAGTATATATCTATACTTAAGAAAAATCAGTCAATCCACTAGTAACGAAAGTCCTCTTCCTCCTCTCAGTGTAATCTTTGTTAACAACTGTACGGATATTCTTCTTGAATTTTTACTCTTTTATCTTCATTATATATGCACACACATAGCATTTTAAAACAAACAGAATGTTGATACATATACATCTACCAAAGGGATGATGTAGATCTATATGCACTGACATGGATAGAAATCCATGATGAACCACTGAATTGCAAAAAAGAGAAGAAAGAATAGATTACCAACTACAATCTCAATTATGTTTTAAATTAACATTTAAAATAAACTGCCCACACATACACTTTTTTTCCTTTTAAAACACAAATGGAATCACGTGATACATATTGAGGTGTGATTTTTTAAAAGCTTAACAATATGTCACAGAGATGTTTCCGTATCAGTTTATATGCCAGTAGATCTGCTTCTAACAGCCACACAGCTAGTATTCTATATGGATACATCACAATTCGTTTAACAAATCCCCTATTGATGGGCATTATGACTTGTTTAACAAATCCCTTGTTGATGGGCATATGGAATACTTCCCTTTTTATACTGGCAATTATAAGCCTGCTGTAATTAGCACCCTTACACAAATAACTGGGACCATATACTGTTGTGGTATTTCCTTGGAAAAATTTCTAGATGTGAAATATCTGGATTAAAGATTATATACATTTTAATTTTTGATAATATTGCCACATTGCCTCTAGAAAATCAGTGCTATACTGTAGCAATTTACACTCCCACCAAGAGTATATATGTTTTCCAACCCCATTTACCAGCAGAAGTGTTATGATTTTTTTAAATCTTTGTCAAATGGAAAGGCTAAAAAACAGTATCTAAATGATTATTTAAATTTTCATTTATTTGATTGCTGATGAAGTTAAGCATCTTTCATATATTAGGCCATTTATGTTTCTTATTTTGTGGAATGCTTGTTCATATACTTAATTTTCATAGAGGGCATTCATCCTTTTCCTACTGATTTATAGAAGTGCTTAATATATGGAAGGATATTATTTAATCCTTTGTTAATATGTTGCAAATAGGTCTTCCAGTTTTTCATTTATCCATTTACTTTGTATACGGTATACTGTAGTCAACAGAAATGTATCACTTTGATGTAGTAAAATATATTCATTTTTCTTCTTCGATCGCTTCTGGATTGTGTTTTGCTTAAGAAAGCCTTTCCTATCCCAAGATTACACAAAAATTCCTCTTTTCTCTTCTAACATTTTATAGCATTATATTTTATCATTAGATCTTTATTCCACCTGCAATTTATTTTTGCATGATATTTAGTAAAGGTCTAAGTATTTTTCCAAAAAACCAATTATTCCAACACATTTCTTGAAGAGTCCATCTTTTCTTTTTTTTTCTTTCTGATTCCCAGTTAAGTTTACTATCTTTTTTCTTTTTAATATCTTTATTGGAGTATAATTGCTTTACAATAGTGTGTTAGTTTCTGCTTTATAACAAAGTGAATCAGCTATACATACACATATGTTCCCATATCTCTTCCCTCTTGCGTCTCCCTCCCTCCCACCCTCCCTATCCCACCCCACTAGCTAAACCACCGAGCTGATCTACCTGTGCTATGCAGATGCTTCCCACTAGCTATCTATTTTATGTTTCGTAGTGTATATATGTCCATGCCATTCTCACACTTTGTCACAGCTTACCCTTCACCCTCCCCATATCTTCAAGTCCATTCTCTAGTAACTCTGTGCCTTTATTCCCATCTTACCCCTAGGTACCTCATCACCTTTTTTTTTTTCCCCTCAGATTCCATATATATGTGTTAGCATACGGTATTTGTTTTTCTCTTTCTGACTTACTTCACTCTGTATGATGGTCTCTAGGTCCATCCACGTAACTACAAATAACCCAGTTTCATTCCTTTTTATGGCTGAATAATATTCCACTGTAAACATGTGCCACACCTTCTTTATCCATTCATCTGTTGATGGACACTTAGGTTGCTTCCATGTCCTGGCTACTGTAAATAGAGCTGTAATGAACATTTTGGTACATGACTCTTTGAATTATGGTTTTCTCAGGGTATATGCCCAATAGTGGAATTGCTGGGTCGTATGGTAGTTCCAGTTTTAGTTTCTTAAGGAAACTGCATACTGTTCTCCATAGTGCCTGTATCAATTTACACTCCCATCAACAGTGCAAGAGGGTTCCCTTTATCCACACCCTCTCCAGCATTTATTGTATCTAGATTTTCTGATGACGGCCATTCTGACCGGTGTAAAAAGATATATCACTGTAGTTTTGATTTGCATTTCTCTAATGGTTAATGATGTTGAGCATTCTTTCATGTGCTTGTTGGCAATCTGTATATCTTCTTTGGAGAAATGTCTATTTAGGTCTTCTGCCCATTTCTGGATTGGGTTGCTTGCCTTTTTGTTATTGAGCTGCATGAGCTGCTTGTAAATTTTGGAGATTAATCCTTGGTCAGTTGCTTCATTTGCAAATATTTTCTCCCATTCTGAGGGTTGTCTTTTGGTCTTGTTTATGGTTTCTTTTGCTGTGCAAAAGCTTTGAAGTTTCATTAGGTCCCATTTGTTTATTTTTGTTTTTATTTCCATTACTCTAGGAGGTGGGACAGAAAGGATCTTGCTGTGATTTATGTCATAGAGTGTTCTGCCTATGTTTTTCTCTAAGAGTTTGATAGTTTCTGGCCTTACATTTAGGTCTTTAATCCATTTTGAGCTTATTTTTGTGTATGGGGCTAGGGAGTGATCTTATCTCATACTTTTACATGTACCTGTCCAGTTTTCCCAGCACCACTTATTGAAGAGGCTGTCCTTGCTCCACTGTACATTCCTGCCACCTTTATCAAAGATAAGGTGTCCATATGTGTGTGGGTTTATCTCTGGGCTTTCTATCCTGTTCCATCGATCTATCTCTCTGTTTTTGTGCCAGTACCGTACTGTCTTGATTACTGTAGTTTTGTAGTATAGTCTGAAGTCAGGGAGCCTGACTCCTCCAGCTCCTTTTCTCGTTCTCAAGATTGCTTTGGCTATTCGGGGTCTTTTGTGTTTCCATACAAATTGCAAAATTTTTTGTTCTAGTTCTGTGAAAAGTGCCAGTGGTAGTTTGATAGGAATTGCATTGAATCTATAGATTGCTTTGGGTAGTAGAGTCATTTTCACAATGTTGATTCTTCCAATCCAAGAATATGGTATATCTCTCCATCTATTTGTATCATCTTTAATTTCTTTCATCAGTGCCTTATAATTTTCTGCATACAGGTCTTTTGTCTCCTTAGGTAGGTTTATTCCTAGATATTTTACTCTTTTTGTTGCAAAGGTAAATGGGAGTGTTTTCTTGATTTCACTTTCAGAGTTTTCATCATTAGTATATAGGAATGCCAGAGATTTCTGTGCATTAATTTTGTATCCTGCCACTTTACCAAATTCATTGATTAGCTCTAGTAGTTTTCTGGTAGCATGTTTAGGATTCTCTATGTATAGCATCATGTCATCTGCAAACAGTGACAGCTTTACTTCTTCTTTTCCGATTTGGATTCCTTTTATTTCCTTTTCTTCTCTGATTGCTGTGGCTAAAACTTCCAAAACTATGTTGAATAAGAGTGGTGAGAGTGGGCAACCTTGTCTTGTTCCTGATCTTACTGGAAATGCTTTCAGTTTTTCACCATTGAGGATGATGTTTGCTGTGGGCTTGTCATATATGGCCTTTATTATGTTGAGGAAAGTTCCCTCTATGCCTACTTTCTGCAGGGTTTTTTATCATAAATGGGTGTTGAATTTTGTCAAAAGCTTTCTCTGCATCTATTGAGATGATCATATGGTTTTTCTCCTTCAATTTGTTAATATGGTTTATCACATTGATAGATTTGCGTATATTGAAGAATCCTTGCATTCCTGGAATAAACCCCACTTGATCATGGTGTATGATCCTTTTAATGTGCTGTTGGATTCTGTTTGCTAATATTTTGTTGAGGATTTTTGCATCTCTGTTCATCAGTGATATTGGCCTGTAGTTTTCTTTCTTTGTGACATCCTTGTCTGGTTTTGGTAAGGGTGATTGTGGCCTCGTAGAATGAGTTTGGGAGTGTTCCTCCCTCTGCTATATTTTGGAAGAGTTTGAGAAGGATAGGTGTTAACTGCTCTCTAAATGTTTGACAAAATTCACCTTTGAAGCCGTCTGCGCCTTGGCTTCTGTTAGAAGACTTTTAATCACAGTTTCAATTTCAGTGTTTGTGATTGGTCTGTTCATATTTTCTATTTTTTCCTTGTTCAGTCTCAGTAGGTTGTGCATTTCTAAGAATTTGTCCATTTCTTCCAGGTTTCCATTTTACTGGCATAGAGTTGCTTGTAGTAATCTCTCATGATCCTTTCTATTTCTGCAGTGTCAGTTGTTACTTCTCCTTTTTAATTTCTAATTCTATTGATCTCAGTCTTCTTCCTTTTTTTCTTGATGAGTCTGGCTAATGGTTTATCAATTTTGTTTATCTTGTAAAGGAACCAGCTTTTAGTTTTACTGATATTTGCTATCATTTCCTTCATTTTTTTCATTTATTTTTGATCTGATGTTTATGGTTTCTTTCCGTCTGCTAACTTTGGGTTTTGTTTGTTCTTTTTTCTCTAATTGCCTTAAGTGCAAGGTTAGGTTGTTTATTTGAGATTTTTCCTGTTTGTTAAGGTAGCATTGTGTTGCTATAAACTTCCCTCTTAGAACTGCTTTTGCTGTATCCCATAAGTTTTGGGTCATTGCGTCTCCATTGTCATTTGTTCCCAGGTACTTTTTAATTTCCTCTTTGATTTCGTCAGTGATCACTTGGTTATTAAGTAGTGTACTGTTTAGCCTCAATGCATTTGTATTTTTTACAGATCTTTTCCTGTAATTGATATCTAGTCTCATAGCGTTGTGGTCGGAAGAGTTACTTGATATGATTTCAATATTCTTTAATTTACCAAGGCTTGATTTGTGACCCAAGATATGCTCTATCCTGGAGAATGTTTCATGAGCTCTTGAGAAAATTGTGTATTCTGTTGTTTCTGGATGGAATGCCCTATAAATATCAATTAAGTCCATCTTGTTTAATGTATCATTTAAAGCTTGTGTTCCTTTTTCATTTTCATTTTGGATGATCTGTCCATTGGTGAAAGTGGGGTGTTAAAGTCCCCTACTATGAAAGTGTTACTGTCAATTTCCCCTTTTATGGGTGTTAGTATTTGCCTTATGTATTGAGGTGCTCCTATGTTCGGTGCATAAATATTTAAAATTGTTATATTTTCTTCTTGGATCTATTCTTAGATCATTATGTTGTGTCCTTCTTTGTCTCTTGTAATAGTATTTATTTTAAAGTCTATTTTGTCTGATATGAGAATTGCTACTCCAGCTTTCTTTTGATTTCCATTCGCATGGAATATCTTTTTCCATCCCTTCACTTTCATTCTGTATGTGTCCCTGTGTCTGAACTGGGTCTCTTGTAGATAGTGTATATACCAGTCTTGTTTTTGTATCCATTCAGCCAGTCTTTGTCTTTTGGTGGGAGCATTTAATCCATTTACATTTAAGGTAATTACCGATATGTATGTTCCTATACCCATTTTCTTAATTGTTTTGGGTTTGTTATTGTAGGTCTTTTCCTTCTCTTGTGTTTCCTGCCTAGAGGAGTTCCTTTAGCTTTTGTTGTAAAGCTGGTTTGGTGGTGCTGAAATCTCTCAGCTTTTGCTTGTCTGTAAAGGTTTTAATTTCTCCATCAAATCTGAATGAGATCCTTCTTGGTAGAGTAATCTTGGTTGCAGGTTTTTCTCCTTCATCACTTTAAATATGTCCTGCCACTCCCTTCTGGCTTGCAGAGTGTCTGCTGAAAGATCAGCTGTTAACCTTGTGGAGATTCCCTTGTGTGCTATTTATTGTTTTTTCCCTTGCTGCTTTTAATATGTCTTGTTTGTATTCAATTTTTGACAGTTTGATTAATATGTGTCTTGGTGTGTTTCTCCTTGGATTTATCCTGTATGGGACTCTCTATGCTTCCTGGACTTGATTAAGTATTTCCTTTCCCATATTAGGGAAGTTTTCAACTATAATCTCTTCAAATATTTTCTCAGTCCCTTTCTTTTTCTCTTCTTCTTCTGGGACCCCTATAATTCAAATGTTCGTGCATTTAATGTTCTCCCAGAGGTCTCTGAGACTGTCCTCAGTTCTTTTCATTCTTTTTTCTTTATTCTGCTCTGCAGCAGTTATTTGCACTATTTTATCTTCCAGGTCACTTATCCGTTCTTCTGCCACAGTTATTCTGCTATTGATCCCTTCTACAGTATTTTTAATTTCACTTATTGTGTTGTTCATCATTGCTTTTTTCCTCTTTAGTTCTTCTAGGTCCTTGTTAAAAGTTTCTTGTACTTTCTCTATTCTATTTCCAAGATTTTGGATAATCTTTACTATCATTTGTCTGAATTCTATTTCAGGTTGACTGCCTATTTCCCCTTCATTTGTTAGGTTTGGTGGGTTTTTACCTTGCTCCCTCATTTGCTGTGTGTTTTTCTATCTTCTCATTTTGCTTATCTTACTGTGTTTGGGGTCTCCTTTTCGCAGGCTGCAGGTTCATAGTTCCCGTTGTTTTTGGTGTCTTTCTCCAGTGGCTAAGGTTGGTTCAGTGGGTTGTGTAGGCCTCTTGGTGGAGGAGACTAGTGCCTGTGTTCTGGTGGATGAGGTTGGATCTTGTCTTTCTGGTGGGCAGGTCCATGTCTGGTGCTGTGTTTTGGGGTGTCTGTGTCCTTATTATAATTTTAGGCAGCCTCTCTGCTAATGGATGGGGCAGTGTTCCTGTCTTGCTAGTTGTTTGGCATATGGTGTGCAGCACTATAGCTTGCTGGTCGTTGAATGATGCTGGGTCTTAGTGTTGATATGGAGATCTCTGGGAGATTTTCACCATTTGATATTACATGGAGCTGGGAGGTCTCTGATGGACCACTGTCCTGAAGTTGGCTCTCCCACCTCAGAGGCACAGCACTGACTCTTGGCTGGGACACCAAGAGCCTTTCATACACATGGCTCAGCATAAAAGGGAGGTAAAATAGAAAAAAAGAAAGAAAGAGGATAAAATAAAATAAAGTAAGATAAAATAAAGTTATTAAAATAAAAAATAATTATTAAGAAAAAAAATTTTTAAAGTAAAAAAGGACGGACAGAACCCTAGTACAAATAGGGAAAGCAAAGATATACAGACAAAATCTCTCACAGAAGCATACACATATACACTCACAAAAAGAGGAAAAGGGGAAAAAATAATATGTTTTGCTCCCAAAGTCCACCTCCTCAATTTGGGATGATTCATTGTGTATTCAGGTATTCCACAGATGCTGGGTACATGAGGTTGATTGTGGAGATTTAATCCGCTGCTTCTGAGGCTGCTGGGAGAAATTTCCTTTTCTCTTCTTTGTTTGCACAGCTCCCGGGGTCCAGGTTTGGATTTGGCCCCACCTTTGCATGTAGGTCACCTGAGGGCGTCTGTTCTTTGCTCAGACAGGGTGTGGTTAAAGGAGCAGCTGATTTGGCGGCTCTGGCTCACTCAGGTCAGGGGGGAGGGAGGGGTACAGTGTGCAGGGCGAGACTGCGGCGGCAGAGGCCAGTGTGTCGTTGCACCAGCCTGATGTGAGCCGTGTGTTCTGCTGGGGAAGTTGTCCCTGGATCATGGGACCCTGGTAGTGGTGGGCTGCACAGGCTCCTGGGAGGGGAGGTGTGGATAGTGACCTGTTCTTGCACACAGGCTGCAGCAGTAGCCTTAGCATCCCAGGCCCGTCTCTGAGGTCTGTGCTGATAGCCGTGGCTTGTGCCCCTCTCTGGAGCTCCTTTAAGCAGCGCTCTTAATCCCCTCACCTCGCACACCATGAAACAAAGAGGGAGGAAAATGTCTCTTGCCTCTTCGGCAGTACAGACTTTTTCCCGGACTCCCTCCTGGCTAGCTGTGGCACACTAGACCCCTTCAGTCTGTGTTCATGCAGCCAACCTCTGTCCTCTCCCTGCGATCCGAACGAAGCCCGAGCCTCAGCTCGCAGCCCCCGCCCGCCCCAGCAGGTGAGCAGACAAGCCTCTCGGGCTGGTGAGTGCTGGTTGGCACTGATCCTCTGTGTGGGAGCCTGTCCTCTTTGCCCTCTGCACCCGTTTCTGTGCTCTCGTCCACGGCTCCGAAGCTTCCCACTCCACCACCCGCAGTCTCTGCACGTGAAGGGGCTTCCTAGTATGTGGAAACCTTTCCTCCTTCACAGCTCCCTCCCACTGGTGCAGGTCCCGTCCCTATTCTTTTGTCTCTGTTATTTCTTTTTTCTTTTGCCCTACCCAGGTACGTGGGGAGTTTCTTGCCTTTTGGGAGGTCTGAGGTCTTCTGCCAGCATTCAGTGTGTGTTCTATACGAGCAGTTCCACGTGTAGATGTATTTCTGATGTATCTGTGGGGAGTAAGGTGATCTCTGCGTCTTACTCTTCCACCACCTTCCTCTGCTTCCGTCCACCTTTTCTTTACACACTGATCTGAAATGCCACTTCTACCATACCCTCCCCCTCCCTCCACCACGTATACGAAGATATACTCTACAAATCTGTTTTTGGACATTTTCTTTTGTTCTCTTGGTATATTTTATTATGTATGCTATAGCTTAGTATCAATCCCAATACATGGTACATGGACAACAAACTCTGGTTGAATGAATGTCATGT
This sequence comes from Grampus griseus, assembly GCF_964374135.1. NCBI lineage: Eukaryota > Metazoa > Chordata > Mammalia > Artiodactyla > Delphinidae > Grampus > Grampus griseus. The sequence goes on along the minus strand of NC_138999.1, from coordinate 72,546,393 downwards.
TTCCTCCAAATACAGGAATTTTGTAAGAACCGAATTAAATATATAAATTTGAGAACATCTGCCATTTTCCAATATTGAGTCCTTTCATCCAGACAAGACATACCACTAAACCTATTGAATTAAAAAAAATGCTGTTCAGTAAAGTTTAACAGTTTTTGAAATATGTTTTACAACATTATCTGATAAGTTTATTCCTAGATATTTTATAGTTTTCAAATACAGATTTTTTGTTACTCTTTACATAAGTTAATAATGAAAATCTTGTGAGGAAAAAAATATAAAAAGCAAAGAGTAATTCCATTTTGAAGTGTATTTCCAAAATAGTGAATAACTGGAGTGTGACTTTTATTTTTCAAAGAACCTTCTGGACTATCATTTTGTAACCTTTTTTACACCATAGACAATCTTGGACAATCTCTTGAAATGTATGAGCCATTTCCTTCTGAAAAATACACATATACCTTACATTGTTTTAAGAGACTTGTCTGATTAACTAAAGCTGTTTTAAAAATGTATAATAGGAGGAGCTTCAAGATGGCAGAAAAGTAAGACGCAGAGATCACCTTCCTCTCCACAAATACATCAGAAATACCTCTAAATGTGGAACAACTCCTACAGAACACCTACGGAACACTGGCAGAAGACCTCAGACCTCCCAAAAGACAAGAGACTCCCCACGCACCTGGGTAGGGTGAAAAAGAAAAACAGACACGAAGAATAGGGACGGGACCTGCACCAGTGGGAGGGAGCCGTGAAGGAGGAAAGGTTTCCACACACTAGAAGTCCCTTCGTGGGCGGAGACTGCGGGTGGGGGAGGGGGCAGCTTCGGAGCCATGGAGGAGAGCGCAGCAACAGGGATGTGGAGGGCAAAGTGGAGAGATTCCTGCACAGAGGATCGGTGCCGACCAGCACTCACCAGCTGGAGAGGCTTGTCTGCTCATCCGCCAGAGCGGGCAGGCGCTGGGAGCTGAGTTTTGGGCTTCAGAGGTCGGATCCCAGGGAGAGGACTGGGGTTGGCTGCGTGAACACAGCCTGAAGGGGGCTAGTGAGCCACAGCTAGCCGGGAGGGAGTCTGGAAAGAAGTCTGGAGCTGCCGAAGAGGCAAGATCCCTTTTCTTGCCACTTTGTTTTCTGGTGTGTGAGGAGAGGGGATTAAGAGCACTGCTTAAAGGAGCTCAAGAGATGGGCATTAGCTGCGACTATCAGCACAGACCCCAGAGAAGGGCATGAGACGTTAAACCTGCTGCTGCCGCCACGAAGAAGCCTGTGTGCAAGCACAGGTCACTCTCCACACCTCTCCTCCCGGGAGCCTGTGCAGGCCGCCACTGCCAGGGTCCCATGATTCAGAGACAACTTCCCCGGGAGAACACACGGCGGGCCTAAGGCTGGTGCAATGTTACGTTGGCCTCTGCTGCCGCAGGCTCACCCGGCATCCGTACCCCTGCCTCCCCCGGGCCTGAGCGAGCCAGAGCCCCCGAATCAGCTGCTCCTTTAACCCAGTCTTGTCTGAGCAAAGAACAGATGCCCTCAGGCGACCTACATGGAGGGGCAGGTCCAAACCCAAAGCTGAACCCTGGGAGCTGTGGGAACAAAGAAGAGAAAGGGAAATCTCTCCCAGCAGCCTCAGAAGCAGCGGATTAAATCTCCACAATCAACTTGATGTACCCTGCACCTGTGGAATATCTGAATAGACAATGAATCATCCCAAATTGAGGAGGTGGACTTTGGGAACAATGATATATATATTTTCCCTTTTTCTCTTTTTGTGAGTGTGTATGTGTATGCTTCTGTGGGTGATTTTGCCTGTATAGTTTTGCTTTTACCATTTGTCCTAGGATTCTGTCTGTTCGTTTTTTTTTTCTTTTTTACTTTGAAAAATTTGTTTTTGTTAATTAGTTTTTACTGTTAATTTTAATAACTTTATTTTATTTTATCTTAATTTATCTTCTTCTTTCTTTCTATTTTTTCTTCCTTTTATTCTGAGCCGTGTGTAGGACAGGCTCTTGGTGCTCCAACAAGGCGTCAGGGCTGTGCCACTGAGGTGGGAGAGCCAAGTTCAGGACACTGGTCCACAAGAGACCTCCCAGCTCTATGTAATATCAAATAGCAAAAATCTCCCAGAGATCTCCATCTCAATGGCAAGACTCAGCTCCACTCAACGACCAGCAAGCTACAGTGCAGGATACCCTATGCCAAACGACTAGCAAGACAGGAACTAAACCCATCCATTAGCAGAGAGGCTGCCTAAAATAATAATAAAGCCACAGACACCCCAAAACACACGACCAGATGTGGACCTGCACACCGGAAGGACATGATCCAGCCTCATCAACCAGAACACAGGTACTAGTCCCCTCCACCAGGAAGCCTACACAACACACTGAACCAACCTTGACCACTGGGGACAGACACCAAAAACAACAGGAAGAACGAAGTTGCAGCCTGCAAAAAGGAGACCACAAACACAGAATGTTAAGCAAAATGAGAAGACAGAGAAACACACAGCAGATGAAGGAGCAAGACAAAAACCCACCAGAGCAAAGAAATGAAGAGGAAATAAGCAGTCTATCTGAAAAAGAATTCAGAAAAATGATAGTAAAGATGATCCAAAACCTTGGATATAGAACAGAGAAAATATAAGGAACGTTTAACAAGGACCTACAAGAACTAAAGAGCAAACAGTGATGAACAACACAATAAATGAAATTAAAAATTCTCTAGAAGGGATCAATATTAGCATAACTGAGGTGGAAGAACGGATAAGTGACCTGGAAGATAAAATAGTGGAAATAACTACTGCAGAGCAGAATAAAGAAAAAAGAATGAAAACAACTGAGGACAGTCTCAGAGACCTCTAGGAAAACATTAAATGCACGAATATTTGAATTATAGGGGTCTCAGAAGAAGAAGAGAAAGAGAAAGGGACTGAGAAAACACCTAAAGAGATTTTAGATGAAAACTTCCCTAATATGGGAAAGGAAATAGTTAATCAAGTCCAGGAAGCACAGAGAGTCCCATACAGGATAAACCCAAGTAGAAACACGCGAAGACACATATTACTCAAACTATCAAAAATTAAATAAAAAGAAAAAATATTAAAAGCAGCAAGGGATAAATAAAAAATAACAGATAAGAGTATCCCCATAAGGTTAACAGCTGATCTTTCAGCAGAAACTCTGCAAGTCAGAAGGGAGTGGCAGGACATATTTAAAGTGATGAAGGAGAAAAACCTACAAACAAGATTGCTCTACCCAGCAAGGATCTCATTCAGATTTGATGGAGAAATGAAAAGCTGTAAAGATAGGCAAAAGCTAAGAGAATTCACCACCAAACCAGCTTTACAACAAATGCTAAAGGAACTCCTCTAGGCAGGAAACACAAGAGAAGGAAAAGACCTACAATAATAAACCCAAGACAGTTAAGAAAATGGTAATAGTAACATGCATATCGATAATTACGTTAAATGTAAATTGATTAAATGCTCCAATCAAAAGACACAGACTGGCTGAATGGATACAAAAACAAGACCCATATATATGCAGTCTACAAGAGACCCATTTCAGACCTAGAGACACATACAGACTGAAAGTGAGGGGATGGAAAAAGATATTCCATGCAAATGGAAATCAAAAGAAAGCTGGAGCAGCAATTCTCACAGACAAAATAGACATTAAAACAAAGACTATTACAAGAGACAATGATGGACCCTACATAATGATCAAGGCCAAGAAGAAGATGTAACAATTGTAAATACTTATGCACCCAAGATAGGAGCACCTCAATATATAAGGCAAATACTAACAGCCATAAAAGGGGAAATCGACAGTTAAACAGTCATAGTAGGCGACTTTAACACCCCACTTTCACCAATGGACAGATCACCCAAAATGAAATTAAATAAGGAAACACAAGCTTTAATGATACATTAAACATGATGAACTTAATTGATATTTATAGGACATTCCATCCAAAAGCAACAGAATACACATTCTTCTCAAGTGCTCATGGAACACTCTCCAGGATAGATCATATCTTTGGTCACAAATCAAGCCTTGGTAAATTTAAGAAATTTGAAATCGTATAAAGTATCTTTTCCAACCACAATGCTATGAGACTAGACATCAATTACAGGAAAAAATCTGTAAGAAATACAAACACATGGAGGCTAAACAACACACTACTTAATAACGAAGTGATCACTGAGGAAATCAAAGAGGAAATCAAAACTATCTAGAAACAAATGACAATGGAGACATGATGACCCAAAACTTATGGGATTCAGCAAAAGCAGTTCTAAGAGGGAAGTTTATAGCTATACAAGCCTACCTTAAGAAACAAGAAATATCTCAAATAAACAGCCTAACTTTACACCTAAAGGAATTAGAGAAAGAAGAACAGAAAAAACCAAAGTTAGCAGAAAGAAAGAAATCATAAAAACAGACCAGAAATAAATGAAAAAGAAATGAAGGAAACGATAGCAAATATCAATAAAACTAAAAGCTGGTTCTTTGAGAAGATAAACAAAATTGATAAACCATTACAGACTCATCAAGAAAAAAGGGAGAAGACTCACATCAATAGAATTAGAAGTGAAAAGGGAGAAGTAACAACTGACACTGCAGAAATACAAAGGATCATGAGAGACTACTACAAGCAACTGTATGCCAATAAAATGGACAATCTGCAAGAAATGGACAAATTCTTAGAAATGCACAACCTTCCGAGAATGAACGAGGAAGAAACAGAAAATATGAACAGACCAATGACAAGCACTGAAATTGAAACTGTGATTAAAAATCTTCCAACAAACATAAGCCCAGGACCAGATGGCTTCACAGGCGAATTCTATCAAACATTTAGAGGAGAGCTAACACCCATCCTTCTCAAACTCTTCCAAAATATAGCAGAGGGAGGAACACTCCCAAACTCTTTCTACGAGGGCACCATCACTCTGATACCAAAACCAGACAAAGATGTCACAAAGAAAGAAAACTGCAGGCCAATATCACAGATGAACATTGATGCAAAAATTCTCAACAGAATACTAGTAAACATAATCCAAAAGCACATTGAAAGGATCATACACCATGATCAAGAGGGGTTTATTCAAGGAATTCAAGGATTCTTCAGTATACGCAAATCAATGTGATACACAATATTAATAAATTGAAGGAGAAAAACCACAGGATCATTTCAATAGGTGCAGAGACAGCTTTCGACAGAATTCAACACCCATTTATGATAAAAACCCTCCAGAAAGTAGGCATAGAGGGAACTTTCCTCAACATAATCAAGGTCATATAGGACAAACCCACAGCCAACATTGTCCTCAATGGTGAAAAACTGAAACCATTTCCAGTAAGATCAGGAACAAGACAAGGTTGCCCACTCTCACCAGTATTATTCAACGTAATTTTGGAAGTTTTAGCCACAGCAATCAGAGAAGAAAAGGAAATAAAAGGAATCCAAATTGGAAAAGAAGAAGTAAAGCTGTCACTGTTTGCAGATGACATGATACTATACACAGAGAATCCTAAAGATGCTACCAGAAAACTACTAGAGCTAATTATTGAATTTGGTAAAGTAGCAGGATACAAAATTAATGCACAGAAATCTCTTGCATTCCTACACACTAATGATGAAAAATCTGAAAGTGAAACTAAGAAAACACTCCCATTTACCATGGCAACAAAAGGAATAAAATATCTAGGAATAAACCTACCTAAGGAGACAAAGGACCTGTATGCAGAAAATTATAAGACTCTGATGAAAGAAATTAAAGATGATACAAATAGAGGGAGAGATATACTATGTTGTTGGATTGGATGAATCAATGTTTTGAAAATGACTATTCTACAGAAAGCAATCTACAGATTCAACGCAATGCCTATCAAATAATTACTGGCATTTTTCACAGAACTAGAACAAAAAATTTCACAATATGTCTGGAAACATAAAAGCCCCCGTATAGCCAAAGCAATCTTGAGAAAGAAAAATGGAGCTGGAGGAATCCAGCTCCCTGACTTCAGACTGTACTACAAAGCTACAGTCATGAAGACAGTATGGTACTGGCACAAAAACAGAAAGATAGATCAATGGAACAGGATAGAAAGCTCAGAGATAAACACACGCACATATGGTCACCTTATCTTTGGTAAAGGAGGCAAGAATATACAGTGGAGAAAAGACAGCCTCTTCAATAAGTGGTGCTGGGAAAACTGGACAGCTACATGTAAAAGAATGAAATTAGAACACTCCCTAACACCATACACAAAAATAAACTCAAAATGGATTAAAGACCGATCTGTAAGGCCAAGCACCATCAAACTCTTAGAGGAAAACGCACACAAAACACTCTATGACATAAATCTCAGCAAGATCCTTTTTTACCTACCTCCTAGAGAAATGGAAATAAAAACAAAAATAAACAAATGGGACCTAATGAAACTTCAAAGCTTTTTCACAGCAAAGGAAACCATAAACAAGACAAAAAGAAAACCCTCAGAATGGGAGAAAATATTTGCAAATGAAGCAACTGATAAAGGATTAATCTCCAAAACATACAAGCAACTCATGCAGCTCAATATCAAAAAACCAAACAACCCAATCCAAAAATGGGCAGGAGACCTCAATAGAGATTTTTTCAAAGAATATATACAGATTGCCAACAAACACCTGAAAGAATGCTCAACATCATTAATCATTAGAGAAATGCAAATCAAAGCTACAATGAGATATCATCTCACACTGGTCAGAATGGCCATCATCAAAAAATCTAGAAACAATAAATGCTGGAGAGGGTGTGGAGAAAAGGGAACCCTCTTGCACTGTTGGTGGGAATGTAAATTGATACAGGCACTGTGGAGAACAGTATGGAGGTTCCTTGAAAAACTAAAAATAGAACTATCATATGACCCAGCAATCCCACTACTGGGCATATATCCTGAGAAAACCATAATTCAAAAAGAGTCATGTACCACAATGTTCATTGCAGCTCTATTTACAATAGCCAGGACATGGAAGCAACCTAAGTGTCCATCAACAGATGAATCGATAAAGAAGATTTGGCACATATATACCATGGCATATTACTCAGCCATAAAAAGGAATGAAACTGAGTTATTTGTTGTGAGGTGGATGGACACAGAGACTGTCATACAGAGTGAAGTAAGTCAGGAAGAGAAAAACAAATAGCGTGTACTAACACATATATATGGAATCTAAAAAAGGAAAGGAATAAAAAGTTCAGAAGAACCTATGGGCAAGATTGGAATACAGATGCAGACCTACTTGAGAATGGACTTGAGGATATGGGGAGGGGGATGGTAAGCTCGGACAAAGTGAGAGATTGGCATGGACATATATACACTACCAAACGTAAAATTGATAAGTAGAGGGGGGCAGCCACATGGCACAGGGTGATCAGCTCGTTGCTTTGTGACCACCTGGAGGGATGGGATGGGGAGTGTGGGAGGGAGGGAGATGCAAGAGGGCAGAGATATGGGGACATGTGTGTATGTGTAACTGATTGACTTTGTTGTAGAGCAGAAACTGACACACCATTGTAAAGTAGGTATACTCTAATAAAGATATTAAAAAGAGTTATAATAAATGATGGTCATAGAATGCTGAACATTCATCATTAGTAGGTACTCTACAATATACGCAACTACTGTCTTTCACAAGTGATTTGTATGCTTATCAAGATTAAGTTGTATTTGTTTCCAGATCTCTAATCAGCTTTACTATAATTAAACAGTTTAAATGTAACATAACAGGATGAAATATAAGTGTAAAGAGAATTGTTCTGTTTACAAAAATTAAGTATTTTGTAAAGACTCAAAAGTGAATTAGTAAAAAAAAAAACAAACTACTGTCAAATTAGAGGTGCTCAAGATAACTGTAAAAGGCTAGGAGAAATAAAAAATTAAACAGGATTCTGCACTCATATTATTTAAAAAATGTTTTTAAGTGTTGATTTGATGTTTGGGACTTCCCTGGCAGTCCAGTGGTTAAGACTCCTTGCTTCCACTGCAGGCAGTGCAAGTTAGATCCCTGGTCAGTGCAACTAAATCCCGCGTGTTGCGTGGGTGTGGCCCCCCCAGCCAAAAAAAGGCGTTCATCAGATTTTAAAGAAACCTCTAAACTGCAAACAGTAGAAGACATATTACAGATATGGATAATTATAAGAAAGATGTTATGGACCTTTAACTAGGAGACTCATACTCATAGAAAAGTCCTACTTCAAAAGACAAAAAAATGAACACACATGTTTTAAATTGAAATAAAATATTTAAGATACATATTTATGATTTTTAAAAAACTTCTTGCTTTAACATTTTCAATTAATTGTTAACTACTGGTCCTGATAATATCAAATTAGAAGGCTCCTATTGTATACCTACAAGTTTTTATATAGTTTTGGGCAGGGGAGTCACAGATTCTCTTAAGTCTATCATGGATCTCAGGATAAGAACCCATGTTTTCTCTCTCTCTCTCTCTCTCTCTCTCTCCCTCTCTCTCTCTCTCTCTCTCTCTCTCTCTCTCTCTCTCTATATATATATATATATATATATACATACACACATATGTATATATATTACAATTCACCAGATATTACATGTGATGCTGTTATATGACAGTCAAAGAAAAGCAAAGGTCTCAACTCTAGGAATTTAAGTAAAAATCATTATTTAACTACAGAAGAACTTTTAGGAACTCACATTAATATCTTTTACCATAGAATTTTTTATTTGGAGTCCTGCAATTCTTTTGTTTTTATTTTCCTTCTGTTAAAGTAAAATTAAACTTCATACTTTATTTTTAAAATTAAAAATAAGATGCATACTATACTATGATCCTGTTCTTACGAAACTGTATCTATTCATCCATCTATCTTTCTATGTCTATGTATGCATGAAGAAATGTCTAGAATAGCATTCTATCAAATTTTAACACATATTTTTCTGGATGAAAAATTTCAGGTGGTTAGTTGGTTTTTTTCTTATTCTGTTTTGTAATGCTTAAATTATTTAAGAATAAGTAGGTACCAATTTTATTTAAAAAAAACCCCCACAAAGTCATTATTCTAAACAAACAAAAACAATCAGTGGCAGCATCATGCACTGGGAAGAGAAATGGACAGGGAAGCAAGATGTCTGAAGCTGAATAGAACCCTGGACAAATCAGTCACTGGAACTTCTCTGGGCCACAGTTTCCAAATTGGCAAATGAGAAAATGAGGAAGTTGAACCTAATGATCTCAAAGGTTTCTTTTAGTACTAACATTATATGAACTTAAGTGGCTAATTCCTATGTAAATTCTTAGAAAATATTAAAAAAAATAAGTTTATCATTTTACCCATCAATTACCTCAAGTTTAACTAGATTTAATGAATAATGCTCTCTTCCTTTGCTGTAAGCTTTTATAGCTTGATCATATTAGAAACTACATAGGGCACTATATCCTTGACATTCTCAAAATACTAAATAGGCAGCTTTATCGACATCAATAATTAAAGAGATGAAGTAATGAGAATACAAGTACAGAAAGTCCTGGTAACACCACACAATACTTCAAATGTGAGGGGGAAATGTTAAATGTTGGTAATTAAAGTAGAAGGAATGGAAGAAAAAAACTATATCCCAAAGTTCTCCTTCTCAATCCAAATATGTATTAAAAAATAAAATAACAATACTGACACAAACTCTTCAAATCATTAGGAGAATCTTTGGATTTGTAGGGTAAACTCACAAGAAAATGACAAAACAACTATAATATGGATTTCAAAATTGAGTGTGCATATGTGTGTGTATTTTTTTTAATCCTCAGAAGCCTCTGTTTTCTATCAGTTGGTTATTTCTTGCATTATTTTAAATTGCTGAACTGACAACTGCCAGCAGGTATAATTTTCTGTTAATTAAAAACTGAATTTTACACAGCTCAACAATGGAGCAGTATTTCTCCCCATAAATTCTAATTCATTGTCTCTGAACTTAACCCTCAAATCAGCATTTACTTCCTTGAATAATATTTAAACAAATTCATCCTATTTATTTGTGATAATCATGTAATCAACCATGGCATTTACCACGCTGAGATGCTGATGTGATTTTGCCAACATAAGAGAATACCAACTATATTTCTCTGAAAATTAAATGTTGCAGGTGCTGTATGACATTTAAACATTGTCACACTGAGAGTTTAAACAAGTACTGAAATGAAGCTATTGCTTAAAAAGAACTTACCTTTGCAATTATTACTGATTGAACAGGGTAGCAAACAGTTGCTCCTAAAGTGGCCAGTCCCAGTGGATAAGCAATTCTCTTAAACCTAGAACCTATGACATTCAAACAAACTATTAAACTCCAAACAGATGCTACCAGAGACTTGATGCTTTTATAACTTTCATGCTTTCTTTGTTCCCCTTTAAGCCATCACCCTATGTTAAATTTTCTTTAGGTAATAATACCAATCAAGATGATAGGTAAAATGTCTTTAAGTATTACAGTTCAATTAATACCCCTTAGTTGTCATGTCTAATTTAAGAAAAGTATTCTCAATCTAACATTGATAATTACCTACACAAAGGGGGTTGATGATTTTCTTCTTTTAAAAAACTAGGTATTTTTTCATGTCCTAAGAAACCCACAGTTGTAACCACATTTTTTCAAGTATCTAATAAAACATGACAATATAGAGAATTAATCAACTACCATTTTTGTGACACCATGTTAAACTGAAATGGACTCTCAGAGATCCTTTTTTGATTAAGTCCTTAGATAGCTAAAGGATCCAACTAACTGGTCAGCTAAGGATTTTAAAAGGGACATAATTCCTTCGTGTCACTGATTTTGAATACTAAAGTAATAATTTAATAGAGAAGAAGAAATATCATATGATGCCGCTTATATGCAGAATCTTTAAAAAATGTGACAAATGAGCTTATTTACAAAACAGAAACAGACTCACAGACTTGGAGAACAAACTTATGGTTACCGGGGGGGATGGGTAGTGGGGAGAGATAGGGAGTTTGGGATTGACTTGTACACATCACTACTATATTTAAAATGGATAACCAACAAGGACTTACTGTATAGCAGAAGGAACTCTGCTCAATATTCTGTAACAACCTAATTGAGAAAAGAAATTGAAAAAGAATAGATACATGTATATGTAAAACTGAATCACTTTGTTGTACACCTGAAACTAACACAACATTGTTAATCAACTGTACTCCAATATAAAATAAAAAAAAAAAAAGTTAAAAAAATTGCAAGTAACTTGCAATAATTCATTCATTTCCAAAAGTGCCTTAACTAAGCATCTGAGCCATTTTCAAACTTTTTTTTTTAAATAGCAAAATCCTTTAAAAAAGTCTTTTGAATAGAATCTCACCTGGAACTTCATATATAAAACTTACAGACTTGAAGCTACTCTGGTTAGCCTGAGGGAGTGAAGCTCATTATCAAGCCCTATCTACACCGCTTTTTCCTTATCCCTATACAACCCCTAAACACTTCCATGGAACCCTAGGTTCTATTGAATAGTGTGAAACCCACCACTCTAAGCCATAGCTTAGTTCCAACAGACTGTTGGTTGAAAACAATATGTACTTTAAATGCTTGTCTGGGTACCCTGGACTGTAAATGTGATCTGGACAATTAGATGATGGGGTTTCTAATTAGGGTAAGTACTTTTATTTTCTGAAACAGCTCTTACAACCCTTAATTTAAAAATGAGACACCCTATCTGGTATATCAGTAAAGACTATGATGAAAAATGCCTGGCAATGTTTGCAGGCAACTTTATAGTTTAGGGTAGGTAAAAACAAGATGTATTTCTCTGTCCAGTTTATTAGTAAGGAGGCCTTCTACAGTCATGTCTACAACAGACAGAGCATTGAGGGAGGTGGGTAGTAGGCTGCTTCAACCTTTACTGTAGCTTTCCTTTAAATATTGACAGGTTTTTGTGATACTGGGAAAGAGGGTCTAGCTATATTAAAATATGTCTTGCTCACTATTATTCTAGTATCTGTAGTTTGGTTGTTGATTTTACTGACCTAGCATCCTTTAATGTAGGTTTCCTTGACTCAGTCAAATTCCCCTAATTGTGCTGCTCCTAAACTTGGAAGGTGGCAGTTTTTCCTTGATGTGTCATCTTATTTTATTTTTTATTTACTTTTTTTGTAGTTGTTATACTTTTTTGAAACCTTTTAACACATTTTTGACCAGAGATATATTATGGACACAGGTGTCAGTTTCTGCAAAAATCCCCCAGTCAATAATGTGTTAAAATTGAAGTATAGTTAATTTACAATGCTGTGTTAGTTTCAGGTGTACAGCAAAGTGATTCAGTTATATATATTTTCTTTCACATTCTTTTTCATTATAGGTTATCCCAAGATATTGAATATAGTTCTCTGTGTTATATAGTAGGTCCTTATTGTTTATTTTACATATAGTAGTATCTGTTAATCCCAAACTCCTAATTTACCTCCCTACACCCCCACCTCCGCTATCCCCTTTGGTAACCGTAAGTTTGTTTTCTATGTCTGTAAGTCTGTTTCTGTTTTGTAAATAAGTTCATTTACATAATTTTTTTAGATTCCACATATAAGTGATATCACATGATATTTGTCTTTCTCCGTCTGACTTACTTCACTTAGTATGATAATCTCTAGGTCCATCCATGTTGCTGCAAATGGCATTATTTCATTCTTTTTTATGGCTGAGTAATATTCCATTGCATACATACACACACACACACACACACACACACACACAATGGAATATTTCTCACACATACATCTTTGTTATTATTTTCAATATTAAAAAGACTTACATTCATCCTCTCTTTACTTGATATGAAAGGCCAGTTTACAAGAAAATAAATTTCACTTGGGTTCAATAGCCCTACTCCTGTAAGTAGAAAGGGACTCTAGACACAAGACACTAACTAGCTATGTAATATGTACTATGAAATCATTGAATGATTTCCTTTCTCTGGACCTCTAGCTGTAGCATTATAGGGTTAGACTAAACCAACATCTTTCGTACATTTTTGACCATGACTCATACTAAAGAACAAATTTTACATTATGACCTCTCTCTCTCTCTGTTTCTGTCTCTGACGTTTCTCTCTTTCACACACACACATACACACTCCACTGAAACAGAAGTTGCACAATATTTATCCATACTGAGTACAAAACACTCTGATATTTGCTATTGTCCTCTATTTTATTTTTTAATAAAATGCTTCCTGAGAGTCACCACATTTATTTCACTACCTACTTATAAACTGAGCTCTGTAATTTGAAAAATACTGGGTTAGATTATTCTAGCTCTGACACATGGAGTCATTGTGAATGACCTAAGGAACATTTTCTCTTACAAGTGGATTATGAGTTTCTCACTGAGAAATGAGTAATATGCTTTGGCCGGTTTCATTCAAAATTTAATTCTTTCTCTTATTGTTACATGTGGTGATCCTGATTTTCAATGTCTTTCCTAATGAATAATTTATAACATGTATTCAATTAGAAGTTGCATATAGTGTTAGAATAAAAAATATGATACAAGCTATGATTAATACTAGCTATAGGGAAGATCTATTGGGATAAGATATATGGGCTAGAGTTAGAATGCTGGAATGTTCTTATAATTCAGATGTTTTGTATCTGATTAGGTGTACTTGGGTTAAGGCTACTTTAAGGACTAAAGCTGAGCAAACCAACCATAACATATCTGATGTCAGATTCCAGGTTGGTTCAGAGCTGTGACTTGCAACAACATGTAATTTAATTTGCAGACAATGACTGGCACTGGGGACAGAGGATGAATGGAAGGTGCCCCAGATGGCTACTGACCAGAGAACTGCACCAGCTTAGTAAGGGCTTAGGTGAGGAGTGGAGGCAGTAATCCTACTGAGAGAGATTTCTATACCCAGAGATGGAAGATGGGCAAATACAAAATTCACCATGTGCTTATGAAAGAGTTATTTAGTGATGTGCAGAAAAGAGTTAACATATGCCCAAGACTGCCATTGTTAGAAAGGCATGCTTACAGGACTGGCCATTGGCTGGCATCTGGGAACCTGACTGGTAAGCAGTTCACTACACTAATAGAAAATGTTCCCTGAATCAGAAGAGTGGTACAGTAAGTCTCCTACATACAAACGAGTTCCATTCCGAAAGCGTGTTTATAAGTCCAATTTGTTTGTTAAGTCCAACAAAGTTAGTCCTAGGTACCCAACTAACACAATCAGCTACACAGTACTGTACTGTAATAGGTTTAAAATACTTTTCACACAAATAATACATAAAAAACAAACACAAAAAATAAAGAAAACATTTTTAATCTTACAGTACAGTACCTCAAGAAGTACAGCAATACAGTACAACAGCTGGCATACAGGGGCTGGCATCGAGTGAACAAGCAAGGAGAGTCACTGACTGGAGGAGCGAGAGGAAATGGGAGATGTAGAGCTGAAGGATCATCAGCAACAGGAGATAGAGGGCAAGCTGCAATTTCACTCATGCCTGACGTTGGTGGCATAGGTTCTGGCTCCTTGCTGGATTCATTTCTATCTACCCTCTAAAAGAAACGATCCAGTGATGTCTGGGTAGTAGCTCTTTTCTTCTCGTCACAGATGACACTGTAGCACTGGATTGCATTCTGAACGGCTGCTGCAACCTTTGTGTACCATTCTACATTAGGGTCCTGTGCCTCAAAAACTAAGAAAATCCCCTTGCCATTTCCTGCGCCGTGAATCTCTTCAGTTCTTCAGTTACTTCTTCCTCTTGTCTCTCTTCATCCTTTCTCTGGGCCTCCAATTCCATCAGGTCTTCATTACTAAGCTCCTCATGTTGCACAGAAAGCAGTTCAATGAAGTCGTCCTCTTGCAGATCTAGCTCCAGCTTCTCGCTGAGGGTCACTAAGTTGCTGAAGACCTCTTTGGACTCCTCATCCACCTTTTCAAATCCACAAAAATTGTGAACAAACTGCGGGCAAAGGTTCTTCCAAACCCCATTCATGGTGATGGCCGTAACCTCACGCCAAGCAAAGTCAATGTTTTTTATGGTCTTGTAGATGTTATAGTCCTTCCAAAATTGTCGCAAGGTTGTTCCTGATTCGTCACTTGCCTTTACTTCCTGACGAAAAGTGTGACGTAAATAATATTTCTTGAAAGTGGCTATAACTCCCTGGTCCATAGGTTGGATGAGCGATGTAGTATTCGGTGGTAGATGCACTACTTTGACATTGGGATGAAAGTTGTCCATGAATGGGGGGTGGCCTGGAGCACTGTCGAGCAGCAAAAGAATGTTGAATGGGACGTCCTTCTCCAAGCAATATTTCCCTACCTCCAGAATAAAGTGGTGGAAAAAGCAGTACTGGAAAATGGCCTCTGTAACCCAGGCTTTGGGGTTACTCTTCCACACAACAGGAAGAGAGCCCTTGGCTGTTTTAAAGGGCTCTTGGGTTCTCTGAATGATAAACTAAGAGAGGCTTCAGCTTCATCTTGCTGGAAGCACTGCCACCAAACAACAGAGTTAGCCTATCCTTTGCTGCTTTATAGCCTGGCATCAACTTTTCTTCCTTGCTGATATAACTTCGGTCTGGCATCCTCTCCCAGTACAGTCCTGTCTCATCCACATTAAAAACCTGCTCGGGTAAATACACGTCTTCATCAATAATTTCCCGAAGCATTTTAGGAAATTCCCAGGCAGCTACCATATCTGCACTCACGGCCTCGTCACTTACTTTTACGTTGTAAATGTTGGCTCTAGCCTTGAACTGATGAAGCCAGCCATGCCTGGCATTAAAAGATGGGCCCTCTGATTCTTTGCTGTATTTCTTCTTCAAGTCTTTATACAGGCTTTTCCCTTCCCCTTGAACCAGCATTAAGCTAAGTGGGACTTAACGCTGATGCTGATCCTGCATCCACACACTGAGAAGTTTCACCATGTCCTCCATCACTTTTCCACGTTTCTTTGATATTATTGTCCACATCACTGGCACAATAGACTTCCCATGTTCCACGATCTTGTTCTTGTTCTTTACAATCTTGCCGATGGTTGAATGATTCATGTTATAAGAAAGAGTGACGTCTACCATCTTTTCGCCTCGCTCTACTCTCTCAATTATTTTCACTTTTGTTTCCATCGTTATCACTTGGTGCTTCTTAGCAACGCCAGACACGTGAACTAACTTACCTGATTGGACATGCGAATGCCTGTTTGCATCTCTGAAAGTTTGCAACTTGAAGTTTCATATGTAGGGGACTTACTGTACACTGTGCTTAAACTGTTTGTATAAATAAATTCAGAAATTAATATAATGGCATTAAAAGAAAGATTATATATTTTTAACCCTACCTTTTCTCGCTGAAATGAAGCCTGCCAATCCTGAAACTGTAATCACTCCAATTTTCGGAAGAAAATCTCGAGGTGGATTCTTCAAATAGACATATGCATCTCAAGAAATCATTTGAAAAATAATATAAATAACTTACTATAATTGACATTCTATATAGGTATGATGAAGAAAAGTTAGAGATTTGCTAAGATAATAGCAGATGGTTTAAAACATTCTTCAAAAGAACTACACAAAATAATGATTTGACCAGCAACTTAAAAAGCCAGTTGTTAATAGTTACTTGTTACAAAATAAAATCTTCCTTCCACAGCTGATTTAATGGTATTTGTTTCCTTAATACAGGCGATTATTACACTTTAATGAAATATAATGCTAGAGTGTACACTAGCATTATATGGATTAAGATGAATTACTATAAAGCAAATTCCTCATTGTGTATGTATTATATTCTTATAATGGAAATGCTTCTGGCCTTATCTGTTCAAACATTGGTAGGATCTAGTAAGAACTGAAATAGATACTTCAGCAGGAAACTTTGAATAACAGTCTAAGGAAACATGCAGCTATCACTCTGCTTGCCACTACTCCCCAGTAAACTCAGAGAAGCCATTGCTCTTGGTTAAAACCAATGAGCAGAATGAGAAGTGAGTCTAGACAAAAAATAGATGGAAAGGGGGCAGAGGTCCAAATTTCTTGGCTTTTTATATATTTAAATGGTTTCTGGTTCCATGCAATCCAAAAAACACACTCTTCTATCATAATTATTTATTTAATTATTAATTATTAATTTAATGGAATTTAATCATATTCTTCAAGGTTGATGAGGAATATAATTTGGACTTAACTGGAATTAATTCCTACACACATTAAATAATGATAATACATACACAGAGGCATTTCAACATCACAGAGGCATTTAAAATTTTAGGTGTTCTTTCTGTCCCCCAATACACATTTATTTTGACAACTGGCTTAGTCTAAAAAATGTTAGGGAGCTATACCTGCTGCCAAACAACATTATCAAACTAACGAGTCAAACACAATTGTTTTCCAACACTAGCTCAAATATTCTAGGGTGACTAATTGATATCGTGTTTCCTAGCAATCAATAGCAAAATACTATGTATTTTAACATCAAATAGTACTTATTTAAACTAATTAATAACAATGGAGATATATGTTTAATTTATGCTGTATGAGTATACAATATGCGTTTCGTACCTAAAACAGCCAGTTTGAGTCCAGGTGTTGCCACTTACTAGCTATGTGACCTTGGTAATCTACTTAACCCCTCTAAACCCCAGTTTCCTCATCTGTAGAATGGGAGTCATTATAATACCGACATCCAGAAATTTGCTACAAAATAAAATTAGATAAATTATGTAACATGCTCATCATAATGCCTCAACATATAATTGCTAAATAAATAACAGATACTATTGCTTTGTTATTATTATTATAAACTGCTATATAGAGTATCTTCTGAGTTGGTAAAACGTGATAATGGATAACATACCAAGTTTATTTTTCTCACATTTAAACCTTGCAAGTTAAAAAGACAATAGAACATTTCTAATTATAGACAGTTCACTCAACCTACCTTTTCCAAATTGTACTGTATCCATTATCCCATATTTCATGAAGACATAAACACCCTAAGTAAAAAGGGGGAAAAAAGGACATCTGCATTTTTGAAGATGTTGACAATTAGGTCAAATAGCCCACATTTTGAGATTATATGAAATTGCACCAAAATCTAAATCTAGTTTTCCTGTTTATTCTCTATGTGGACACTTGTTGAACTTAGCTTCTCTTCACTTCTTGCTTTTCATTCTATTTAACATGGATAATACTTGTTTGCTATATTCCTCATATAAATGGGTAAAGTAATGCCAATAAAATAATCAGAGCAGCTCACAGAAAAGTTATTACAGAAGTACAGAGATTTATCATCTTATTTTATGATAGCGTAGAAAAATGAATGGAATTTTTTAGAAGCATGAAGAGAGGTATATTTCAGCTTAGAAGCAACATCTGATTAATAAAGATGAGGCAGCAACAACATAATGATTTGTGGAGAAAACAACAAAAAGCCTAAAGAAAAGCGCTTCATCTTCTCCCTTTTTCTTAGTGTTCATTAGAATGAGAAAAATAAATCTAAATAAGACATTTATCTTAGAATAGAAATCATCCTACACAGACTAGTGTCCATCTTGTTTTCAACAGGAACATAAATTATCTGCAAATCAAGATTATATTAGCCCACTGAAGGGATTAAAGCTTTAAATCAAAGATTCTTTTTACCTGTTTCTAACTATTTATTTTAATGCAAGAAATATTGTTACACACATTTTTTGATATGTACTATCTCAAGTACATCAGAAGAAAAATGAAGGCATGGAATAATTTACCCATAGTAATTGCCCATAGTCATGCTGTACTCTATTGATAAAACTAGAAAACACAGTCTAAATATGTGGTCTCCATCTCTGAACTAGTTGCTATGAAACCATGGGATAAAAACAAAAAAAGAGATTTTCAAAGCAAAGACAATAGATATTATTATATTAGATAGGAAAGAATTAAATTATTTCTATTGATATATCTTGGTATTAGTAACTTTGTCTCAGACAGATACTTTCATGATGATCAGATGCAGAAGTTCATCCTGTTCATCATGGTTTAAAGCTGTACAAACCAACACAGACCCTAACTGCCACTGAGCTACTTCTCCTTGGGGACTGTCTCTTGAGAAAATTTCACCTCAAAATTATAATGCTTACTGATCAGTTGATTGGGAATAATGTAACTGTTGAGGAAGAAAACTTTGGGGAAATTTTCCTTAGCTGTGTTTAGGAATTCACTTTTACCACTGGAGGTCGCTGCTACCTAAATTTCGAAACACTAAGGAGTAGGAATAGAAATTGAATTTGCCCTGTGATTCTAAGTTTAATGTAGAATGTAATTTGAGCCGGAGGTAATTTTTAAAGAATAGATTACATTTTAAGGAGAACATTAGAGAGGAAATGTTTACATTGAAGATGAAATGCATTTGAAAGTGCCCTTCTTCAATCTATTCATTTCAGCATATTACCAGTGTAAAAAGTCCTTTTAGTCTTAAATTGGGTGACAGTAACAACAGCAATTTAAAGATCTCACAGGAACAATTAACCTCACTGAAAACAACTTTGAGAACACTACGGAAAATTAGGTGTCAAGAGACTTCAGTCTGAATCATCCAGCTGCTGGCATACAGCCTCAGGGGCATGACTCAGACCCTAATTAGTTAAGCTATTTCCTGCTGAGACCAAACTGTTAATAGTGTGTAGTACAACTAGTCAAACTATTAAAAGTGTATTATTAGAATTATAAAAGTCTATTAGAATTGTCTGACAGGCACAAATTTAAAAAAAATAACACCATGTATTCATCAGACGTTTTAAATATCTGAAATGACCAGAGTTCACAGATTTGATATTTCATAAGACCATTAGAATTTTCTTTTTAAAAAGAATGGATTAGAAACAAAAGAAAGCACAAGGGTTCACAATTGGATAGGTTAGACTTGAGGAAAAGTTTTGTGGTTATTAGGTCAGAATGATGAAAACAATGGTACCACCATTATCATTATGACACTGACACTGCAGATGTTGATGTTAGCACACATCTATGTTAATGCGATGATTATGAAACAGCAGTATTGTACTAGCTTACTCCACCCCTCTGCTGCTGGATAATGATGATTGAAGGCTAAGTATTAAAATAAGGTGAATTCTATTTTGCCCAATAGCTGACTATAGTCAAAACGGTCTTATGAACTAAACCTAACAAGTGAATATTTTACTCAGCCAAATAACTAACAATGCAGAAGTAATCTCAGAACTTCATATAAAAGGTCAAGCAATGTTTTGTACATGCCACGTGACATAAATGCTTGCTGAACTACTTTAATCTATGCAGTAGTGGTAGAGTAGATTAAATATGGCCACAAATTCTTTGCTGCTACTCATATTGAGAGATGGTATCTAATTCCCCTCCCATAAAAACTGGGTTGGCCTTAATGACTTCATTTAACAACAGAATGCTGTAGAAGTAACCTTCCTGGACACCTGAAGACAGGTAAGAAGCTTGGCAAATTCTGACTAAGGCCTCTTGCAACATATTCTCTAGGAGCCCTGAACTGTCCATGTAAGTTATCTGACTACCTGAGGCCAGGTGTGGATGCTTCAGTCAACATTCCCAGCTGAGCCCAGCCTTCTAGCCATCTGTGACAAGGTGCCAGCGAAGAGAATGAAGCTGTCTTGGACCCTCTAAATCAGCCCATTCACCTGATGAATACCACTGGGTGGCCTCTGTCAACACCACATGCAACAGAAGAATCAGCTGTCTGAAGTCTGATTAAATTTCTGACTCACAAAATCATGAGATAGAACAGTTGCTGTTTTAAACCACTAAGTTTTGGGGTAGTTTGTTACACTTCAATGAATAACTGGAACAACTGTTATGTAATAAAATGAGAACACTCTGATATGAAACCACTATCAGAATTCACTTACCTTGCACCAGCCAATATAACGACCAGTTGTAGTGCGAATGGACTCAAAGCCCATTTGTAAATGACCAGGCTGCTCATCAACATATTTAGACTGGAGAGGTGGTGCAGTATATATGGGGAGCTAGAAGGAAAAAAATTCATGTCAAAAATATAAAATAGCTGAACTTCCTTTTCCAGCAGTATGGCAGAATAAGAATCCTCATCAACATTCCTACTGAAAACAACTAAAAATGCTGATAAAATGTATTTTAAGCCAGCTTTTACCTTGATGTCATTTGCTGTAAAACAGATGGTTCATGGAGTATGGGATCAGGAAACAAAACCCAGAATGAGCTTGAGGTGGGCAATCTTACTGGAGAGCCTATAAAATTGGCATCTCAAGGTGCTGCATGCTCAATTTAAGGTTGAACTAGAAATAAACAGTTCACTCCAAGGAACTGTTAGGAAAACTGATTGTCTCAAAGATTGGGCACGGAGTAGAGAGGAAAGAAATATTTCCTAAGAATTGGCAAGCACAAGTGAGAACTCATAATGTGCAGCATAAAACTATCTTGATAATCTAAGAAATCTCAAATTAAGTATACATTTAAGGTGCTTCCAGGCTGGTATCCCCCACAGATGCTTGGCAGAAGCAAATGAACATCTCCTCTCTGAAGGAAGCTACCCAGACTTCAAAGATTTACAACAGATAAAGGTCCAAGAAATATGAGACCACAATTTTGAAAAATTAAAAAACACAAAGAAGCAAAATCAGAAAACACAAGGAAGCATCTGGACAAGAGCTAGCAGAAACAACAAAGAGCAGAATCAGAGCCACAAAAAATGTATATACTAGAACATATGGTATCAAATACATATATTTTTTATTTTTAGAGAAATAAAAGAGGAAATTTGAGTTAAGAGCAAGAGACTACAAAAATTACCAAAGCTAATGAAAATAAAGAGAAAGAGAACTTCTAGAACTGGAAATTAAAACAAATAAAGAACTCAATTGATAAGTTTTAATAGATTGGATACAGTTTACAGTTGCTGAGAGATTTTGTGAATTAGTAGACCTAAAGAAATTTTTATGCAAAGAAATGAAAAATAAGTATGAAAGAGATATGTATGATAGAGTGAGAAATATTAATATATGTCTAATCAGAGTTCCAGAGAAAAGGAGAAAGATGGGGCAGAAGTAATATTTGAAGAGAATAGTCAAGATTTTTCCAGAACTTATGAACACTTGACAGGTTCAGAAAACTAACATATCCCAAACAGGATAAATAAAAAGTACTCCACAATTAGACAAGTCATAGTAAAACTCTATAACACCAAGGACAAAGAGGGGATATTAAAAAAAAAAGCCAGAGAGAAAAGACAGATTACCTTCAAAGGAATAAAAATTAGATAAACTTTGATTTCTCAAAAACAACACTGGAAGACACAATATAATATCTTCAATGCACTAAAAAAAAGTAACTTAACTGAGAATTATATACTCAGTAGAATATCTTTTTTTCAAAAATGAGGGGAGAAGGACACAGACAGACAAAACCCAAGATAATGTGTAACCAAATGACCCTCAGTGGGAAATTTTAAAACATGTACTTAAGGCAGAATAAAAATATTCCCATTGAGAAGGTTTGTGATGGAAGAAGGAATGATTAGCAAAGAAAGTGGTAAATATGTGGGTAAAACTAAAACAATGAATGTATAAAATAATAATTTTTAGGCATGTGTTTAAAAAATAGAACTACATCTCTGAGTATCAATATAGTATAAGTTAGGAAGGGATGTCAGAAATTAAAATGTTCTCGGTTCTTAATATGGCTTGGACAGAGGGTAAATATACTGATGAGACTTGAAATGAATGCAGGTTAAAATTTCTAGGGTGACCAATAAAAGAAAATAAAAAGAAGGCAGAATTAACAAACTATGTTATAGAAAAAAAAGAGAGAGAGAAAATAAAGCAAAGAAAGGAAATAAAAGAACAGAAGAGGTAAGAAAAACAAAAACCACAAAAACTTGGTAGAAATGATTCCAAAGATATTAAAAATTATAATAGATGCAAACGGATAAAATGATCTAGTTGAAAGACAAAGATGACGAGATTGCATTTACAAAATACAGCCAACATTTTGTTTATGAGACATTGTTAAAACAACTATTTAGAAAGGTTAGGGAAAAAAAGGAATAAAAAATACATATTGGGCAAATAGCCACCAAAAGAAAGCTACTATAAGCTATATTAATATTAGACAAAACAGACTTTGAGACAAAAATCATTACTAGAGATCAAGTGCCTATATTAAGACAAAAAGTTTAAATAATGAGAGAGTACATTCTTAAACTTGTATACATCTATTAATATATTCTCAAAATACATGAAACAAGGGGAAATAGACAAATTTGCCATCATAGAGGAAGTTTAACTTATTCTCCATGATGGCTGATCAAAAACCAGATTAAAAATAAAAACTAATAGTAACGAGCAGAAGTGGGCAAACTATAGCCCATGGACTAGTCACCAGTTTATGTAAATCAAGTTTTATAGGGTCACCAGCTATACTCATTCATTAACGTATTGTCTACGGCTGCTTTTGTGCTACAACAGCAGTTGAGACGATGTGACAGAGTTGCATATGTTTAAAATATTTACTATAGGGCATTTTAAGAAAAAAATCTATTGACTGCTGGTACAGAAAAATATATTCAACAAGCTTGATCTCACGGATATATATAGCACAGTGCATTGAACAACTGCAAACTACATAATATTTTCAAGCACAAATGGAAATGTATAAAAAACTGACTGCACCCTGGACCATTTCAGGAATTGAAAGTCTTAGGAAATTTCAAAGGACTAATATACAGAATATGTTCTCTTAACACAAAACTCCCACAGCTAGGTCATACTTACTAGTAACAGAATGAGTGTTTTCTTCTTTACATCAGAAACATACAAAATGCCACTCTCACCACTTCTGTTCAACATTTTACTGGACGTTCTAGTCAGTGCATTCAGAAAAGAAAAAGAAATAGAAGACACTAAGTTGGAAAGGAATAAATAAAACTATCTCAAATCGGGAAGATGGCGGAAGAGTAAGACATGGAGATCACCTTCATCCCCACAGATACACCAGAAATACATCTACACGTGGAACAACTCCTACAGAACACCTACTGAACGCTGGCAGAAGACCTCAGAACTCCCCAAAGGCAAGAAACTCCCCACATACCTGGGTAGGGCAAAAGAAAAAAGAATAAACAGAGACAAAAGAATAGGGACGGGACCTACACCAGAGGGAGGGAGTAGTGAAGGAGGAAAAGTTTCCACACACTAGGAAGCCCCTTCATGGGCGGAGACTGCAGGTGGCGGAGGGGGAAAGCTTCGGGGCCGCGGAGGAGAGCACAGCAACAGGGGTGTGGAGGGCAAAGTGGAGAGATTCCCGCAGAGAGGATTGGTGCCGACCGGCACTCAACAGCCCGAGAGTCTTGTCTGCTCAGGGCGGGCGGGGCTAGGAGCTGAGGCTCCGGCTTTGGTCGCAACGCAGGGAGAGGACTGGGGTTGGCGGCATGAACACAGCCTGCAGGGGGTTAGTGCACCACGGCGAGCAGGGAGGGAGTCTGGGGAAATGTGTGGACCTGCCGAAGAGGCAAGAGACTTTTTCTTCCCTCTTTGTTTCCTGGTGCGCAAGGAGAGGGGATTAAGAGCACTACTTAAAGGAGCTCCAGAGAAGGGCCCAAGCCGCAGCTAACAGTGAGGACCCCAGAGACAGGCATGAGACACTAAGGCTGCTGCTTCTGCCACCAAGAAGGCTGTGTGCGAGCACAGGTCACTCTCCACACCTACCTTCCGGGGAGCCTGTGCAGCCTGCCACTGCCAGGGTCCAGGGATCCAGGGACAACTTGCCCGGGAGAACGCATGGCACGCCTCATGCTGGTGCAATGTCACGCTGGCCTCTGCTGCCGCAGGCTCACCAAGCATCCGTACCACTCCCAACCCCAGGCCTGAGTGAGCCAGAGCCCCCAAATCAGCGGCTCCTTTAACCCCGTCCAGTCTGAGCGAAGAACAGACGCCCTCTGGCGACCTACACTCAGAGGCGGGGCCAAATCCAAAGCTGAAACCCAGGAACTGTGAGAACAAAGAAGAGAAAGGGAAATCTCTCCCAGCAGCCTCGGGAACAGCGGATTAAATCTCCACAATCAACTTGATGTACCCTGCATCTGTAGAATACCTGAATAGACAATGAATCATCCCAAACTGAGGAGGTGTACTTTGAGAGCAAGATTTATGATTTTTTCCCCTTTTCCTCTTTTTGTGAGTGTGTATGTGTATGCTTCTGTGTGAGATTTTGTCTGTATAGCTTTGCTTTCACCATTTGTCCTAGGGTTCTATCCGACGGTTTTTTCAAAAAATTTCTCTTAATAATTATTTCTTATTTTAATAAATTATTTTATCTTACTTAATTTTATTTTATCCACTTTCTTTCCTTTTCTTCCTTCCTCCCTCCCTCCCTTCCTCTCCGTCTCTCTCTCTCTCTCTCTTTCCTTCCTTCTAATTTTTCTCCCTTTTATTCTGAGCCGTGTGGATGAAAGGCTCTTGGTGCTGCAGCCAGGAGTCAGTGCTGTGCCTCTGAGGTGGGAGACACAACTTCAGGACACTGGTCCACAAGAGACGTCCCAGCTCCATATAATATCACACGGTGAAAATCTCTGAGATCTCCCTCTCAAAACCAGCACCCAGCTTCACTCAACGACCAGCAAGCTACAGTGCTGTACACGCTATGCCAAACAACTAGCAAGACAGGAACACAACACCACCCATTAGCAGAGAGGCTGCCTAAAATCATAATAAGTCCATAGACACTCCAAAACCCATGACCAGATGTGGACCTGCCCAACAGAAAGACAAGATCCAGCCTCATCAACCAGAACACAGGCACTAGTCCCCTCCACCAGGAAGTCTACACAATCCACTGAACCAACTTTAGCCACTGGGGGCAGACACCGAAAACAACGGGAACTATGACCATGCAGCCTGCAAAAAGGAGACCCTGAATACAGTTTGACAACCAAAATGAGAAGACAGAAAAACATACAGCAGATGAAGGAGCAAGATAAAAACCCGCCAGACCTAACAAATGAAGAGGAAATAGGCAGTCTACCTGAAAAAGAATTCAGAATAATGATAGTAAAGATGATCCAAAATCTTGGAAACAGAATAGAGAAAATGCAAGAAACATTTAACACGGACATAGAAGAAATAAAGATGAAACAAGCAACGATGAACAACACAATAAATGAAATTAAAAATACTCTAGAAGGGATCAATAGCAGAATAACTGAGGCAAAAGAACGGATAAGTGCCCTGGAAGATAAAATACTGGAAATAACTACTGTAGAGCAGAATAAAGAAAAAAGAAAGAAAAAAACTGAGGACAGCCTCAGAGACCTCTGGGACAACATTAAATGCACCAAAATTCAAATTACAGGGGTTCCAGAAGAATAAGAGAAAAAGAAAAGGACAGAAAAAATATTTGAAGAGATTATACTTGAAAACTTCCCTAATATGGGAAAGGAAATAGTTAATCAAGTCCAGGAAGCATAGAGAGTCCCATACAGGATAAATCCAAGGAGAAACACGCCAAGACACATATTAATCAAACTGTCAAAAAATAAATACAAAGAAAACATATTAAAAACAGCAAGGGAAAAACAACAAATAACACACAAGGGAATCCCCAAAAGGTTAACAGCTGATCTTTCAGCAGAAACTCTGCAAGCCAGAAGGGAGTGGCAGGACATATTTAAAGGGATGAAGGAGAAAATCCTACAACCAAGATTACTCTACCCAGCAAGGATCTCATTCAGATTTGATGGAGAAATTAAAACCTTTATAGACAAGCAAAAGCTGAGAGAGTTCAGCACCACCAAACCAGCTTTACAACAAATGCTAAAGGAACTTCTCTAGACAAGAAACACAAGAGAAGGAAAAGACCTACAATAACAAACACAAAACAATTAAGAAAATGGGAATAGGAACATACATATTGATAATTACCTTAAATGTAAATGGATTAAATGCTCCCACCAAAGGACACAGACTCCCACCAAAGGACACAGACCATATATATGCTGTCTACAAGAGACCCAATTCAGACCTAGAGACACATACAGACTGAAAGTGAGGGGATGGAAAAAGATATTCCATGAAAATGGAAAGCAAAAGAAAGCTGAAGTAGCAATTCTCATATCAGACAAAACAGACTTTAAAACAATAATTATTAGAAGAGACAAAGAAGGACACTACATAATGATCAAGGGATCGATCCAAGAAGGTATAACAATTGTAAATATTTATGCACCCAACATAGGAGCACTTCAATAACTAAGGCAAATACTAACAGCCATAAAAGGGGAAATCGACAGTAACTCATTCATAGTAGGGGACTTTAACACCCCACTTTCACCAATAGACAGATGATCCAAAATGAAAATAAATAAGGAAACACAAGCTTTAAATGATACATTAAACAAGACGGACTTAATTCATATTTATAGGATATTCCATCCAAAAACCACAGAATACACATTTTTCTCAGGTGCTCATGGCACATTCTCCAGGATAGATCATATCTTGGGTCACAAATCAAGCCTTGGTAAATTTAAGAAAATTTAAATTGTATCAAGTATCTTTTCCAACCACAACACCTTGAGACTAGATATCAATTAAAGGTAGAGATCTGTAAAAAATACAAACACATGGAGGCTAAACAATAAACTACTTAATAACTAAGTGATCACTGAAGAAATCAAAGAGGAAATCAAAAAATACCTAGACACAAATGACAATGGAGACATGACGACCCAAGACATATGGGATGCTGCAAAAGCAGTTCTAAGAGGGAAGTTTATAGCAATAGAATCCTACCTTAAGAAACAGGAAACATCTTGAATAAACAACCTAAACTTGTACCTAAAGCAATTAGAGAAAGAAGAACAAAAAAAACCCTTAGTTAGCAGAAGGAAAGAAATCATAAAGATCAGATCAGAAATAAATGAAAAAGAAATGAAGAAAACGATAGCAAAGATAAATAAAACTAAAAGCTGGTTCTTTGAGAAGATAAACAAAATTGATAAACCATTAGTCAGACTCATCAAGAAAAAAAGGAAGAAGACTCAAATTAATAGAATTAGAAATTAAAAAGGAGAAGTAACAACTGACACTGCAGAAATACAAAAGATCATGACAGATTAGTATAAGCAACTCTATGACAATAAAAGGGACAACCTGGAAGAAATGGACAAATTCGTAAAATAGCACAACCTGCCAAGACTGAATCAGGAAGAAACAGAAAATATGAACAGACCAATCACAAGCACTGAAATTGAAACTGTGATTAAAAATCTTCCAACAAAGAAAAGCCCAGGAGCAAATGGCTTCACAGGCGAATTCTATCAAACATTTAGAGAGGAGCTAACACCTATCCTTCTCAAACTCTTCCAAAATACAGCAGAAGGAGGAACACTCCTAAACTCATTCTACGTGGCCATCAACACCCTAATACCAAAACCAGACAAGGATGTCAAAAAGAAAGAAAACTACAGGCCAATATCACTGATGAACATAGATGCAAAAATCCTCAACAAAATACTAGCAAACAGAATCCAACAGCACATTAAAAGGATCATACACCATGATCAAGTGGGGTTTATTCCAGGAATGCAAGGATTCTTCAATATACGCAAATCAATCAATGTGATACACCATATAAACAAACTGAAGGAGAAAAACCATATGATCATCTCAAGAGATGCAGAGAAAGCTATCGACAAAATGCAACACCAATTTTTCATAAAAACCCTGCAGAAAGTAGGCATAGAGGGAACTTTCCTCAACATAATAAAGACCATATATGACAAACCCACAGCCAACATCGTCCTCAATGGTGAAAAACTGAAAGCATTTCCACTAAGATCAGGAACAAGACAAGGTTTCCCACTCTCACCACTCTTCCTCAACATAGTTTTGGAAGTTTTAGCCACAGCAATCAGAGAAGAAAAGGAAATAAAAGGAATCCAAATTGGAAAAGAAGAAGTAAAGCTGTCACTG
Organism: Grampus griseus; assembly: GCF_964374135.1. Classification (NCBI taxonomy): domain Eukaryota; kingdom Metazoa; phylum Chordata; class Mammalia; order Artiodactyla; family Delphinidae; genus Grampus; species Grampus griseus. Next base: position 72,517,361 of record NC_138999.1, on the reverse strand, counting down.
TTTGCAGATGACATGATACTATACATAGAGAATCCTAAACATGCTACCAGAAAACTACTAGAGCTAATCAATGAATTTGGTAAAGTAGCAGGATACAAAATTAATGCACAGAAATCTCTGGCATTCCTATACACTAATGATGAAAACTCTGAAAGTGAAATCAAGAAAACACTCCCATTTACCATTGTAACAAAAAGAATAAAATATCTAGGAATAAACCTACCTAAGGAGACAAAAGACCTGTATGCAGAAAATTATAAGACACTGATGAAAGAAATTAAAGATGATACAAATAGATGAAGATATACACCATGTTCTTGGATTGGAAGAATCAACATTGTGAAAATGACTCTACTACCCAAAGCAATCTACCGATTCATTGCAATCCTTATCAAACTACCACTGGCATTTTTCATAGAACAAGAACGAAAAGTTTCACAATTTGTATGGAAACACAAAAGACCCCGAATAGCCAAAGCAATCTTGAGAACGAAAAATGGAGTTGGAGGAATCAGGCTCACTGTCTTCAGACTATACTACAAAGCTACAGTAATCAAGACAGTACGGTACTAGCACAAAAACAGAAAGATAGATCAATGGAACAGGATAGAAAGCCCAGAGATAAACCCATGCACATATGGTCACCTTATGTTTGATAAGGAGGGAGGAATGTACAGTGGATAAAGGACAGCCTCTTCAATAAGTGGTGCTGGGAAAACTGGACAGCTACATGTAAAAGTATGAGATTAGATCACTCCCTAACGCCATACACAAAAATAAGCTCAAAATGGATTAAAGACCTAAATGTAAGGCCAGAAACTATCAAACTCTTAGAGGAAAACATAGGCAGAACACTCAATGACATAAATCACAGCAAGAGCCTTTTTGATCCACCTCCCAGAGAAATGGAAGTTAAAACAAAAATAAACAAATGGGACCTAATGAAACTTCAAAGCTTTTGCACAGCAAAGGAAACCATAAACAAGACAAAAGACAACCCTCAGAATGGGAGAAAATATTTGCAAATGAAGCAACTGACAAAGGATTAATCTCCAAAATTTACAAGCAGCTCATGCAGCTCAATAACAACAAAAAAACCAACCCAATCCAAAAACGGGCAGAAGACATAAATAGACATTTCTCCAAAGAAGATATACAGGCTGCCAACAAACACATGAAAGAATGCTCAACATCATCAGAGAAATGCAAATCAAAACTACAATGAGATACCATCTCACACCAGTCAGAATGGCCATCATCAAAAAATCTAGAAGCAATAAATGCTGGAGAGGGTGTGGAGAAAAGGGAACACTCTTGCACTATTGGTGGGAATGTGAATTGGTACAGCCACTATGGAGAACAGTATGGAGGTTCCTTGAAAAACTACAAATAAAACTACCATATGACCCAGCAATCCCACTACTGGGCATATACCCTGACAAAACCATAATTCAAAAAGAGTCATATACCAAAATGTTCATTGCAGCTCTACTTACAATAGCCAGGAGATGGAAACAACCTAAGTGTCCATCATCGGATGAATGGATAAAGAATATGTGGCACATATATACAATGGAATATTACTCAGCCATAAAAAGAAACGAAATTGAGCTATTTGTACTGAGGTGGATGGACCTAGAGTCTGTCATACAGAGTGAAGTAAGTCACAAATAGAAAGACAAATACCATATGCTAATACATATATATGGAATTTAAGAAAAAAAATGTCATGAAGAACCTAGGGGGAAGACAGGAATAAAGACACACACCTACTAGAGAACGGACTTACGATATGGGGAGGGGGAAGGGTAAGCTGTGACAAAGCGAGAGAGTGGCATGGACATATATACACTACCAAACATAAAATAGATAACTAGTGGGAACCAGCCGCATAGCACAGGCAGATCAGCTCGGTGCTTTGTGACTACCTAGAGCGGTGGGATAGGGAGGGTGGGAGCGAGGGAGACGCAAGATGGAAGAGATATGGGAGCATATGTATATGTATAACTGATTCACTTTGTTATAATGCAGAAACTAGCACACCATTGTAAAGCAATTATACTCCAATACAGATGTAAAAAACACGCAAGCAAACAAACAAACCAAAACTATCTCCATTCACAGATGGTATGATCTTGTATATAGAAAATCCTAAGGAACCCCCATAACCCCTACTACAACAAATAAACAAATTCTGTAAGGTTGCAGGGTAAAAGATCAATATACAAAAATCAATTGTATTTTTATACACTAGCAATAAATGATCCGAAAATGAAATTAAGAAAGCAATTCCATCTAAAAGAGCATCAAAAATAAAATACTTAGGAATAAATTCAACAAAGAAGTGTAAGACTTGTACACTTAAACCTACAAAAATGTTGAAAGCAAGAGAGAAGATGTAGATAAATGGAAATACATCACAGACATTCCATGTTCTTGGATTACAAGGCTAAATATTATTAGAATGGCAATATTTCCCAAATTGATCCATGGACTTGAAGGAACCGCTATGAAAATCCTGATTGTCTTTCTTTTCCCCATATAACGAAAATTTGATGCTAAAATTCATACAGGTGTGAAAGGCAAACAGAATAGCCAAAACAATCTTGAAAAAGAAGAACAAAATTGGAGGACACATACTCCTCAATTTCAAAACTTGTTACAAAATAATAGTATGGTATTGTTATAAGGATAGATATATAGATAAATGGAATAGAATTTTGAGTCTAGAAATGAACCCATGCATTTATGGTCAACTGATTTTTAACAAGGTAACAAAGAAAATTCAATGGAGAGACAATAGTATTTTCAACAAACAGTACATGGACAACTGGATATTCACATACAAAAGAAAGAAGTTGGACCCCTACCTCATGCCACATACAAAATATTAACTCAAAATGGATCTCAGAACTAAATATAAGAGCTAAAATTATACAACTCTTAGAAGAAAACGTAAAGGTAAATCTTCATGACTTTGGGTTAAGCAATGATTTCTTATATACAACATCAGAAGCACTAGCAACAAAAGCAAAAAAAAAATAAATTGGACTTCATCAAAATTAAAAACTTGTGCTGCAAATGATACCATCAATATAGTAAAAGGACAACCTATGAACAATACTTACAAATCATGTATTTCATAAAGAACTTGTATCTGGAATATATAAAGAACACTTGCAATTCAACAGTAAAAAGGCGATTACCCAATTTAAAAATTGACCAAGAATTTGAATAGACATTTCTCCAAAGATGTACAAATTACCAGTAAGCACATGAAAATATGCTTGATATCATTACTTATTAGGGAAATGCAAATCAAAACTCCAATGAAGTATCATTTCACACCCACTAGGATTGCTATAATCAAAAAAGAGACAATAACAAGGGTTGGTAAATATGTGGAGAAACTGGAACCTTCATACACTGCTGGTGAGACTGTAAATGGTGTAGTTGCTTTGGAAAACAGCCTGGCAGTTCCTCAAAGGTTTAAAGATACAGTTGCCATATGGACCAGAAGTTCCACTCCTAGGTCTATACCCAAGAGAAATGAAAACATATGTTGACACAAAACTTACACAACAAAGTTCATAGAAGTATCAGCCATAATAGCCCCAAAGTGGAAATAACCCTAATGTCCATCAATTGATACATGGATAAACACCTGCTGTATTTACAGAATGAACTATTATTCAGCAATAAAAGGAAATGACATACAAATACATTCTATAACATGGATGAAACTTGAAAACATTTTGGTAATTGAAAGAAGTCAGTCACAAAAGGCCACATATTATATGATTCTATTTATATGCAATGTCTAGCATAGGCATATCCACAGAGAAAGAAAGCAGATTAGTGGTTACCAGGGCCTTAGGAGAGACTGAAATTGAAGTGATGATAATGGGTATAGGCTTTCTTTCTTTCTTTTTTCTCTTGGAGGGGCTTTCTTTTTGTAGTGATGAATTTTTTCTAAAATTAGCAGTAATGGGCTTTCCAAGATGGCAGAAGAGTAAGAGGATGTGAAGTTCATCTCTACCCACAAACACATCAAGAATACATCTACAAATGGAACAATTCTCACAGAGCACCTGCTGAACACTAGCAGAGGACCTTGGACACATAAAAGGAGAAGAAAGATCCCACGCAACCAGGTAGGATGAAAGAAAGAAGAAAGGAAAAGGAAGAGGAGAGGAAGCAGATTATGACCTGCACCGCTGGCGGGGAGCTGAAGATGAGGAGAGGTTCTTGTGTCTGCGGAAGCCCCCTCACGAGTGAGGAGATAAGCTGGGACAGAAGGGGAGCTTCGGGAGCTTGGAGGGGAGCCCAGCAACTGGTTGGTGGCAGGCAAGACAGTGAGACCTACACAGGGGGTCCGTGCCAGAGCACTGCACACCCCAGCCTGAGACAGATGTCTGCTGGTGCACACAGGGGCTGCGTGCTGGAACATGGGATTTGGCGGGCAGACCAGGGGAGAGGGCTGCTGCTGGCTGTGAGGAGACAGCCTGAGGGGACAGGAGTGAGGAGCTCCGCAATCAGGAATGCTCATGGAGGAAGCCAGGACCACCACAGAAGCAATGTGTTCGTGTTGAGTGATGCGCAGTGGGTGGGGCCCCCATTGCAGCCTTTCTCCTCAAGTGCCAGCCCATGCCTCCATGAGCACTTGGGAGGGCTCCCACCGGAGCCGGCACATGTGCCCCTGCAATCGTCTCCCCTGCCCCCCCACCTCTCTGCCTGGGCAACCTGCTCGCCCCAGTCACTGCCTGATGGGCTCACGCATTCCAATTGCTACTCCAGCGCCCTGCCACCAGGGTGGCCTGCTCGCCCCAATTGCTGCCTTGGCTCCTTCCTGCCTGATGGGCTCGTGTACTCTAGCAACCTCTGGAGAGACTCCAGTGAGAGGAACACATGCAGAGGTGGGGCTGAAACCATAGCTGCGCCCCAGGGGTCGTGGGACTAAGGAAGAAGAGCTGAAATCTCTCCTCGCGCTGTGTGAACCACGGAGTTACACCTCCACTGACGGCTTCCTAAATTCAGTGCCTGCGAAACATCCAAAAGGACAAGTGCTCCTGTAGCTGGGACAGGTCTGGCTTTAGCAGCTGTGGGCTTTGTGGGCACGTACACGTGGGGATTGGGCCAGGTCAGAGTCTGAGCTGCCTCCATAGCTCCTACAGCAGGTCCAGGTGCACAACTACTGCAGTCCTGGGACCTGACCTCAGTGGATCTGTGTGAGTGACCGGGTGAAACCAATGCTTGAGAGTCACTATGGCCAAGTGCTCGCATACCCACAGTTAAGGTGGGACCAACAGCAGTGCCAACAACAGTGTACTTTGTGAGCCCACACAATGGGCGAAAGGGGACACAACAGAGCACATTCACAGGCGAACAGCTCCAGAGAAGGAATACACATTGACTTCTCTCCCAGTGGGAGTGCTCCAATCCCACCCACTTCACACCGCAGATGAGAAACACAGCTAAAATCTAGAGACATCTACTCCAACAATTAGGGAGCAGACCCTGCCCCTGACAGCGCAGTGACAACCACAGAACAAAGGGGAGGCCCTCTCAATATCCAGGGCAGGCTCTGGTCACCACACCATCAGTCAAATCACCTATCAAGGGGATAAGACCACAAGCCTCAGGACCAAGCTCACCCACTAGGGGGCAGGCAATAGAAGCGACAGGAACTACAATCCTGCAGCCTGCAGAAAGGAGACCACAACACCGTAAGTTTGACAAAATGAGATGACAGATATGCTGCAGATAAAGGAGCAAGATAAAAACCTACAAGAACAACTAAATGGAGAGGTGATAGGCAATCTATCTAAAAAAGAATTCAGAGTAATGATACTAAAGATGATCCAAGATCTCAGAAAAAGAATGAAGGCACAGATTAAGAAGATATAAAAAATGTTTAAGAAAGACCTAGAAGAACTAAAGAACAAACAAACAGAAATGAAAAATACAATTACTGAAATGAAAAATACACTAGAAGGAATCAATAGCAGAATAACTGAGGCAAAAGAAGGGAAAGAGCACTGGAAGGCAGAATGGTGGAAATCACTACTGCAAAACAGAATAAAGAAAAAAGAACAAAAAGAAATGAGGACAGTCTCAGAGACTTCTGGGACAACATTAAACGCACCAAAGTTCAAATTATAGGGGAAGAAGAAGAAGAAGAAGAAAGAAGAAGAAGAAGAAGAAAGAAGAAGGGGACGGGGAAGGGGAAGGGGAAGGGGGAGAAGGAGAAGGAGAAGGAGGAGAAGAAGGAGAAGAAGGAGAAGAAGGAGAAGGAGAAGAAGGAGAAGAAGAAGAAGAAGAAGAAGAAGAAGAAGAAGAAGAAGAAGAAGAAGAAGAAGAAGGAGAAGGAGAAGAAGAAGAAGAAGAAGGAGGAGGAGGACGAGGAGGAGGAGGACGAGGAGGAGGAGGAGAAGGAGGAGGAGGAGGAGGAGAAGGAGGAGGAGAAGGAGAAGGAGGAGAAGGAGAAGGAGGAGAAGGAGAAGGAGAAGGAGAAGGAGAAGGAGGAGAAGGAGGAGAAGGAGGAGAAGAAGAAGAAGAAAGAAGAGGAGGAGGAGGAGGAGGAGGAGAAGAAGAAGGAGGAGAAGAAGGAGAAGAAGGAGAAGGAGAAGGAGAAGGAGAAGGAAGAAGAAGAAAAGAAGAAAGAAGGAGGAGGAGGAGGAGGGGCAGGAGGAGGGGGAGGGGGAGGAGGGGGAGGGGGAGGAGGAGGAGGGGGAGGAGGAGGAGGGGGAGGAGGGGGAGGAGGGGGAGGAGGGGGAGGAGGGGGAGGAGGAGGAGGAGGGGGAGGAGGAGGAGGAGGAGAAGGAGGAGGAGAAGAAGAAGAAGAAGAAGAAGAAGAAGAAGAAGAAGAAGAAGAAGAAGAAGAAGAAGAAGAAGAAGAAGAAGAAGAAGAAGAAAGGACGAGAAGAGGAGGAGAAGAGGAGGAAGAGGAAGAGAAAGGAGAGGAAGGAGGAGGGGGAGGGGGAGGGGGAGAAGAAGAAGAACCATAGAAAATACTTGGGAGAAGGCGGAAGATGGCGGAAGAGTAAGACGCGGAGATCACCTTCCTCCCCACAGATACAGCAGAAATACATCTACACGTGGAACAACTCCTACAGAACACCTACTGAAGGCTGGCAGAAGACCTCAGAGCTCCCAAAAGGCAAGAAACTCCCCACGTACCTGGGTAGGGCAAAAGAAAAAAGAATAAACAGAGACAAAAGGATAGGGACGGCACCTGCACCAGTGGGAGGGAGCTGTGAAGGAGGAAAAGTTTCCACACAGTAGGAAGCCCCTTCGCGGGCGGAGACTGCGGGAGGCGGAGGGGGGAGCTTCAAAGCCGCGGAGGAGTGCACAGCAACGGGTGCGGAGGGCAAAGCGGGGAGATACGCGCACAGAGGATCGGTGCCGACCGGCACTCACCAGCCCGAGAGGCTTGTCTGCTCACCCGCCGGGGCGGGCGGGGCTCCGAGCTGAGGCTCTGAGGCTCGGGTTTCGGTTTCGGACAGAGCGCAGGGAGAGGACTGGGGTTGGCGGCTTGAACATAGCCTGAAGGGGTTAGTGCACCACAGCTAGCCGGGAGGGAGTCCGGGGAAAAGTCTGCACCTGCTGAAGAGGCAGGTGGAGACTTTTCCTTCCCTCTTTGTTTCCTGGGGCGTGAGGAGAGGGGTTTAAGAACGCTGCTTAAAGGAACTCCAGAGACGGGCGCGAGCCGCAGCTAAAAGCGCGGACCCCAGAGGCGGGCGGGAGACGTTAAGGCTGCTGCTGCCGCCACCAAGGGGCCTGTGTGCGAGCACAGGTCACTCTCCACACCCCTCTTCCGCGGAGCCTGTGCAGCCCGCCACTGCCAGGTTCCCGGGATCCAGGGACAACTTCCCCGGGAGAACGCACAGCGCGCCTCAGGCTGGTGCAAAGTCACGCCGGCCTTTGCCACTGCAGGCCCGCCCCGCACTCCGTGCCCCTCCCTCCCCGCCGGCCTGAGTGCGCCAGAGCCCCCGAATCAGCGGCTCTTTTAACCCCGTCCTGTCTGAGCAAAAAACAGACGCCCTCCAGCGACCTACACGCAGTGGCAGGGCCAAATCCAAAGCTGAGCCCTGGGAGCTGTGAGCACAAAGAAGAGAAAGGGAAATCTCTCCCAACAGCCTCAGAAGCAGCGGATTAAAGCTCCACAATCAACTTGATATACTCTGCATCTGTGGAATACCTGAATAGACAACCAAACATCCCAAATTAAGGAAGTGGACTTTAGGAGCAAGATCTATGATTTTTTCCCTTTTCCTCTTTTTGTGAATGTGTATGTGTATGCTTCTATGTGAGATCTTGTCTGTATAGTCTTGCTTCCACCATTTGTCCTAGGGTTCTATCCGTCCATGTTTTTTTTTCTTTTTAAATTTTTTTTCTTAATAATTAATTTTAATAACGTTATTACACTTTACCTTCGTTCTTTCTTTCTTTCTTTCTTTCCTTCCTTCCTTCCCTCCTTTAGACAACGAATCATCCCAAATTGAGGAGGTGCTCTCTGACAGCAAGATTTATGATTTTTCCCCATTTACCTCTTTTAGTGAGGGTGTATGTGTATGCTTCTGTGTAAGATTTTGTCAGTATAGCTTTGCTTCCAACATTTGTCCTAAGGTTCTATCCGTCCCTTTTTTTTTTTTCTAAATAAGAATTTTTTAATTCAATAACTTTATTATACTTTATTTTATTTTTACTGTATCTTCTTTCTTTCTGTCTTTTTTCCTTCTTTCCCTCCTTCCTTCCTTCCTCCCTCCCTCCCTCCTTTCTTTCCTTCTTGCCTTCTTTCCTTCTTTGCTTCTTTCTTTCTTCCTTCCTTCCTTCCTACCCTCCTTTCCCTGTTTCTTTCCTCATACTTCTACTAATTCCCTCTACTTTTTCTCCCTTTTATCCTGAGCCGTGTGGATGAAAAGCTCTTGGTACTCCAGCCAGGAGGCAGGGCTCTGCCTCTGAGGTAGGAGAGCCAAATTCAGGACACTGGTCAACAAGAGACCTCCCAGCTCCACATAATATCAAACGGTGAAAATCTCCCAGAGACCTCCATCTTAACACCAGCACCCAGCTTCACTCAACGACCAGCAAGCTACAGTGCTGGAAAACCTATGCCAAACAACTAGAAAAACAGGAACACAACCCCACCCATTAGCAGAGAGGCTGCCTAAAATCATAATAAGGCCACAGACACCCCAAAACACACCACCAGACGTGAACCTGCCCACTAGAGAGACAAGATCCAGCCTCATCCACCACAACACAGGCACTAGTCCCCTCCACCAGGAAGCCTACACAACCCACTGAACCAACCTTAGCCACTGGAGACAGACATCAAAAACAGGAGGAACTACGAACCTGCAGCCTGCAAAAAGGAGACCCCAAACACAGTAAGATAAGCAAAATGAGAAGACAGAAAAACACACAGCAGATAAAGGAGCAAGATAAAAATGCACCAGACCTAACAAATGAAGAGGAAATAGGCAGTCTACCTGAAAAAGAATTCAGAATAATGATAGTAAGGTTGATCCGAAATCTTGGAGATAGAATGGACAATAGAATGGACAAAATGCAAGAATCAGTTAACAAGGACCTAGAAGAACTAAAGATGAAACAAGCAACGATGAACAACACAATAAATGAAATTAAAAGTACTCTAGATGGGATCAATAGCAGAATAACTGAGGCAGAAGAACGGATAAGTGACCTGGAAGATAAAATAGTGGCAATAACTACTGCAGAGCAGAATAAAGAAAAAAGAAGGAAAAGAACTGAGGACAGTCTCAGAGACCTCTGGGACAACATTAAATGCACCAACATTCGAATTATAGGGGTTCCAGAAGAAGACGAGAAAAAGAAAGGGACTGAGAAAATATTTGAAGAGATTAGAGTTGAAAACGTCCCTAATATGGGAAAGGAAATAGTTAATCAAGTCCAGGAAGCACAGAGAGTCCCATACAGGATAAATCGAAGGAGAAATACGCCAAGACACATATTAATCAAACTGTCAAAAATTAAATACAAAGAAAGCATATTAAAAGCAGCAAGGGAAAAACAACAAACAACACATAAGGGAATCCCCATAAGGTTAACAGCTGATCTCTCAGCAGAAACCCTACAAGCCAGAAGGGAGTGGCAGGACATACTGAAACTGATGAAGGAGAAAAACCTGCAGCCAAGACTACTCTACCCAGCAAGGATCTCATTCAGATTTGATGGAGAAATTAAAACCTTTACAGACAAGCAAAAGCTGAGAGAGTTCAGCACCACCAAACCAGCTTTACAACAAATGCTAAAGGATCTTCTCTAGGCAAGAAACACAAGAGAAGGAAAAGACCTATAATAACGAACCCAAAACAATTTAGAAAATGGGAATAGGAACATACATATCGATAATTACCTTAAATGTAAATGGACTAAATGCTCCCACCAAAAGACACAGATTAGCTGAATGGATCCAAAAACAAGACCCTTATATATGCTGTCTACAAGAGACCCACTTCAGACCTAGAGACACATACAGACTGAAAGTAAGGGGATGGAAAAAGATATTCCATGCAAATGGAAACCAAAAGAAAGCTGGAGTAGCAATTCTCATATCAGACAAAATAGACTTTAAAATAAGGACTATTAAAAGAGACAAAGAAGGACACTACATAATGATCAAGGGATTGATCCAAGAAGAAGATATAACAATTGTAAATATTTATGCACCCAACATAGGAGCACCTCAATACATAAGGCAAATACTAACAGCCATAAAAGGGGAAATCGATAGTAACACATTCATAGTAGGGGACTTAAACACCCCACTTTCACCCATGGACAGATCATCCAAAATGAAAATAAATAAGGAAACACAAGCTTTAAATGATACATTAAACAAGATGGACTTAATTGATATTTATAGGACACTCCATCCAAAAACAACAGAATACACATTTTTCTCAAGTGCTCATGGAACATTCTCCAGGATAGATCATATCTTAGGTCACAAATCAAGCCTTGGTAAACTTAAGAAAATTGAAATTGTATCAAGTATCTTTTCTGACCACAACGCCATGAGACTAGATATCAATTACAGGAAAAGATCTGTAAAAAATACAAACACATGGAGGCTAAACAATACACTACTTAATAATGAAGTGATCACTGAAGAAATCAAAGAGGAAATCAAAAAATACCTAGAAACAAATGACAATGGAGACATAACGACCCAAAACCTGTGGGATGCAGCAAAAGCAGTTCTAAGGGGGAAGTTTATAGCAATACAAGCCCACCTTAAGAAGCAGGAAACATCTAGAATAAACAACCTAACCTTGCACCTCAAGCAATTAGAGAAAGAAGAACAAAAAAACCCCAAAGCTAGCAGAAGGAAAGAAATCATAAAGATCAGATCAGAAATAAATGAAAAAGAAATGAAGGAAACAATAGCAAAGATCAATAAAACTAAAAGCTGGTTCCTTGAGAAGATAAACAAAATAGATAAACCACTACCCAGACTCATCAATAAAAAAAGGGAGAAGACTCAAATCAATAGAATTAGAAATGAAAAAGGAGAGGTAACAACTGACACTGCAGAAATAAAAGAGATCATGAGAGATTACTACAAGCAACTCTATGCCAATAAAATGGACAATCTGGAAGAAATGGACAAATTCTTAGAAATGCACAACCTGCCAAGACTGAATCAGGAAGAAGAGAAAATATGAACAGACCAATCACAAACATTGAAATTGAAACTGTGATTAAAAATCTTCCAACAAAGAAAAGCCCAGGACCAGATGGCTTCACAGGCGAATTCTATCAAACATTTAGAGAGGAGCTAACACCTATCCTTCTCAAACTCTTCCAAAATATAGCAGAGGGAGGAACACACCCAAACTCCTTCTACGAGGCCACCATCACCTTGATACCAAAACCAGACAAGGATGTCACAAAGAAAGAAAACTACAGGCCAATATCACTGATGAACATAGATGCAAAAATCCTCAACAAAATACTAGCAAACAGAATCCAACATCACATTAAAAGGATCATACACCATGATCAAGTGGAGTTTATTCCAGGAATGCAAGGATTCTTCAATATACGCAAATCTATCAATGTGATACACCATATTAACAAATTGAAGGAGAAAAACCATATGATCATCTCAATAGATGCAGAGAAAGCTTTTGACAAAATTCAACACCCATTTATGATAAAAACCCTGCAGAAAGTAGGCATAGAGGGAACTTTCCTCAACATAATAAAGGCCATATATGACAAGCCCACAGCAAACATCATCCTCAATGGTGAAAAACTGAAAGCATTTCCACTAAGATCAGGAACAAGACAAGGTTGCCCACTCTCACCACTCTTATTCAACATAGTTTTGGAAGTTTTAGCCACAGCAATCAGAGAAGAAAAAGAAATAAAAGGAATCCAAATCGGAAAAGAAGAAGTAAAGCTGTCACTGTTTGCAGATGACATGATCCTATACATAGAGAACCCTAAAGAGGCTACCAGAAAACTACTAGAGCTAATCAATGAATTTGGTAAAGTGGCAGGATACAAAATTAATGCACAGAAATCTCTGGCATTCCTATATACTAATGATGAAAAATCTGAAAGTGAAATCAAGAAAACACTCCCATTTACCACTGCAACAAAAAGAATAAAATATCTAGGAATACACCTACCTAAGGAGACAAAAGACCTGTATGCAGAAAATTATAAGACACTGATGAAAGAAATTAAACATGATACAAATAGATGGAGAGATATACCATGTTCTTGGATTGGAAGAATCAACATTGTGAAAATGACTCTACTACCCAAAGCAATCTATAGATTCAATGCAATCCCTATCAAACTACCACTGGCATTTTTCACAGAACTAGAACAAAAAATTTTACAATTTGTATGGAAACACAAAAGACCCCGAATAGCCAAAGCAATCTTGAGAACGAAAGAAGGAACTGGAGGAATCAGGCTCCCTGACTTCAGACTATACTACAAAGCTACAGTTATCAAGACGGTATGGTACTGGCACAAAAACAGAAAGATAGATCAATGGAACAGGATAGAAATCCCAGAGGTAAACCCATGCACATATGGACACCTTATCTTTGATAAAGGTGGCAGTAATGTACAGGGGAGAAAGGACAGCCTCTTCAATAAGTGGTGCTGGGAAAACTGGACAGGTACATGTAAAAGTATGAGATTAGATCACTCCCTAACACCATACACAAAAATAAGCTCAAAATGGATTAAAGACCTAAATGTAAGGCCAGAAACTATCAAACCTTAGAGGAAAACATAGGCAGAACACTCTATGACATAAATCACAGCAAGATCCTTTTTGACCCACCTCCTAGAGTAATGGAAATAAAAACAAAAATAAACAAATGGGACCTAATGAAACTTCAAAGCTTTTGCACAGCAAAGGAAACCATAAACAAGACCAAAAGACAACCCTCAGAATGGGAGAAAATATTTGCAAATGAAGCAACCGACAAAGGATTAATCTCTAAAATTTACAAGCAGCTCATGCAGCTCAATAACAAGAAAACAAACAACCCAATCCAAAAATGGGCAGAAGACCTAAATAGACATTTCTCCAAAGAAGATATACAGACTGCCAACAAACACATGAAAGAATGCTCAACATCATTAATCATTAGAGAAATGCAAATCAAAACTACAATGAGATATCATCTCACACCAGTCAGAATGGCCATCATCAAAAAATCTAGAAACAATAAATGCTGGAGAGGGTGTGGAGAAAAGGGAACACTCTTGCACTGCTGGTGGGAATGTGAATTGGTTCAGCCACTATGGAGAACAGTATGGAGGTTCCTTAAAAAGTACAAATAGAACTACCATATGACCCAGCAATCCCACTACTGGGCATATACCCTGAGAAAACCAAAATTCAAAAAGAGTCATGTACCAAAATGTTCACTGCAGCTCTATTTACAATAGCCCAGAGATGGAAACAACCTAAGTGCCCATCATCGGATGAATGGATAAAGAAGATGTGGCACATATATACAATGGAATATTACTCAGCCATAGAAAGAAACGAAATTGAGCTATTTGTAATGAGCTGGATAGACCTAGAGTCTGTCATACAGAGTGAAGTAAGTCAGAAAGAAAAAGACAAATACCGTATGCTAACACATATATATGGAATTTAAGAAAAAAAAATGTCATGAAGAACCTAGGGGTAAAGCAGGAATAAAGACGCAGACCTCCTAGAGAACAGACTTGAGGTTATGGGGAGGGGGAAGGGTGAGCTGTGACAGGGCGAGAGAGAGTCATGGGCATATACACACTAACAAACGTAGTAAGGTAGATAGCTAGTGGGAAGCAGCCGCATGGCACAGGGATATTGGCTCGGTGCTTTGTGACAGCCTGGAGGGGTGGGATAGGGAGGGTGGGAGGGAGGGAGACGCAAGAGGGAAGACATATGGGAACATATGTTTATGTATGACTGATTCACTTTGTTATAAAGCAGAAACTAACACACCATTGTAAAGCAATTATACCCCAATAAAGATGTTAAAAAAAATAAAATAAATAAATAAATAAATAAATAAATAAAAAATGAAAATACTTGGAGAGATTATAGTCAAAAACTTCCTTAACATGAGAAAGGAAATAGTCACCCAAGTCCAGGAATCGCAGAGTCCCATACCGGATTAACCCAAGGAGGACCATAACAAGGCACATATTACTCAAACTAACAAAAATTAAATACAAAGAAAAAATATTAAAAGCAGCAAGGAAAAAGCAAAAAATAACACACAAGGGAATCCCCATAAGGTTATCAGCTGATTTTTCAGCAGAAACTCTGTAGGCCAGAAGAGAGGGGCAGGATATATTTCAAGTGATGAAAGGGAAAAACCTACAACCAAGAATACCCTACCCAGCAAGGCTCTTGGTCAGATTTGAAGGAGAAATCAAAAGCTTTACAGAGAAGCAAAAGCTAAGAGAGTTCAGCACCACCAAACCAGCTATACAACAAATGCAAAAGGAACTTCTCTAGGCAGAGGAAAAAAAAAAAGAGGCCACAACTAGAAACAGGGAAATTACAAACGGGAAAGCTCACTGGTAAAGGCAAACATACAGTAAAAGCAGGAAATCATCCTTACAGAAATATGATATCAAAATGAGCAACTGTGAGAAGAGAATATAAATGCAGGAAATGGGAATTGTATTTGAAATTAAGAGGCCACCAACTTAAAACCACCTTCTCTATATAGGCTGCTTTATCAAAACCTCATGGGAAATGTAAACCAAAAAATGACAATAGATATACACACAAAAAAGTAACCCAAACACAACACTAAAGATGGTCATCAAACCGCAAAAGAAGAGAACAAAAGAGAAAGGGCAGATAAAAGACCAAAAAAAACAAACCCAAAACAATTACAAAAATGGCAGTAGGAACATACATATTGATAATTACCTTAAATGTAAATGGATTAAAAGCTTCAACCAAAAGACACAGACTGGCTGAATGGATACACAAACAAGACCCGTATATAGGCTGTTTACAAGACAGCCACTTCAAACCTAGGGACACATACAGACTGAAAGTGAGGGGATGGAAAAAGATATTCCATGCAAATGGAAATCAAAAGAAAGCTAGGGTAGCAATACTCATATCAGACAATACAGACTTTTAAAATAAAGACTATTACAAGGGACAAGGAAGGACACTACATAATGATCAAGAGATCAATCCAAGAAGACGATATAACAATTGTAAATATATATGCACCCAACACAGGAGCACCTCAATATATAGGACAAAGGATAACAGCCATAAAAGGGGAAATAAACAGTAAAACAATAATAGTGGGGGACTTTAGCACCCCACTTACATGAATGGACAGATCATCCAGACAGAAAATAAATAAGGAAACACAAGCCTTAAATGCCACATTAGACCAGATAGACTTAACTGATATTTATAAGACATTCCATCCAAAAGCAGCTGAATACACTTTCCTCCCAAGTGCACAGAAACGTTCTCCAGGATAGATCACATCATGGGTAACAAATCGAGCCTTGGTAAATTTAAGAAAACTGAAATCATATCAAGCATCTTTTCTGACCACAACACTATGAGATTAGAAATCAATTACAGGAAAAACTGTAAAAAACGCAAACATGTGGAGGCTAAACAATATGTTACTAAATAACCAATGGATGACTAAAGAAATCAAAGAGGAAATAAAAAATTACCTAGAAAAAATGGCAGTGAAAAGATGATGACCCAAAACCTATGGGATGCAGCAAAAGCAGTTTTAAGAGGGAAGCTTATAGCAATACAATCTTATCTCAAGAAACAAGATAAACAAAAATCTCAAATAAACAATCTGTCCTTATACCTAAAGCAACTAAAGAAAAGAGAAGAAACAAAACCTGAAGTTAGTAGAAGGAAAGAAATCATAAAGATCAGAGGAGAAATAAATGAAATAGAGATGAAGAAAACAAAGATCAATGAAACTAAAGGCTTGTTCTTTGAAGAGATAAACAAAATTGATAAACATTTAGCCAGACTAATCAAGAAAAAATGAGAGAGGACTCAAATCAATAAAATTAGAAATGAAAAGAAGTTACAACTGATAGCACAGAAACACAGAGGACCATGAGACTACTACAAGCAACTATATGCCAATAAAATGGACAACCTAGAAGAAATGGACAAATTCTTAGAAAGGTACAACCTTCCAAGACTGAACAAGGAAGAAATAGAAAATATGAAAAGACCAATCAGAAACACTGAAACTGATTGAAGCTGTGATTAAGTATCTTCCAACAAACAAAAGTCCAGGAACTGATGGCTTCACAGGTGAATTCTATCAAACATCTAGAGAAGACTTAACACCTACTCCTCTGAAACTCTTCCAAAAAATTAGAGGAAGGAACATACCCAAGCTCATTCTACAAGGCCACCACCACCCTGATACCAAAACCAAAAACGGTATCACAAAAAAAGAAAATTACAGGCCAATATTACTGATGAACATAGATGCAAAAATCATCAAGAAAATACTACCAAACCAAATCCAACCACACATTAAAAAGATTATACACCATGATCAAGTGGGATTTATCCCAGGGATGCAAGGATTCTTCAACACATGCAAATCAATCAATGTGATGCACCCTATTAACAAATTGAAGAAGAAAAAACATGATCAACTCAATAGTAAAACTATCTCTGGAGATGATAGGATTTTATACATGGAAAACCCTAAAGATGCTACCAGAAAACTACTAGAGTTCATCAATGAATGTGGTAAAGTTGCAGGATACAAAATTAATATACAGAAATCTTTTGCATTCCTACACACTAACAATGAAAGTTCAGAAAGAGAAATTAAGGAAACAATCCCATTTACCATTGCATCAGAAAAAATAAAATACCTAGGAATATGGGCTTCCCTGGTGGCGCAGTGGTTGAGAGTCCGCCTGCCAATGCAGGGGACACGGGTTCATGCCCCGGTCCGGGAGGATCCCACATGCTGTGGACCGGCTGAGCCTGCGAGCCATGGCCACTGGGCCCGTGTGTCCGGAGCCTGTGCTCCGCAACAGGAGAGGCCACAACAGTGAGAGGCTCGTATACCACACACACACACAAAAAAAAACCTAGGAATAAACCTACCTAAGGAGGCAAAAGACCTGTACTTAGAAAACTATAAGATACTGATGAAAGTAATAAAAGATAACACAAACTGATGGAGAGATAGACCATGTTCCTGGAATGGAAGAATCAATATTGGGAAATGACTATACTACCCAGGGCAATCTACAGATTCAATGCAATCTCTATCAAATTACCAAGGGCATTTTTCACAGAACTAGAACAAAAAATTTTACAATTTGTATGGAAACACAAAAGACCCCGAATAGCCAAAGCAATCCTGAGGAAAACAGACGTAGCTGGAGGAATCAGGCTCCCTGACTTCAGACTATACTACAAAGCTACAGTAATCAAGACAGTATGGTATTGGCACAAAAACAGAAGTATAGCTCAGTGGAACAGGATAGAAAGCTGCGAGATAAACCCACACACCTATTGTCACCTAATCTATGACAAAGGAGGCAAGAATACACAATGAAGGAAAGACAGCCTCTTCAATAAGTGGTGCTGAGAAGACTGGACAGCTACATGTAAACAAATGAAATTAGAACACTCCCTAATACCATACACAAAAATAAACTCAAAATGTATTAAAGACCTAAATGTAAGGCCAGATACTATAAAACTCTTAGAGAAAAATGTAGGCAGAACACTGACATAAATCGCAGCAGTATCATTTTGGTTCCACCTCTTAGAGTAATGAAAATAAAAACAAAAGTAAACAAATGGGACCTAATGAAACTTAAAAGCTTTTGCATAGCAAAGGAAAGCATAAACAAAACAAAAAGGCAACCCTCAGAATGGGAGAAAATATTTGCAAATGAAGCAACCAACAAGGGATTAATCTCCAAAATATACAAACAGTTCATGGAGCTCAATATCAAAAAGACAAACACCCTAATCAAAAAATGGATGGAGGATATAGATATTTTTCCAAAGAAGACATACACATGGCTAAAAAGCACATGAAAAGATGCTCAACATCACTAATTATTAGAGAAATGGAAATCAAAACTACAATGAGGTATCACCTCACAGTGGTTAGAATGGCCATCATCAAAAAACCTACAAACAATAAATGCTGGAGAGTGTGCGGAGCAAAGGGAACCATCCTACACTATTCGTGGGAATGTAAATTGGTATAGCCACTCTGGGGAACAGTAGGGAGGTTCTTTAAAAAACTAAAATAGAGCTACCATATGATCCAGCGACCTCACTCCTGGGCATATATCTGAAGAAAAACATAATTTGAAATGATACCTGCACCCCAATGTTCATTGCAGCACTATTTACAATAGCCAGGACATGGAAGCAACCTAAATGTCCATCAACAGAGGAATGGATAAAGAAGATGTGGTACATATATACAATGGAATATTAGTCAGCCATTAAAAAGAACGAAATTTGCAACCACATTTGCAACAACATGGATGGACCTGGAGACTGTCATACTGAGTGAAGTAAGTCAGACAGAGAAAGACAAGTATCATATAATATCACTTATATGTGGAATCTAAAATAAAGGTATAAATGAACTTATCTACAAAACAGAAATAGAGTTACAGATGTAGAAAACAAGTTTATGGTTACCAGCGGGCAAGGGGTGGGGGAAGGATAAGTTGGGAGATTGGGATTGACATATACACACTACTGTATATAAAATAGGTAACCAATCAGGACCTACTGTACAGCACAGAGAACTCTACTCAATAGTCTGTAATGGCCTATATGGGAAAGGAATCTAAAAAAGAGTGGATATGTGTATATGTATAACTGATTCACTTTGCTGTACACTTGAAAGTAACACAACATGGTAAATCAACCATACTCCAATAAAATTAAAAAAAAAATAAAATTAGCAGTAATGATTGCACAACTCTAAATATACTAAAACCCAACTAATTGTAAGAAAAGAAAAACAACTAAAACATGAATAAATGCTTGTGACTTTTCGTTAGGCAAAAACGTCTTAGACATGACAGCAAAATAATAATCCATAAATTCAAAAATGAATAAGTTGGAATTTATAAAATTAAAATTTTCTGTTCCTCAAAAGACACTTTTAAAAGGAGGTAATGTGTGCAGAACGATTTCCCACCCAAAGACATTTATGTCTTAATCTACAGAAGCCACGAATATGTTATGTTACAATGGCAAAGTGGAGTTAAGGTTGCATATGTAATTAACATTAATCAGGTGACCTTAAGATAGGAAGATTTTCTTGGATTATCTGGGTGGGTTCAAAGTAATCACAAGACATTAAAAGTAGAAGAGGGAGGTGGAATGGTAATGACAGAAGATGTGACTACAGAAGCATGGTCAGAGTTATGTGACATGAGAATGACTTACACTACTTTTCCTGGCTTTGAAAATGGAGGAATTGGACCACAAACCAAGGAAAGTGGGCCAGTCTCTACAAGATGATACAATGAAGAAATGGATTTTCTCAACGGCCTTCAGAAAGAAATGCAACCCTGCCAACATCTTGACTTTAGCCCAATGTACATGTGTTAGAATTCTAACTTAACAGAAACTATAATAAAATTTTGCTGTTTAAAATCACTAATTTCATGGTAGTTTGTTACAGAAACAATGAAAAAGTAATACAGAAGGAAGAGATAAGCCACAGTTTGGGAGAAAATATTTGCAAAACACATACCTATATACCTGATATAGGGATGAAAATCCAGAAATATATAAAAAACTTTCAAAGCTCAATAATAACAAAACAAACAACCTAATAAAAATGGGCCAAACATTTTAACATACTCTTCACCAAAGAAGAATGGCAAATAAACACATGAAAAGATGCTCAACATAATTAGTCATTAGAAAAATGCAAGTTAAATGTACAGTGCTATACCTGTACATAACCACTAAAATGACTAATATATAAAATGATGTTCAACTTCATTAATAACATGGAAATGCAAATGAAAACCACAATGAGATAGCATTTCAGCTCCAACTGTTTGGCAAACTAAAGTCTGACAATATCAAGTGTTGACATGAATGTGTAGCAACCTCAACATCTATATACTGCTTATGGGAATGTAAATTGGTACATATACTTTGAAAAACAATTTGGCATACTATAGCAAATTTGAAAATGATACATATTGTATGACTCAGTAGTTCCACTCCTAGGTATATTTAGAGAAACGATTGTAATTGTGTACCTAGAAATATGTACAATAATGTTCACAGCAACATTTTAATTGCAAAAATCTGGAAACACCTCAAATGTCTGTCAGCAGTAGAATGGATAATTAAACTGGGATATATCCACAAAATGAAATACTATAAATTAGGGGAAAATATATAAATTACAGGTACATGGAAAAATCTGGATGGATTTCAGGAATTTGAGCATAAAAAAGTATTTGTAGAGCAAAAAAGGTAAAATGTAGAAAATTATATGTAATATATTTCTATCAATATATAGCTCAAAAACATTGTTTAGTAATACAGACATATAAGGTGAAGTTAAAAAATTAAGAAAGGGAACAATAATCAAAATTCAGGGTAGGGTAGTGGTTATCTCTGAATGGATAGGGAATGGGATGAGAATCAGGGTATTTTATTTTGTTTTTCCTTTAAACTGGGTAGTAGGTAGGTATATGGTTGTTCATCATGTTATTATTTTTATACCTTTCATAAACTGATTAAACAGTCTTTTGGTTCTAATCCATATTTAATAAATACAAATATAAAACATAAAAGAATTATGAAAAATTTAATGAGGTAAGGACTTATTTCCTTCAAAAATACTTATTTTTTACTTTATGTTCAGGGTATAGCACCTTTCTATAAGGTTTGGTAAAGACATATTTGGGGAGAATCAAGTTTACAAATCAACAGCAAGGGAACTAGATTATTAATAGCTTCAGATTTGATCTTCTATCAGCAACAAACATGAAACAGTGTAGGTTTTGTAAAACTTTAACAGTAATGGGTCACAAAAGTCTTGTTTTTACCATTAGATAAATGAGCCTTTGCTACCTGTACCAGGATTAAAGTGTTTATCTTTCCAGACTAATACTTGAAATTTAAATTCACCACATTGGCAACTATGTATAGCTAGGAAGGTCAGAGGTGCAATTTTATATTAAAGGTGCACTACATGCATAAAAAGCACGCACACAGCAAGTAAGGAAGTTCCCCAACTCCTCAAGGAAGAATGCATGTGGATGCATGGGTGTTAAAGTAGATAACATTTGTCCATTATGTCCCCATCCTCTCTAATCTTTATGCTCCTCAATTCCAAACTTTATGAGTCATTAAGTGTTCTTGTTTTCTCTTCTATCCTAATCAAAACCTACTGATTCTTCATTTATACCCTAGTATAAATTAGCTTAACAGTTTAAAGAACAGGTTTGTTATTTGTGGTCTACTGTAAGCAAAATTTTGTATATGTACTTTTCTAGGAAGAGCATCCGAAGTTTTCGTCAGATTCTCAAACGGGTCAAAATGGTTAAGAACCAGTGCTGTAAAGTATTTTCCTTCTTAGATATGGGCATTCAAGCACACTTGAAAGGTTTATGATAAAAGTATTTATTGAAATGGTAAACAAAATTGACAAACTCTTAGCTAGACTAATAAAAAAAGAGTAGATTCAAATAAATAAAATTAGAAATGAAAGATAAGACATTACAGTGGATGCCTCAGAAACAAAAAGGATAATAAAGGATTATTATGAATAGGTATATGCCAACAATTTGATAACTTAGAAGAAATTGATAACTTTCTAGAAACTAACAACTTACCAAGACTGAATCAAGAAGAAATAGAAAGCCTGAACAGACCAATAACCAATAAGGAGATTGAATCAGTAATCAAAAATCCCTCAACAAAGAAGAACCCAAGGTCAGATGGCTTCATGGGTGAAGAATGGTATTCGAAGAATACCAGTTCTTCTTAAACTCTCCTAAAAAATAGAAGAGGGAACACTTCCAAATTCATTTGATGGTATCACTCTGATATTAAAGCCAGACAAAGGCACTACAGGAAAAGAAAACTACAAGCCAATATCCCTAACAAACACAGATGCAAAAATCCTCAATAAAGTAACAGCAAACTAAATTCAACAGCATATTAACAGGATTATACAACAGGAACAAGTGGACTGTATCCCTCAGATGCAAGGATGATTCACCGTATGTATATCAATGTGACACACCACATTAACAGAATAAAGGATGAAAACCACATTTGTGATCACCTCAGTAGATACAGAAAAAGCATTTTACAAAATTCAAAATCCATTCATGAGAAAAAGCTCTCAACAAAATAGGTATAGAAAGAACTTAATTCAATAAACATCATATATGAAAAGCCCACAGCTAACATCAAAATCAATTGGGAAAAACTGAAAACTTATTCTCCAAATCCAGTACAAGTCAAGGGTGTCCACATCTGAAACTTCCATTTAACATAGTATTGGAAGTCCTAGCCAGAGCAACTAGACAAGAAAAAGAAATATAAGGAATTCAAATCAGAAAGGAAGAAGTTAAATATCTGCAGAAGACACAATCATATATGTAGAAAACTCTAACGACAACCACAAACTATTAGAATTAATAAACAAATTCACTAAAGCTGCAAGATACAAAATCGACATACAAAATATCAGTTGTGTTTCTATACACTAACAATGAACTATCCAAAAAAAATTAAGAAAACAATTCCATTTCCAATAGCAATAAAAAGAATGAAACAGTTAAGAATAAACTCAACCAGAGGTGAAAGACTTGTACACTGAAAATTATAAAAAAACTGATGAAGGAAATTAAAGACACAAAAATGGGCTTCCCTGGTGGCGCAGTGGTTGAGAGTCTGCCTGCCGATGCAGGGGACACGGGTTCGTGCCCTGGTCCGGGAAGATCTCACATGCCGTGGAGCAGCTGGGCCCGTGAGCCATGGCCGCTGAGCCTGCGCATCCGCAGCCTGTGCTCCACAACGGGAGAGGACACAACAGTGAGAGGCCCATGTACCACAAAAAAAAAAAAAAAAAAAAATGGAAAGACACCCCATGTTCATGGATTGGAAGAATTAATATTGTTAAAATGTCCATGCTACCCAAAGTGATCTACACATTAAATGCAATTCCTATTAAAATCCCAATAGCATTCTTTACAGAAAAAGAAGAAAAATCCTAAATTTTATATGGAAACAAAAAAGACCCTGAAAAGCAAGTCTTGAGCAAGAACAAAGCTGGAGGTATCACACATCCTGATTTCAAAATATATTACAAAGTTACAGTAATCCAAACAGTATTGTATTGGCATAAAAACACACATAGACCAATGTAACAGAACAGATTACAGAGAAATAAACCCATGCGTTTATGGCCAACTGATCTTTGACAAGGGTGCCAAAAACACAGTAGGGAAAGGATAGTCATTTCAATAAATGGTGTTGGGAGAACTGGGTATCTAGATGCAGAAGAATGAAATTGGATCCTAATTTCCCATCTCACACCATATAAAATATCAACTCAATATAGATTAAAGACTTAAATGTAAAAACTGAAATGTAAAACTACTAAAAGAAAGCACAGTGTAAAAACTTCTTGACATTGGTCTTAGCAATGACCCCAAAAGCACAGATAACAAAAGCAAAAATAAACAAGGGGGACAACATCAAACTAAAAAGCTTCTGTACAGCAAAGGAAACAACAGAGGCAACCTATAGAATGGTAGAAAATATTTGCAAACCATGTATCTGATAAGGGTTAACATCCAAAACATATAAGGAACTCATACAACTCAACAGCAAAAAAATAACTGACTAAAAAATGGGCAAAGAACAGTAATAGACATTTCTCAAAAGAAGACATAAAAATGGCCAACACGTATATGAAAAGTTGCTCAGCATCACTAGTCATCAGGGAAGTGCAAATTAAAACCACAATGATATATCACCTCACAACAGTTGAATGGCAAAAAGTCACGAGATAACAAGTGTTGGCAAGGATGTGGAGAAAAGAGAACCCTTAAACACTGTTGGTAGGAATGTAAATTGGTATAGCTATTATGGAAAACAGTATGGAGGTTCCTCAAAAACTCAAAAATAGAACTACCATATGATCCAGTAATCCCACTTCTGGGACTATATCCAAAGAAAATGAAATCTGGATCTTGAAGAGATACTTGCACCTCCCATGTTCATTGCAGCATTATTCAAATAGCCAAGATATGGAAACAACCTAAATGTCCATCAACAGATGAATGGATAAAGAAAATATCATGTGTGTATGTATGTGTGTATATGTGTGTGTGCGTGTTAATACTGAAGACTGCAAATTTCATGGTTTAGAAATGTATATACATATATGTGTGCATGTGTGTGTATACACACACATGCATACACATACATACAATGGTATAAAGAGGATATCCTCCCATTTTTGACAACAAGGCTGAACCTGGAGGACATTATACTAAGTGAAATAAGGCAGACTCAGAAGAGAAATACTGTATGATCTCACTTACATGTATAATCTAAAATAGACTCAAAATCAGAGAGAAGAATACTGGTTACCGGTGTGGGGTAAGGTAGAGGGGAAAATGGGGAGGTGTTGGCCAAAGAGTACAAAGCTTCAGTTATGCAAGAAGAGGAAGTTCCAGAGATCTAATACATATCATGGTGACTATGGTTAATAATGTTGTATTGTATACTTAAAATTTGCTAAGAGGGTGGATCTTAAGTGTTCTCACCACATACACACACATACACAATAAAATGGTAATTATATGAGGTGACATATATGTTAATTAGCTTGATTGTGGTGATCATTTCACGATGTATACATATGTCAAAACATCAAGCTGTACACTTTAAATGAATATTCTGATCCTGGATTGGAGGCCCTGGCTTAAATGCCATTTATTGTATTGTATAAATACAACTTGTTTGTATTCAATTAGAAATTAAGATTAGATTTAGTAAACTATAAAACAACATTTAAATTAAATTGAACGAAAGTAACTAGAACTCTCAAATCAATATTTTTCTCTGTTATTTTTTGCCGAAAACAAGCAAATGACAAGCAAATAAGTCAAACTCATATTATAGAAATACTTTAAAAAGAAACAACTGGTAATGTCTATGGCTGACTGTATACACACAGCACAACCTCCAGTCATTTTACAGTCTGAATACTGAGAATTTTATGGTTTAAGAAAAGGGTCACCCCACAACTCTGCAGAGTTTTCTAATAGAGAGATTTAATTACATTCATGACATCATAATTAATAAGGCAGGAGTATATTGATACAGTTGAAAACGATGTTTAACAAGAGAGTTGAACTGAAAAAGGATCTTCTCATTAGCCACAAGTTTACCAGAAGAGTCAATTAACCAGAACACCTCATTCATAAAGCATTCTGGCTTAGTACAGATTTATTGTAAATAGATTTAAACAAAGGCATAACTCACTTTACACAATAAAAGTACCGGGGAATAGTTCATGCAAATCACATTTTCATTCCTTCAGCAATTCTAAGTTTCTCAAGGATTGAATCCTGATTATATGAATAGTCCCTAGCACTCAGCTGGCAACTTTATTTAATAAGTAATTCAGTTGAATTCTATTTAAAATGTACTGGGGAATACAATAAATACCAAGAAATCTTGTTTATTCCATAATATAGTAAAGAGCAAAAATTTATTTTAAAATTCAGAAATATGTAAATTCAGCTATTAGGGACAAATGCTAGTTACTTATTATCCAATCTAGATTTTGAGCTTTCCAAACATAGGAGTATCAAGGTAGGCTTAAAAACATCATCTCTCTGAGATTAATAAAAAGGAGAAAAAATACTGAGAGTCAGCAAGTATATAGGAGAGTGAATCTATTCTAGACTGCTAATGAAAATTAATAAAACTTTACCCAGTGCTTCGTATATGACTCAAACATATATAAGAGAAGCTCAGGAAATATTTTTCTGTTTAATAAATGAATAAATACCACCTTTATGTATGTCAGTTTGGCAATACATTGATATTTTTCATGCCTTCTGACTTACAATTCCATTTCTAGAAATTTATTCTAAGGAAACAGTTATAGATGCACATAAAGATTTATGTACAAGGTGTTTCGACAAAGCATTGATTACATTAGCAAAATAATTGGAAATATGTTAAATTTCCAAAAATTTATGAAAATTGTACATTTGAAAATGGTATATTCATACACAGAATATTTATGCCACTGTTAAGAATTCTGTCCAATGCCATCCAACTACTCAGTGGTGGGGTCAGGATTCAGTTTCAGGCCTGTTTGACTCGAGTTTATATTTCTAAGCATGTAGATAAATTCAAGAATAACTTGAGGCTAGAAAAGATGAAAAGTACAATGGTGAATAGAATCAGTTACTACAATGAGATACCAATAGGCTGGCATGATAGATTAGATCAACAAGATAAAAGTTAAAAAGACATAAATGTACCTGTAACTAAGTCCAAAAAGTCTATATGCTTAAGTACAGACTGAGAAAAGACATAGCTTACCAGTGGCCCATGTAAAAAAGTTTAATGAATTTTAGAGAACTGCACAATCACTATATCATGGTCAAAGGCTGATTATAAGCAAGGTTGATTGTGATGACTCAAAACAAAAATAAATATAAAAACAAATGTGATCTTAGGTAGTTTTAACAGAAATATATTATGTAGAACAAGAGAAGTCAGAGTCTGACTCTATCCTGCGGTAGTCAAAATACTTACTCCCGAAGAAAACACTAACCATCCTGAACATGTTTGGCAGAGAATGACCATGAAAGTGAAGGAACTCAAAGCTATGACATATGAGGAATGGTTAAACTACTAATACACTTATCCAGGAAGCAAAACTACTTAAAGTGTAACTGACATCTGAAGAGTTGTTTTGTGGAAGAGAGATGAGAATTGTTCTGTATGGCACCAGTGCAAGAGATACAGGGCCAATGGGTAGAACTTATAATTATGACACAGGTTTGTGTTTGACATAAGAAAGGACCTTAAGTTGAACGAGAGCTGCCAGAAAATGGAATGGACTGCCTTAGGTTCCTTAATCCAGAGTTTTATTCATGTAGAAGAAAACAGCCAGTTAGCGTACCTATTGTAGAGGGGAGTACGGTACCACAGTGAAGACTGAACTAGAAAACATTTAAAATTACTTTCAAAACTGAGATCTTAATGAATTTCTTAAACTCAGGCTTCCAAATATCAGGTGTACCTGTATAAACATTTTAAGAAAGAAAAGTCAGACTGCTTAGAAGAACTAAAACCCTGTACTACTCATTGATTATTCGTTAAGAAAAATCACCAATTGTTTTTCATTGGAGTTAGGATTTTAGATGTTTGGGTTAAATATAATAGTGTTTACTTTGAGATGCCTTGTAACTATTTCTCACAACTTAAAAAACGAGCCTAACAAATAGTTCAAAGACGTTTTTGATGACTAGAGCTAACAAACAAACCAACCTCACAGCTTTTACATCATATTTCTGTTATACAAAATTCAAACTTTTGTAGGCAAGTTACCTGCTCTGGTTTCACTAGATGCTTTCTGGACTCCTCTTCTTTGGCCGCATGCACACTTATAGATGCACATATTAGAGCTGCTGGCATGGTTGTCAGCTTTCCCATCTGAGAAAGAAATATCAAAAAGGTATTTTTAATTGAAAGCTTCCCACCCTCTATTTCCTGATAAAGTTTGGGGGGCATCTGAGGAACACTATTGGTTTCATTTAAATTTATTAAAAACTCAAGCACTCCAAATTATTCACACATTTTTAGGATATAATTCCTAAAATTCTTTTCTCATGGTAGAGTCTTATTTTTACCAATTTGTTAACTATCTACTTCATATGGAATATAGCAATATAATAATTACTAGTTACAAGTGAATATAAGCTTTGAGGGATGAAGTGAGATATAGATTATGATATTCACTCAGTCCACAAATATTTATTGAGCAATTACTATATGTCAGATCCATCAGGGAACAAAACAAAGATCCTTGCTCTCATGGAGCTGACATTCTAGTGGAGAAGAGGCAGGAGATGAACACAATACATATATTATATAGTATATTAAAATCGATAAATGCTATGGAAAAAGTAAAGGATAAGGGTGATCTGGAGTACTGGGTGATTCAGGTTGTATCTTGAAATAAAATTTATAATTACATTATTTATAAAAAATAACAACCTACCATTACAAATCTTATGCCCCTAACTAACATATTCCTTTTTACCTATTTCATGCTTGATCTAAAGCCAAAAGTGACCTTAGTTTTAGATATAACTTGATTTGAATTAAGAATGCAGGAAAATTACTGGCTCTAAGAACAAAGTGTTCCAGTGTTTATCCAGGTACAGAATAATTCCTAAAGATTATTCATTCAACAAGGCCAAATGAAAAGCTTTCCAGGGAATGACTATTTTAAGAGCTTGATTCTTTAGACTCAGAAGGAGGCCTGCTGAAATTGACCAAAGACATCCAGAGGGAAGAGGTCTCTCTGGCTTACACATAAGTGGAATTGTTCAAGAACTGGAAGAAACACTGGCCAAAGGATTCCAAATCTTATTGAATAACAGTGATCGTGTCTGCACTTCATTTCTGACATATTTTTCAATATTTTCTGGACAGAATACGGGAAGCTGCAGGCACTAGTTAAGCAATTTCCTGTTTAAACTAGGCATGATTCTGATTTAGATTGAGACTCCAGAAATATAGGGTAAAAGGAAGACTCAACACTAATAAAAGAAATTGTGTTCACTGTTTTTCCCCTTCAAGCCTCCCTCTAGTACATAAGTCAGCATCACAGAACAATTTATCTAGGCCTGCCTTCCAAAAGGCATCACTTCTGATTTCTTACACACAGTTGGTGTTCACTAATGAAATAAGATTTCCACTCAGTATCTAATGTCGGGTATCAATAAAAAACATATTAAAATGGATGCCAGCAATGGATATTCTCCCGTGTACCTGAAAAAACTTTTCAATAAAGCTCTGATTATTTGAAGCATGTCAATTCTTACAATATTTAAAACCTATTTTAAAAATACCGGATTAGACCTTACTCCCTAGATAGAACATTTGAAGTATGCTAATATCTGAAAAAATTTCAATACCCTATGTTCTTAGTATAGTTATTTTATTTCACATAATGGAAAAATAATAGCATGTAGACTATAAAATAAATTCTTAGGTATTACTTAATAACTATGATCGACTGCTCCAGAGTGTGGACTGACTAATTGAACTAGTGGCCTAAAAAGTTAATACAGTATACCTTGAAAAATGCTTAAGTATCTTTGCTACATTTTCTACTCTATAGGGCAGGGTCCATCCACCTTGACTTTTATTAATAAGGCAGTGTGGCATAATGGTAAAAACATAAGCTTAGGAGTTGCACAGACCTTGTTTTGAACTCAAGTTGTGGAACTTACTATCTAAATCTGGGCAAGTTACTTAAGCTCTTAAGAATTATGCTGCCCAATATGGTAATTACTAGATGCATATGGTTATTTAAATTTAAATTTATTAAAAATAAATAAAATTTAAAATTTAGTTCCTTAGTCACATTAGCCCCATTTCAAGTGCTCAACAGCATAATGTAGGGCACAGATATACAATATTTCCATCACTGAAGAAATTTCTACTGGACAGAGCTATCTTAAGAGTCTCAGGTTATATATCTGAAAAGAAATGGGAATGCCTTCCTTTTTATGATTACCTTGAGGATTAAAGAATTACATAAAAATGGCTTGCACTTGGTAAACGGGCAATTAATTCTAGCTCCCCATTCTTTCTGATTGCTGAATAAAGATGTTAAGTGGTGGTGCTTACTCCCCATTTTTCTTCTCACATGTATTTGATGTTAATCAGGCTCTAGTGAGGGCCATAATAACAATAAAAAACATAGCATACTTACTGCCTCTAAACAAAAAAGGCCAAGACTTTGATCAAAAGAAAAGAGGCAGGGCTCCCCTGGTGGTGCGGTGGTTGAGAGTCCGCCTGCCGATGCTAGGGGACACGGGTTCATGCCCCGGTCCGGGAAGATCCCACATGCCGCGGAGTGGCTAGGCCCATGAGCCATGACCGCTGAGCCTGCGCGTCTGGAGCCTTGCTCCGCAACGGGAGAGGCCAGAACAGTGAGAGGCCCGCATACCGCAAAAAAAGAAAAGAAAAGAAAAGAAAAGAAAAGAGGCAGATTGGCACACTCAGGCCTTTTCAAAACACAGGTTATACTGATGAAAAAGGCATCACTATCCAGAGAGACAGCTGATTATATACCACACTGAAAAAATTAGAATATGGATTGGTAAACTACAGATCTGGGCTAAATCTGGTCTGGACTCTGAGCTAAAAATGCTTTTTCTTAAAACATATTTAAAAATTTATAAAAACAAAATAAACAAACAGAAAACAAAGAAGAATATGTGACCTTTTGTGTCCTACAAGTCTAACATATTTACTATCTGCCCCTTTATAGAAAAAAACAATTGCCAATGCCTAATTTAGAAAATAAAATAAGGTATTTAAAGAACATCAGAGCTTGGGGGTATTATAAAATTTACAGGCTCATAAGGCTGTTAGTTAAATAGTATTAAAATTGGGCAGAGGCAATCCTAGTTTTCACAAGGTAAGACCTTGAGTTAAAATTATTTGTAACTTCAAAATAATGACTTGTCAATTCAAAATTATGTGTCTTGTTTAAAATCAATTATCTTCCTATTAAAGATAACAAACAGGCCCTAGAACAGAATTCTATCATATAGAGATTTACAAAGAGCAAGACTGAAGATGAGCATCAGTTAACTCCCCCATGAGACTCAACCCTTCCAATTACTTCTGTAATCAAAATATAGTTGATTCGCATTATTTGCAGTAGTTATATTCCATAAAGTAGCCCTGAACACTGATTTAGGGAATAATGAACACTACTCCTAGGGAAAATACAGGGTTAATTTCTTGTGAACCTCTGGTTACATTTTCATCAACTGATCAATACATAACCTTGTTTTATATGTGTTTCTGTTTAAAGACACCTTGTTTACTATATATTGTTGATTCAGTAACATTGAACTCACAGCCAACAGCACTCTAACTCATGCCACGATGAAGTTTATCCAACATACATATTTTCTCCCTAAGGCATATCACAGCTTTCTTGCACTTAAGAACACTAGATAGCACTTCTGCACTATGCATGGAGACATTTCAAATAGCAGCATTTCCAAAAAAAAAAAAGTGAAAACACTTAGCACTATTTACCACGAAAGGGACACTTGTTCACAGTATGAGAGCTGGAAAAATAAGGCAGAGAATTAACTGGTCCAACTTTACTTGGGAGTACAAACATATCTGTTTTCTCTTCTTTACTAACAGAATTGAAATTTAAACTTCTCTCCTATAAGAATTTTTGTTACTTATTTTGTAAGAAAGAGCATATAATTATTATAGGCTAATCTAAAATCAGTCCTAATCATTAATTCTGCTTTAGAGATATATTATCATGTAGTAAATGCTATTTTATTAAATCAAGAGTCCTGTGATAAGTATAAAACAAAACTGAAATTTAGAAAGGTAAGCCCTAAAAACTAAAAGGAAAATGAAATAAACAATGTTGAGGCAATGATCACACAGACAGGAACAATTCAAAATGAACTTACAACCAGTAATTGGGCTATATCCAAAGGACAAAGAGAACATCAACAAACAAACAAACAAACCTTAAAACTTAATAATCATATTGTTAGTGGCAGTTTTGATACTTTATTATGAACCTGCTCTGTGTGTTATACAAGGAGACATTTAAATATGCTGGCATTTTAAAGATTGAGATTTTCAGTGTGGGAGAAAGATGTAAGATTAATGAAGTTAAAGCAAGATCCTGTAGTTCTGAATTGGAATAAGATTTATCAGTTGATTATATTATCATGATACAGGAAATATAGAAGACGGAGAAATACATTAAAAGACATCATGGTGTACTGGAATATAGCTATGCAACAAAGTACCCCACACAAACAGCCAGATAGACCTTCGAGTTGAGATTTGTAAGAAAATTCAATTGTGCTTGCAATATTGCAAGTGTAAACTGCTTTAAAATATTTGGCTCAAGAACTTGATGAGTCTATTTCCAGCACCCAATGAGTTGTGACAAGTTGACATTAGTCATCAAAGTTCAGTACAGCAGCTTAACAGAACTTTGTATGCTGTAGTGCCTTTTGAGTTGTTTACTTGTGAAGATCTGAGAGGAAGTAGTGATACAGTTGAAAGAACACCAGGCTGTGAATTGGAAAAGCTGTGTTCTAGTCTGTGCTCTGCGAATAATTCACTATGTCACCTTTTACAAGTTAATTCCCCCTCACTGTGTGTCAGATTGCCCATTTGTGAAAGGAAGCTGCACTACAAAATGTCTACACTTCCTTCTAATTTTGACAATGCATGATTCTAAAGTTCAGTGATAATTTCCAAGTATATAATTTACTACAGATAAGATATTGCCATTTTGTTTCTCTAAAAACCAGAAGGAAAGTCACCAACAAATAATTACCTTATATTGAAATAATACTCTAGATTATATAATCAGAATCACACTTTTACTCACACCGAACATCTTAAATGCAAAGACCACAGAGGGAATTTCAAGAATTTAAAAGTCATTTAAAAACATACACAACTAAAAATTACCTCTTACTTAAATAAATGAATTTAAAAACCTTCTTCCTAAAAAAATAAAAAATAAAAACTTCTTCCTAAAGACAGCATTTTTTTTCTTAACATCTTTATTGGAGTATAATTGCTTTACAATGGTGTGTTAGTTTCTGCTTTATAACAAAGTGAATCAGTTATACATATACATATGTCCCCATATCTCTTCCCTCTTGCATCTCTCTCCCTCGCACCCTCCCTATCCCACCCCTCCAGGTGGTCACAAAGCACCGAGCTGAAAAAGACACCATTTTTTTAAAATGGAGATAATGTAAGTGTGTGTGAAGGAGAGGAAGCAGTAGAAAGGATAGGAAAAATGGGTAATTATTACTAAACACAATAAATGGAATAAAAGTAATAATTCCAATTTGATTAGCAACTTAAAATTTCAAAGTGATCTAGTAATATCACTGACTCGGCCATCAAGACACTTGTGTCTAGTCCCAGCTCTGTTCTTGAACAACTATGTAATCTCTAGTTAGTCATGTCATCTCTCTGGGCCAAAGCGTCTTTATTTGTAAAATGAAAGACCTTGAGCAGATAATCTCTTAGGGCCTTAGAATTGCACTATCTAATAAGGTAGACAATATCCACATGTGTTATTTAAATTTATGTTTCAATTAATGAAAACTTAAAGACTAAAAATTCAGTTTTTCCAAAAAAAAAAAAAGTGAAAACACTTAGCACTATTTACCACAAAAGGGACACTTGTTCACAGTATGAGAGCTGGAAAAATAAGGCCACTTCATTCCCTTAGCCACATTTCAAGGCCTCAGGAGATACATGTGACTCCAGTGGGTACCATACTGGACAGCACAGAAATAGAACATTTTCACCACTGAAGAAAGTTTTATTGGACAGCACTGCCTTAGAGCTCCAACCTTTAGGATTTTCTTATGATTCTATCAAAAAGAAGAGATTAAGATTTTGATGAGGGGACTTCCCTGGTGGTCCAGTGGTAAAGAATCTGCCTTCCAATGCAGGGGACGTGGGTTCAATCCCTGGTCAGGGAACTAAGATCCCACATGCCACAGGGCAACTAAGCCTGCAGGCCACAACTACTGAACTCGCGGACCTCAACTAGACAGCCCACATGCTGCAAACTACAGAGCCCACGCGCCACAACTAGAGAGAGAAAACCTGCACGCCACAACTAGAGAGAAGCCCACACGCCACAACAAAGATCTCCCATGCCTCAAAGAAGATCCTGCATGCCGCAATGAAGACCCAATGCAGCCAAAAATTTTAAAAAATTAATTAATTAATCAATTAAAAAAGATTTTGATGAGATATATACACTCTTATGTTTATCACAGCATTACTCACAACAGCCAAGATACGGAAAAAACCCAAAAACCCACCAATGGATGAATGGATAAAAAAGATGTGGTACACGTACCAAAAGGAATATTATTCATCCATGAGAAAGGAGGATATCATACCATTCTCAACAACATGGATGGACTTTGAGCACATTATACTAAGCCAGATAAGTCAGAGAAGCAAAAGTACTGGATGATGTCATTTATATGTGAAATCTAAAAAAGTCAAACCTGTAAAAACCAGAGAGTAAAATGATGGTTACTAAGGGAAGTGGGGGAGGGGAATAAGATTGATGGGTTTTAAGGGTACAAACTTATTAGTAAATAAGCCACAGAGATCTAATGCACAATAAAGACATTATTGTACTGTAATTATGTAATTTGATAAATATTATTATAACAGCAGTCATATTATAACATATAAATGTATAAAAGTAACACGCTGTACACCTTAAACTTACACAACATTACATGTCAAATTTATTCAATAAGAAAAGAAAATGATTTATATGATTTTTGCTTTCAAACTTACCAGTTTTAACTCTATATCCATCCATTCAGGGCATATATGCTAACCTGAAAACAGCAGAAGGAAGAACTGGATACTGTTTATACCACTGTAGAAGAATATAATGGCATTACATTTTCAAGAAAGTAAAAGGAAAATAGGAAAATAAGAAATTTTATCCTTTTATAGGAATGGTTCTAAAAGATGGTCTAAATCTATAAATCAGAAAATAGTCTCATAAAATCATGAAAACAAACCTATAATACTGTGTCTCCTGTACTACTTCCAAGGGCATTTTCCTTAAAGACAAGGACTAAATCTTAGCAGTTGTTGTAGCTACTTTACTCCAGCCTTGTATCAAGTACATGTTTTAGTATAAACTAACATGATAGTAAATCATCAGGTCAAAGTAACCTATCCTTGGACAAATGTAAGATGTAAGGTTTAAAATATGAAGTAATCATATCACCTTTATCCATTCTTTAGATTTTCATTTGGCCTACAGATCATTACCACTCTCCTGAAGTGTTAAAACTTAGAGATGGGGATAATAATTAGTATATCCAAGATAACCTCTCTGAAAGGGAACCCTTGTACACTGTTGGTAGAAATGTAGAGTGGTGCAGCCACTGTGGAAATCAGTACGGAGGCTTCTCAAAAAAACTAAAAACAGAAGTACCATATGACCCAACAATTCCACTCCTGGGTATATATCTGAAAAAGATAAAAACACTAATTTGAAATTTTACATGCACCCCAATGTTCATACAGCATCATTATTTACAATTGCCAAGATATGGGAGCAACCTAAGTGTCCATCAACAGATAGATCGATAAAGATGTATGTATACACACACACACACACACACACACACACACACACACACACACAGACACACACACAATGGAATATTACTCAGCCATAAAAAAGAATGAAAATTTGCCATTTGCAGCAACATAGACTTGGAGGACATTATGCTAAGTGAAATAAGTCAGAGAGAGAAAGACAAATATCACTTACATGTGGAATCTAAAAAATATAACAAACTAGTGAATATAACAAAAAAGCAGCAGACTCACGGATATAGAGAACAAACCAGTGGTTACCAGTGGGGAGAGGGAGGGAAAGTGACTGTACAGGGTTAGGGGATTAAGAGGTACAAACTACTGCATATAAAATAAGCTACAAGGATATACTGTACAACACAGGGAATATAGCATTTTATAACTATAAATGGGACATGACCTTCAAAAGTTGTGAAACACTATACTGTTCACCTGTAATTTATATAATATTATACATCAACTATACTTCAATAAAAAATAAAAGAGGAGGGGGATTAGAGGAAGATGGCGGAAGAATAAGATGCGGAGATTATCTTCCTCCCCACAGATACACCAGAAATACATCTACACGAGGAACAACTCCTACAGAACACCTACTGAACACTGGCAGAAGACCTCAAAACTCCCAAAAGGCAAGAAACTCCCCACATACCTGGGTAGGGAAAAAGCAAAAAGAATAAACAGAGACAAAAGGATAGGGACGGGACCTGCACCAGTGGGAAGGAGTTGTGAAGAGGAAAGGTTTCCACACACTGGGAAGCCCCTTCGCAGGCGGAGACTGCGGGTGGCGGAGAAGAAAGCTTTGGAGCCGTGTAGTAGAGCACAGCAACAGGGGTGCGGAGGGCAAAGCGGTGAGATTCCCGCACAGAGGATCAGGCTGGTGAGTGCCAAGAGGCTGGTCTGCTTACCCGATGGGGCGGGGTGGGCTTGGAGCTGAGGCTTGGGGGGTTTCGGTCGGAGTGCAGGGAGAGGACTGGGGTTGGTGGCGAGAACACAGCCTGCAGGGGGTTAGTGCACCACGGCTAGCCGGGAGGGAGTCCAGGGAAATGTCTGGACCTGCCGAAGAGGCAAGAGATTTTTTTCTTCCCTCTTTGTTTCCTGGTGCGCGAGCAGAGGGTAATATTAAGAGCACTGCTTAAAGGAGCTCCAGAGACGGGCGCGAGCCGCGGCTAAAGGCGCAGACCTCACAGACGGGCATGAGACGCTAAGGCTGCTGTTGCCGCCACCAAGAAGCCTGTGTGCGAGCACAGGTCACTATTCACACCAACCTTCCGGGGAGCCTGTGCAGCCCACCACTGCCAGGGTCCCGGGATCCAGGGACAACTTCCCTGGGAGAACGCACGGCGTGCCTCACTCAGGCTGATACAACGTCACTCTGGCCTCTTCCACTGCAGGCTCGCCCTGCACTCCGTGCCCCTCCCCCCTCCACTCCCCGGCCTGAGTGAGCCAGAGTCCCCGAAGCAGCTGCTCCTTTAACCCCTTCCTGTCTGAGCTAAGAAAAGATGCCCTCCGGCGACCTACACGCAGAGGCAGGGCCAAATCCAAAGCTGAGCCCCTGGGAGCTGTGAGAACAAAGAGGAGAAAGAGAAATCTCTCCCAGCAGCCTCAGAAGCAGCGGATTAAAGGTCCACAATCAACTTGATGTACCCTGCATCTGTGGAATACATGAATAGATAACAAATCATCCCAAATTGAGGAGGTGGACTTTGAGAGCGAGATTTATGATTTTTTCCCCTTTTCCTCTTTTTGTGAGTGTGTATGTGTATGCTTCTGTGTGAGATTGTTTCTGTATAGCTTTGCTTCCACCATCTGTCCTAGGGTTCTATCTGTCCGTCTTTTTTTTCTTAATAATTATTTTTTATTTTAATCACTTCATTATATTTTATCTTACTTTATTTTACTTTATCTTCTTTCTTTCTTTTTTTCCTTCCTTCCCTCCTTCCTTCCGTCCTCCCTCCCTCCCTCCTTTCTTTCTTTCTTTCCTTCTTTCTTTATTTCTTTCATTCTTTCTACTTCTACTAATTTTTTCTTTCTACTTTTTTCTCCCTTTTATTCTGAGCCGTGTGGATGAAAGGCTCATGGTCCTGCAGCCAGGATTCAGTGCTGTGCCTCTGAGGTGGGAGAGGCAACTTCAGGACACTGGTCCACAAGAGCCCTCCCAGCTCCACATAGTATCAAACAGCGAAAATCTCCCAGAGATCTCCATCTCAACACCAGCACCCAGCTTCACTCAACAACGAGCAAGCTACAGTGCTGGACACCCTATGCCAAACAACTAGCAAGACAGGAACACAAGCCCACCCACTAGCAGAGAGGCTGCCTAAAATCATAATAAGTCCACAGACACCCCAAAACACACCACAAGACGTGGACATGCCCACCAGAAAGACAAGATCCAGCCTCATCCACCAGAACACAGGCACAAGTCCCCTCCACCAGGAAACCTAAACAACGTACTGAAGCAACATTAGCCACTGGGGACAGACACCAAAAACAGCGGG
Source organism: Grampus griseus (assembly GCF_964374135.1). Lineage (NCBI taxonomy): Eukaryota > Metazoa > Chordata > Mammalia > Artiodactyla > Delphinidae > Grampus > Grampus griseus. The sequence goes on along the minus strand of NC_138999.1, from coordinate 72,478,826 downwards.
AACTACGAACCTGCAGCCTGCAAAAAGGAGACCCCAAACACAGTAAGATAAGCAAAATGAGAAGAGAGATAAACACACAGCAGATGAAGGAGCAAGATAAAAACCCAGCAGACCTAACAAATGAAGAGGAAATAGGCAGTCTACCTGAAAAAGAATTCAGAATAATGATAGTAAAGATGATCCAAAATCTTGGAAATACAATAGACAAAATGCAAGAAACATTTAACAAGGACCTAGAAGAACTAAAGATGAAACAAGCAACGATGAACAGCACAATAAATGAAATTAAAAATATTCCAGAAGGGATCAATAGCACAATAATTGAGGCAGAAGAACGGATAGTGACCTGGAAGATAAAATAGTGGAAATAACTACTGCAGAGCAGAATAAAGAAAACAAAAGGAAAAGAACTGAGGACAGTCTCAGAGACCTCTGGGACAACATTAAACACACGAATATTCGAATTAATGGGGTTCCAGAAGAAGAGAAAAAGAAAGTGACTGAGAAAAGATTTGAAGACATTATACTTGAAAACTTCCCTAATATGGGAAAGGAAATAGTTAATCAAGTCCAGGAAGCACAGAGAGCCCCATACAGGATTAATCCAAGGAGAAATACGCCAAGACACATATTAGTAAAACTGTCAAAAATTAAATACAAAGAAAACATATTACAAGCAGCAAGGGAAACAAAAACAAATAACACACAAAGGAATCCCCATAAGGTTAACAGCTCATTTTTCAGCAGAAACTCTGCAAGCCAGAAGGGACTGGCAGGACATATTTAGAGTGATGAAGGAGAAAAACCTACAACCAAGATTACACTACCCAGCAAGGATCTCATTCAGATTTGATGGAGAAATGAAAAGCTTTACAGACAAGGAAAAGCTGAGAGAGTTCAGAAACACCAAACCACCTTTACAAGAAATGCTAAAGGAACTGCTCTAGGCAAGAAACACAAGAGAAGGAAAAGACCTACAATAACGAACCCAAAACAATTAAGAAAACAGGAATAGGAACATACATATCGATAATTACCTTAAATGTAAATGGACTAAATGCTCCCACCAAAAGACACAGATTGGCTGAATGGATACAAAAAAAACACCCATATATATGCAGTCTACAAGAGACCCACTTCAGTCCTAGAGATACATGCAGACTGAAAGTGAGGGGATGGAAAAAGATATTCCATGCAAATGGAAACCAAAAGAAAGCTGGAGGAGCAATTCTCATATCAGACAAAATAAACTTTAAAATGAAAACTATTAGAAGAGACAAAGAGGCACACTACATAATGATCAAGGGATTGATCCAAGAAGAAGATATAACAATTGTAAACACTTATGCACCCAACATACCAGCACCTCAATACATAAGGCAAATACTAACAGCCATAAAAGGGGAAATCAAGAGTAACAGAGTCATAGTAGGAGACTTTAACACCTCACTTTCACCCATGGACAGATCATCCAAAATGAAAATAAATAAGGAAACACAAGCTTTAAATGATACATTAAAAAAGATGGACTTAATTCATATTTATAGGACATTCCTTCCAAAAACAAGAGAATACACATTCTCCTAAAGTGCTCATGGAACATTCTCCAGGATAGATCATATCTTGGGTCACAAATCAAGCCTTGGTAAATTTAAGAAAACAGAAATTGTATCAAGTATCTTTTCCGAACACAACACTATGAGACTAGATATCAATTACAGGAAAAGATCTGTAAAAAATACAAACAGATGGAGGCTAAACAATACACTACTTAATAACGAAATGATCACTGAAGAAATCAAAGAGGAAATCAAAAAGTACCTAGATACAAATGACAATGGAGACAGGATGACCCAAAACCTATGGGATGCAGCAAAAGCAGTTCTAAGAGGGAAGTTTATATCAATAAAATCCTACATTAAGAAACAGGAAACATCTCGAATAAACAACCTAACCTTGCACCTAAAGCTATTAGAGAAAGAAGAAAAAAACCCCAAAGTTAGCAGAGGGAAAGAAATCATAAAGATCAGATCAGAAATAAATGAAAAAGAAATGAAGGAAATGACAGCAAAGATCAATAAAACTAAAAGCTGGTTCTCTGAGAAGATAAAAAAAGGGACAAACCATTAGCCAGACACATCAAGAAAAAAAGGGAGAAGACTCAAATCAATAGAATTAGAAATGAAAAAGAAGTAACAACTGACACTGCAGAAATAAAAAAGATCATGAGAGATTACTACAAGCAACTCTATGCCAATAAAATGGACAACCTGGAAGAAATTCTTAGAAATGCACAACCTGCCAAGACTGAATCAGGAAGATATAGAAAATATGAACAGACCAATCATAAGCACTGAAATTGAAACTGTGATTAAAAATCTTCCAACAAACAAAAGCCCAGGACCAGATGGATTCACAGACTAATTCTATGAAACATTCAGAGAACAGCTAACACCTATCCTTCTCAAACTCTTCCAAAATATAAGAGAGGGAGGAACACTCCCAAACTCATTCTACGAGGCCACCATCACCCTTACCAAAACCAGACAAGGATGTAACAAAGAAAGAAAACTACAGGCCAATAACACTGATGAACATAGATGCAAAAATCCTCAACAAAATACTAGCAAACAGAATCCAACAGCACATTAAACGGATCATACACCGTGAACAAGTGGGATTTATTCCAGGATTGCAAGAATTCTTCAATATACGCAAATCAATCAACCTGATATACCATATTAATAAATTGAAGGAAAATAACCATATGATCATCTCAATAGGTGCAGAGAAAACTTTCGACAAAATCCAACACCCATTTATGATAAAAACCCTGCAGAAAGTAGGCATAGAGGGAACATTCCCCAACATAATAAAGGCCATACATGACAAACCCACAGCCAACATCATCCTCAATGGTGAAAAACTGAAAGCATTTCCACTAAGATCAGGAACAAGACAAGGTTGACCACTCTCACCACTCTTATTCAACATAGCTTTGGAAGTTTTAGCCACAGCAATCAGAGAAAAAAGGAAAGAAAAGGAATCCAAATCGGAAAAGAAGTAAAGCTGTCACTGTTTGCAGATGACATGATACTATACATAGAGAATCCTAAAGATGCTACCAGAAAACTAGTAGAGCTAATCAATGAAATTGGTAAAGTAGCAGGGTACAAAATTAATGCACAGAAATCTCTGGCATTCCTATACACTAATGATGAAAACTCTGAAAGTGAAATCAAGAAAACACTCCCATTTACCACTGCAACAAAAAGAATAAAATATCTAGGAATAAACCTACCTAAGGAGACAAAAGACCTGTATGCAGAAAATTATAAGACACTGATGAAAGGAATTAAAAATGATATAAATAGATGGAGAGATATACCATGTTCTTGGGTTTGAAGAATCAACATTGTGAAAATGACTCTACTACCCAAAGCAATCTACAGATTCAATGCAATCCCTATCAAACTACCACTGGAATTTTTCACAGAACTAGAAGAAAAAATTTCACAATTTGTATGGAAACACAAAGACCCAGAACAGCCAAAGCAATCTTGAGAATGAAAAACGGAGCTGGAGGAATCAGGCTCCCTGACTTCATACTATACTACAAAGCTACAGTAATCAAGACAGTACGGTACTGGCACAAAAACAGAAAGACAGATCAATGGAACAGGATAGAAAGCCTAGTGATAAACCCACACACATATGGTCACCTTATCTTTGATAAAGGAGGCAGGAATGTACAGGGGAGAAAGGACAGCCTCTTCAATAAGTGGTGCTGGGAAAACTGGAGAGATACATGTAAAAGCATGATATTAGATCACTCCCTAACACCATACACAAAAATAAGCTCAAAATGGATTAAAGACTTAAATGTAAGGCCAGAAACTATGAAGCTCTCAGAGAAAAACATAGGCAGAACACTCCATGACATAAATCACAGCAAGATCCTTTTTGACCCACCTCCTAGAGAAATGGAAATAAAAACAAAAATAAACAAATGGGACCTAATGAAACTTAAAACTTCTGCACAGCAAAGGAAACCATAAACAAGACCAAAAGACAACCCTCAGAATGGGAGAAAATATTTGCAAATGAAGAAAATGACAAAGGATTAATCTCCAAAATTTACAAGCAGCTCATGCAGCTCAATAACAAAAAAGCAAACAACCCAATCCAAAAATGGGCAGAAGACCTAAATAGACATTTCTCCAAGGAAGATATACAGACTGCCAACAAACAGCTGAAAGAATGCTCAATGTCACTAATGATTAGAGAAATGCAAATCAAAACTACAATGAGATATCATCTCACAGCAGTCAGAATGGCCAACATCAAAAAATCTACAAAAAATAAATGCTGCAGAGGGTGTGGCGAAAAGGGAACACTCTTGCACTGTTGGTGGGAATGTAAATTGATACAGCCACTGTGGACAACAGTACGGAGGTTCTTTAAAACACTACAAATAGAACTACCATATGACACAGCAATCCCCCTACTGGGCATATACCCTGATAAAACCATAAGTCAAAAAGAGTCATGTACCAAAATGTTCATTGCAGGTCTGTTTACAATAGCCCAGAGATGGAGACAACCTAAGTGTCCATCATCGGATGAATGGATAAAGAAGATGTGGCACATATATTCAATGGAATATTACTCAGCCATAAAAAGAAATGAAATTGAGCTATTTGTAATGAGGTGGATAGACCTAGAGTCTGTCATACAGAGTGAAGTAAGTCAGAAACGGACAGAAAAATACCGTATGCTAACACGTATATATGGAATTTAAGAAAAAAAAATGTCAAGAACATAGGGGTAAGACAGGAATAAAGACACAGACCTACTAGAGAATGGAGTTGAGGATATGGGGAGGGGGAAGGGTAAGCTGTGACAAAGCAAGAGAGAGGCATGGACATATATACACTACCAAACGTAAGGTAGATAGCTAGTGGGAAGCAGCCGCATAGCACAGGGAGATCAGCTCGGTGCTTTGTGCTTGCCTGGCGGGGTGGGATAGGGAGGGTGGGAGTGAGAGAGATGCAACAGGGCAGAGATATGGGAACATATGTACATATATAACTGATTCATTTTGTTGTAAAGCAGAATCTAACACACCATTTTAGAGCAATTGTACTCCAATAAAGATGTTAAAAAAATACACAAGGTCATGAGAGATTACCAGAAGCAACTCTAGGCCAATAAAATGGACAACCTAGTAGAAATGCACAAATTCTTAAAAATGCACAACGTGCCAAGACTGAATCAGGAAGAAATACAAAATATGAACAGACCAATCACAAGCATTGAAATTGAAACTGTGATTAAAAATCTTCCAACAAACAAAAGCCCAGGACCAGATGGCTTCACAGGCGAATTCTAAAAAACATTTAGAGAAGAGCTAACACCTATCCTTTTCAAACCCTTCCAAAATATAGCAGAGGCAGGAACACTCCGAAATTCATTCTACGAGCCTAACATCACCCTGATACCAAAACCAGACAAGGATGTCACAAAGAAAGAAAACTACAGGCAAATATCACTGATGAACATAGATGCAAAAATCCTCAACAAAATACTAGCAAACAGAATCCAACAGCACATTAAAAGGATCATACACCATGATCAAATGGGGTTTATTCCAGGAATGCAAGGATTTTGCAATATATGCAAATAAATCAACGTGATACACCATATTAACAAATTGAAGGAGAAAAAACATATGATCATCTCAATAGATGCAGAGAAAACTTTCGACAAAATTCAACACCCATTTATGATAAAAACCCTGCAGAAAGTAGGCAAAGAGGGAATGTTCCTCAACACAATAAAGGCCATATATGACAAGCCCACAGCCAACATCATCCTCAATGGTGAAAAACTGAAAGCATTTCCACTAAGATCAGGAACAAGACAAGGTTGCCCACTCTCACCACTCTTATTCAACACAGTTTTGGAAGTCTTAGCTACAGCAATCAGAGAAGAAAAGGAAATAAAAGGAATCCAAATCGGAAAAGAAGTAAAGCTGTCACTGTTTGCAGATGACATGATACTATACATAGAGAATCCTAAACATGCTACCAGAAAACTAGTAGAGCTAATCAATGAATTTGGTAAAGTAGCAGGATACAAAATTAATGCACAAAAATCTCTGGCATTCCTATACAGTAATGAAGAAAAATCTGAAAGTGAAATCAAGAAGACACTCCCATTTACCATTGCAACAAAAAGAATAAAATATCTAGGAATAAAACTACCTAAGGAGACAAAAGACCTATATGCAGAAAATTATAAGACACTGATGAAAGAAATTAAAAATGATATAAATAGATGGAGGGATATACCATGTTCTTGGATTGGAAGAATCAACATTGTGAAAATGACTCTACTACCCAAAGCAATCTACAGATTCAACGCAATCCCTATCAAACTACCACTGGCATTTTTCACAGAACTAGAAGAAAAAATTTCACAATTTGTATGGAAACACAAAAGACCCAGAATACGCAAAGCAATCTTCAGAATGAAAAATGGAGCAGGAGGAATCAGGCTCCCTGACTTCAGACTATACTACAAAGCTACAGTAATCAAGACAGTACAGTACTGGCACAAAAACAGAAAGATAGATCAATGGAACAGGATAGAAAGCCCAGGGATAAACCCACGCACATATGGTCACCTTATCTTTGATAAAGGACGCAGGAATGTACAGTGGAGAAAGGACAGCCTCTCAATAAGTGGTGCTAGCAAAACTAGACAGGTACATGTAAAAGTATGAGATTAGATCACTCCCTAACACCATACACATAAATAAGTTCAAAATGGATTAAAGACCTTAATGTAAGGCCAGAAACTATCAAGCTCTTAGAGGATAGCATAGGCAGAACACTCCATGACATAAATCACAGCAAGATCCTTTTTGACCCACCTCCTAGAGAAATGGAAATAAAACAAAAATAAACAAATGGGACCTAATGAAACTTAGAAGGTTTTGCACAGCAAAGGAGACCATAAACAAGACCAAAAGACAACCCTCAGAATGGGAGAAAATATTTGCAAATGAAGCAACTGACAAAGGATTAACTTCCAAAATTTACAAGCAGCTCATGCAGCTCAATAACAAAAAAGCAAACAACCCAATCCAAAAATGGGCAGAAGACCTAAATAGACATTTCTCCAAAGAAGATATACAGACTGCCAACAAACACACGAAAGAATTCTCAACATCATTAATCATTAGAGAAATGCAAATCAAAACTACAATGAGATATCATCTCACAGCAGTCAGAATGGCCATCATCAAAAAATCTAGAAACAATAAATGCTGGAGAGGGTGTGGAGAAAAGGGAACACTCTTGCACTGCTGGTGGGAATGTGAATTGGTACAGCCACTATGGAGAACAGTATGTAGGTTCCTTAAAAAACTACAAATAGAACTACCATATGACCCAGCAATCCCACTACTGGGCATATACCCTGAGAAAACCATAATTCAAAAAGAGTCATGTACCAAAATGTTCATTGCAGCTCTATTTACAATAGCCCAGAGATAGAAACTACATAAGTGTCCATCATCGGATGAATGGATAAAGAAGATGTGGCACATATATACAATGGAATATTACTCAGCCATAAAAAGAAAATTGAGCTATTTGTAATGAGGTGGATAGATCTAGAGTCTGTCATACAGAGTGAAGTAAGTAAGAAGAGAAAGACAAATACCGTATGCTAACACATATATATGGAATTTAAGAAAAATAAAATGTCATGAAGAACCTAGTGGTAAGACAGGAATAAAGACACAGACCTACTAGAGAATGGAGTTGAGGATATGGGGAGGGGGAAGGGTAAGCTGTGACAAAGTGAGAGAGAGGCATGGACATACATACACTACCAAACTTAAGGTAGATAGCTAGTGGGACGCAGCCACATAGCACAGGGAGATCAGCTCGGTGCTTTGTGACCAACTGGAGGGGTGGGATAGGGAGGGTGGGAGGGAGGGAGACGCAAGAGGGAAGAGATATGGGAACATATGTATATGTATAACTGATTCACTTTGTTATAAAGCAGAAACTAACACACCATTGTAAAGCAATTATACTCCAATAAAGATGTAAAAATAAATAAATAAATAAAATAAAAGAGGATAACCTCTTTGTTTATACATTATTACATATTATTCCATAGGTTTAATCTTGGAATAAGCCAGATTTATGCCTCAAACAGGTCTCTCATCTGAAATTTGTTATGGTATGAAACACCAAGCTTATGAAATACGAACATGGTGTAATTTATTAATGGTCATGAAAAGTCTACAAATAAACCCAAAATCTATTAGAGAAACATTTGTTCGCTTATTTGACATAAAAACTGTCAAATCATGAAAGTTCTTATTTTTCCCTTAGCCGTGAACTGACATTTTTGCTAAAAACAAAACCAAAATAGTACCACCTGGGCAAAATTATGAAACCTGTTACTTGTACTATAAACACAAGGCTTCTTTCTATGATAGTTATCCACTATCACCCAGTGTTTTTCTAAAATAATATTTATAAAATATTTGAATAGCAGTTTTATTACTTCTAGTCTAACAACACTATGGGGACACATGATGATCAAATGCAATCCCAAACTGAAATAACGGGGTGCTCGGGAGACATTCTGCAAGAAAAGATATTTTTTTTCCCAATGACATCAAACTTACCTAATGTTAAAATGTAAAAATATACGTGGTACTATGGACTGAATGTTTATAGTATCCCCCCAGTTTCCTATGTTGATGTACTAACCCCTATTGTGGTGGTATTAGGAGGTGGGGCTTTTGCGAAGTGATTAAGTTCAGAAGATGTCACAAGGGTGGAGCCCCCCCATAATGAGATTAGTGTCTTTATACGAAAAGGAAGAGACATGAGAACTCTCCCCACCTCCCCTGCAGCATGCACAAAGAAGATGTCATGAGAGCACGCAGCTTGATGGTGGCAGTATGCAACCCAGGAAGAGAGCCCTCATCAACAACCAAATCTGCTGGCACCATGATCTTGGACTTCCCAGCCTCCAGAACTGTGAGAAATAAATACCTGTTGTTTAAACCAGCCAGTCTGGGGTATTTTGTTATAGCAGCTGGAGCTGACTAAGAAAAATGGTGTGACTCCAAAGTAAGATTAATTTTCCTGCAGCTTTTAGAAATCTGTCTCTTTCATAAACCATGCTTATTATTAGGTACAGTATGACCTTTGCTACCTAAAACTTTTAGGTACCTAGAGGAGTTCTAAAACGCGGGTAGGGGGGAAAGAAACAAGACCTCATGTTGTAGAATCTCTTGTGGCTAAGAAGCTGTCCCTGAACATCCAGTAACCGACAAAAGGGAAAAGAACCAAAGAGCTGAGTATTACAGGCAAGCGTATTCCAATTGGCTAGTTGTGTTTATAAAAGGCTAGATTTATTATACAAAAGCCAAAAAGTGGAAAAAGTAACAAGAAATGTAAGAGATAAGAAAGAATAAAAGCAGAATAAAAGATAGTAGCAGAGGCACACACCATGGCTGGGAAAGAAAGAGAATCAGCAATGAAGTTAAAAATGCAACAGCTCTACAACCTGGTAGTGGTACCTGTTCTATGCCTTAATATAATGTCCCTGAAAATATAAAGGATCCCTGAAGACAGGGTGTTCTGTGTTTATGGAGCACTTACTATGTGCCAGGTGCTTTACATCCACTGAGTTTTTTAATCTTTACAAAAATTCAATATTGGGGATTTAGGATGGTTTTGGCTAAAGTTTTCGAATCCCCAACTTAAACAGGCTTCAACAATGACAAACATTATTCTCTCATGTAATAGGAAGTCTAGAAGTAGACAGAACTTTAGGATTGATTTGGTGACTTATCAAAAACCCAGGTTCTTCCATCTCTCTGCTCTGTTGCCTATATTTAAAATGCCATTTGAAATGGTGCATAGGATCTGGTCTTTTCTTGGAAATTAAATATCAAGGAATACTAAGAGGAAGTAGTGACCTATAGCGCATCTGTAAAAGTGAAATTATCTGAAGATAAATGTGATGACAAAATAATACTTCTGCTCTAATACATTAGTAACAGGAAATGGATAAATAATGTTTTCTGAATGCCTACTACTATGCATCAGAAAGTATCTTATGTTAATGGTGCAGGAAACATACAGAATATTTTCAATGGGGCAGACAAGGAAAAGGACACAAGTAACAGCAGTGACCTTTGGAGGGCAGAAAAACCCTTGGAAAAAGGCTGCCTTCAGTTTATTGAGCATGTGACACTGCCCACAAAGCTAAGAAGTTGCATATATTTTATTTCAAAAAAAGAAAATGACACCAGAAATGTTTTCAAGATAGCGTATCCTAAGGCTATTTCTGCGTTCAATACCATTCACTATCTATATAGCATCTTCATTAAGAATAACAGCTATAGCATATTAAAATCGGCAAAGTTAAACAATGAAGATACCGAATGATGATGAATAGGTTTAAGATGGATGGGAAGTACATGGTACACTTGAGCTCTAATCTTCATCAAAATTAAAGTTCTGGCACTTAAAAGGCCAATCTTAAATTAGACAGAATAAATAACTGCCCACCTCAGTGTGGCTTGGATAGGTATGGTTTTTACTGTATTATTAAATTATAGAACATTAATTAATGTTAAAGCATTTCAAGCACCTAGTACTTTAATTATGATGTATGAAAGAACAAAATTATTTTGGAATTTATGAACACTCAATAATTGTGATGTAATTGTTACTGAGTAACACTTGAAAGTGTCAAAAGTTTACCTTAGATACATAAAAATGTAAGTAGAAAATTAAAAATAAAAACAGGGAATGTAGCAGTTACGTAAACATTTTTTTAAAAATCCTCCAGAAATAGTAACACAGATTGGCATAATTCAACTTTAGTAAGTTTATGGTAATCAGGGTCAGACAAATACTAACTTATTGTCAAAATCAGTAACTAAATTTTAAAAAACACCTAACAGCTCCCTTTCACAATACATATTTACAAACGTGTGCTATCTATAGCAAAGAAATTAGGCTATATCTACCTTGTAGTGATGTGAGAAAGGAATATTGAGAGCATTCTATTTACTTGAGAAGATAGTAATACTCCAGTAAGAGATGATTTTCAAGATGTTGTCCATTTAGAATTCAGTTGCTGCTAAATTTCAAAATAGGATTAAGTAAACTATACAGGAAATGAAATGAATCTTTCTAAAATACGGCTTTATTCTCCTGGTTCAACAAACAAATAAACCATCTTAGTTTAACCTTCTCTATATACCCTCTGGGGTTAGCAGATATTTGGTGTTGTGCAAAACGTCCAAAAGACATGCCAAAAGGTCCTTGATATTTGGTCCTGTCCAAAACCATTTGGCACAAACCAAACATGTTCATGGACGTTTTAGATAGGACCAAATTTCAAGGACTTTTTGGTGTCGTCCAAATGTCTTATAAACCAAATGCCTTATGAACCAATGTCCTGTTAGGCTCTCTGGCTCTAGCCAAATTAATCTTCCTAGGCTGAAACATGTCAAGTACATTCCTTCCTCAGTGCCTTCACTCACTTCATTTTCCCTGCTAGAATGTCTTCACCTCTCCTGCACCTAACAGTGCCTGGCACGTAGCAGGTACTCAACAACTATTTGTTGAATGAATACACTGCCTAAACTCTGTCCTTCCTTGAAGGTTTAGCTCAAGTCCTACTAGATCACTCATAGTCATCTCTCTGAGTTCATAAAGTTCTTATTTGTATGAAACACTAATCTGGAATTAAACAAACATAATGTTACATTATTATTTACCCGTTGAAATATATATAGCCTATTCTTCTACTAAAATGCAGGTTCCTTGTGAGTAGTCTTATGCCTCTTTGTATTCAAAGGGCTTTGCAGGACTAAGGATCTCAAAAAAAGTAATAAAATCATTCACAGGTTTAAATAAGGCAGTGTACATAGGTAATCTAGCAAGTTTTTCTATGTAACATTTACTGACTACCTATGTGCCAAGTATTTGTGAAGGCAAATGATAACTAAAAGTCCTAAAGCTGATCTGAAATTGTAAGACTGATTTAATGATCTTAATTTTTTGAGAATCCAATGAAAACTATGAATTATGGTCCCCCAAAATGTAGTTATTCTCAAAATTTTGCATATGCTTGCAGGCTCCACCATACTCTCTGAAGCATTTGGGGACCCAATTAAATCCAGGCCCACCACAACTAAAATTTATCACAAATGCATCCTATCCTGATACAAGTATAAATGCAATAGAGAATATTTCTCTTCTTACAAAAAATTCTCACAAGAATGTTCTAAGAATCAAATACTATAATACATGAAAATTTTATAAACTGTTTAGTGCTAGATAAATGGAAGGTAGTATTCTTATAACACATTTCTTGACTAAATTTCAAACTTCTGAAGACTATAGCTAAGTGGACAACAGAGCAAGCCTGATTATTTCTTACTAGAAACAATATTCTACTTTCAATGTGCCATGACAAAACTTCTTGGCCAAATTAATGTGGTGATTATTATACTAAATCAAATAAATACCTTAAAATATAATACTTTCTATCTAAATTGATGCATTTTTAGCTAGAATGGTCAATAATACCTTGCTTAAAGAATCCCGTAGGAAAAATTATTCCTTTATACCATAATTGCTTAAATATAGTTTTAAAAAGGCTTCATTTTTTGGAGGTCAAAAGATTCAGAAATGGGGGGAGTTGGAAAGGTATGAAAAGAAGTATTCCTTTCAGTGTGGGGCTGGTGCCTGAGGAGCTGTTCACAACGAAAATCTCATCACCACAGGGCTGTTTATGATTTGAGACCACGAGACTTGGGTAGGGAAGAGAGGAAAGTTACAGTCTTCCATCCCTGGTAGAAGAAAAAGTAGCTTACCCATCTCCAATCATCTCCAATTGCTCCCACTTTTTGCTCTTTCTTTTCCTCACCTCTTTCCCCCACCCTTTTTTTTTCAGCGACTATTTGTTCCAATTATTTTTCAATCCTTATTTTACCTCCATTTCCTACTTTTCTTTCTTTCTCCCTTTCCTTTGCTTAGCAGATCTGAAGGGCTAAGAGCTTGCCTTATCGGCAGGGGAGAGAAGACTGTGACTTACTGGGTGATTTCCTTTGTCCACCGAGCTAAAGTACAAATACTCCAGAGGAAACCAAACACAGGGGCATAACTATACAACTGATAAAGTTTAGCCTCTTCTGAAATATTAGGTAGGAGATGGGAAGAACAAAAATTGGCCTGAAAGATCAAGTACTGCTCCTGAGTAAACTAATGATTATTGAAACCAACATAAAATGGTAAAAGAGAGACTGGTTTCAAAATATAGTGCTGAGTTTCAGGCATATTACCTTCTTTGTACTAGAGTTTTAGTCTCAGAATGCAAAGGGACCTTAAAGGTCTTCTGGTCCAACCATTCCCCTGATGATAGAATCCCTTCTGTAACACACTATTAAGTGACCCTAAAGTTTATGTATGACCCCCTTTAGTAATGGGAAACTCCACTAATAGATCATTCCATCTTTTTACAGCTCTTTAAGAAAGTTCCTCCATAGACTGAACTGAAACACATATCCATATAATTTTCACGGCTCCTAGTTCCACTCCTTTGGGTCACGCAGCACAGGTCCAGCCACTCTTGCCAATGAAAGCATATTTTAATTCCCCATTATTAACTTCTGGAATGCACTCCTGTGTCTCCTTGTACTACTTCCAAGGGTAATAAATTTCTGACAATGGCAAGTGCTACTGAACTCATCTTCTGTTTTAACAGAGATATTACCATATCTTTTTTCTGAGTAAAACTGAAACAAGAAAAAGGTGCTAATGCTTCATTTTGTAGCTATCGTGTAACAGCTAATATTTCTCGACAGTAACATAAAACTCTTACACAAGGATGCCCTGTTTTAAAGTAATCACCAGTGAGTCACTAACAAGTCTGTATATATCATGGTGCTTATTTTCTTCAGAAAATGAGTGGGTGAATCATCTTTAAGAGAATAAACTATCATTAATCTACTGAGAACAGAGTCTATCAGCTACAGCATTATTTATTATACTGGTACATGAAAAGCAGATACCTTGCTGAAATAGGGAATTTGAAAACTCTGCCTGTATTTTTTCATAAAACTCTTGAAAAAGATAGTGGTACTGAAGAACAAATAATCAAACTATGAAAACGTATCTGTACAATTTGGGCCTTCCATGTCAGCATTTCAAACAGTCTATTTCAAAGGACTGAAATACTGAGATCAAAAATAAAGAACTTGTGAAAAAGCTATAGGGGTAAAACAGCCACAAACTATAAAGCCTTTAGCATCTCAATCCTTAAAGGTTTGAGACTCTAGTATGCCTTAATTTACACTCTTATCAGTTAGGCTTTTATAGATGATCAATGAAAATCTCATTCCCACTCTACTAGAATTTTACCAATGGAATCCTTAAATCTGGGTTATTCTTAAAAAGAAACTTAAGTCATGTTTCACAGGATAGTTTTTTAGTAAACAATCTCTGCAACAATCTCTGCATTCAAATTACACATAAATGGTATGGTAACCAAATAAACACATTATATTTTATACTTTTAAAAATGATTTCTGTTATTAAAAACATCATGAATAACCATCAAGGGTCTGAAAGAAATCAAAATAAGTCTAAGAAGAAACAAGGCTGTAAATATATACTCATTTTAATAAAAATTGATAATATAACACAACAAATTCCTATTCTACTTGCTTGAGACTAGTGATGTTCACTGCCATGAGAAACAGGTTATCAGCCCACTGGCATGAAGGAGGTGTGATTTAAATTGGGAACTGAAGGTCAAAAGAAATGTAGCATTATACTAGGTGCTGGGAATATAAAGATCCTTTTAAATACTGATAAAAACAGCAGCTAGAAATTACTGGACATTTGCTATAGCCTGGGCATAGCATTGTGCACAGCATAGATTATCTTTTAATATTTCCTAGTATAAAATGCTACAGAATAAGGTTTAGACAGGTTAAGTGATTTGACCAAAGTCATACAGCAGGTAGAGCAGGGAAACTCTCACACGAGCCCAAGGAGACTTGCATATGATTGCTCATAACAGTCTTATTTGTAACAGAAAAATGTGGGGGGGAAGTCACCACAACATCCATTGAAAGAATAGAGAAGTAAATGTGGTATATTCTTAGAGCAGAATACTACGCACAATGGAAAGGAATGAACTAGAGCTACACATACAAACATGAATAAATATCACAAACAATGCTTTGATAAAAACAAGATGCAGGAGAACATAAGCAGCATAAATAAAATTCATATAACGCTTAAAAACAAGCATAGCAATGTTAAATACAAAAGTGAGGAGAGTGGCTATGGGGAGTTCAGGAAGCAAGGGGAATGCAATCAGAGTTGGAAGGATACACAGGAGGCTTCAACTGCACTTGCAGTGTTCACTAATACCTCTTTGTACATTGGTAATATTTTACATTAAATTTAAAAAATCATAAAGTATTTTGGATCTGTTTCAATGGCTTTTGCTGCCTTCAAAATAAAATTCCAAAATAAAATAAAATAAAATTCCAACTTATCCTAGCATTCAAACACTCCACCATTTTCCTATTTCTAATCCAATTGTATCTTCTATAAGTAAACCCAAATTAACCTTTCTGATTTAGTCAGCCTGTCTTAAGTTCCTAGAACATATAACAATGTTAACCCAAAGCCATTGCTGACAAGCTAACTTCTTCATTCTTAGTAAACTAAATGCTACCATTCAAGTTCTGAGGGGCCTTATACTATCATAATATATGTTGGTTACTTCTTGAATTGCTAAGGATTTTTATATATATTACATGTTTTATTATTTAAATATATGCTGTCTTATATTATCCATTGCATGTGGATATGTCTTCCGTCAACAAAACAGTAAGCTCCTTTAGATCAGAAATGATGTTGTAGAATTTGTGCACACCTGTACTGTACTTGGTGTGTAATCAATACTATTTCAGCAGTCGAACGGAACTTGAGGCATTTTGTAGAGCTAGAATCCTCAGATAATTTAGGTTTTAATACAACAAGAAATTCCTAAATACAAGTTCATAACAGAGGTTCAGGACAAATCAAACACCCCATCGTGGAATGATGTTAAAGATACAGTCCTAAAAAAAGTAACTACATACCTCTATTTGATAAGGAAGCTGAAGTGTGATTACCATGATATAAAATCTGGTATAGGGCACAAATAAATATTTCCTTTACCAGTATAAGGTGCAGATTTTGGAGTTGGGGGTTATTTTTGTTTTTAAAGATGAGAAACCTCAATTGTTCAAAAGAAAAGCAAGTAAGAAGTATAATTTAACAACTCTGAGTCACAGGCAAAATCACAAAGAATACTCTCCTTAAGAAATATTATTTAGTTTATGTACTTTCTGAGAAATATAATGTAATTCTCATCTCTTTTACTCCTTATGTAATGCGTCTTTCTTCTCTGGCTAGATTTTCTCTTTTTTTCAGAAGTATGGAAATGATGTGTACCAGGGAGTGGGATGTGTTTGTGTGTATGTGTGTGTGTGTGTGTGTGTTGTATTTATTTTACATGAGGTTTTTTCTGATTCTTAGATCTGTGATTTGATGTATGTCATTATTTTTGGAAAATTCTGTCATTATTTCTTCAAATATTTCTTCTGGACTGCAGAAATATTATCAAAAATATCAATAAAGGTTCAAACTTCAAATCACTAGAAGAGTCATTCTTTAAAGAAAATTTTTTCAAATGAAGTTTTGAAAAAAATGCATGTTAACATTACCCTTTTAATCAATTATTTTAAAATCTATAGTTATGATAAATTTCCCTCTAAATATATTTAAATATAAGTACCTAAACATAAAAAATTTAATCTTATAATTGCTTATATGGGTGTCACCGAAAGCACTCATTCATTCATTCAACAACCATTCAAGTGTCTACCGTATACTCTATCTCAAGAGCCTGAGAGACTTGAGATACAAATATGAATAAAACATGGTCCCTGGTTTTAAGGAAACTCTCAACTTAATGTGGGAGAAAAACACAAAAATAAATGCAATACATGGTTTTAAGCAGTATAACAGAAGTGTGTACAGTGGGGACACAGAGAAGGAATTGATCTATTCTATTTAGGGGGCAGAGATAAGGAACATATCCTCATTTTCAAGTATTTCAAAGAGATGGAAAATTTTACCTATAAAGGACATAAACTGCCCAGTCTATGAAGGCCTGGGATAATTTAGGATTTAACCATGTACTATTATGAACTATTACTTAATTAATATTTCTCCAACCAGGATACTTTGTTCTTAAGGGCAAGAAGTCTAAAAGTTATTCAAAGTTTTAACTCAGTCAACAAATACTTCCTGAAGAAACACTATGCTCCAGGCAGGTGCCCTCTTAGGCCATGAGGGGTATAAATATGCAAAGACATTGTTCTTGTCCTCAAGTATTGTATAATCTCTAGTGTGGGAGTCAGACAAATATATCACCAGTAAAGGATGATAAAAGTATATGATGGAGGACTTCCACTTATGGAAAGATGAAGTAGATATACTTTTTCCAATTCCATCTACTGAGTATAGCTCAAAAGCCTGGATATTATATAGAAAATAAGTACAGGAAGACTCTGGATGGTGCAGAGAAGATGGCAGACCAGTTAGAGACAACAGGACCTGAGGAATGACATGGCAGTGAGGTCCCTGGATTTTCTTTTTGCCTCATATGTCTTAGACTGGGTGCTGGAGAAGCTAGCAACACAGAAATGGCAACCAGTGAAGACAAAGACCCAAGAAAAGCCTGCTCTCTCTAGCCAAAACACCAGGAAAGGGGCAGCCTAGCAAGACACAAAACTTTTATACAACAGCCACTCTACTATAGCCAAACACCACAGACAAAACTGAGGCCATAACCCCACCCACACAAGCAAAGCCTGAGGGGAGAGCCTACACTTCCCCTCTAGCTCGGCTGAAGTAAGGTATTCTAACACTCCCCATCCCACCAAGGTAGTGTTAAAGAAGGTAGAACTTTCATCTCTGCCAGGTGGTAATGAGCCCTGGCCCCCAAGATATTAGTGGAGACCATATAGGGAACATGAATATCCATCACCACCTGATGTTAATGAGGCAGACCCTCCCCTTCCCTGCTAAGGTGGTATCTGAGAAGGCCTAGTGGAGAGTCAGGATTTTCATTATCATCAAATGGTAACAAGGTCACTCCCCCCCACTGCCCCAACAGTGGTCATTAGTGGGGAGCACTAATGAGGTACTCCTACCTCTCCCAGCCAGGGTTGTAAAAGCAGAAGCCTATGGGAGACCTAAACTCCCACTCTTCTCCAGGAATAGCAAAGGGGCCCTCCTCTCCTTGGGTGTCAAGAGACTGAGCAGGGAACCTTGACTTCTACCCTCCACCTGGTAGTAACAAAGCAGCACTGCCCTTTCCTTTGCCAGAGTAGTGTTAGAGGAAGCAACTGAAACAGAAGTTTTGAATAAGATTATATTATAATATCAAAACATACAGATATTAATTGAAAACTACTCATTATAACAAGAACCAGGAAAATCTCAACTTGAGTTTAAAAGGACGATAGACAAATACCAACAATGAGATGACAGGGATGCTAGAATTATCTGACAAATATTTTAAAGCAACCACCATAAAAATGCTTAACAAGCAATTATAAACATATTTGAAGCAAATTAAAAAATAGAAAGTCACAGCAAGGAAACAAAGTCTTGGCAGAGAAATACAAGCTATAAAGAAAAACCAAGTGGGTAATTTAGAACTGAACAATACAATGACTGAAATAAAAAACTCAATGGATGAACTCAAAGAACCCAAAGAAGTTCATACCAAGACACATCATAGTTGAACCTCTGAAAACTAAAGAAAAAGAGAAACTGTTGAAAACAATGAAAGAGAAACAACATCTAAAGTATAGGGGGAAAATGATTCAAATAACAGCAGATTTCTTATCAGAAATCACAGAGTCCAGAAGGAAATGGCACAACATTTCTCAAGTGATGAAAGAAATGGACTGTTAACCTGTACTTCTATATCCAGACAAGATTTCCATCAGGAATGAAGAGGAAAGAAAACTAAAAGAATTTTTCATC
This sequence comes from Grampus griseus, assembly GCF_964374135.1. Classification (NCBI taxonomy): domain Eukaryota; kingdom Metazoa; phylum Chordata; class Mammalia; order Artiodactyla; family Delphinidae; genus Grampus; species Grampus griseus. The sequence continues at coordinate 72,459,645 of NC_138999.1, read as the reverse complement.
AGCAGACCAACCCTAAAAGAATGGTTAAAGTAAGTTCTCTAAAGAGAAAGAAAATGATAAAAGAAGGAACCTTGGGACATCAGGAAGGAAGAAATAACAGTGGAAAGAGTAAAATTATGGATAACTACAAATAAAATAGCTATTCCTAGAAAAATCACTAAAAGAGTTATACAGAAGATACAGCCAAAGTACTACAGATAAATCAAAATGGAGTTATAAAACAGGTACAAAAAACCCATAGAAAAACCCAGGGAAAAGAGAAAACAGTAATCAAAAGAAAGCAGGCTATATTAATATCAGGTAAAGACCAACTCAGGACAAAGAAAATTACCAGTGTCAGAGACATTTAAAACGATAAGAGGACTGTGATAGACTGAATAATACCTTACCCTCCTAAAAAGATTTAGATGTCTGAATGCCCAGAAGTTGTGAATATGTTCCCTTAGATAGTAAAAGGAACTCTGCAGATGTGATTAAGTTATAGATTTTGAGATAAAGAGATTATGGTAGCTTATCAGGGTGGTCCCGATGTAATCATGACTGCCCTTATAAGGATGTTGAGGGATTTTTGACTATAGAAGAGGAGTATTGAAGTAATGCATCATGTGAAAGACTTGACCAGCCACTGATGGGTTTCAATATGGAAGAAGAGGTCATGAGATATGGAATGCAGGTGGTATCTAGAAACTAGAAAAGGCAAGGAAATGGATTCCCCCCTAGAACCCCCAGAGGAAATTCAGGCCTGTCAACACCTTGATTTTAGCCCAGTGAAATTGATTTTGGACTTCTGACCCCCAGAACTGTAGGGTAATAAATTTGAGTCTGTGGTAATTTGCTACATCAGCAATAGGAAACTAATACAGCAGTCAATCCACCAATAACCAGTTTTTCAAAAAACTAAACATAATTACCAAAGAACACAGAAATCACACTTTTGGGCATTTATTCCAGTGAAATGAAAATTTATATCCACACAAAATTGTGTACATGCTTCTTCATAGTAGCTTTATTTGTAACAGACCCAAACTGGAAACTTGCATTTGGTTCTTGTATGTAGTGTGAGGAGCTTGGTGAAACCTCTCCCTCAAAGAGACATCTTTTAAACTAGTCAAATTAGCAAATTCTCTGGATATGGATCAAAGGGCTTAAAACAAATTGAGATGCTTCTTTCCACAAAATCTACAGAACATGGTAAGAAGAGTGGGAGACAGTTGCACTCAACTTAGAGCCTGTAGCCCTCTCCCCTAACCAGTGCTGTGTTATAGAAGAGCTATTCTAGAAAGCTCTCCAGCAGAGTGGTAACTCCCATCTTCCCCTGAACTAAAAAGAGGTATTCTAGGTGGATTTGGCAATTGGTGAAAACTGGCAGATACCATACATACTGATTCCCCATCCCCAGATCCTGCTCCATGGAGAGGATTCAGGAAAGCAGCTGGTGAAAATTCCAGTCCCCTATTCCCTCATATCTCTATGCTGCTAAAGAGCTGTTCTGATACTCACAGTACCTGACTGGCACAGCATAAAATATCCACTGAATACAAGAAAAGGCAGTAAAGAAGGAAGAGAAGAACAAAAAAGACATGAGACATAGAAAATGAAAGCAAAATGGCAAAAATAAATCCAATCACATTAATAATTACATTAAATCTGAATGAGTTAAACAATTCAATCAAAAGACAAAGATTGTCAGATTTTATTAAAAAAACAAAATCCTGTCCAAAGGAAACACATTTCAGATTTAAAGATATATTTAGGTTAAAAGTAAAAGCATGGAAAAAGATATACCAGGAAAACAGCCACCATAATTTGACTTTGAGACAAAAATTGTTAATAGAGTTAAAGAGACATATTGTAATGATAAGAGGGTAAATCTATCAGAAACATATAACAAGTATAAACATATATGCACCTAACAACAGAGCCACAAAATACTTGAAACAAAAACTGACAGAAAACACAGAAAGGAAAAGCAGAACAAACAGAAAACAAAGAACAAAGAAAACAGAGGGAAAAAATAGACAATGTAATAATAATAGTTAGAAAATTCAATACCTCATTTTAATAATGAATTCAACTAGGCAGGAAGTCAGCAATATAGAAGATTTGAACAACAATATAAACTAAGTAGACCTGACAGACTTCCACAGCACGCTTCCACCCAACAACAGCAGAATATACATTCTTATTAAGTGCATATGGAACATTCTTCAGGATAGACCATACAGTAGGACAGGTCTCAAAAGATTTAAAATTGTACAAACAAAGCATGGTCTCTGACCACAACAAAATTAAATTAGAAATTAACAATAAAAAGATCTGGAAAATTCACCAGTATGTGAAAAATAATTAAAATACAAAATACTCCTAAATACCAATAGGCCAAAGAAAAAAAGTCACAAGTAAAATTAGAAAATACTTTTGAGTTGAATGAAATGAAACAAAATAAAAACAAAAGACACCAAAACTTATGGTGTAGTGAAAGCAGGGCTGAAAGGGAAATTTATACATAGCTGTAAATACTAAAAAAAAAACCCCTCAAATTAATAATTTAATAATTTACCTTAGGAAAATAGAAAAGCAAACTTAACCCCAAAGCAAGCACAAGGAAGGAAAGAGTGAAGATTAGAGTGGAAATAAATGAAATACAGGAAAGAAAATCAACCCAGAAAATCAAAACAACCAAAAGTCATTTCTTTGAAATGATCAAGAAAATTGACAACCCTTTTGATAAGGTAACAAAGAAAAAATAGAAAAAAAAAGGCTCAAATTATGAAAATTAGTAATGAAAGAGAGGATATCACATACTGACCTTACAGAAATAAAAAACATTTTAAGTTAATACTATGAACAACTATACAGCAAAAAATTAGATAACTTGGAAGAAATGAACAAATTCCTAGAAAGACACAAATTACCAAAAGGATGAAAGAAGAATGGAAAATCTGAATATGTAACCAGTAAAGAGATTTAATTAATAATCAAAAATCTTCCTATAAGGAAAGCCCAGGCACAGACTGCTTCATGGGTAAATTCCACCTAAAGTTTAAAGAAGAATTAAAACTAATCTTTCAAAAACTTTTTCCAAAAAATAGCAGAGGAGGCAACACTTCCCCTCTCATTCTATAAGGCTAGTACTGCCCTGGCACCAAAACCAAAGACGTCATAAGAAAACTACAGACCAATACTGTTTATAGATATAGATTAAAAATCCTCAATGAAATAATAGAAACTGAATAAAGACACATATAAAAATAACTATGTATTGACCAAGTGGGATATATTAACATATCAAGAATGCAAGGTTAGTCTAACATACGAAAATTAATCAATGTAATATACCATATTAATAAAATAATGGACAATACATACATGACCATATCAGTAGACATAGAAAAAGCATTTGACAAATACTAGTACTCTTCCATGTTTTAAAAAAAAAAAACTCTCAACAAACTAGGAATAGAAAAGAACTTCCTTAACCTGGTGAAGGGGGCCTACAAAAAATCCCACAGCTAACATATTTCATGATGAATAGCTGAAAGCTTTCCCCCTATGATCAGGAACAAGAACAGAATGTCCGTTGTCACTACTTCTATTCAACATTGTACTGGACGTTCCAGTCAGGGCAATTAGACAATAAAAAGAAATAAAAGGCATGCAGTTTAGAAAAGAAGTAAAACTACCTCTATTTACATATGACATGATCTTGTATGTAGAAAATCCTAAGGAATACACTCACTCACACACACGTACATGCGTGCACTCAACTATTCAAGCTAATAAACGAATTCAGCAATGTTGCAAGGTACACAGGATATAAATCAATATACCAAAATATATTTTATTCCTATTTGCCAGTAAGGAATACTCTGAAAATGAAATTACAAAAACAATTTCATTAACAAGAACATTAAGAAGAATAAAATAGGAATAAATGTAATGCAAGGCTAAATTTGCAAGTCTTGCAAGACTTGCAAAATAAGTGTAAGACTTTTAGACTGAAAACTACAAAATATTGTCGAACAACATCAAAGACCTAAATCAATTGAAAGACACCCCAAGTTCATGGATTGTTAGACTTAGCATTGTTTAGCATTGTCAAGATAGCAATACACCCCAAAGTGATCTACTGATTCAAGAGAGTTATTATCAAAATTCCAGATGCCCTTTTTTTAAATTGGCAATCTGTTTCTAATATTCATATGGAAATGCAAGGAACCTAGAAAAGTCAAACATCTTGAGAAAAAAGATCAAAATTGGTATTCTCATCAAAGGAAAAATTTTTTTTCTATTTCTTTAATTTTGTATCTAAATGAGATGATAGGTGTTCACTAAACTTACTGTGATAATCATTTCATGATGTAAGTCAAATCATTCTGTACAACTTAAACTTATGCAGTGCTGTATGCCAATTATATCTCAATAAAACTGGAAGAAAAAATCCTGTCAAGGTCACTAATGAAAGACAAGAAAGAGTAAGGAAATATTCCAGATTAAGCAGATCAAAGAGATATGATAAGGAAACATAATGCATGATCCTAGATTTGGATCCTGGCCTAGAAAGGAAAAGGAGACATTGTGCAGTGGGTGAAATTTGAATGGCATCTGTGGATTGGATGATAGTGTTGTATCAGTGTTAACATCCTGATTGGGAGGCTTGCACAAAGGTTATAGAACCGTATACTTCTTTTTGAGGAAATACACAGTGAAATATTTAGGGGTGAAATAGCAACATGTCTGCAACTTGCTCTCAGACTGATCAGAAAAGGAATAATTATAATAGAGGAGAAAGGGAGAAAATGTCAAAAGTTAACAACTGTAGAATCTGATTTAAGGAGATGAGTTCTTTGTACTCTTCTTGCAACTTTTCTGTAAATGTGAAATTATTTCACAATAAATTATACTAAAAAAAGGACCAAGTTAGAGCACTCACATTTTCCCATTTCAAACTTAATAAAAAGCTACAGCAATGAAGACAGTGCAATACTGGCATAAAGATAGAAATATAGATCAATGGAATAGAATTAATTGAGAGTCCAAAAATAAACCTTACATTTAGGGTCAATTAGTTCTTGACAAATGTGCCAAGACAATTCAATGGGAGGATGAATTGTCCCTGCCAGTTACATGGCTCTGTGAATTTCTGTCACAAGAGCTCTATTGTGAATTTTGTCACAGGGGCCCAAAATTTCAGGTTTTGCTATAGGCAGAAATATAAGTATAAAAATACATCCCAAAGTTAAGTGCAAATATTGGTTTTCAATTATTTATGCTGTTCCTTTCCTTCCATTAGTCCAGATGAGTGAATGGATATAACGGTATTTTCTCTGCTTACAAAATTAAGTTCTGTTTAACTCTACTGGCTCTTTCATGATAAACAGAAGGACTTGTGTTTCAATTAGACTAAGGTAGAGTAAATATTTTGCTTTAACCATATTTTGATCAGTACCAAAATATGCCAAAAACAAATTATAAAATTATTTACCTAGTAAAGTAATACTAGTCATTCTTGAGGTAGAGGGAAAGAATAAGAAATCTAGGCAGGGGTGTATAATCCTCTCACAGGAAGAGAAAGCAAATATTTGAAATAAAAAATACAATCTACCACCACATGGCAAGTAGCAGTTCTTAACCCATGGTAGGTGCTTAATACATACTTGTTGAAGAACTAAATGAATGAACTAAAATGAACAAATATTATGAAGCAGCCTTATGTTCTGTAGGCATTTAAACTACTTCTTCCTCTTTTCTCCCATAGTAACTTTTAGATACCTTTTATTTTGAATACAACTTGTGTTTACTTATCAGTTTCACCCACTAGAGTCCATTCCTTGAGGACAGTACTTTGGTCTTGTTCTTCTTTGCCCTCCCTCCTTTATAACTGATTGATTAATTCATTCATTTCCTTTAATTGCCAAATTTCACTCTAATTCATCCACCATAGGTAGCTATTTTCAAATATTTAATGATTATCTTTTTGTTTGAATTTTTACAAAATGCATATTGTATTAATGTGTACATGTATTTTTAATTTTGTTACACATCTCATTTTTTCTTACTGTTTTCACAAAATAAATGGTGTATTACAGTTGTTTTGTTTCTTATCCTATTTTCATAAAACATAGCCTTTTATATCCATCTGTGTTCCTATGTGTACATATAACCCATTTCTTCTAGCTGCTATATAGTACTACATGATGTACATCCACCACATTTCACTTATCCCTGTCAGTGATGGACACCTATATTGCCTCAAACTCCCCATCACCATAAAAAAACACTGCGATGAATATCCTCCTATAAGTGCCCTCATGAACTTGTATATCTTTGTGATATACACTCAAGAACAGAATTGCCATGCCATAGGACATGAGTATATATTTAATTTCACTAAATAATATCAGATTGATCTCCACAGTGGCTGTACCTGCCAATACTCCCACCAGCAGTCCATGGGGGCGCTTACATTCTAATATCCCTAACAACATTTGGACTTAACCAGCATTCTATTTTCCTCTAGCTTAATAAAATGTTATCTCATTGTTCTAATATGTAGTTATCTGTTAATTATTTTGAGCATCTCTTCATGTGCTTATTAGTTTTAGTGTTTTCTCTTCTATATACCTCTTGTTCTTATCTTGTTGATCTTTGTATCCCCAATGTTTATCACCATCTCCTGCACATTATAGGCATTAAGATTTTTTTGAAAGAATGTATAAAATAAGAAGAATGTATGAAAATATAAAGTATTCACAAGACTTGTTAACAGTATGGATGTAGACGATTCTTTAAAATGATGGAATACAGCAGAAAAATCAAACGTGGTAAAGATAAAGGAATTTTGCACATGTTGAATTTGATGTACCTAAAGATATCGAATAGGAATTTGGATGTATGAATGAATGAGGTGAACTATAGAGCCAGGCTGAGGGGATATGACAGTAGCAGTTAGCCTAGTGATATGAGAAGTCCCTATTAAGTTTCAGAATGACTGAGAGAAAAGATCCAAAAACAGCCAGGCCAAATCTACATTAAGTATGCAACTCATGCCTTAGCTTAGAGTACTAATATCCATCAAGTCTATATAACTCAGGAGAGATTACAGAAGTGGGTTACATTTTCCCTGAATATGTTCAAATTATACTAAGCAAATTTTATTATCCACCACAGATTGCTACTTACACTGGTTGTCTCAGTGTATTTTTATCCCTGGGCAACCAATTTCCCAATTTAAATTACAAGATCTTAATAAGTTAGCTTTTAATAACAACTCTAAATATATCCTACCATATTTTCAACAACTGTATCACTTCTGGAAAGTATTCAAAAGTAAATTGTACCAGACCATGAACCCCAAAAGTATCCATCCATTGCCTTGTCCCTTCTAAGAAGTCTTAGAGCATCTGACAACTATATTGCTCCCTTCTGTGATTTCTAACATAGGTCACTATGCTGTTAACTACAGGACTGATGCACTGGCCAAAATTGACTGGACCAGGGATTGGTATCTGAGCCAAAGGCAGCCAACAAGAGACTGCCTTACAAAGGGGCCCGATGTACAATTTCTGCCTAAGAAGGGTATTTTGCAGTGGTTAGTGACTAGCCAACCTGATCAGATCTTCTCTCTAGGGAAGTCTGGATATGAAACATATAGAGTTAGCAGAAGCAGAAGTCATGAGAATGGTAACTACCAGAGTTGCTATGGTATCCTGAACGGTTCTTCTTGAGATTTGTTTAGCTGCTGAGACAGTTTCCTAGGCTTTCTTCCTAACCTATGCAACTTTCCAATAAACTACCACTTAAGATGACTTGAACTTGCCTCTGTTCTTCATAACCTGAAAAGCCTAATACCCTTTCTTCTCTAACCTGTATAAAAGCCACAAATTCTCGCCTAAATCAGTGGTTCTCGAACCTAGCAACACATCAGAATCACTCGTGGGCTTTTAAAATATTAAAATGCCCCATCTGGGGTGGGGCTCAGGCAACAGTACCTTTTCTAAGCTGCCCAGATGATTCTAATGCACAGCTAAGATCAGGAAATACTGACTTACATGCTCCCATTATGCAAACATTTTAGGGTCCATGTCAAGCAATTTTTAATTTCCATATTAAATGAGGTTCACAGAACACCTAACAGCCACCTGTGAGGATGGCATCACAGGGAATAGCTCAGTCATATAGGTGTGGTAGGAGGCAAGGCACAGATCATTTTCACTCCATGGCATAAAGCAACATCCTGGAACCTATACCAAGTATGGTTAAGGATTTCAAAGCATACTTTCAAAGTTGCACTGAAAATACAGATGCTCAACAATGCTGAGTGGAAAGTGAAAAACTGATTTTGCTGGAGATAACCAACTGTCTTCCCAAGAATGAACTTCATTTGTTAGGTTCCAACTACTTTCTGATATCAGTCACATGAAACAAAAGAGGAAAGAGACAAAGACTAAAGTTGACACGAAGGCTGGTATTATCAAGGATTTTGAAACCTTTAGGTCTATGGCATCCATGTTCCTTCCCATCCCCATCATCCTTGACTCAAGTCCCAAAACACAATCCAGAGTCATGTATCATCTCCTGTATTCTAATTTCTACAGTGATCTGTATTTTCTCTTCACTGACCAAAGTTCCTGCTACTCCACCAAACTCCAAAAGCCCTTCCATTGTGTCTACCCTCTTCTCTCCTTGCCTGAAATGAAACATGACTGTCCCCTGAGGTCACTGCTTCCCTTGTAACTCTCAAGTGGAGGCTATTCAAAGTGTCTCAGGTATAGGAGGTAGAGTTTGTCTTCTTCTGATTGCCAATGCTGCTTCTAAGCCATTACTTCCCCAGCCTTAGGTAAAAATATCTGTTCTTGTTAGTGAGAAAGTGGAACAACTGGAACCCTCATGAATGGGAATGTAAATTGGTACAACCACTTTGGAAAACTATTTGGCAGTAGCTACCAAAGCTGCATGCCCTATGACCTGGCGATCCCACTCCTAGGTATATACTCAACAGCAATGTGCACTTATGTGCGCCAAAAGACATATACAAGAATGTTGATGGGAGCATTATTTGTAATAGCTCAAAACTGAAAATAATTCAAATGTCCATTAACAGCAGAATGGATAAATAACTCATGATATATTCACCCTCTAGAATATCACAGAGCAATAAGAATGAATGAACTAGCATACATGTGTAACGGCTGAATCTCAAAAACAATGTTGGGTGAAAGAAGCCAGACATAACAGAGTAAATACTGCCTTATTCCATTTACATAAAGTTAAAAATAGGCTAATTAATTTATGGTGGAGAAGGAGCAAAGGGGAGGGCTTCGGGGCTGCTGATAATTTTTTTTTTTTAATTTGGCTGCTGGGTGAACAAGTATGATCATTTTTGAAACTTTACCAAGCTGCTTATGATTTGTGTACTTAACTGTATGTATGCTATACTTCAACTGAAGAAAGTTTTCATAAAGGAAAGAAAAGTAATTCTCCTTTGAGACTTATACCACCCATCTATTCATCCTTAGCACCTGCCTCCTGGTCACTTCATCGCATTGAAGATTTAGGATACTGGTTAATAGTCTTCTTCTATACTCTAAATCCTGCCATAACTCTGAGTGACTTTAACGTCCATATGGCTGAACCACTCAAAAGCCTCACCTCACTCTTCTTTGACCTCACCTTTTTAGACCTTCATATTCACTCCACTGCAGTTACCCACTCCATGAGTATACCCTGAATTTACCATTTCCCAGAACTTGTTAATAGCTAAAATCATAAACTCAACAAGCTTTTCTCTGACTACAACCTCCTATTTCAGCTTTGTTTTCCTTACTGCTTTACTCCTGTTCTTTAAGCCAATAAAACTATCTACCACAGAAAACTTTTTGAGAGAATTAAATGAAATAATGTGCATCAACAGCGTAATACAGTGTCTGACACATAGGAAATACTCAATACATGGTAGCCATATTTCAATATTAAGTATTCTATTAGAAACAAGTATCTTTTAGGATGAAAATTTTCCTCAAATTCACTCAATCTCTGGCATTAATGAAATCTAGCTTTTGACACTACATTCCTCCCAATCCTTTTAAATGAAAGCCAGTCATCCAGCCATTCTCTCTGATTCAGGAGGTCAGGAGGAGAGATCAGTACAGTACTTGTTCTCAAGGCTAATTCCACATCAGTGTTCCACCATCACATTTGCTCAAAAAGTTCTTATCTCTCAAAATGTATGTAAAGTATTTTCAGAGTTATCTACCAACTTTCAGGACTCCTTTCTACCTTATTCCTTGTTATTAATCTCTGGGGCTTCAAAATTAACACAGATCAGCATTTTTGTACCTAGGCCTCACAGATGCTTCCTCAAGCTTAAGCCCCACGATTCGAACTCAGACCATAGCGATTTCAGATCCAGATCTACCACTTATGACTGAGTGACTGTGGGAAAGTTACTCAACCTTTCTAAGCTTCAGTTTCTTTACCTTTAAAATGCTGGTAATAACAGTACCTAGATATAGGGTCACTGTGAAGCATAAATGCGAAAATTCACATAACGTGCTTAGCAAAATGCCTAGCACAGTAAATATTCAATAGCATAATAGCTGTGATCACTATTATTAATTCTTACCAGTTCTTGGCATATTTCCACTTGTCTCCAAACCTGCTCAGGTCTCCTGAATTTTTTTTTTCACCAGTTTTATTGAGATTTAATTGGCATATAGTCTCCCACTTTTTTAAATGAAAAGAAACTTTCCTGGAATTTGCTACCCCCAACTCAAGATTTCTTCCGTACCTTTTGCTGCAACATTTCTCTAAAGAGTAATGTACACCTCCCTTCCAGAGGAGGCAAGGAGTAGTGGAAAGATCAGGGACTTTGAAGCCAAATATATCTGTGTTTGAACCTGGTTCTTCCACTTGGATAACCCGGAGCAAGCACTTTTTCTAAACCTCAGTTTTTCCATATGTAAAATGGGGATACTACCCATTTCTTAGGGTCATCAAGAAGATTAAACTGAAATAATACATGTAAAGCAGGTGGTCAAAGAAGGTGCTAAATGAATGCCAGTTTCCCACCCCTTATCCTTTCCCTAACCCCTTACAATCTAGGTTCTCACTCTACCACTTTACCTCACTTCAGTTCTTATTAGCATTGTGACTTTGGGCAATTTAATTGAATTTTCTAAACCTTAGTTTTTCATTTGTAAAATGGTGATCATTATCATCTACAACATAAAGTTGTCTTGAGAATTAAGTGAAATAACATATGCAAAGTATTTTAGCATGGTGCCTGGCCTTGCAGTAAGCACTTAATAAATGGCAGCTACCAGTGACTTATTAATAGCCAAATCAAAAGACTGTTCAACTCGCTCCTTCTACTGTTCAACTCGCTCCTTCTCTAGGCTTCAGTGACAACACACTATTCAGGTCTTCTTTTTAACCACTGACCATTCCTTCTCTCTCTGCACTCCCTCCATAATGTCTTTCTTTATTCTCTTCAACCAAGTGTGAACTCTCTCTTCTGAACCCTCAGATCACTTTGTACTTCTCCTGAGAACAAGGCACTTCCTCTACTCTGAATGACAATCATTTGTTATATGATACATCTCCACTACTTAATTTAATATATTTTATGTCCATTGCCTGGCACTTATTTATTCATGTAGAATTTATTGAGTCCCTAATATAGCTCATATATGTGCTAGGTACTAAGGATACAAAAAATAACATATTATAATTACTGTCCTCAAGTAGCTTATAGTTTAGGAGGATAGAATACACAAGTAAATAGTCTACTATTTACAGTATGATAAGTCCTATGGTAAAAGTATGCCCAGAATCCTCTCGAGCACAAAGAGGAGTTATTTAATCAGACTGGGGAGATCTGGGACACTATCTTGGAAAAGGCATTTTGTATTTAGCATACGGGGAGGCAGTACACAAATCCCTGTTAAATGAACGAGTGAAATATGAATAGGAACTAACTAGATGAGGATGGGAAATGGCACTTCAGGCCCAGAGAAAGAGCAGGGAAAAAAGGCTTGGAGTACAGATATTAGGAGAGTTCCTGAGAGACAGGAAATGAAGCTGGAAAGCCAAAGCAGAGGCGGCTCTTCCAGACATAGGAGCCTGACCTGACCCTAGAGGGCAGATGATGGAGTGCCAATAAAGATTTTTAAGTAGTGGAAGGGCATAATCAGATTTACATTTTAGTACTCTGGCAATGCAGGGGGAAATTAATTCCATGAGAGCCAGGCTAGAGGCAGCGAGTCCAGTTAGAAGGGTGTTGTGATAATTCAAATAAATTCTGAAAGCAGAAATGGAGTGAGAATGGCGAATCAAGACGGATACTGAGCCTGAATTATTCATATTTGTATCTCCTGCAAGCAGTGCATTTTACACTTAAAACCCGCTACAAATATCTACCCGTAGGTATTTGTCTACTCATAGATATTTGTCGACTACTGTTACTGAAACCTACTTAGGGAACTGCAGCTTAGCAGCCACATGTGTCACTTCCTGTACACAGATTCCTAAGTAAAGGCACCTTTTCCCATTACAGAACTCAAAAGAAACTTAGGTTTGTCATTCAAACCTGTAAAGTAACAACAGTGAATACAAACCCAGGCACTGCAGAGAGACTTGAGACGTCTCTATCCTGGTCTATTTCACCCGAAATAATGTTTGAACAAAGTCCTTCAAAGGGTCGTGAGGCCCCGCCCTGTGCACCCAGACAAATGCCCAGGATTCTTTTCTCTTTGTTTCATCTCAAGACCCAAGTCTGTTCGCTGCTCGTCGCCTGGCGGGCCATTTTCGCCCAGCTGTTTCCCAGTTTTCACCCTGCCGCTGTGTAAACAGTCAACAGCAGGGGATTGAGGAGAGAGAACCGTCCCAGGCTGAGGAAACTCTAAAGAGGAGAAGCAGGTGTCTTGAGGCTTCAAACGTTAAAGATTCCCTGACCCTGCCAATTCTCTCGCAACCCCATCTCCACCTCGCCTCTTGCTGTGGGACTCCCTTCTGAAGTTAGGAGGATCCCTTCTACAGTTATCAGAGGGCTACCAGCATCCAGAGAAACTAAGCAAAGTAATTTTTACTTACCCTAACGGCCGCCATAGCTGTAGCGCTCTCCGCCCAGGTCTTCGCACGGAGAGCGGAAAGGGACAAAATAGCTCAACTAGGCACCGCTCAAAGTAGCCCCACCCAGTTCCGCCCCTCGCCAGCTGGCTCCGCCCTTTCTCCGCCTTCCTAGTGCCGCTCTAGGAAGTTGCACAAGTTGGCCCTGTTTCTCCGGGGAAAACGGTTCAACCCTGTGGTGGACTGTCGCTATCCCTGATAACACCTTTCAGAATATTCTCCATAGTCCATTTGAAAGTTACTTTGCTGGGTGCAGAACTTTTCATTATGTTCGTTTTTTTCAGGCATATGTGATTTGTCTAGTTGAGGACTTAAAATCCAAGTCCGGCTGCCTTAATAAATAACTGTATAGTCACAAAAAGAACATGTTACCTCTGCAATACGTGGGCAAGTTCATACAGCCTGAGTATGTCACTAAGCGCCTGCTACGTGCCAGGCACTTGTTCAAAGTACAGACATAACGTAATGCCTTCCCTCACGGAGCTTGTGATTCTAGGAGGAAAAGAGAAACAAATAAATGTTACAAAGTGCCAAATGCTGTGAAGGAAAATAAAACAGTATGGGGATGGGGTGGGAATTTATTGATTTAGATAGATTAGGGAAAGGCTTTCTGATAAAGTGACATTTGAGAAAAGTCCTGAAGGAATTTAGGGAAGAACCTTCCATGCAGAAGGAACAGCAATGAAAAAGGCCGGTGTGTCAGAAGTGGCTACATCTGATGGCACTGACTAATTTAACGTGAGAGGAAAAGTATATGCAGCTTCTTAAATTTGCCCCTAGGCATATAATAAATCTCAGGGACCTCTGATGGCCATACTAAAGAAAGCCCCTTTACTTCTCATGGTCAAGAAAAGCTGAAATTTTTAAAAGCTAAACTCAAAGACTGATTCCCTTGGTTTCTAAAATTATTTCAGTTGAATTTATACCTAACCTTGATAGGTCACTTATTTAAAAATTTAGAACTTTGAGCAGGAGAGAGTGGTAGTCTGACATTTTAAGGGGGCTATCTGGGAGGATCTGGAGGGCTAAGAGTATTCAAAATCCCTACACCTTTCTCTCTGAACTACTCTTTATTCCTGATACCAATTCCTGTATTGGTCAGCATTCTTTGATTACAAGCAACAAAACCCGGGCCCCCTGTACTGGGAGCACGGAGTCTTAACCACTGCGCCACCAGGGAAGTCCCTCATTCAAGTTTTTATTTGCATTTCCCTGATGGCTAATGAAATTGATCACCATTACATATTTCAATTGGCCATTTTGATGTTATCTTTCATAAAGTGCTTATTCAAGTTTTTAGCCCACTTTTTCTATTCTGTTGTACATTTTTCTCATTTATTTGTAGGTGTTCTTCAGAAGACTGTATACACGCACTTTGCCAGTTTTATGTGTTGTTAATATCTTCTCTCACACTGTGGCTTGCCTTTTTTATCCCTTCAATGGTGTCCAGAAACCAACCCTGCTGGACCTGGATCTGGGACTTCCAGCCTCCAGAGCTTAGAAAATATATTTCTGTTGTTTAGGCCACCCAGTCTATAGTTTTTGGCTATGGCAGCCTAAGCAGACTAATACATTATTCTTCTCATATATTGCTTAATTCCATTTGCTAATATTTTCATTGGGATTTTTACATCTATGTCCATGATGGTTATTGGTTTGTAATTTTCTTTTAAGACTTTGGTATCAGTGTTTTATTAGCTTCATAAACAAATTGGGAATTGTTTCCTCTTTATTTTCAGGAAAAGTTTGTTTAAGATTGGCATTATTACTTCCTTAAATATCTGAAATATTTCACCAATGAAGCCATCCAGGCCTGGAGATTTCTTTGTAATAAGGTTTTTAATTATAAATCCAAACTATCTAACATGCTCTCAGATTTTCCATTCTTTCCTGTGGCTGCTTTGCTGAGTTGTGCACAGTCAGTTCTACAATAACACTTATTTAAAAACGTGAATTTGTTCCAAAATGGTGGATATATTAGGAAACAATTTGAAAATTACATAAATTTCATGTTCACTCATGCACTGTTTCGTCCATAAGAAACACGATGTGAATGCAGAAAACAGCACCCAGCACAATCAGACTGTGTAAGAATGCATAAAACACACACACAGACTCCTCAAACATCTACCAGATACCTTGGTTCACTCAGGTGTTACCTACAAAATTGTGTTTTGTTACTATTTTTTAATTGTGAATTTTTCTATGTAAGTAAACAATATCCTAAACGTGTCTAAGCACTCTGGCCCCAAAACACCAAGCACTGCATGAGAAAGGAAAGCTTTAAATATCAGGTGAAGTTTGAAGTAACCAAGAATTTTGAAAGAAGTGTGAGAATATGTGATATCTCCTGAGCAGTAGGTGTAAAGAAATATGCATTTTTGGACCTTCTGAGACAATACAGTGAAAATAAAGGAAACACCTATGTCTGGAAAAACTTCAAGAAATACAAAATCAGTAATGAGACCTAAAGTAATAGAAGAAATGAAAAGATTGATGAATCTATGGATTGAAGACTAGACAGTAAAAAAAATTAAGAACAACCTTTCTCACATGCAATGAGAAGGCACTATCTATACACAAAGACCTTTAACGAAAATTGTCAGATCCTGCAGAAGTGGCTCCTTCAATGATGGTTTGGTGATTTAAAACACTGTTGCAATTTCCAAAGCTTTCAGCCTTGGGTGAAGATGTGATTGCAGATTTAAAACTTGCAGAAGAATTTCTAGCAGTGAAACACATGATAATTGAAGAAGAAGGATTACATTGGATTACATTTTCAATTTTAATGAAACAGTTATCTATTATATATGCATCTCTTGAAGGGCCTACATTTGAAAGAAAGAATAATATGACCTAAGATTTAAGGCTGTGAAAGACTGCAAATTTTGATAACCCTGCTTAAAACTACTTCACAATGACGCACAAGCTGCAACCCTTCCTACATCCACTGCTATAAGGAAACTTCAGTTGACTTTCCTATGTATTGTATGTAGTATTTATATATTTCTTAAAAGTGTGCTACCATGTTTATTAAGTTCCTATCTTTTTGTAATGGGTCACTGATGAAGTGTTTGGGTGTTGCGCCTCTAATCTCATTTTCCCCATAAGATCTTCAGTTTTTATGCATGATTTCATGGTGCATTGATTTTTAGGGATTCATATGTTGAGTTATAGTAGTACTGACATCTCATTTCACCTTAGTTGTCAAATATGTTGGCACAAAATTATTCATAATCTGTTAACCTAAATGAGTGAAGTACAAGACATGTAAGAAATATATAGCTTTTTTTGGTCTACCTTTTATTTTCCCATTTTTGGAAAAAAGGATACAAAGAAAACAACACTAGTGCAATGATCAATGGCCCCTGGTACTCAGCCTCAGCATCAGGAAGACAATAGAAAGAGAGAGATATTCTGACAAACGTTACAGCAGTTCCTTCTACTCAGTTCCAAGTTTTCAAGACAAAATATTCTGATATTTAAATATTTAGACCACACTCATAGTCTGCAACCTAAATCCTGGACGTTATGAGTAGTAGGAAGTGGCAGGAAGTCCCAAGTCTTGTGCTCATTTTGTATTGTTGTTACCGACCAGGGTTCCTGGACTCTTTAATCAATAGAAATTGATATAAGGCCAGACAAGAAAATTCAGGCAATGTTTTATTGAGGTTCATGCTGCTGCATGGGGGAGTGAGAACAGGAAACATGTTCCCTTGCTCAATTCCTGAGGGGGGGCAAGCTGGTCCCTTAAATGGGGTGAGGGAGGGGGCAGACTCGTGGGTTAGGCAAGAGGGGTGGCTTAGGTGGTCTGCTCACCCCTTTGGTGGTGCTATCTGCAGGGATCTTGTGAAGTATCCTGCTTTTGCCCCGACACCTCAGAAGTGGCAGTTGGGTTTTGGTCTTTTTGTATCTTGTTGCTCATAATTTGCCTCAACTGCGCATGTGTGCAGTTATTTTTAGTCCCTTACAGTTTCCTTGTATTCTGTTGCTCGAGGAGATATTTGTCTAGGTGCAAGCACTGCAGCAAAGGGTCCCAGGTCCCAGCCTATCTCATTGCAATACCTTGAGGCACAATATGGCAAGGTTTCCACTCAGGTTAAGTGGCCTAACCAGGTGAGTCATCTCCACGCTATGGTGCTGATATGAATTCTCCATTTAATAAGAGATTTTGAGCACTTGCACAGTGCCCTTCATAGCAACGCACTAGCTGCAGCACCTTCCAGACTATAGTTTATGGGACTCAAGGTTATGGCCAGGCATATGAACTTCAGGACACAGAGCCTATTCAATCTGTCTTTTGCCCCACTCTTTCTACTCACTTTTTCTTTAGAATTTTATTCATAAAAGCTTTCATTCTAAAATGTCTCCCCCATAATAGGGCCTGATGATCATGAGAAAGAGCCTGATGTCCCCAGTCCTTCACAACACATTAACTTTTAATTTTTTACATCTTTTCCCAAAGTCCTTGGAAATAGAATTTTCCTTCACTGGAAGAGACGAATAAATACTCCACAATTTGTACAATTAGTGTCCCTCAATCTAGGATAGAAGAGAAGCTCATCATTCAAGCAGAAAACCAAATCCCATAACTATTATGCTCTGCAACAGTTGGGTTTCATGAGATGAAAAGAAGAAATGTGATCAACCTTGAGTAAATTTCTGTTTATTACAATAAAATGTGCCCAAGGACAGTTGTATAGTGGAGCAAAGGAGGATGTGAATTGATGATGAGTTCAGTTTTGGATGTGCCAAATATGAGATATTTGTGGGACATTCAGTTACATATTGGAGCTTGGATGAGAGGTCTGAACTCTCTACAAAGATTTTGGAATCTTGTATATAGGTGATCAACAGATGAGGTTGCTCAGGGTGAGCATAGAGTGGTCTTTCTCCCAGTTATCTCTTAAGGCTATTTGGAAGTTTTAGAGTAAAAATATGAGAAAATAATTTTGTTCACATATTCACCAATTTGAGATTTTAGATTAATATTTTTACAGAAATCTCTTTATAGTCTTAATAATAACTGTAGACTCAAAGGTTATGTGTGCACATCAAGGACATTTTATTTTATTTAATTTCTAGTTAATGGTTCGTTTTCTCTTGCTTAGTATATTTTCCAGTATTTGCATTTTATCTTTAGGCTTGTTAAATTTGCATTTTATTGTTACTAATTAGGTTGCTTTAGGTCTTCAATTAACAAAAATTAATCATTGGTGGAAGAGTGTGTCAATAATATGTAAAAGAGTTGTTAAGATAGTCTAAGTACTACAATGAGTAACCTGAAAACCACAAGCCATAACAATATAAATATGGATAGTGAACATAACTTTTATGTTTTTCTCTATTTCTGTATCAGTTGAAATTTCTTCTGATGTATTACATGTATTACATATTTAATAAAAATAAAGATATAAAAAGGTGAAGAATTAGTGAAGAGTTAGAGAAAACAGTATAAACAACTCTTTTCCTATAGACAGAGGTAAGACATTATTAGTTAATTAATAATGAGACATTAATTATTAATAAGACTTCCTTATTATCTAGAAGGAAAAAATAGTAGTATATTTTTAGTATATTTTTTGAGCAAATATAGACTATTGGTCATTATGCACTTAGACACATAAATCTGGAAATGTGATAATTTTGCAAAAGTAGCATAAGTAGCTTTTTAAAAAAAGGAAAAAAGGTACCAGGAACTACAATGGTAAATATCTAAAAATTAGATTTCATTGGACCAGTGATGCATTCACTCCGAATCCTTAGGATGTTGTCCATTATGAGAATTATGAAAATAATGGATTGATTTTATTGATGCTTTTGTGCCATGCTCAGAGTACATTCAAAGTAAACTAACTGAGTTTTTCTAAAACAAGTACAAAGTAATTATTTATGAAATAAAATTGATGACTTTTTTCTCTAAAAGTTGGGAAGAGACCAAAACAAAGAAGCATCATTCAAAGATGTGCTTATCATAGGAAACAGAGGAAAAGACTTCCTCTTGCTAAGAACTGTGTAAATCTAGCTGTAAGAACCGTGTAAAGCTAGCCACTAAGCATTTGTACAGAGAGAACAAACTGTTGGTAAAATTCCTCTATGAAACCATACTGTTACACATTGCATAATATCAAAGATATATACAAGACAGGAGAGAAATTATTATAAAGGATGTGCACAAGGCAAATCTTCATGACTGTGTGTTAGGTATTCTATATTTCCTGTATATAGCATTTCCCAGATATAATACCAAAAATGAAAACACAAAAAGAGAAGATTAAGTTGGACTTATCAAAGTTATAAACTTTTGTGCTTCAAAGGACACCATTGAGAAAGTGAAAAGAATATGTATATAAAATATGGAGAGAGAGAGGATGGGAGAGAAAATTTTTGCAAATCATATAGCTGAAAAAGGGACTTTTATCTAGAATATGTAAAGAACTCTTACAACTCAATAGACAACCTAGTTAAAAATGAGAAAAGAACCTGAAATGACATTTCTACAAAGGAGGTTTACAAATGGCCAACAAGTGCATAAAATATGTTCAACACCATTAGTCATCAGGGAAATGCAAATCCAAATTGCAATGAGACATCACTTCACACTCACTTTTTGATTAGCTATAATTAAAAAAATGGAGAATAACAATTGCTGGTGTGGATGTGGAGAGAACCCTCCTATACTGCTGATGGAGACATAAAATGGTATAGCCACTTCGGTAAATAGTTTGGCAGTTCCTTAAATTGTTAAACCTAGAAATAATTTATGACCCAGCAATTCCACCATTAGGTATCTAATCAAGAGAAATGAAAAGTATGTGCACACAAAAACTTGTGCACAAATGTTCACAGCAGCACTATTCATAGTAGCTAAAAAGTGGAAACAAGCCAAATGTCCACCAATTGATGAATGGATAAACAAAATATGGTATATACATTAAATAGAGTGTTATTTGGCAATAAAAGGGAATAAAGTACTTATATACACTACAACATGGTTGAAACTTTAAAACTTTATGCTAAGTTAAATAAGCCAGTCACACTAACTGGAATAAAATAAGAAGTGAATTTTTGTGAAGTCTAATATTCTTGTATGTTTTCTAAATGATGATTTAAATTATTTGTGTAACAGGCAAGTTATATATATATATATATATGAATTATATATATGTAAAATATATGTAAACATGAATTTATAAAATTCATGTTATCTAGTAGCCATCCATATTTATCAGATAGGAAGAACTGCATACCATTCATTTTTAAATGTGTTACAAATAAATGCAGTTTTATAAGTATAGGGATGAATGTAATCACATTTCCCCTAACTGCTCATCTCATGATTATTCATACTTTTTTTCCTTTAAACACACAGCCTAATTCCAAAATAATTGGTCACAATTATCTTTCCTCCTCCATATGCCTGTGTATGATGAGGTCTTCAAAGGGAAATAACCATGTTAATAAAATGTTTATTGTCATTGTATTCTTATTATAGTCTTTCAATAAATATTTGTTGCCTAAATAAAATGATGATATCTTTTTAAAATAAAAGGGAAGCCAGTAGCAAAAGTCCACATATTGTATGATTCCACCTATACGAAATATCCAGAATAGGGAAATCTATAGAGACAGAAAGTACATTAGTGTTTTCCTAGGGCTGAAAAGTTGGGGGGAAATGGAAAGTGACTGCTAATGGGTAAGGGCTTTCCTTTGGGATTATGAAATGTTCTAAAACTAGATTGTGTCAATGGTTGCACAATTCTGTGAGTATACTAAAACAATTTTATAAGGGTGAATGTTTATATAACTTGTATCTTAATAAAACTGGTACAAAAGAGTATGTGCTAGCATATATTTTCTTTACAGTGGTGTGAAACCACACATATGCAGAACATGAACTATTTCTTGAAATAAGTCCAATTCTTATAAGAGAGAAATGTTCTACAACCTTGTTGGGTACATCACTGAAAGTGTATTACACAGAAGAGATCTTTTGATTAGTTAATTATATTGTGAGTTAATTATATATATAAACTTGAAAACAATCATAGAACTAGGACATTGGTGGCCATGTGAATCTAAATGTTTTCATATACACTCCAACAAAGGAGTAAAATCAGCTAGGGGTGTAAACAAAACCACACATGACCCATGTCTTAAGCATTACTAGGAGACCATACCACAAATCACATTGAGTGATTTGCATACGTTGATCATCCTTGCATCTTAAATAAAAATCCCATTTCATCATGGGGTTTAATCCTTTTAATTCACTGTTAAACTCATTTTGTTAGTATTTTATTGAAGATTTTTGCATCTATGTTCATTAGGAACATTGACTTGCAGTTTTCTTCTGGTGTCTTTGTCTGGCTTTGATATCAAGGTGATGCTGGTCTCACAAAATATATTTGAAAGTGTTCTGTCTTCTATTTTGGAAGAATTTAAGAAGAATTGATATTAATTCTTCTTTGAATGTTTGGTAGAATTCACCTGTGAAACTATCTGGTCCTAGACTTTCCCTTGTTGGGAGGTTTTCAATTACTGTTTTAATCTCCTTATTTGTTATTGGCCTGTTCTGGATTTCCAATTTGTTTTAGTCTTGGAGGCTTGTATATTTCTAGGAATTTATCCATTTCTTCTAGGTTATCCCATTTGTTGACATAAAATTCAAAATAGATTTTTATGATCCTTTTTGTTTCTGAGGCAGCCATTGTCATATGTTCTCTTTCATTTCGAATTTTATTTGAGTTTTCTCTTTATTTTTCCTTAGGTAATCTAGATAAGAGTTTATCTTTTCAGAAAACCAACTCTCAGTTTTATAGACTGTTTCTTATTGCTTTTCTAATCTTTATTTATTTCTACTCTAATCTTATTGTTTCCTTCCTTTTGCCAACTTTGGGCTTAATTTGTTCTTTTTCTAATTTCTTGAGGTGTAAAGGTAGGTTTTTTATTTGAGATTTTTCTTCTTTTTTAATGTAGGTATTTATCACTATGAACTTCTCATTTAGCACTGCTTTTACTACCTTTCATAAGTTTTGGTATGTTGTGTTTTGTTTGTTTTTCTTACAATATTTTTAAAATTCCCTTTTGATTTCTCTTTGACCCAATGGTTGTTCAAGTGTGTATTGTGTATTATCCATGTATTTGTCAATTTTCCTGGTTTCTTTCTGTTATTAATTTCTGATTTCATTCTACTGTGCTCAGAAAAAGTACTTGGTATGATTTTAGTCTTCTAAATTAGTTAAAACTTGTTTTGTAACTTAATATGTGATCAATCCTGGAGAATATCCCATGTACTGCTGAGAATAAGGTGTTTTCTTCCACTCTTGAGTGAAAATTCTGTATATGTCTGTTAGGTTCATTTGGTCTATAATGTTATATAAGTCAGCTGTTTCTTTATTGATTTTCTGTCTAGATGTTCTATCCATTATTAAAAGTGGGGATATTGAAGTGTCCCACTATTATTGTATTGCTATCAATTTCGCCTTTCAGATCTGTCAATATTTGCTTTATATATTTAGATGATGTAACGTTGGGTGCATATATATTTATAATTATTTCATCTCCCTGGTGAACTGACCCACTTCCCATTATAATGACTTTATTTCTAGAGACAGTTTTTTATTTTAAGAATTTTATTTTATTTTATTTTTAACATCTTTATTGGAGTATAGTTGCTTTACATTGTTGTGTTAGTTTATGCTGTAAAACAGAGTGAATCAGCTATATGTATACATATATCCCCATATCCCCTCCATCTTGTGTCTCCCTCCCAACCTCCCTATCCCACCCCTCTAGGTGGTCACAAAGCACCAAGCTGATCTCCCTGTGCTATGCAGCTGCTTCCAACTAGCTATCTATTTTACATTTGATAGTGTATATATGTCAATGCTACTCTCTCACTTCGTCCCAGCTTACCCTTCCCGCTCCCCGTGTCCTCAAGCCCATTCTCTACGTCTGCATCCTTATTCCTCTCCTGGCCCTAGGTTCTTCAGAACCATTTTTTTTAAAGATTCCTCATATATGTATTAGCATTCGGTATTTGTTTTTCTCTTTCTGACTTACTTCACTCTGTATGACAGTCTCTGTGTCCATCCACCTCACTACAAATAATACAGACAGTTTTTGACCTAAAGTCTATTTTGTCTGATATAAGTATAGCTACTCCAGTTTTCTTGTTACCATTTGTGTGGACTATGTTTCCTACCCGTCCACTTTCAGTCTATGTGTGTCCTTGAATCTAAAGTGAGTTTCCTGTAGACAGCATAAAGTTGGATCTTATTTTTTATCTATTAAGCCACTGAATATCTTTCTTTTTTTTGATTGAGGATTTAATCCATTTGCATTTAAATAATAATAATTGTTGTGTTTACATCTTTATTGGAGTATAATTGCTTTACAATGGTGTGTTAGCTTCTGCTTTATAAAAAAGTGAATCAGCTATACATATACATATGTTCCCATATCTCTTCCCTCTTGCATCTCCCTCCTTCCCACCCTCCCTATCCCACCCCTCTAGGTGGTCACAAAGCACTGAGCTGATATCCCTGTGCTATGTGGCTGCTTCCCACTAGCTATCTATTTTACATTTCATAGAGTATATATGTCCATGCCACTCTCTCACTTTCTCACAGCTTACCCTTCCTCCTCCCCATATGCTCAAGTCTATTCTCTAGTAGATCTCTGTCTTTATTCCTGTCTTACCCCTAGGTTCTTCATGACATTTTTTTCCTTAAATTCCATATATATGTGTTAGCATACGGTATTTGTCTTTCTCTTTCTGACTTACTTCACTCTTTTTGACAGACTCTAGGTCCATCCACCTCATTACAAATAGCTCAATTTCGTTTCTTTTTATGGCTGAGTAATATTCCATTGTATATATGTGCCACATCTTCTTTATCCATTCATCCGATGATGGACACGTAGGTTGTTTCCATTTCCTGGCTAGTGTAAATAGAGCTGCAATGAACATTTTGGTACATAACTCTTTTTGAATTATGGTTTTGTCAGGGTATATGCCCAGTAGTGGGATTGCTGGGTCATATGGTAGTTCTATTTGCAGATTTTTAAGGAAACTCCATACTTTCCTCCATAGTGGCTGTACCAATTCACATTCCCACCAGCAGTGCAAGAGTGTTCCTTTTCTCCTCACTCTCTCCAGCATTTATTGTTTCTAGATTTTTTGATAATGGCCATTCTGACTTGTGTGAGATGACATCTCATTGTAGTTTTGATTTGCATTTCTCTAATTATTAATGATGTTGAGCATTCTTTCATGTGTTTGTTGGCAGCCTGTATATCTTCTTTGGAGAAATGTCTATTTAGGTTTTCTGCCCATTTTTGGATTGGGTTGTTTGCTTTTTTGATATTTAGCTGCATGAGCTGCTTATAAATTGTGGAGATTAATCCTTTGTCAGTTGCTTCATTTGCAAATATTTTCTCCCATTCTGAGCGTTGTCTTTTGGTCTTGTTTATGGTTTCCTTTGCTGTGCAAAAGCTTTGAAGTTTCATTAGGTCCTATTTGTATGTTTTTATTTCCATTACTCTGGGAGGTGGGTCAAAAAGGATCTTGCTGTGATTTATGTCATAGAGTGTTCTGCCTATGTTTTCCTGTAAGTGTTTGAGAGTTTCTGGCCTTACATTAAGGTGTTTAATCAATTTTGAGCTTATTTTTGTGTATGGTGTTAGGGAGTGATCTAATCTCATACTTTTACATGTACCTGTCTAGTTTTGCCAGCACCCCTTATTGAAGAGGCTGTCCTTTCTCCACTGTATATTCCTGCCTCCTTTATCAAAAATAAGGTGACCAAATGTGCGTGGGTTTACCTCTGGGCTTCCTATGCTGTTCCATTGATCTATCTTTCTGTTTTTGTGCCAGTTCCATACTGTCTTGATTACTGTAGCTTTGTAGTATAGTCTGAAGTCAGGGAGCCTGATTACTCCAGCTCCATTTTTTGCTTTCAAGATTGCTTTGGCTATTTGGGGTCTTTTGTGTTTCCATACAAATTGTGAAATTTTTTGTTCTAGTTCTGTGAAAAATGCCAGTGTTAGTTTGATAGGGATTACATTGAATCTGTAGATTGCTTTGGATAGTAGAGTCATTTTCACAATGTTGATTCTTCCAATCCAAGAAAATGGTATATCTCTCCATCTATTTGTATCATGTTTAATTTCTTTCATCAGTGTCTTATCATTTTCTGCATACAGGCCTTTAGTCTCCTTAGGTAGGTTTATTCCTAGATATTTTATTCTTTTTGTTGCAATGGTAGATGGGAGTGTTTTCTTGATTTCACTTTCAGACATTTCATCATTAGTTTATAGGAATGCCCGATATTTCTGTGCATTACTTTTTTATCCTGCTACTTTTCCAAATTTATTGATTAGCTCTAGTAGTTTTCTGGTAGCATCTTTATGATTCTCTATGTATAGTATCATGTAATCTGCAAAGAGTGACAGCTTTACTTCTTTTCCAATTTGGATTCCTTTTATTTCCTTTTCTTCTCTGACTGCTATGGCTAAAACTTCCAAAACCATTTTGAATAAGAGTGGTGAGAGCGGACAACCTAGTCCTGTTCCTGATCTTAGTGGAAATGCTTTCAGTTTTTCACCATTGAGGAGAGTGTTGGCTGAGGGTTTGTCCTATATGGCCTTTATTATGTTGAGGAAAGTTCCCTCTATGCCTACTTTCTGCAGGGTTTTTATCATAAATGGGTGCTGCATTTTGTCAAAAGCTTTCTCTGCATCTTTTGAGATGATCATATGGTTTTTCTCCTTCAATTTGTTAATATGGTGTATCACATTGATTGGTTTGCGTATATTTAAGAATGCTTCCATTCCTGGGATAAACCTCCCTTGATCATGGTGTATGATCCTTTTAGTGTGCTGTTGGATTCTGTTTCCTAGTATTTTGTTGAGGATTTTTTCAGCTAAGTTCATCAGTGATATTGACCTGTAGTTTTCTTTCTTTGTGACATCCTTGTCTGGTTTTGGTATCACAGTGATGGTGGCCTGGTAGAATGAGTTTGGGAGTGTTCCTCCCTCTGCTATATTTTGGAAGAGTTTGAGAAGGATAGGTGTTAGCTCTTCTCTAAATGTTTCATAGAATTCGCCTGTGAAGCCAACAGGTCCTGGGCTTTTTTGTGTTGGAAGATTTTTAATCACAGTTTCAGTTTCAGTGCTTGTGATTGCTCTGTTCATATTTTCTATTTCTTGCTGATTCAGACTCAGTACATCGTGCGTTTCTAAGAATTTTTCCATTTCTTCCAGGTTGTCCATTTTATTGGCATAGAGTTACTTGTAGTAATCTCTTATGATCCTGTGCATTTCTGCAGTGTCAGTTGTTACTTTTCCTTTTGCATTTCTGTTTTTATTTGAGTCTTATCCCATTTTTTCTTGATGAGTCTGGCTAATGGTTTATCAATTTTGTTTATCTTCGCAAGCAACCAGCTTTTAGTTGTATGGATCTTTGCTATCATTTCCTTCATTTCTTTTTCATTTATTTCTGATCTGATCTTTATGATTTCTTTCCTTCTGATAACTTTGGGGTTTTTTGTTCTTCTTTCTCTAATTGCTTTAGGTGCAAAGTTGGTTGTTTATTTGAGATGTTTCCTGTTTCTTAATGTAGGATTGTATTGCTATAAACTTCCCTCTTAGAACTGCTTTTGCTGCAGTTTTAGGTCATCGTGTCTCCATTGTCATTTGTTTCTAGATATTGTTTGATTTCCTCTTTGATTTCTTCAGTGATCAGTTCTTTATTAAGTAGTGTATTGTTTAGCCTCCATGTGTTTGTAGTTTTTACAGATCTTTTCCTGTAATTTATATCTAGTCTCATAGCGTTGTGGTCAGAAAAGATACTTGATATGATTTCAATATTCTTAAATTTACCAAGGCTTGAATTGTGACCCAAGATATGATCTATCCTGGAGAATGTTCCATGAGAAATTGAGAAAAATGTGTATTTTGTTGTTTTTGGATGGAATGTCAAAAAAATATCAATTAAGTCCATCTTGTTTAGTGTATCATTTAAAGCTTCTGTTTCCTTATTTATTTTCATTTTGGATAATCTGTCCATTGGTGAAAGTGGAGTGTGAAAGTCCCCTACTATGAATGTGTTACTGTCGATTTCTCCTTTTATGGCTGTTAGTATTTCCCTTACGTATTGAAGTGCTCCTATGTTGGGTGCATAAATATTTACAATTGATATATGTTCTTCTTGGATCGATCCCTTGATCATTATGTAGTGTCCTTCTTTGTCTCTTCTAATATTCTTTATTGTAAAGTCTATTTTGTCTGATATGAGAATTGCTACTCCAGCTTTCTTTTGGTTTCCATTTGATGGAATATCTTTTTCCATCCCCTTACTTTCAATCTGTATGTGTCTCTACGTCTGAAGTATGTCACTTGTAGACAGCTTATATATGGATCTTTTTTTGGTATACATTCAGCCAGTCTGTGTCTTTTGGTGGGAGCATTTAATCAATTTACATTTAAAGTAATTATCGATATGTATGTTCCTATTTCCATTTTCTTAATTGTTTTGGGTTTACTATTGTAGATCTTTTCCTTCTCTTGTGTTTCCTGCCTAGAGAATTTCCTTTAGCATTTGTTGTGAAGCTGGTTTGGTGGTGCTGAATTCTCTTAGTTTTGCTTGTTTGTAAAGTTTTTTATTTCTCCATCAAATCTGAATGAGATACTTGCTGTGTAGACTAATCTTGGTTGTAGATTTCTCTCCTTCATCCCTTTAAATATGTCCTGCCAGTCCCTTCTGGCTTGCAGAGTTTCTGCTGAAAGGTCAACAGTTAACCTTATGGGGATTCCCTTGTGTGTTATTTGTTGTTTTTCCCTTGCTGCTTTTAATATGTTTTCTTTGTATTTAATTTTTGACAGTTTGATTAATATGTGTCTTGGCATGTTTCTCCTTGGATTTATCCTGTTTGGGACGCTCTGTGCTTCCTGGATTGATTAACTATTTCCTTTCCCATATTAGGGAAGTTTTCAAGTATAATCTCTTCAAATATTTTCTCAGTCCCTTTCTTTCCCTCTTCTTCTTCTGGAACCCCTATAATTAGAATGTTGGTGCTTTTAATGTTGTCTCAGAGGTCTCTGAAACTGTCCTCAGTTCTTTTCATTCTTTTTTCTTTATTCTGCTCTGCAGTAGTTGTTTCCCCTATTTTATCTTCCAGGTCACTTATCCATTCTTCGGCCTCAGTTATTCTGCTATTGATCCCTTCTACAGTTTTTTTTTAATTTCATTTATTGTGTTGTTCAGCATTGTTTGTCTCATCTTTAGTTCTTCTAGGTCCTTGTTAAATGTTTCTTCCATTTTCTCTATTCTATTTCCAAGATTTTGGATCATCGTTACTATCATTATTTTGAATTCTTTTTCAGGTAAACTACCTATTTCCTTTCGTTTGTTAGGTCTGATGTGTTTTTATCTTGCTCCTTCATCTGCTGTGTGTTTTTCTGTCTTCTCATTTTACTTATCTTACTGTGTTTGGGGTTCCCTTTTTGCATGCTGCAGGTTTGTAGTTCCTGTTGTTTTTGGTGTCTGTCCCCAGTGGCTATGCTTGGTTCAGTGGGTTGTGTAGGCTTCCTGTTGGAGGGGACTAATGCTTGTGTTCTGGTGGATGAGGCTGGATCTTGTCTTTCTGGCAGGCAAGTCCACGTCTGGTGGTGTGTTTTGGGGTGTCTGTGGACTTATTATGATTTTAGGCACCCTCTCTGCTAATGGGTGGGGTTGTGTTCCTGTCTTGCTAGTTGTTTGGCATAGGGTGTCCAGCACTGTAGCTTGGTGATCGTTGAGTGAAGCTGGGTGTGGGTGTTGAGATGGAGATCTCTGGGAGATTGTTGCCATTTGATATTACGTGTAGCTGGGAGGCCTCTTGTGGACCAGTGCCCTGAAGTTGTCTCTCCCACCTCAGAAGCACAGCACTGACTGCTGGGTGCAGCAGCAAGAGCCTTTCATCCACACGGCTCAGAATAAAAGGGGGAGAAAGTAGAAAGAAAGAAAGAAGGAAAGAGGGTAAAATAAAATAAAGTTATTAAAGTAAAAAAAGATTATTAAGAGTAAAACTTTTTTAAAAAGTAAAAAAAGAAAAAAAATACGGACGGATAGAAACCTACGACAAATGGTGAAAGCAAAGCTATACAGACAAAATCTCACACAGAAGCATACACATACACACTCACAAATAGAGGAGAAGGGGAAAAAATAATAAGTCTTGCTCTCAAAGTTCACCTACTCAGTTTGGGATGATTCGTTGTCTATTCAGGTATTCCATAGATGCAGGGTACATCAGGTTGATTGTGGAGATTTAATCCGCTGCTCCTGAGGCTGCTGGGAGAGATTTCGCTTTCTCTTCTTTGTTCCCACAGCTCCTGGGTTTCAGCTTTGTATTTGGCCCCACCTTTGCGTGTAGGTCACCTGAGGGCGTCTGTTCTTCGCTCAGAGAGGACGGGGTTAAAGGAGGAGCTGATTCGGGGTCTCTGGCTCACTCAGGCCTGGAAGAGGGAGGGGTACAGATGCGGGGTGAGCCTGCGGTGGCAGAGACCGGCGTGACGTTGCACCAGCCTAAGCCGCGCCGTGCATTTTCCCGGGTAATTTGTCCCTGGATCCTGGGACCCTGGCAGTGGCAGGCTGCACAGGCTCCCCGGAAGGGAGGTGTGGAGGGTGAGCTGTGCTAGCACACAGGCTTCTTGGTGGCGGCAGCAGCAGCCTTAGCGTCTCATGCCCATCTCTGGGGTCCGCGCCTTTAGCCGTGGCTCGCGCCGGTCTCTGGAGTTCCTTTAACCAGTGCTCTTAATCCCCTCTCCTTGCACACCAGGAAACAAAGAGGGAAGAAAAAGTCTCTTGCCTCTTCGTCAGGTCCAGACTTTTTCCGGACTCCCTCCCTGCTAGCCGTGGTGCACTAACCACTTCTGGCTGTGTTCACGCCTCCAGTCCTCTCCCTGCGCTCCGAGCAAAGCCTCAGCTCCCAGCCCCGCCCGCCCCGGTGGGTGAGCAGACAAGCCTCTCGGGCTGGTGAGTGCTGGTCGGCACCGATCCTCTGTGCGGAAATCTCTCCGCTTTTCCCTCTGCACCCCTGTTGCTGCGCTCTCCTCCACGGCCCCGAAGCTCCTCCCCTCCGCCACCCGCAGTCTCTGCCGGCGAAGGGGCTTCCTAGTGTGTGGAAACCTTTCCTCCTTCACGGCTGCCTCCCACTGGTGCAGGTCCTGTTCCTATTCTTTTGTCTCTGTTTATTCTTTTTTCTTTTGCTGTACCCAGGTACGTGGGGGAGTTTCTTGCCTTTTGGGAGGTCTGAGGTCTTCTGCCAGCGTTCAGTAGGTGTTCTGTAGGAGTTGTTCCATGTGTAGATGTATTTCTGATGTATCTTGTCAGGGCAGGGGTGGCAGTGTGACCTGGGGGGCTGCTCATCGCCGACCAGTGTGGGGCGCGGCCTGGGGGATGGTGGTTGACCCTCAGCAGCCAACTTAAATAATTATTGATAGGGAACGATTTACTATTGCCAGTTTGTTAACTGTGTTCTCTTTGTGTTATAGGGTTTTTTTGTCCCTCTTTTTCTCTCTTGCTATTTTCTTTGCGTTTATTTCCTTTCCTTTCCTTTCCTTTTTGTATTGATAGGCTTTAATTCCTTTCTCTTTTTCTTTTGTGTAACTTCTATAGGTCTTTATTGGGTAGTTATCATGGGGCTTACATAAAATATCATGTATTTATAACAGCTTTTTAAACTAATAACAAATTATCTTCACTTGCATACAAAAACTCTATGCGTCCAAACCACAGTCTTTGTTCTTAGTGGTCCCCAGGAGGCTAGAGTATGCTAAGTCCCATCAGAGCCCTGTGACAGATGAGATAGAAGCCAGTCCATTGAGTAGTAGCAAGAAAAGCTGGGGCACTAGATGTTTGGTCCAATTCCTTCTCTCCCCAGGAGAAGATAGGAGCTGGATTTTATCTTCCATTCCCTGTGCACTAAGCCACAGAGAGGAGTTGTTGCAGATGTCTGCACACTTGTTCAGACAACATGCTGTTTTAAACTGTTGCTTGGCTCTCCGTCATCCACAGGGACCTAGCTAATGCTGGACAGTATCAGCTCTCAGAGACTTGTGGACTAGAAGCCAGCCCTTTGGGTAGCAGCCAGAAAAGTTGGGGGACTAGAGGTACAGTCCAATTAACTCCTAACATGCTGGAGGCAAACTGCCTTCTACAGTGGCTGTATTATTTTGTATCCCACCATTAGTGAGTGAGAGTTCTTGTTGCTCCACATCATCCCCAGCAATTGGTGTTATCAATGTTTCAAATTTTGGCCATTCTAATATGTGTGCAGTGATATGTCGTCGTTGTTTTAATTTTCAGTTCCCTAATGACACATGATGCTGAGCATCTTTTCATATACCTACTTGTCACCTGTATATTTTCTTTGGTGAGGCATGTGTTCAGGTTTTTTGCTCATTTTTAAATCAAGTTGTTCATTTTCTTATTGATTTTCATTATTTGTATATTTTTTATAATAGTCCTTTATCAGATGTGTCTTTTGCAAATATTTCCTGCCAGTGTGTGGCATGTCTTCTCATTCTCTTGTTCACTAATGATTTTTTTTACCAAGGTACAAAGTCAATTCTGTGGCAGAAGGAGAGCTTTGTTAACAAATGTTGCTGGGACAATGATGGGATATGCAGATGTGAAAAAAAAAGGAAAAAGAAAAAAGGAAGGAAGAAAGAATTTTAACTTTAATCCATTTCTTCCACCATGTACAAAAATTAACTGAAATGGAGAATAGAAATAAATATAAATCCTAAAACTATAAACTTCCAGATGAAAAAGAGAGAAAAAATTTCTGTGACCTTAGGTTTGACAAAGATTTCTCAGATATGACACAAAAAGGAGTAGAGGTGACAGTGGGGGTGGTATGAAGTAAATATTTATGTATCTTAGCATAAAGTCAATAGATAATATCTAAAAATGTTTTTAAATAGTAGTATAAGCATATGATTTGAAATTAATTTTTGAATTTTACTTAAAGAAAAATGTTAAGTAATGATTATTAGAAGAAACAGCTAAAGTATTTAAAAAGTGGTTGCCTCTGAAGAACTGGACTGGTGATAGGAAGAACTATTACAAGAAAAGGTCAGTTTGGAGCATGACAGAGGTTTGGATGCTGTTCATCACTTTAAGGACAGCATTCCTTGTGGAAATGTCAGCAAGGCTATTTCAGTTAGTTTCCAGAGAGTAAAGTTTAGAATGCCCCAGAATCTTAATAATAGCTAAACGGTGGGTAAAAGTACTGTATCCAATAATTCCTGAACATACGGACTATTTAATATTTTATTTATGCTGGAAGTAAGGAAGTCACATGGTTTCTACAACATTCCCTCCGAAAGCATATCTACTATTAGTATAAATACTGGTAGATTTGTTCTTGGCTAAAGTGCAAGCTGGTGTAAGAGTGTATAATTTGGCAGGTTGGGCTGAAGCAGTTGTAGGCAGAGATGCTGCCTCAATAACATCAAACAGAGTTGGAATAGCATACACAGCACAAGATTTGCCATTATCACCTTTTAAATATGAACCATCAGTGAACCATGAGTGTTACTCAGAGGAATTTCCTATAGATCATCACGAGGAGTCAGGAGGTGATCCGTCAACATTAAGCAGTTGTGAGGATCTCCATTGGTGACAGAGGGGAGAAGAGTAGCAGGATTAAGGTTACTACAACATAAAAGAGTTATGTGAGGGGTAGTTAACAAAAGGACATCATAGGAGGTGAGGTGGCTGGCTGAGAAATGTTGAGTGTGATAATAATTCAGGAGACCTTCTACCACATGAAGTACAAAAATGGTTAAAGGGGATCCCAGTAATTTTCTCAGTGACCTTAACCAAAAATGGCAGTGGCTATAATGGCTCTAAGGCAAGAGGGGTATCCTTGTTCCACAGAGTCCAGTTGCTGGTTATAATACCCTAGGTGTGGATGGTTGTCCTCGTGTTTTTGGATGCATACCCCAAGGACATTGTCTTTCTTTTCATATACGAAAGGGAAAAAGAGAATCTGGGATGCTGAAGGGCAAGCAGGTTCATCAAACTCCTTTGAGGCCTTAAAAGCTATGTCATCTGATTCTTCCCATAAAGTTTTTGGGTTGGGTAAGTTATTCTTTAGTAAAACATACAGGAGTTTGGCCATAAAAGAGAAATTTGAAATTCAATTTCAGCAATAACCAACTAACCCAAGAAGACCTCCCAGCTGACATTTAATTTTGGGTTTTGGGAAACTTAGGACATCATGAAGTCTATCTGGATTTAGATGTAACCCTTGTTCTGATAGCTAATGCCCTAAATATCAAAACAGTTTGGGAAAACTGCAATTTTGGCGGGCAACCTTATGTCCCTTTAAGGCTGAAATCTTTAGCAAATGGATGCTGTCTTCTTCTGAGTCATCTTGAGAAAGAGAGCAAAGAAGCAAATCATCCAAATAGTGCAACAAAGTAGAACCTCTAGGGAATTTTATATCATCCAGATTAGCTTTCAGGATTTGTGAGAAATAAGAAGGACTCAGTAGAACCCTGAGGCATTACAGTTCAGGTGAATTGTTTTTCTTCAGAAATGAAGGCAAAAAGGTATTGGCTAGCTTCATCAACTGTAATACTAAAGAATGCATTGCATAAATCATTTACAATAAATAATATATTTCTGGTGGGAATAGATGTTAATAATATATGAGGGTTAGGAACAACAGGGTGTTGAGAGATAATGTTATATCGATATATTTTTAGGAGGTCCTAGACAAACTTCCACGCTTGGCCCTTATGTTTTCTCATCAGTAAAGTAGGAGCATTACGGGGACTGATACAAGGGATAATGAGGCCTTGAGTTTTGTAATCTTCTAGTATGGACTTTCTACCTTGAAGAACTTCTTTACTTTCATGGTATTGATTAATTCTGTGAAGAGGTTTTGACCAGTATATTTGAATTTTGATGGATATGTGCTGTGAATTTTGCGAACATCAGTTGGAGATTTTGCCTATAAATAAAGTGGTACCTGATTCAATAGGGACAAATGATCAGTGTTTCCAGAATCCGCTCTAGTACCATCAGAGACAGAACAAATAAAAGGTGACAAAGGGTCTTTTAATTAACCTGGTTGGTTACTTTGATGACTGCTGTTAAATTCTAGAATTATTTCTCCCTTTTGGGAGAAAGGAATTCTGTCATGATACTTCTTTAAGAAGTCTTGACCTAATAAATTGATGGGGAAAAGGAACTAAGGAGAAAAGAATGTGTGTCTCTCAAAGAGTCTAAACAAAAGGGAATAGGTTCAGAGACAGGAATCTCTTGAGGTTCATTAGGGATCCCCACTATTTGAACTATTTTAGTATTCTGAGGTAGGGGTTGCTTTATAGTAGTGGAGTTGAGCACCAAGAGTGTGGTTCTGGTGTCAATTAAGACTGGAAATGATTCATCCCCAATCTGGCAAAATGCTTCTCCAAGCTGATTAGAGGGAGGATTGGGAAGAACCCTTGTAGTTCCTCATAGCTCCATCATTGAGATTTGGGAGGACGTTGGAAAGGCTGGTTAGAAGGTTGAAAGTGCCTAAGACACTTAAATTTGTAGCTATTTCTGTTCCATTTTCTTGGCTCTTTGCAGTAATAGCAGAAACCAGGAGAATTTTGGTTTCATTTAGGGGCCTTCAACTGCTGTAGTTGAAGATTTTTTTAAATCATTTTTTAAATCATTTTTTCTTTTTTATTTTTATGGAGCTGATGATTGAGAATTTTAT
Organism: Grampus griseus; assembly: GCF_964374135.1. Taxonomy (NCBI): domain Eukaryota; kingdom Metazoa; phylum Chordata; class Mammalia; order Artiodactyla; family Delphinidae; genus Grampus; species Grampus griseus. The sequence continues at coordinate 72,424,747 of NC_138999.1, read as the reverse complement.
TGGTCTTCGTTTTTACATCTAGAGTGTGAGAGAGCTGGTTTGCTAGATTAACTAAATCTGGAGTGGACATAATTTCCCATTCCATCCTGGTCTTTTTACTGGAAGGGAAAGGCCTCAGTTCAGCTCATTAATAAAACATAGAGTTAAAAGCTACCTGAGTGGAATCAACATTTGAAGGAAGAGCAGAATTTGCTTAAAAATTATCTGAAGTAAATTGTAATAGTCATGAACTGGTTCATCAGATTTTTGTGTGCAAGTCTGATTTTTTTTCCAATCAACAAGACTTGGAAAAGCCCTAGGAATTGCTTAATAAAGTTACCCAGTGATTGCCTGAACCTAATCATATAGTAAGTTAGTGGGCTGGTCTCCTGGTTGTCTCCTGTAGACGTTTCAAGATTTCCCAGTTGGTGGTTTTCATCCAGTGTTTGTCCTGGCCCTCACTAACAAGAATATGCACTAGCTAATATAAATCGGAGAAACAAGGTTGATAAGTTTAAATGACTATATTAAATTGCTCAGCAAATCTTTGAGGATCTTTGGTTATTTGGGGAAAGTCTTTGATTATGGCTTGCAGTTCAGCTTTAGCTCAGGGAATATAAGAAATTAAGGGCTTAGCCCTTGGATCCTCAGAAAGCTTAACTTTAAAGGGACGGTTTCTGGTAAGTTCAGAGAAAAGGGAGTGGGGAGAGTTTCAGAGAAAAAGGAAAGTTCAATGAGAGAATTAGTATGAGGGGACTCAGGATTTAAAGGAGATGTAGGGTGTATAGAAGGAGAGGAGGAAGATGGTGCCAGAGGTGGAGGCTGACCATTAGGAGCTGAGGAAGAAATGACAGTGTTGAACGTGGAACCTGAGACAAAGAAACCAAGGAAGAAGAGTCTGAGGTTTTGGGAGTCATTTTACCTTTCATTAATTTTTTGACTCAGTTAATCTTAAAATCTCATTTTGCAGAGAGGCAATTTAGGTTCTTGATAACATTTGGAAGCCTCAAAATACCCATCACAATAGACATAACATTTACTTATGGAAGTTTTTGAGCTATTGTAATCTAATTCAGTTTTAAGAAAATTAAGTTTGGGAATTTCAGGGGTTCCCCATAATGGCCACTGATATTCTAAATTGCCTTTGGTCAGGTCAGTCAATTTAATTAGAAATGTGCATGAGGAAGAACCACAGTATTTTTTTTTCTTTCTAAATTAATTATTTTTTTAACATCTTTATTGGAGTATAATTGCTTTACAATAGTGTGTTAGCTTCTGCTTTATAACAAAGTGAATCAGTTATACATATACATATGTTCGCATATCTCTTCCCTCTAGCATCTCCCTCCCTCCCACCCTCCCTATCCCACCGTTCTAGGTGGTCACAAAGCACAAAGCTGATCTCCCTGTGCTATGCGGCTGCTTCCCACTAGCTATCTATTTTATGTTTGGTAGTGTATATATGTCCATGCCACTCTCTCATTTTGTCACAGCTCACCCTTCCACCTCACCATATCTTCAAGTCCATTCTCTAGTAGGTCTGTGTCTTTATTCCCATCTTGCCCCTAGGTTCTTCATTACCTTTTTGTTTTTCTTAGATTCCATATATGTGTTGGCATACAGTATCTGTTTTTCTCTTTCTGACTTACTTCACTCTGTATGACAGATGCTAGGTCCATCCACCTCACTACAAACAACTCAATTTCATTTCTTTTTATGGCTGAGTAATATTCCATTGTATATATGTGCCACATCTTCTTTATCGATTCATTTGTTGATGGACACTTAGGTTGCTTCCATGTCCTGGCTATTGTAAATAGAGCTGCAATGAACATTTTGGTACATGACTCTTTTTGAATTACAGTTTTGTCAGGGTATATGCCCAGTAGTGGGATTGCTGGGTCATATGGTAGTTCTATTTTTAGTTTTTCAAGGAAACTCCATACTGTTCTCCACAGTGCCTGTATCAATTTACATTCCCACCAACAGTGCAAGAGGGTTCCCTTTTCTCCACACCCTCTCCAGCCCTTATAATTTCTAGATTTTTTGATGATGGCCATTCTGACCAGTGTGAGATGATATCTCATTGTAGTTTTGATTTGCATTTCTCTAATGATTAATGATGTTGAGCATTCTTTCATGTGTTTGTTGGTAATCTGTATATCTTCTTTGGAGAAATGTCTATTTAGGTCTTCTGCCCATTTTTGGATTGGGTTGTTTGATTTTTGATATTGAGCTGCATGAGCTGCTTATAAATTGTGGAGATTAATCCTTTGTCAGTTTCTTCATTTGCAAATATTTTCTCGCATTCTGAGGGTTGCTTTTCGGTCTTGTTTATGGTTTCCCTTGCTGCGCAAAAGATTTTAAGTTTCATTAGGTCCCATTTGTTTTCATTTCCATTTCTCTAGGAGGTGGGTCAAAAAGGATCTTGTTGTGAATTATGTCATAGAGTGTTCTGCTTATGTTTTCCACTAAGAGTTTAATGGTGTCTACCCTTACATTTAGGTCTTTAATCCATTTTGAGTTTATTTTTGTGTATGGTGCTAGGGAGTGTTCTAATTTTATACTTTTACATGTACCTGTCCAGTATTCCAAGAACCGCTTATTGAAGAGGCTGTCTTTTCTCCACTGTATATTCTTGCCTCCTTTATCAAAGTTAATGTGACCATATGTGCATGGGTTTATCTCTGGGCTTTCTATCCTGTTCCATTGATCAATATTTCTGTTTTTGTGCCAGTGCCATACTGTCTTGATTACTGTAGCTTTGTAGTATACTCTGAAGTCAGGGAGCCTGATTACTCCAGCTCCATTTTTCGCTTTCAAGATTGCTTTGGCTATTCGGGGTCTTTTCTGTTTCCATACAAATTGTGAAATTTTTTGTTCCAGTTCTGTGAAAAATGCCAGTGGTAGTTTGATAGGGATTATATTGAAACTGTAGATTTCTTTGGGGGAAGAGAGTCATTATCACAATGTTGATTCTTCCAGTCCAAGAAAATGGTATATCTCTCCATCTGTTTATATCATCTTTAATTTCTTTCATCAGTGTCTTATAATTTTCTGCATACAGGTCTTTAGCCTCCTTGGGTAGGTTTATTCCTAGATATTTTATTCTTTTCGTTACAGTGGTAAATGGGAGTGTTTCCTTGATTTCACTTTCAGATATTTCATCATTAGTGTATAGGAATGCCAGAGATTTCTGTGCATTAATTTTGTATCCTGCTACTTTACCAAATTCATTGATTAGCTCTAGTAGTTTTCTGGTAGCATCATTAGGATTCTCTATGTAGAGAATCACGTCATCTGTAAACAGTGACAGCTTTACTTCTACTTTTCCAATTTGGATTCCTGTTATTTCTTTTTCTTCTCTGATTGCAGTGGGTAAAACTTCCAAAACTCTGTTGAATATTAGTGGTGAGAGTGGGCAAACTTGTCTTGTTCCTGATCTTAGTGGAAATGCTTTCAGTTTTACACCACTGAGGATGATGTTGGCTGTGGGTTTATCATATATGGCCTTTATTATATTGCAGAAAGTTCCCTGTATGCCTACATTCTGCAGGGTTTTTATCATAAATGGGTGTTGAATTTTGTCAAAAGCTTTCTCTGCATCTATTGAGATGATCATATGGTTATTCTCCTTCAATTTGTTAATATGGTGTATCACTATGATTGATTTGCGTATATTGAAGAGTCCTTGCATTCCTGGAATAAAGACGACTTGATCATGGTGTATGATCCTTTTAATGTACTGTTGGATTCTGTTTGCTAGTATTTTGTTGAGGATTTTTGCATCTATGTTCATCAGTGATATTGGCCTGAAGTTTTTTTTTTTTTGTAACATCTTTTTCTGGTTTGTTTTCAGGGTGATGGTGGACTCATAGAATGAGTTTGGGAGTGTTCCTTCCTCTGCTATGTTTTGGAAGAATTTGAAGAGTATAGGTTTTGGCTATTCTCTAAATGTTTGATAGAATTCGCCTGTGAAGCCATTTGCTCCTGGGCTTTTGTTTGTTGGAAGATTTTTAATCACAGTTTCAATTTTAGTGCTTATGTTTGGTCTGTTCATATTACCTATTTCTTCCAGGTTCAGTCTCGGAAGGTGGTGCATTTGTAAGAATTTCCCCATTTCTTTGCATTTGTAAGAATTTCTCCATTTTATTGGCATAGAGTGCTTTGTAGTAATCTACAGTTTATTGTCCAGTTTATTGGCATAGAGTGCTTTGTAGTAATCTCTCATGATCCTTTGTATTTCAGCAGTGTCAGTTGTTACTTCTCTGTTTTCATTTCTAATTCTATTGATGTGAGTCTTCTCCCTTTTTTTCTTGATGAGTCTGGCTAATGGTTTACCAATTTTGTTTATCTTCTCAAAGAACCAGCTTTTAGTTTTATTGATCTTTGCTATCATTTCCTTCATTTCTTTTTCATTTATTTATGATCTAATCTTTATGATTTCTTTCCTTATGCCAACTTTGGTTTTTTTGGTTCTTTTTTCTCTAATTGCTTTAGGTGCAAGGTTATGCTGTTTATTTGAGATATTTCCTGTTTCTTAAGGTATGATTTTATTGCTATAAACTTCCCTCTTAGAACTGCTTTTGCTGCATCCAATAGCTATTGGATTGTTGTGTCCCCATTGTCATTTGTTTTTGATTTCCTCTTTGATTTCTTCAGTGATCACTTCGTTATAAAGCAGAGTATTGTTAAGCCTCCATGTGTTTGTAGTTTTTACAGATCTTTCCTGTAATTGATATCGAGTCTTACAGCATTGTGGTCGGAAAAGATACTTGATATGATTTCAATTTTCTTAAACTTACCGAGGCTTGATTTGTGACCCAAATTATGATCTATCCTGGAGAATGTTCCATGAGCACTTGAAGAAAATATGTATTCTGTTGTTTTTCGATGAAATGTCCTATAAATATCAATTAAGTCTACCGTGGTTAATGTACCATTTAAAGCTTGTGTTTCCTTATTTATTTTCATTTTGGATGATCTATCCATTGGTGAAAGTGGAGTGTTAAAGTCCCCTACTATGATTATGTAACTGTTGATTCCCCCTTTTATGGCTGTTAGTATTTGCCTTATGTATTGAGGTGCTCCTATGTTCGGTGCATAAATATTTACAATTGTTATATCTTCTTCTTGGATCAATCCCTTGATCATTATGTAGTGTCCTTCTTTGTCTCTTCTAATAGTCTTTATTTTAAAGTCTATTTTGTCTGATATTGGAATTGCTACTCCAGCTTTCTTTTGATTTCCATTTGCATGGAATATCTTTTTCCATCCCCTCACTTTCAGTCTATATGTGTCCCTAAGTCTGGGGTGGGTCTCTTGTACACAGCATATATAAGGGTCTTGTTTTTGTATCCATTCAGCGAGTCTGTGTATTTTGTTGGGAACATTTATTCCATTTACATTTAAGGTAATTATCGATATGTATATTCCTATTCCCATTTTCTTAATTGTTTTAGGTTTGTTATTGTAGGTCTTTTCCTTCTCTTGTGTTTCCTGCCTAGAGAAATTCCTTTAGCATTTGTTGTAAAGCTTGTTTGGTGGTACTGAACTCTCTCAGCTTTTGCTTGTCTGTAAAGGTTTTAATTTCTCAATCAAATCTGAATGAAATCCTTGCTGGGTAGATTAACCTTTGTTGTAGGTTTTTCTCCTTCATCTCTTTAAATATGTCCTGCCAGTCCCTTCTGGCTTGCAGAGTTTCTGCTGAAAGTTCAGCTGTTAATCTTATGGGGATTCCCTTGTGTGTTATATGTTGCTTTTCCCTTGCTGCTTTTAATATGTTTTCTTTGTATTTAATTTTTGATAGTTTGATTAATATGTGTCTTGTTGTGTTTCTCTTTGGATTTATCCTGTATGGGACTCTCTGTGCTTCCTGAACTTGATTAACTATTTCCTTTCCCATATTAAGGAAGTTTTCAACTATAATGTTTTCAAATAATTTCTCAGTCCCTTTATTTTTCTCTTCTTCTTCTGGGACCCCTCTAATTCGAAGGTCGGTGTGCTTAATGTTGTCCCAGAGGTCTCTGAGCCTGTCCTCAGTTCTTTTCATTCTTTTTTCTCTTCTGCTCTGCAGTAGTTATTTCCACTATTTTATCTTCCAGGTCACTTATCCATTCCTCTGTGTCAGTTATTCTGCTATTGATTCCTTCTAGAGAATTTTTAATTTCATTTATTGTGTTGTTCATCATTGTTTGTTTGATCTTTAGTTTCTAGCTCCTTGTTAAACGTTTCTTGTATTTTCTCTATTCTATTTCCAAGATTTTGGATCATCTTTACTATCATTATTCGGAATTCTTTTTCAGGTAGACTGCCTATTTCCTCTTCATTTGTTAGGTCTGTTGGGTTTTTACCTTGCTCCTTCATCTACTGTGTGTTTTCCTGTCTTGTCATTTTGCTTAACTTACTGTGTTTGGGGTCTCCTTTTTGCAGGCTGCAAGTTCATAGTTCCCATTGTTTTTGGTGTCTGTCCCCAGTGGCTATGGTTGGTTCAGTGAGTTGTGTAGGCTTCCTGGTGGAGGGGACTAGTGCCTGTTTTCTGGTGGATGAGGCTGGATCATGTCTTTCTGGTGGACAGGCCCACGTCTAGTGGTGTGTTTTGGCGTGTCTGTTGCCTTATTATGATTTTAGGCAGCCTCCCTGCTAATGGATCGGGGTGTGTTCCTGTCTTGCTTTGTTTGGCATAAGATGTGCAGCACTTTAGGTTGCTGGTCTTTGAGTGCAGCTGGGTCTTGTTGTTGAGATGGAGATCTCTGGGAGATTTTCGCCATTTGATATTACTTGGAGCTGGGAGGTCTCTTGTGGACCAGTGTCCTGAAGTTGGCTCTCCCACCTTAGAGGCACAGCACTGACTTCTGGCTGGAGCATCAGGAGCCTTTCATTCACATGACTCAGAATAAAATGGAGAAAAAATAGAAAGAAAGAGGATAAACTAAAATAAAAGTAAATAAAGTGAAATTAAATAAAGTTATTAAAGTAAGAAATAAAAAATAATTATTAAGAAAAAAATTTTAAAAAGTAAAAAATCAAACAAACAAGCCAAAAGATGGACAGACAGATCCCTCGAACTAATGGTGAATGAAAAGCTGTACAGACAAGATCACACACGGAAGCATACACATACTCACAAAAAGAGAAAAAGTGGAAAAATAATATATCTTTGCTCCCAATGTCAACCTCCTCAATTTGGGATGGTTCCTTGCCTATTGAGGTATTTCACAGATGCAGGGTATATCAAGTTGATTGCAGAGCTTTAATCCACTCTTCCTGAGGCTTCTGGGAGAAATTTCCCTTTCTCTCCTTTGTTCGCACAGCTCTCGGGGTTCAGCTTTGGATTTGGACATGCCTCTGTGTGTAGGTCACCTGAGGGCGTCTCTTCTTTGCTCAGACAGGGCGGGTTTAAAGAGTAGCTGATTCAGGGGCTCTGGCTCACTCAGGCTGGGGGTACGGAGGTGTACAGATGTGGGGTGAGCCTGCGACAGCAGAGGCCAGTGTGACATTGCACCAGCCTGAGGTGTGCCATGCATTCTCCCCATGAAGTTGTCCCTGGATCACGGGACCCTGGCACTGGCAGTCTGCATAGGCTCCCAGGAGGGGTGGTGTGGATAGTGATCTGTGTTTGCTCACAGGCTTCTTGGTGGTTGCAGCAGCAGCCTTAGAATCTCATGCCTGTCTCTGGGGTCCGTGTTGATATCTGCAGCTCACGCCCACCCCTGGAGTTCCTTTAAGCAGTGTTCTTGATCTCCTCTCTTTGCACACCATGAAACAAAGAGGCAAGAAAAAGTCTCTTGACTATTTGATAGTTCCAGATCTTTTCCCACACTCCCTCCCAGCTAGCCGTGGTGCACTTTCCCCCTTCAGGCTATGTTCACACAGCCAACCCCTGTCCTCTCCATGGGATCCGACTGAAGCCCTAGCCTCAGGTCCCAGCCCCTATCCATCCCGGTGAGTGAGCAGACCAGCCTCTTGTGCTGGTGAGTGCTGGTCGGCACTGATTCTCTGTGCAGGAATCTCTCCACTTTGCACTTGGCACCTGTGTTGCTGTGCTCTCTTCTGTGTCTCCAAAGCTTCCCCCCTCTGCCACTCACAGTCTCTGCCCATGAAGGGGTTTCCTAGTGTGTGGAAAGTTTTCCTCCTTCACGGCTCCCTCCCACTTGTGCAGGTCTTGTCCCTTTTCTTTGTCTCTCTTTTTTCCTTTTTTCTTTTGCCCTACCCAGGTACGTGTGGAGTTTCTTGCCTTTTGGGAGGTCTGATGTCTTCTTCCAGTGTTCAGTAGGTGTCCTATAGGAGCAGTTCCACATGTAGATGTATTTCTGATGTATCTGTGGGGAGCACGGTGATGTCTGCATCTTACTCTTCCGCCATCTTGAAGCTCTCCCCCGAGAACCACAGTTTTTAAACATAAAATCAGCCAGAGTCCCTGTGGGGGTAGGGTTACCCTCAAAATATTTGGATAACTTTGATCCCATTTCTCAGGGGTTTTCATGTAGAGTAAAAGGAAAATTTTTAAATGGCTTAAACAGTTTACAGCTCAAACAGATTCCAATGCAAACAGCCTGCAAGCCTAATACCAGCCAGTTCTAAGGAAACAGCTTGATTCCCAGAGGAGCAAGGCCAATGGCTATTCGTAGAACAGCTATTATTCTAAAAGAATGGACCAAAGTCTGAAAAACCAGCACAGTTTCAGTAAAACAACACTTGTTCCCAAAATAATGGGATGAAGGCAAGACAGTTCCAGGAGAAACAGCCCCTGTTCTGAAAGGAGTGTGCCAAAGGCTAGTAAGTTTCAACTGAAGCAGTGTGATCTCAAGATCAGACCAAAGTGCCAAGTGAATACTTGCATACAGAACAAGGCCTTAACCAGAAAGACAAAACCTTAAAATAGGTACTGAGTAGAGTCTGGAGTTTCAAACGCAAAGAGGGTATGAGCCTGGATCCAGGAGAAAGACATACCTTCCAACCCCAAGGTTGGTGAGAAAAGTGGCAAGCTTAATGGGTTCAATTGTGGGTAGCACCGCTATTTGCTCACGAGAGCCACTGGGGGATCTTCTCTTGTCCCCTTACAGGCCACCAAAATGTTGACATAAAACAAATAGACTGTTAGATATTTCTCTGGCAAAGATGTGTTTATTCAGGATGAGCAGAGAATTGCAGTTCAGGTTTTGCCACCATGGTATGCCACATGCAAGTCCCCTTACTCTACGAGAAGGAGAGCACTTTTTATAGAGGGGGAAGGATGTTGGGAGGGCTATAGTAAACAAAGAGTCTGCTGATTTTCATTGGCTGAATCCTTGCCATAATAGAAGAGGAGTCTTTCTTCTTTTGGTTGGGCTTTCCATCATTGCAGGGTCTGAAAGCCCTCCCTTCTGGTCTCCTGACTATACTTAATCGAGGTTTCTGTTTATTAATTTTTTACAAGGTCTTCTATACTTGAGAAGACTGGGATCTACTGTGATGGTATGGCTGAAGAGTTGATATCCCTGCTACTCTACATTCCGATACAAACTTGACTAAACTCGCATTACAGAAAGTATTGTATGCATTTACAACATTAGTGAGCCAAAACTATGAAGAAAATATTATAAAGAGTGGGATTTCAAGCAGCATGTCTTCCAACAGGCTGTAAAGTTAGATATGGTGTTATGGCTGGTAATGGGAGGTGGGCCTGAGAGGTTCTGGGTGTGAGAAGCAAGGTTATTTGTGGTAATGGATCTTACTTGTATTTCTGGTTATCTTTCAACTCTGCTCCAAGCCCCACCCCCTTTAAGATTAAAAGGCTTTTCTTATATGTGCTGTCCTATTCAGGAATGCTCTAGAAGTCACAGGAACAAAAAGAGAAACAACACAACCAGAGTTGGTTGGGCCTATTTGCCAGTAATAAAAACTTAATTTTCAACCAGATGGGGCAGCAATCTAAGAAGAGTGGTCTAATATATCTTTCTTTCGGCTTAAGGACTATATTGCCCCATACATTAATTGACCATCAGGACCCAAAGGTCATACTTTCACCAGAGAAGTTCCAGGCCTATAAAAGAGGCTCAGCCTAATTCAAACATATAGAGCAGGACATCTTTCCTCATACATTATATTCTGAAAAAGATCATTTAATAAACTGGAGACCTTTGAATGAAAGGGAAGCCAAGAAATACTAAAGTCTTCTAATGCCTCAAATATGATTTGTGATTTTATTTATAGCCTTTCACAAAGGAACCTGAGCCAGTATAAACATCCATGTGACTGAATACTGAGGGAATGAGAATTATCATGGTTTTTTTTAAACATCTTTATTTGAGTATAATTGCTTTACAATGGAGTGTTAGTTTCTGCTTTATAACAAAGTGAAACAGTTATACATATACATAAGTTCCCATATCTCTTCCCTCTTGTGTCTCCCTCCCTCCCACCCTCCCTATCCCACCCCTCTAGGTGGTCACAAAGCACCGAGATGATCTATCTGTGCTATGCTGCTGCTTCCCACTAGCCATCTATTTTACATTTGGTAGTGTATATATGTCCATGCCACTCTCTCACTTTGTCATAGCTTACCCTTCCCCCTCCCCATATCCTCAAGTCCATTCTCTAGTAGGTCTGTGTCTTTATTCCCGTCTTACCCATAGGTTCTTCATGACTTTTTCCCCCCATAGATTCCATATATATGTGTTAGCATATGGTATTGGTTTTTCTCTTTCTGACTTACTTCACTCTGTATGACAGACTCGAGATCCATCCACCTCACTACAATTAACTCAATTTCGTTTCTTTTTATGGCTGAGTAATATTCCATTGTATATATGTGCCACATCTTCTTTATCCATTCATCTGTTGATGGACACTTAGGTTGTTTCCATCTGCTGGCTACTGTAAATAGAGCTGCAATGAACATATTGGTACATGACTCTTTATGAATTATGGTTTTCTCAGGGTATATGCCCAGTAGTGGGATTGCTGGGTCGTATGGTAGTTCTATTTGTAGTTTTTAAGGAACCTCCATACTGTTCTCCATAGTGGCTGTATCAATTTACATTCCCACCAACAGTGGAAGAGGGTTCCCTTTTCTCCACACCCTCTCCAGCATTCATTGTTTCTAGATTTTTTGATGATGTCCATCTGACCAGTGTGAGATGATATCTCATTTTAGTTTTGATTTGCATTTCTCTAATGATTAATGATATTGAGCATTCTTTCATGTGTTTGTTGGCAATGTGTATATCTTCTTTGGAGAAATGTCTAGTTAGGTCTTCTGACCTTTTTGGATTGGGTTGTTTGGTTTTTTGTTATTGAGCTTCATGTAAATTTTGGAGATAAATCCTTTGTCAGTTGCTTCATTTGCAAAAATTTTCTCCCGTTTTGATGGTTGTCTTTTGGTCTTGTTTATGGTTTCCTTTGCTGTGCAGAAGTTTTAAGTTTCATTAGGTCCCATTTGTTTATTTTTGGTTTTATTTCCATTTCTCTATGAGGTGGGTCAAAAAGCATCTTGCTGTGATTTATGTCAAAGAGTGTCCTGCCTATGTTTTCCTATATTTAGGTCTTTAATCCATTTTGAGCTTATTTTTGTGTATGGTGTTAGGAAGTGTTCTAATTTCATTCTTTTACACATAGTTCTCCAGTTTTCCCAGCACTACTTATTGAAGAGGCTGTCTTTTTTCCATTGTCTATTCTTGCCTCCTTTGTCAAAGATAAGGTGACCATATGTGCGTGGGTTTATCTCTGGGCTTTCTATCCTGTTCCATTGATCAATATTTCTGTTTTTGTGCCAGTGCCATACTGTCTTGATTACTGTAGCTTTGTAGTATACTCTGAAGTCAGGGAGCCTGATTACTCCAGCTCCATTTTTCGCTTTCAAGATTGCTTTGGCTATTCGGGGTCTTTTCTGTTTCCATACAAATTGTGAAATTTTTTGTTCTAGTTCTGTGAAAAATGCCAGTGGTAGTTTGATAGGGACTGCATTGAATATGTAGATTGCTTTGGGTAGTAGAATCATTTTCACAATGTTCCTTCTTCCAATCCAAGAACATGATATATCTCTCCATCTATTTGTATCATCTTTAATTTCTTTCATCAGTGTCTTATAATTTTCTGCCTACAGTTCTTTTGTCTCCTTATGTAGGTTTATTCCTAGATATTTTATTCTTTTTGTTGCAATGGCAAATGGGAGTGTTTTCTTGATTTCACATTCAGATTGTTCATCATTAGTGTATAGGAATGCCAGAGATTTCTCTGCATTAAATTTGTATCCTGCTACTTTACCAAATTCATTGATTAGCTCTCGTAGTTTTCTGGTAGCATGTTTAGGATTCTCTATGTAGAGTATCATGTCATCTGCAAACAGTGACAGCTTTACTTCTTCTTTTCCTATTTGAATTCCTTTTATTTCTTTTTCTTCTCTGATTGCTGCGGCTAAAACTTCCAAAACTATATTGAATAATAGTCGTGAGACTGGGCAACTTTGTCTTTTTCCTGATCTTAGTGGAAATGGTTTCAGTTTTTCACCATTGAGGTCGATGTTGACTGTCGGTTTGTCATATATGGCCTTTATTATGTTGAGGAAAGTTCTCTCTATGCCTACTTTCTGTAGAGTTTTTATCATAAATGGGTGTTGAATTTTGTCAAAAGCTTTCTTTGCATCGCATGAGATGATTATATGGTTTTTCTCCTTCAATTTGTTAATATGGTGTATCATATTGATTGATTTGCATATATTGAAGAATCCTTACATTCCTGGAATAAATCTCACTTGACCATGGTGTATGATCCTTTTATTATTTTATTTATTTATTTATTTATTTTCTGATACACGAGCCTCTCACCATTGTGGCCTTTCCCATTGCCAAGCACAGGCTCCGTACACGCAGGCTCAGCGGCCATGGCTCACGGGCCCAGCCACTCCGCGGCATGTGGGATCATCCTGGACCGGGGCACGAACCCGTGTCCCCTGCATCAGCAGGTGGACTCTCAACCACTGCGTCACCAGGGAAGCCTTATGATCGTTTTAATGAGCTGTTGGATTCTGTTTGCTAGTATTTTGTTGAAGAATTTTGCATCTATATTCATCAGTGATATTGGCCTATAGTTTTCTTTCTTTGTGACATCTTTGTCTGGTTTTGGTATCAGGGTGATGGTGGCCTCGTAGAATGAGTTTGGGAGTGTCCTTCCTCTGCTATATTTTGGAATAGTTTGAGAAGGATAGGTGTTAGCTCTTCTCTAAATGTTTGATAGAATTTGCCTGTGACGCCATCTGGTCCTGGGCTTTTGTTTGTTGGAAAATTTTTAATCACAGTTTCTATTTCAGTGCTTATGATTGGTCTGTTCATATTTTCTATTTCATCCAGGTTTAGTCTCTGTAGGTTGTGCATTTCTAGGAATTTGTCCATTTCTTCCAGGTTGTCCATTTTATTGGCATAGAGTTGCTAGTAGTAATCTCTCATGTTCCTGTGTTTTACTGCAGTGTCTGTTTTTACTTTTCCTTTTTCATTTCTAATTTTATTGACTTGAGTATGCTCCCTCTTTTTCTTTATGAGTCTGGCTAATGGGTTCTCTATTTTGATTATCTTCTCAAAGAACCAGCTTTTAGTTATATTGACCTTTGCTATTGTTTCCTTCATTTCTTTTTCATTTATTTCTGATCTGATTTTTATGATTTCTTTCCTTCTGCTAATTTTGGGGTATTTTTGTTCTTCTTTCTCTAATTGCTTTAGGTGCAAGGTTAAGTTGTGTATTCGAGTTGTTTCCTGTTTCTTAAGGTGGGATTGTATTGCTATAAACTTCCCTCTTAGAACTGCTTTTGCTGCATCCCAAAGGTTTTAGGTCACCGTGTCTCCATTGTCATTTGTTTCTAGATATTGTTTGATTTCCTCTTTGATTTCTTCAGTGATCACTTCGTTATTAAGTAGTGTATTGTTTAGCCTCTATGTGTTTGTGTTTTTTACAGGTCTTTTTCTGTAATTGATATCTAGTCTCATGGCGTTGTGGTCCGAAAAAATACTTGATACAATTTCAATTTTCTTAAATTTACCAAGGCATGTTTTGTAACCCAAGATATGATCCATCCTGGAGAATTTTCCAGGAGGACTTGAGATAAATGTTTATTCTGTTATTTTTGGATGTAATATCCTATAAATATCAGTTAAGTCTGTCGTGTTTAATGTATCATTGAAAGCTTGAGTTTCCTTATTTATTTTCATTTTGGATGATCTGTCCATTGGTGAAAGTGGGGTGTTAAAGTCCCCTACTATGAATGAGTTACTGTCAATTTCCCCTTTTATGGCTGTTAGTATTTGCCTTATATATTGAAGTGCTCCTATGTTGGGTGCATAAATATTTACAGTTCTTATATCTTCTTCTTGGATCAATCCCTTGATCATTATGTAGTGTCCTTCTTTATCTCTTGTAATAGTCTTTATTTTAAAGTCTATTTTGTCTGATATGAAAATTGCTACTCCAGTTTTCTTTTGATTTCTATTTGCATGGAATATCTTTTTCCATCCCCTTACTTTCAATCTGTATGTGTCCCTAGGTCTTAAGTGGGTCTCTTGTAGACAGCATATACATGGGTCTTGTTTTTGTACCCATTCAGCTAGACTGTGTGTTTTGGTGGGAGCATTTAATCCATTTTCATTTAAAGTAATTATCGATATGTATGTTCCTATTCCCATTTTCTTACTTGTTTTGGGTTTTTTACTTTAGGTCTTTTCCTTCTCTTGTATTTCTAGCCTAGAGAAGTTCCTTTAGCATTTGTTGTGAAGGTGGTTCAGTGGTGCTGAACTCTCTCAGCTTTTGCTTGTCTGTAAAGTTTTTTATTTCTCCATCAAAACTAAATGAGATCCTTGCTGGGTAGAGTAATCTTGGTTTTAGGTTTTTCTCCTTCATCACTTTAAATATGTCCTACCACTCCCTTCTGACTTGCAGAGTTTCTGCTGAAAGATCAGCTGTTAACCTTATGGGGATTCCGTTGTGTGTTACTTGTTGTTTTACTGTTGCTGCTTTTAATATGTTTTCTTTGTATTTAATTTTGGATAGTTTTATTAATATGTGTCTTGGTGTGTTTCTCATTGGATTTATCCTGTATGGGACTCTCTATGCTTCCTGGACTTGATTAACTATTTCCTTTCCCATATTAGGGAAGTTTTCAACTTTCAACTCTTCAAATATTTTCTCAGTCCCTTTCTTTGTCTCTTCTTCTTCTGGGACCTCTATAATTCAAACGTTCATGCGTTTAATGTTTTCCTAGGTTCTCTGAGACTGTCCTCAGTTCTTTTCATTCTTTTTTCTTTATTCTGCTCTGCAGTAATTATTTCCACTATTTTATCTTCCAGGTCACTTATCTGTTCCTCTGCATCAGCTATTCTGCTATTGATCCCTTCTAGATTATTTTTAGTTTCATTTATTGTGTTGTTTATCATTGCTTGTTTCCTCTTTAGTTTTTCTAGGTCCTTGTTAAATGTTTCATGCATTTTCTCTATTCTATTTCCAAGATTTTGGATCATCTTTACTATCATTATTTTGAATTCTTTTTCACGTAGACTGCCTATTTCCTCTTCATTTATTAGCTCTGTTGGCTTTTTACCTTGCTCCTTCATCTGCTGTGTGTTTTTTTGTCTTCTCATTTTGCTTATCTCACTGTGTTTGGGGTCTCCTTTTTGCAGGCTGCAGGTTCATAGTTTCTGTTGTTTTTTTTGTCTGTCCCCAGTGGCTAAGGTTGGTTCAGTGGGTTGTGTAAGCTTCCTGGTGGAGGGGACTAGTGCCTGTATTCTGGTGGATCAGGCTGTATCTTGTCTTTCTGGTGGGCAGGCCCACGTCTAGTGGTGTGTTTTGGTGTGTCTGTTGCCTTATTATGATTTTAGGTAGCCTCTTCTAATGGATCAGGGTGAGTTCCTGTCTTGCTAGTTGTTTGGCATAGGATGTGCAGTACTGTAGCTTGCTGGTCGTTGAGTGAAGCTGGGTACTGGTGTTGAGATGGAGATCTCTGGGAGATTTTCGCTGTTTGATATTATGTGGAGCAGGGAGGTCTCTTGTGGACCAGTGTCCTGAAGTTGGCTCTCCCACCTTAGAGGCACAGCACTGACTCCTGGCTCTAGCTCCAAGAGGCTTTCATCCACACAGCTCAAATTAAAAGGGAGAGAAAGTACAAAGAAAGAAAGATGATTAAATAAAATAAATTTAGATAAAATAAATAAAATTATTAAAAATAAAAAATCATTATTAAGAAAAAAGTTTTTTTTAAAGTAAAAAAAAAAAAAACAAATGACAAACAAGAAAAAATAGATGTACATAACCCTAGGACAAATGGTGAAAGTAAAGATATACAGACAAAATCTCACACAGAAGCATACACATACACACTCACGAAAAGAGGATAAGGGGAAAAAATAATATGTCTTGCTCTCAAAGTCCTCCTCCTCAATTTGGGATGATTCGTTGTCTAATCAGGTATTCCACAGACGTAGGGTACATCAAGTTGATTGTGGAGATTTAATCTGCTGCTCCTGGGGCTGCTGGGTGAAATTTCCCTTTCTCTTCTTTGTTAGTGCAGCTCCCAGTGTTCAGCTTTGGATTTGGCCCTGCCTGTGCGTGTAGGTCACCTGAAGGCGTCTGTTCTTCGCTCAGACAGGACGGGCTTAAAGGAGCACCTGATTCGGGGGCTCTGGCTCACTCAGGCCGGGGGGAAGGAAGGGTGCGGATGCGGGGCGAGCCTGCAGCGGTAGAGGCCAGTGGGATATTGCAGCAGCCTGAGGTGCACCATGCGTTCTCCTGGGGAAGTTGTCTCTGGATCACGGGAACCTGGTAGTGGCGGGCAGCACAGGCTCCCCAGAAGGGTGGTGTGGATAGTGACTTGTGCTCGCACACAGGCTTCTTGGTGGCAGCAGCAGCAGCCTTAGCATCTCATGCCCGTCTCTGGGGTCCGCAATGATAGCTGCACCTCGTGCCCATCTCTGGAGTTCTTTTAAGTAGCACTCTTAATCCCCTCCTCGCACACCAGGAAACAAAGAGGGAAGGAAAAGTCTCTTGCCTCTTCGGCATGTCCAGACTTTTTCCCGGACTCCCTCCCAGCTAGCAATGGTGCACTAAACCCTTCAGGCTGTGTTCATGCCGCCAGTCCTCTCCCTGCAATCCGATGGAAGCCAAAGCCTCAGCTCCCAGCCTCTGACCATTCTGGCGTGTGAGCATACAAGCCTCTCGGGCTGGTGAGTGCTGGTCAGCACCAATCTTCTGTGCGGGAATCTCTCCGCTTTCCCTCTGCACCCCTGTTGCTGCACTCTCCTCCATGGCTCTGAAGCATCCCCCCTCCGCCACCCGCAATCTCCGCCCCCGAAGAGGCTTCCTAGTGTGTGGAAACCTTTCCTCCTTCACAGCTCCCTCCCACTGGTGCAGGTCCCAACCTTATTGTTTTGTCTCTGTTTTTTCTTTTGCCCTCCCCAGTTACCTGGGGAGTTTCTTGCCTTTTAGGAGGTCTGAGGTCTTCTGCCAGCCTTCAGTGGGTGTTCTGTAGGAGTTGTTCCATGTGTAGATGTATTTCTGGTGTATCTGTGGGGAGGAAGGTGATCTACGCATCTAAGCTTCCGCCATCTTCCTCAACTCCCCAATTATCTTGTTTTTGACTGACCCTGATCTAACACTAATTCCTGAAGATTTCAAGTTTCATGACAATCTATAGGTTAGGAGGCAGATGCTGAAATGGAATTCAAAGTGTAAGAGGCCTACTGGGTAGGAGTAGTAATAAAGATTCCCTATCCATTGATTCTCATAATTTTACTGATCTAATGGTACCTGAATGCCTGTTGAAGCACAGAATCTCAGGCCCTTTTCAGATGTAATGAAGGGTCAGCCAACATAATGGGGTGTTAAGGAGCAAAGATTTCCTATTAGAGGAGTTCCACATTGGGCAGAAATGGCCAGGCCCTAGTACCTCTGCCATGCTCAGTCACTATCTGGGGTTACTAAGAAGAGGAGGGCCTCAGCTCAAAAACTGAAGTCGATCCTGAAGTTGCTAACTGTTGGAGGCTCTCTGCTAACTTAACTACTAAAGCTGAACAGCAAGTTCTCTCTTGAAGGAAGATCTGAGTGGTGCATTTCCATGGCTGCCCCAGAGGGTAATATACTTGATATTTTTGCCTCATGTTAATTTCAGTGGGTCCTCAAATTCATTCTGTATTTATCAGCTCAGTTCCTGAAAGAGTAAGTGAAGCTAATATCTTTGGTAACTGGTAGAACCTTCTTTTAAGTTCTTTGACTCATTGAGTAAGGGTTAGCGTTAGAAAAACTGAGTGAAAACCAGGGACACACCACTTTTCTATGAAAAGACTAAATCAAAGATGATAGTACCACCTTGCTAGGGGAATTCCAGATATTAGAGTCACTATCAAAGATTTGTGTGACGTCTTCTATTCATTTTTCCAGTTCAGTCATTGCAAAAGTCCAATGGCCATTGACTACTAAGAACTTAACAAAATGATATTTCTGGTTATATTTTCTATTCTGGATTGGATTTCCTCTCTGAACAAAAAAAATTAACTTCCTTAATTTAATATGTAGATAGTAATCTATATAATGCCTTTTTTTTCTGTTCCTATCTACTAGGTGACTATCTGAAGCAATTCACCTTCACCCAAAAGTGTTTATATTATATCTTTACCATTCTACCCAAGGAATATATCATTTATTTTGCTATGTTACACAAATTAGTTTGTCAAAACATTGACTTAGTCTGCTAGAAACTTGATCATCTTACTCTCCTCCAAGGCATCATCTTATGCACCATAATTATTATGGTGTATAACTTTTATGGTGCACATAAAGATGCTATTGTCTTCATTGGTCCTGGTTAACTGGAATTTAGAAAAATGCTAAATATGGGTAAGCACTACTGGGAAATAAATACTGAAGAAAATATTATGATTTGTTCCCTCAGTAAGGGGGTTCTTTATTAGGAAAGTGCTGTGGTATGAGGCATGTGGGATTTCCCTGCAAAGTGAAAGATAAACTGTAGAATCTTGAGCTCCCTACCACTAAGAAGAAGGTACAACACCTGATGGGTGTCTTTGGATTTGGGAGCCAGCATGAACTTTGCATGCATGCCTTTTCCCACTCAGTTAATGTGCAATGGAGAAACTGTTACCTTTTCATGGGTCTGAAAACTCTCAAGCCAGTCCAGGATGAGGCACATGCTTCTCTACCCATTGATTCTCATAATTTTACTGATATAATGGTATTTGAATGTCTATTGAAGCCTGAGACAAAACCAAGTTTTAGGTTGGGGAAAGCTCAAAATGCAGTGGAGCCTCATGGGATTTTAGAGGAAGAACATGACCCTTGTGTATTTAGCTACTTCCCTTTTGAGATATAGCTTCCAGATTGCTACTTGATAATTATGGAGACCAAACTCTTAGTCAAGGAAAACCAGTGAACCATTTGTCTTGAGATGCTAGTCATACACAGAACAGTCTCATTTGCTTAGTCACAAGGTTTGATGTGCTCAACGATAGATGCTCATTAGGTTGAAATAGTTTGTTGAAGATAGCCCCCATAATCTTCAAAGACACAAGTAGGCAACATTAAATAGATTTACCTTAATCCCAGTGTGTATAAACTTGTTATGTTTCTATGCCTTCTCTTTCAAATAACATCTATAGCTTAATGAGGACTTCCCTACAGCCAATTGACCAATGATAAAAGATTCTTCCTTGGTTTACAGATGGCTCTTTCTGATATGCTGGCACCTGCCAGAAATGGACTGTTGCAATGTTACAGCTTTTCAAGAGGTAGCCTTGAACGGTAATTGAGAAGGAATATTCTTCTGTTAGGTAGAACTTTGAACTGTACACTTTATATTCCACCAATCCTGGAGAAGCGTTGTCTGAGGTCAGGGTTTGAATTAATTTGGGTTAAATGGATAACCACTCGACCAGATAGTTAAGGTTTTACTCTAATGTCATATATATAATGTGTATTAGTGGTGGTTTTATTTACTACTTAGAATGGTAGAATTGTGACAAATAACAACTGGGTGGAATCCTGACAAAACTGGAGTAGAAATGAGTACAAGAAATTGAATCACCTGGAGATCATGGAATATGAGAATGACAAGCAGTGTTTGAAATAGTCTCACTGTTGACATCTGGCTGCAATAGTTAGATGTGAATTTAGTTTGTTCTCCATTAAGAAAATGATTAGTTCCTTTTGTGATGTATTCAGGAAACATTAGAAATCTCTCTGGATATATATGTGCAAAACGCTGGGTGTTGTGTGTTAGACAAGCAAAGAATAGAATATGTTAGATTGAAGTTCATAAGTCCAAACTTCTTGCAATGCTTATATCTGTTTTTTTTTTGAGGAAATAAGCTCTAATAAATTCTTCCTGAAGTGTCTTAATGTGAAACTCTGGACTGTGGAAGTGCTTAAGATAAGTAAACTGAGTAGTAGAGTGACATTACTAAGGCCACACGGCTTTTGGTGTGACCTACAGATGCTCTGTTGAGTGCACTTCCCCTCTCCTTTCTCGCATCATTCACTCTCCTTCTGTGGAGCCCTCGAAATAGACCCCTTTTAGATCTACTACTACAGGAAGTATAGTTGACCAAGGGCCCCAGCTGCAGCACTCTGAAATACACTGTTACATTTGCACTGAGACCATGCCTCCCGTGGACTGCTCTTGACATGTGACTGAACATGGCAGAGAAATTAAGGTAGGCACATTCTTAAGAGACATAGGACTTCTCTGAAGGGTGATTTGGGTTTGTGGGCTTCAAAATGGTCTTGGTGAAACTTCCTTAGACTGTAAAGTGGTCCAGAATGCTTCCACCCAACTTTCTTTCCCTCTTTCTTTTACTCAAGGCCTGATAGCTCTCCCAGTCTTTCCTAGCTCCCTTCCCATTTTCTCTTATGAATATTTCCTTTAATAAAATCATTGTATGTTTATCCATATCTTGGCATCCAGTTCTCAGAGGACGTAGACTTAACACACCTTTCTTTCCCATTCCTTCCTTTCCATTTATTCCTGAACAATTCAGTCCTAAAGCCATTAGGTAAGAATCCGTGATGTCAGAGGTAGGGGACTAATGATCCACAGCAAGGTGTCATAGGCCAAGCATAACGAAGAAGATGTCTATAGGAGGAGCGGTGGCCCAGTGTGGGGAGTCAGAATGCAAACAGAGCAAGGAAGGCAACCTCACAGAGGGGTAGCCTGCTGTGGAGTATCACAGTCAAATCAGAGTAAAGAAGGCATCCCTGCATTAAAATAGCCTTGCAGAGGAGTAAGACCAAGCTGAGCAAGAAAAACATCCTTGCTAAAGGGCAGTCTGGTGAGGTGTGTCAGCCCAAGCAGGATGAGGAAGGTGTACACATGGAAAATAAGCCTGACATGGGTATTCAGAGCCTCAGCAAGGTGAGAAAAGCATCTCTTCAGAGAGATGGCCTGGCACAGGATGTCACAGCTTGAGTAAGATGAGGAAGGCATCCATGTGAGTGAAAGAGGACTATGTTTGACTCAGAATTGGGACTCAGAATGGGAACAGGGAGAAGACAGTATCTGCGAGGGGGAAGGATGTGGCTGTATAATTGGGATATTGCTTATTAATCAAGTAAGTAAGTATATTAAGTATAATTAAAGCCAGGTTTCTCACTGTCAGAGAAGGATATTGCAAATGCAGAAATGGAGAAAATTAGAATGAAAACTGTTCATTCTAATGGTTTTGGATTGGAATTGGAAGTATTGGTATTAGCTCATGGTTTTCAATATACGTTGATAGACATAGAAATAAATATAGATGTAAATATGTTTGCATCATTATCTATCTATCAGCAGTCATCTATCTATTATCTATTCCCTTGTTCTGTATACTAAAAGCAGCCACACATTTATATTAATGAGTTCACTTAACACCTAGATTTTGGCCTCTAAATACCAATCTCCAAAAAGAATGAGGGTTCCTTGGAGAAATGGCTGATTCCAGGATGGTGGCAGAAAAAATACTGGATGATTCTGGAACAACTTAGGCCAGAGATCCAGGAAGTACAAAAGAATGATGGGGACATGCTGAAAGGATGTCAGCTTTTAAGGGGATCTCACTGACTAAATGAAGGACATTTTGTGCATAAAATTAAATAATGATAATAATAGATTATAAATCATTCATTAAAACCAGAAACTATGTATCCTTATATAAATAAATAAGTGGAAAAAATTTTGATGGGAACAGAATACTTAAATGAGACAAATCAAATTTGTGTGCCATTTGATAGGATGCAGTGATAAGTACCCAACATCCTGTGATATATCTGCTGGAGATGCATAACCTGAATCTAATTATGAGTAAAAATCAGATAAATCCACATTTAAAGACATAAAAAAAAACTCTTATAATTTTCAGAAGAGTCAAGGTCTTGAAATTCAAAGAAAGCCTAAGGGACTGATCCTGGTTGAAGGAGACTAAAGTATCCTGGCATATAAATGCAACATGTGATTCTAAACTGGATCCTCTGCCATAAGGAACATTATTGAGACATTTGGAGGAACTTGAATAGGGTCCAGTAGTTCCCTGATTTTGATGGATGCATTGTGATTATAGGTGAATGTCCTTGTTTATAGGAAATACACACTAAATTATTGAAGGGTGGTGGTGCATCTGGTCAGTAACTTATTCTTTAATGTTCCAGAAATAAAAATGTTCTCTACTGTACTTATACTATTTTTCTAAGTATGTGATTGTTTCAAAATGGAAATATAGATTTCTTGTGCCCCATCCCTAGAAATTCTTATTTAATATCAGGGTCTGGCTTCAGAATTTGTCTTTTTAACTAGTTCTCTAGGAGATTTTGATGCACATCAAACCTGAGAGTTATTGCAATCAAGAAAATTGTCTTAGCAACGAGTTAGACAGAAGCAGCAAATGTGACTTGATTTCTTTGCTGTGATTGTATTAAATCATGATTGGATGCCATGCCTTAGGACTTTGCTGTATTTTAGAGAGAAAATATTCTTCCAGAATTCTTGTAGTAACAGGGATCACTCGATATTTGTCCAAAACTATTTTACATTGTAATAACACAATAAGGACCTAAGCAGATCTTTTTTTGTCTATGTGAATACTTCATTTATTGTTAGTTTTAAGAGTTATTTGTTATAAGAAATGGAGCAAAATGATTACCAGTTACTACCAGAGTGCCCTTTCATGACCACCTTAATCGTTTACATTGTTTCTTCAACTAGATTGTAAGCTCTAGGCATGTATGAATGGGTTTCTTTTTCTCACCATTATATCCACTATTGCCTGGTACAGTACATGTCCCATGGTTGATGCTCAATTGTATGTTGAAGAAAATGAATGAATGCCATAGCTCCCTCAGGTTTTCTGCAGTAACTCTCTCCTTCTCAATGAAACATTGCCATCAGGATACTGATGTTTATTCATTCATTGGTTGGAATAATTTTATTCCATATAAAATGTTTAGCTTTTTAAATCATAAAGACAACCAAAACCATCAGATTAAAGTTGGAACTTAGGTAAAAACAATAGCTATTTTGGTTTGGTCTTATTCATGATTTTTTGTCTCACCAACGTAATGTAGTTGGAATAAACTTTAATGTGTATAATATGTAAGTATATATACATATATTTTGACTTATATTCATTAAAAATATAAATATTTGCTCAATACCTGTTTAATGAAAAGTGATAAACAGTGCTCTTCTAGAGGTATGTTAACCATAGTGGGACCGCTGAAGTTCTTGGAGACCCCAAAAGAAGAAGTCAGCCCATCTACACCCAGAGAGCACCAATGAGATTATTTCGAGTTTGGTGAACTGGGAAGAGAGGCATTTAGCAAAGTTATAGCTGTGGACCCATGCATTACAGAATCTTGGGATGTAATGGAAGTTTGTGTTTCTCAGAAATCCTGAGGTCATTAAGCCTTGGTCACACACAACTAGATTGAAAAATCAATTCCTCAAGATTTGAAGTAATGCCATCAAACTTGCTTGACAATTTTTAAAATGACTGGACTATTTTGGGTGGGGTGTTATTGCTTAAGCTTTCAAACACTCAAAGAGTTAACTCTTATTATTTGCTTGCATTAAGGATACCTGAAGTAGGGATGTTTGAACACTAAGCAAAGGTTTTCTAAAAGAAATTTAGAAAGAAAACAACATTTGAATGCAGGTGACACCATTTATTGAAATGTGAATTTACAAATGAAGTTTGTAAAGCAAAAGACAAATTTGGATTCAGAAACAAATAGGTTCCTTTCACTACTGTGCCAAATATATATATTTTTTGCAAATTGATATGTTAGATAAAATTTTTTTATCATTTTTGCAATGCACCTTACACATCATTGTAATGTATTGGAAAATATATGCCTAATGAGGACAACATAGTGACATTTACCATCAACAAGTTTTATCAGACACAAAATATTAACAAGGTAATCTGGCAGGTATATGATAGGAAAAAATGGCATCAATTACAATCAGTATCACAATTTATTTGAAGAGAAACAATGAACACTTACAGCTTACATAACCTAGAGTATAAGTCTCAACATGGTACAAATACGAAATTGAAAAATTTAGGACAAACAGTATATTATTCAGGAGTTGAAATTTAGTTTTAAAGATACAAGAGAGGAATTAATTAATTCCTATTTTTATAGCATCAAACATTTCTAGTGTTCTAGTTTATAAGGTTTCTAATCAAGTCTGTGTTTGAGAGAAGAGTTCACTTTCTAAAAATCTTTAATTTTGATGAGATTTTGTGTATAAATAAAACACTTGGAACACATAGAACCAACCACAATTTTCACTGGAGATTAACTGTCCTTTCTATTTTAATTCATAATTGATTAGGACACAAAAGTCAACATTTGGCATATCTATTCCCTGGCTTGCCACCTTAGCAAGACAAAGGTTAAGAACAACAAGTTTATATTATGAATGCAGATGAAGTTATATTGGAAGGAATTATTTGGGAGAAATTATTTTCTAGCAAAATATAAAATAATACTTTTAAGTTGGTTAAGAAAAAATACATTGCATTGTCAAAACTGTCAATGATTGAACATAAGTGCTAATAGTAGTGTATGTACATTTCTCTCCAGATCCCCTTGTCTCTCTGTCATTCACATGTGTGTGTGCACACACAAACCTACACATACATGCCCGCAGAAAAAGATCCAAAAATGAAAATGTCCACATTGACACTACTCTTGGACAAAAGGTCATGGAATAAGAGCAGCAGCTGCATCATCAGGTATAGAAATAATTTTGGTTTCGTCTGTTTTTGAAAATAGTCCTAATGAATGTTTGGTGCATTTTGCTACAGAAATAAGATTAATTTGGTAGTTTAGCTTTTAAATGGTCATAACGCTTTGTACTAGTCTTTATTAAAATTTTAAGTTAGTAAGGTATTAAAATACCTGTCGAGAGCTTCACAAGCTTAGGATAACCTCATAGACTGAGCAGCAGGAGTTCTGTAGTCCAGTGCTGTGATAGTTCAACCCCTGAATAAATAAATGCATCACATCAATCTACACCACACTTTATTTAAAGATACAATACAGTCCAAGATACACATATCACAAATACATTAAAATATCACCTTGAACGATACACTGTTTGAACATATCACAGTAGATACTTAATAAATGAGACAGCACGCAACAATGGCCAGCAATTAATAGCAATATACATTTTGAAAAATGTAATACAGCATCAATGTAAAATATTTCACAATACCAGTGTACTTTACTGTCTTCCTTTTCTCTGAAAATAAAACCAATTGAAATGCTTCATTTTCAAAAGGTGGAAAATTTTAATTCATAATGAATGCTAAAATCATAAGCATTGCATCAGTTCTCACTGATTATCTTGGAGCTGAGCTGTTATTTTTTTCTCCAAGTTAAAACAGATTGTTCTCTAATCACTGGTAATAAATGTAGTGAAAGAGAAATATGGAGTTACTTACTTGAACATATTGGACATAGTCAAAACAAGCTGAACACTCAGTTTGAGAGCTTGATGGGTTTATAGGTTTGAGAAGGTGTAATGTGTAAAGGTGTTATTATCAAATTTTAACAATAATGGGTATTTCCAAATCAATTATGCTTTTTAGTTAGTTTTTCTTCTTCATAGACTTTTGAAACCCTCCAAGTACTTCACATGTATTAGCATTAACTCTTATTATACTGTACTGAAACGTTAGGTTTAAGAAATGAACTTTGAACATTATAATTCTGCAACTTTAAAATTATCAAATTTATGTGTATTTATTTTTAAATGACTAGATGCATTTCTGGAGGAATTATCAAAATTAGTTTATATCTTCAAGATTCTTGGGCTCTGCGGGACAAATTGTTAATATGATGTTTCTAACACTGTTTAGTATTATATTAGCTATAGTCTTGAATGTCACTGCATTTTTTAAAGTGAATTTTATTTTGAAGATGATCTTTTAATTTTATTATATGTATAAGAATAGAGAACTTGGTTTCTAGATGGATACTAATTGCATAAGATAATGAAATTTACTAGAGGTGAATCAGCTTTAAAAATAAACGTTCAAAATATTACTTTTTAATAGCAAAAATATGCTCTAGGTAAATTCACAAAGTGCATATTTTATCTTTTTTTCATTAACTTATCTTACAACTAAAATTAAGAAATTGGTGAAGTACAATATATCTGTTCATTTATCCAAAGATCCTAAAATGAGTACTTGTTTTAAGTGAAAGGTAGTTTATAATATATGAAAAAAGGAAAAAAGAAAACTTCAAGTCTTTTGAAAGTCATTTAAAAATAAAACAGACAAGGGCTTGAAATGTTGTTTATATGGTTTTATAATCTTTGAAAGTCTGATATAAACCAGTCTATTTTCCATATTAAGGATGTCTTTGGGGGTACATGGTATTCAGGTCCCTACATTTTGACAAAATCATTTTGACTTAGCTGCTTTGATATCGTGGATGTCATAATTTGGGATATCTTGACATAATCTGGAAAAAAATCCAACTTTGGGATTTTAATTTAATAAATCAATAAAGGTATGAAATAAATATCTTTAATTCATTCATGATGCTCATATTAGTCTTTATTCTGTCCTTATCTCTGAAGGTCAAGATTGAGGAAGAGTTTAAGATTAGTGTTAGGGTGGAATCGAAGGGTCTATGATAGGGTGATGCTTGGGATGGGTGAGGTCAAAGGTGGAGTTAGGGTTGGGATGAGGCTCAGGAATAGGCTAAGGGAAAGAATGATGATAGGAAATGGGGTGCAGTACATAATAGAGTAGAGATCAGGGACAGGGTGTGAACTTGGAATGGTATGGGAGGAGAAAAATAAGTGGGGAAAGAGATGGGGAAAAATATCCAGAATGAGGTAGGGTTGGGTAAGGACAAGGGAGAGATGAAGTGGGAATGAGGTGTGGAAGGTATGGAGAAGAGGTCAAGCATAAGGTAAAGAGAGGGGTGGGACAAGGTGAAGGATGGATTGGAATAAGGTTTGGGATGAAGAACATGTACAAGAAGTGAAAATTTGGGAATCAGGGAATAGTATAACATTTAGAGATATAAATGATAAAATTGAATTATTTTAAGACTTATTTGTTCATATTAATAAGAAAATAACTTTCAAAAGAGCAAAAAAAGCAAACAAAATTACCTTCAAAATAATATTTTTAAGAAGATATCATTTACCTTAAAAGCTACAATTTTATTCTAATTTTTATTTTTCTCTTCTTTCTTCCTTTCACTTTCCACTCGATTGTCACTCACGTCAGTGAGTATCTCTAGTCTTGAGATATGTAAAAGGCACATGTACTTTACACCCTATGACCTATTAAAAGCACTTTGCTATATTTTGAATTTTCACTTCTAAAGCACACTTAAAATATAATCATTAGATGGAAAATGTCACATGCAATTAATTAAACTTTCTTCCTAGTTAATGGATTTTAGAATAAATAATGCATACTGCCTATATTTACTTCATCTTTAAATAGAGATACCATTGTACATTAATTTACTATTATATTAATCATCAAAAACAATTACCCTTGTTTGGTTTTTCTTTTGGTTAAATTTTTTTCTATAGTTGTATGTTTTAATATTATAATTGCTCTTGATACTGTGGTTTTCTGAAATAAATTTTCACTACATGTATAAATCCTCAATTCTCTATTTTACTATTTAATTATGGACATAATTTGGCCTCAATTTAGAATTCAAGATCATTTTTCATTGTTAGTCAAAATTCAGTTTTCTTAGGTTGTTCTTAATATAAAAGTTATTTTATTTATAAGCTCATTTTTTTTCACCAGGTGGTCACAGTGACTTGTTAGTTGGACAGTAGTAATTGTTTTATATACTATGTCTCACTTCTGGTAAATTTCAACTTTAAATAACAGAAGAAGCTCAAATCAATATAAAAATGAATAATTTTATTTTATATGATTTTTAAACTTATTGTTACTATCCCATACAAAGGAGATTAAGGGTATTAAAACTTCTAATAATAGATCGATTCAAAGATTTATGAAAAAAGATATTTTATAAACTGTTGAAGTCCCTATGGTCCAAGGTACCAATTATGCTTATGGATGAATGATTTCTCTACTCAGAATCCTTCAAAAATATTGTGAATTCAATTAAATGCCTTGCAAATATTTTTGTAACACCATGCTGGTTAAAATGAAGGTGGCAGTTATGTGATTTGAATACCATACTTTTGTTGGTTCTTAGAGGGGTGTTTTTGTGAAAATTTTCCCTTTGCTCCATTTTAGTAACTGTTGAAAACATGCTTTCATTTGGTTAATTTTTAAAAACTTAAGCAGAGATAAATGAAACTTTATTTGGTAAGGAAAACTTTTTTATTTTTCAAATCAGAATTGCTAGGTAACTAATTTGTGAATTAAAAATCACTTGGATTTGTCTGAATGTACATTGCTCAGTTTAATTTAAAAATGAAAATCAATTTGATATAATTCCCTAACTAGTGGATTGGATGTTAAAAAAAATCTGTAAAGTTAGAAAAATTAATCTGCTATTCACACTGAGAAGAGCACACTTCACACTTTTCTAGAACCTTGGAAGGAAATGATATGGCTAATTAGGGATGTTAAGCTAACTATATATTACTGTTTTTTAATCAACTCTTATTTCTTGTACAGAACAATATGCAGGGAAATTTTAGAGTTATTTCCCCTACTTTATGCCATCATCAATTTTAGCATGTAATTTTCTTCTTATTTTACAGGGGATATATTAAAATATAGAAGTATACATGTAAATTTAACCTATCTTTTATTTGGTAAGAGCGAGAGAGCTACAAATGGCTTATTTTCTTTCTTCAACAGTATGCATTTAGATTTACAATTTTAACTTTTTTTCATGAAAACCTCAAATTCAATTGGTGAAATTTGTGACAAAGTTTTCTTATTCAATATATCGCATACTCTTTACTCTCTTTTTGTTGACTTATGATGATTACTGAGTGACTTTAGATAACTTACTTGATATGTATAACCCTAAGACATGGCACAACCTTTGAATGTAGATAACAACGTGTCACTGAAACTTTTGCATTGCTCAGTTTTGAACTAACAACATTTAGCAGAATAAAACCAATGCTATAAGTAACTTTCTCTACCAATTTGATAATTATTTTCTTAGACTGTCTTCAAATTTGACTCTTTACCTAACTTAGTTTCATTCAATTTCTTAAAATTTTACAAAGAAGAAGCTGCTGGCTATTTACATATAATTTTTATATTTAAATTTTAAGTCACTAAACATAATACCCAAAATTATATGAACATAAGCATGAGGAATAACACTCACATAGCAAGTATATTTTTTGTTGTTCTTGATGGTAGTGTGGTGATGTTTTGTTTTGTTTCAGTGACCATGTTTAATTGTGTATCAGTGTTATATATAGTTGAGTGTAATGGGGTTTTTTTTGTTGCCTTTCTTTTCACTTGCTGTTAGGTAAATGTTAGTTCTCAGTAAGTCATCTCTCAGTTTCCACCTTACTCTTTTTGCACTCACAAGGTGGGTTCCCTTTGAAGGCTGAAATGCAATAGTTCTGTTTCACAAAATCAGTGTTACAAGAGAGCATATAGAGTAGACTTCTGGTTAAACAAGGTGAACTGTCAGTTTGGTTTTTTCTCAGTCAGAGGTTGGCAGTCGCTGAAGTATGGCAGCCTGTATTCTTCCATTACTTCTGTAGTTTTGCCACCCCATTCAAGATTCAGGTTACTCAAGTAACCTGAATGGTACCCCTGACTGTGGGCTCTAAGAAGTAGGAGAAAGAAATCTCACTACTTTTCCTTTTCTTCTGAGGACTGTGTCCTGGTTCAGTAACCACGCTGAACCAGCAGAGAGTGAAAGAGGGAGGCTAGCCAGCCTCTTTACCTCTTTCCTCAAAGGCCAAATGGAACTTGTGAGTAGGCAAGAGTTTTCCTTCAGACCACATATTGCCACCCCTTCCACTATGTGGTAAGGCATACAATAAGGGGTTAGGTGGTACCCATAATTAAATTGCCCTAGGTTTTGTAAAAACAACATCTATCTTTATTCAGGGAAGTTGAAAATTTAAATGTACAAATTGAGTAGTGGCCCATATGCCCTAAAACTTTGGACAAAATTTATATTATGTATGAATATAAAGTAATTAGATTATTTTCCCCATGTAGTTTATGGAGTGAGTCTCATTACCTTATACACCTTATCTTAAGAGAGTTATGAAATAAATGTTTTGGAAAATCAAATTTTATAGATAACTATGGTTGTGTGACTTGAATACTATACTGATCATATGTGACAATTAAAAGTGGTCCTCTTTTTTCTGAGAAAGGCATCCTATTCAGTAATTTAGTAAAATATTTCACTAATTTCTCACTTCTGTCTTGCATTTTTTATGCCAAACTAATTTAGTAGCTGGGAAGAATAAGCAAAATTAATTTCCTAAAAAAAATACTGTTTTAACATGCAATAGTTTAGGCATCCTGTCATGCTGTTAGTGTTGTCTTACCCATATTATTTACATCTCAACCATGTATACTATTTACACTTCTACAGTTTTGCCTCCTTGTATTTTTAAGGCTTCCAGTAAATATTTACAATTTTGTCAAATATGTGTCACAAAAATAAATATGCATGTTTAAGCATTCTTGTTAGTGAGCTTTCTTCATAGGTTCTATCAGAAATGCATTGTATTCAAGAATCTTCTGCCAAATCTTCCGGTTCCTTAATGTTCAGTCAATAAACTTCTTGGACATTAAGCTGGACTCATCCAGATAACTTGATAACTATGAGATCACTTTCATTTGTCCATCAAAATATCCAAGAAAACCTGAAGTTTGGGGAACTATGAGATGTAAAATATTATTTGGAGGTTAGTTGTTATTTTGTTTCGTGATAAAGACACTGTATCTCTTTACTAAATAGAAACCTAGGCTTGATGAAGTAAGTGTTTTACTTCTCCACAACTCATCCCCTCCAGCCATATTATTCCACTGGTTAAGAGAGGGTTGCCATTCAGAATAAACTAGTAAGTACACTCCAATCTAATTCCAAAATTTCTGATAAAAGACATCCATAATAAATGTATTAATATGATTATTTATACATTCTGAATTTAGATTTTTCTTTTATTATTTTGGATTGTAAGATTTGATACAGCTATGTTTTGATGTTTATTGTCTTGGTGTGTTCCTTTAACTATTAGAACCACTTTGTAAGGTGTTAATTTTTATAATCTGTGTTCACCTATCTTTGAGAGCTCAGCAAGTGGAGAGGATACAATACGTCTGGAAGTTCCAAGATTATTCCTGAGAGTTTCAACATTACCAATGGGAATTCCAACACTACTTCTCCTGGGAAGTCCACCATTGCCTCTAGGAACTTCAAAATTACCAATGGGGACACAATCTCTGCCTCTGGGAATTCCAGAATTATCCAAAGGAACAGTAGTATTATCCATGGGGATCCTAACATTATTCATGGAAGCCCCAATATTACTCATGGGGACTCCACCCTTGCTCCTGGGAATCCAAGCATTATCCATGGAAACCCCAACATTGCCCATGGGAACTCCAACATTAACCTTGGGGATGATGACATTATTCCTGGGAACTCTAACATTGCCCCTGGGAAGTCTGGTATTATCTCCAGGAATTCCAATTTTATCCCTCATTGCAGAAGAATTCTCAAAACTTGGATCGATAGGAAGATGTTCTCCAGAAGGTGACAAAATGGCCTTTTGCCAAGCTGCTTTGATGCTGTCACTTTCCTTTGCGTTTTCTAAAACAGAAAATCAAAAGTTTTTTTTAATGATCGAAGATTGACTTTCGTTTCAAGAAAAAAATTCTATGAGTAAGAATGAGAGACTAATAATTCCAAATTTTATCTCAGTCTAATTGTTTTAACAATTTAAAATTACACAGCAGTAGTATCACAGTATGTAAACTTTTGTTTAGCAAAATATCTTGATAAGCTGTTTTGGGTGTAAAAGATGGACAGAAAAAAATAAAAATCTGGCTAAATAGTCCCACACAATGACCAGGAATCGGGTAATGGAAAATATAAGAGGGAGTGGAAGGAGAGGAAGAGAGAGGCTAAGTAACATTGTGATGGGAGGTGGACTACAGAAGGATGTTAGCCAATGAGAAATTACAGTGGTAGGTAGCTGAAAGGCTTTTAGGAACAAAGACATTTAGTATTCAATTTTATTTCTTTTGCAGTATGAGAAATTAATGAGATTAAGAATTCAGTAGTAACATGAAATCAGAGAGGGGTAACCATGAGGATGGAAGCACATAAGTATTTGCAGGAATCTTGAGGAGGGGATTGGATGTGAGATTGAGATTGATCCAATTTTAAGATGAAGTGATCCAAGCTGATTTGGGGTTATACTTGGATTTCAGTTGTTGTTAAAGAATCTCTCAGAGTCCTAAATATGTGTAGAAAAAGAAACAAATTATATAATGGTCAGATTATGATTTCCAGACAAAGTTTAGGCTAGATTCCAGATACTGGAACTACCTTCGATAGTTTGGTGGGGCTACTTCAACGAGAGGTTTCTAACTGATGACACCATTTTCAGGAAATTATGTGGGTAGGCTACTAACATGAGTTAAATTAAAAATTCCTAATACTATATGGTATCTATAGTAGCATTGTTTATATGTTTAAATAGTTGTAATGATAAAAACAAAAATGTTACCTTATATTTAATAGCAAAGATCAATCTAGGATTTTAAAATACATTATAAATACACATAAAATACATTCTAAATACTTCTATTAATATTACTTTTAAGCAGGCACAGGCTATAATATTAATCATTCATTTGTCAATTAATATTTTCTAGCCACTGGGGTGCACACATGCAGGAGGAAATGGAGAGATTCTCATCCTCCTCCTCCCTCTCTTCTGCTGCTCCCCTTCTTCCTCTTCATCCTTCTCCTCCTCCTCTTCCTCCTCCCCATCCTTCTTCTTCTTTTTTTTTTTTCTTCTTCTTTAAACAGCAGGATCAGGTCCATTATCCTATTAATTTTCTAATCTAAGCCCCTATTATTTAGTTACTGGGTGATAGGTGTGCAGGGTAAAATGTTCTATTCTATTGGTTAAAAACCATGATACAATGTAATTCTCTGAAGATTACCCACCTAACTGGAAGTTGTTTTTAGAAGAGAATATTTTATTAAAATTTCTAAAGTTATAACCAGTCTGTATATTTAAGAGTTTACTTTCATATGGTTAATACTGGTATCTGATTGAATTTATACAACTTAATGTCAGACTGTAAACACCAAATATAAGGCTTAAATTATAAGATGGTATCCAATTTTTTAGAATAAGCTAATGTTTTATCGAAAGAAATAGATTTCCAGGTGTTGAGTTTGAAAATAAATTCACTGATGAAAATCTATTTGTCTGGAAAATTATATGTGATTTATAAAAACAGTCACAGCAAGTTCAAAAATCTTACCTCTTGTAAGCAAATTATGATCACTTGGGAAGAAGAAGCATGTCTCCTCTGGGTTTAATGTTAACTGAGGTGCATTGACTTTTTGGCTTCTGCCATCACTGTATGGTGGCAAGCTGTGGCTGTGCTGCTTCTGGAGCTTAGGACGCTGGGGAAGCAATGGGAAAGGTCCTTGCAAAGCATGGAGATGGTGACCCCTGAGTGAGGTGGTTGTTCGATTCTCCTCTGGTGGCAGCTGGAGGTAGCCAATTTCTCTTTCGTCTGTAGTAGTAGTTTGGAGTATGTGGAGTCTTTCACTGTTCAGTGGTGCCTCTAAGAGCTCTTCCCAGGAACGCTGGAAGATGGGTCTTTCTCTAAAAGGATACATGCTTCTTGCTACCTCCAGGTCATCACTTCCTGGGGACTCTGCATTTTCTGAAGATTCCAGCCACAGATTTCTTGGGCGACTGTTTTCTGAGGATGGTGAACATTTATTTATTAAAACCTACAGGTGTATAAGCCCAGTGAATTTCAAAGTTGGAATTTCTGTATCATCTAGCTCCTCATTTCCAGGCACACCAGCAACAAGTATTGTGGTGACTTTCTCCCTTTTCTCTGGACTGGCAATTCCTGTAACTTCTAAAAGTTGAGATTCTGGTACCCTTGGAGATTTAACTGACATTTTCTCTAGGCGAAGAAGCCCTGAAGGTTTTGGTATTATAAGGATAATGCTCTCTAACTCTTTATTTACTGGGGTGGGGGAGGTGGTCAACATCACCACCTGATTTATAATCCCCAAGTCCCTCTGATGGGTACCTTCTCTGGTGTGTTGATGGGAGGCCATCGTTGATTTCTGTTGTTTTTGTCTTCTGGCCTCTTCCCAAACTCCTGGATCAATAGGACGAAAATAGATGAACTCATCAGAAACGTCTTGAGCACGTCTGTATTGGAAGGTTGGACTCGCAGAAACAATCTGAAAGAAAATTCAAGTTCAAAACATTACATAATACAATAAAAGCCCATGTGATTAAACCATTAATTTAAAAAATCAGACTATGAACTTTTTTTGCTATCCAGAAATAAATACAGTTCATTGCATTACATTAACACATTTACTACCCTTGTCTTATTTTTGACACATACTATCCTAGATCTGTAAGTCTAGACACTGTAAACATACTCAGATTACTCCAAATCTTTGAGAAATATAAGGAATCCCCTAAAGACTTTTTTCCTTCAAGGGATACATTATTCTAGTCTAGTGTTTCCCAAAGTGTTTCCTAGCACCTTAGTCTCATCAATGGCTCCAACACACACACACACACACACACACACACACACACACAGAGGATTCCATGGATAATAATAATTTAGAAAACAGTATATATTCTGTCTTACAACTTCATAATGTAGAGGAGCCTATTAAAGGCTGAGAAGTTTGTTTTATTAATATATAACTCACTGTATTAACCATGTCTTATATTTTCTGTATTCTGATGCTTTGATATCTGGGGCCTTGCTGACTCTGGAGGGACTGCCCCTTACAGGGTTAGTCAATTCCTAGAAATAGTATACAACTCATCCATAAACAAGCCTTTCATACAAAAACCAAACAATTTAGATCCCACACTCAACCACCTCTTTTATCAGGCTCTCACACTCTGGGCCACTATCTACCTACCTTAATCACCCCAGGGCCAGGTATCATATAACTAGGGACAACTCCTAGGTCCCAGGGCCTGCTAAAATTATACAAATTAGCCAATTCTAAACCTGCATACCCTGGCTTGCTTGTTTCTTCCTGTGGAAACCACAGTGAAGCCCCCATTACAAGGGTGCCCTTCTTGGAATCTGTAAGTATAACAAACTATCTTTTCAATGGCAATTATCTCCTGATCTGTTGGCCTTATCATACCTAAATAATAAACTTTCCTCCAATAAACTTTCTTTTTTCTCTTGATGACTTCCCTGTCCCACACTCCCTTCTATAAAAGCCTTCCACTTTGTACAACCCCTTTGAGTATCTGCTTGCTAGATGAGATGCTGCCTGATTCATGAATTGTTTAATACAGCCAATTAAATGTTCAAATTATTCAGTTTATTTTGTTTTTTAACAGATTTGTGGTAGCCAATTAATTAAAACAGTTGGCACAGTGATCAGAGTGGTTTGGCCTCATACTGGAATGATATGTCATTAGACTCTTCTTGACTTACTGACTGGTTCTATCAGACTGCCTGGGACAGTGACTCTGCTTGCTAGCATGTTCTTGTGCTATGGCTCTGATTTCTATTCCATTTATTGGGTGTTGCCATGAGTTTCCAACCTAAATTTGGAATTCAAAAGCTGAGTCATCCCCAAGTCCTGGGCTGAGCTTAGTCAATTGCCTAGATACCTGGACAGTGCTCCTGAGGGAACTCTCTTATATAGTTTAGCTAAGCTTATGAAAGGCTCCTCTGAGGTATAACATCCCTCCAAGTATTGTGAGATGGGCCTGATTAGTCGACCAGGCAACAATGACAAGTAGTAGAGCAAATTAGTTGCTATTTTCCTATATGTTTCAGCCTGACCTGTTGGGTGGAAGGAAAGTGCTCTTCAGAGGTGCTTGTGTGTTGTGAGGGACACACAGAGTCAGTGTGAGGACATTCACCTCAGGGACCATGACATGGCACCCCAAAAAGGTGTCATTCTGGAAGTAAACTCTTGTGTTGCTGCATGCCTTGCTGCTGTTGCAATTTGTCCTCTGACCAGTAAGGCACAAGGATACTTGTCACCCTTGGATACAAGTGGCATATGCATAAAGAAAAAGGAAAAGGGGAAGGGACACTTTATTCCTGCCCCACCTAAAACCGTCAAGGAGGTTATGCAACTGATTCAATGTATAAAATGCTTTATTGAGCACTGCTGCTTACTAGCATGCCTAGGGCCTTATGCTCAAAATCCAGAGACTCAAAAATACTGGTAAGGTCACTGTTACTCTCTTGGAAGTGGATCGAAGCACCTCAGAGGTCAATTAGGACCCCTTAGAGAGGGAGGCTTTTATCTATGTACAGGTCCACTCAGGGCTACCAGAAGTTTATCTAATAAACACCAAAAGATAAAAAATTGGGGGACAGACAGAAGACAAAAGTAAAAAAAGAGAGAAGAAAAGAAAGAAATTTCATCCTCCTAGAGATAAAAGCTATTCTAAAAGATTTTGTTAAAAAAGACAATGAAAAGGGACTAATACTTCAGACAGGGGGCTAACTTTGCTATAGCTCTCTGGATTCAAATCCCAATCCCTGGGAAGTGGACTGGGAAAACCTGAAACAAGAAATGACTGCCTAGAGGCAGGCCACTGGGCCCCTTCTCTCTCTCCCTTTTTCCTGTAACCACCTAGAAAGTCTACTCTATGAGTTAATAGCCAAAGACAGAAACTATAAACTGCAGATGTAAGCAACAAGAAACCCCATTTTAAAAGAAGAATAAGAAGAAAAATAAACAGAAAACCAAAAAAAATACCACAAAAAACAAAACCAACCTATATAAAGGCATACAAAATAAAAGGTAAATAAATAAATAATATATAAATATGTATTTTTAATATATTTTAACATTTATATATTAAATTACTTGTATGTGTGTCTATCTACCAACGTATCTAGTTATATATATGAGGGTCCATAATTTGATCCAACTGGAAACCCAAAATTTACTAAAAGGAATTATATTAAAAAATTTTAAAAACTTATGTAGAAGTATATGCTTACATAGAAGTGAAATGAATGGCAGCAATGATACAGGGGATGGGAGGCAGTTGGTTCATCTATTTTGTTATTATAAGGTACTTAACACTACCCGTGAAGTGGTATAGTGTTATTTGAAAATGGAAGTGGATTAGCTGTGAAAGTGTTGCAAAGTCTAGGGCAACCACTAAAAAAAGCTAAGAAAGAAGAGAAAAAAATCATATAAAATGCTCCATTAAAACCACAAAAGGCAGAGAAAGAAATAAGGACAAAGAACAAGGGCAACAAATAGAGAACAGTGACAAACATGGTGCATATTAACCCAACTATATCAATAATCATTTTGAACCTCAATGGTCTAGATGCACCAATTAAAAGACAGAGATTGTTAAAGTGGACCAAAAAGCAAGACCCGCATATAAGCTGTCTACAAAAAACTCACTTTAAAGACAAATATAGATTAAAAGTAAATGGTTGGAGAAAAAATACCATACTAACACTAATTAAAAGAAAGCAGGAGTAGCTATATTAATTTCAGACAGAACAGACTTCTAAGCAAGGAAAACTATCAGGGAAAAAGAAAGACATTGTATAATGATAAAAGGGTCAGTTCTCTAAGAAGACAACAATCCTTAACATGCATGCACCTACCAGCAGAACATCAAACTACATGAGCCAAAAGCTGATAGAAGTGCAAGGAGAAATAGATGAATCCACTATCATAGTTGGAGACTTCAACACCCCTCAGTTAAAAATGGACAGATATAGTAGGTAGATAATCAGTAAGGACACAGTTAAACTAAATAACACCATCAATCAACTTGATATAATGGACATATATAGACTACTTCATTCAACAACAGCAGAATACACATTCTCAAACTCACATGGGGCATTCACCAAGATAGACCATATTCTGGGCCACAAGACACACCTCAACAAATTTAAAATAATAGGAATCATATAATGTTTGCTACTCTCAGACCGCAATGGAATTCAAATAAATCATACAATGTCTTCTTTCAGACCACAGCGGAATTAAACTAGAAACCAATAACAGAAAGATAACTGGAAATCCAAAGATGTGAAGATTAAACAACACAGTTCTAAATAACACATAGGTCAAAGAGGAAATCTCAAGAGAAATTAAAAAAATTTTTTGAATGAAATAAAAATGAAAATGCAACTCATCAAAAGCAGTGATTAGAGGGAAATTTATAGCATTGAATACATATATTACAAAAGAAGAAAGATCTAAAATCAATCATCTAACTTTCTACCTTAGAAAACCAGAAAAAGAAAAGCAAATTAAATTCAAAGTAAGCAGAAGAAAAGATATAAAAAGTAGAGCAGAAGTCAATGAAGAAAAGAAGAAATCAATAGATAAAATAAAGATCTTCAGAAAGATCAATAAAATCAATAAACCTCTAGCTAGACTAACTAAGAAAAAAAGAAAGAAGACACGTGTTACTAATATCAGAAATAAAAGAGGGGACATACTGCAGAGCCTATGGACATTAATAGGATAATAAAGTAATACTATAAACAGCTCTATGTCCATAAATTTGTTGACCAATATGAAATAGATCAATTCCTTGAAGGGTACAATTTTCCAAAACACACTCAAAAAGAAACAAACAATCTGAAGAGGTCTATATCTATTAATTAAACTGAATCAATAGTGAATACCCCTCCCCGAAAGCACCATGTCCCAGATGGGTTCACTGATGAATTATGCCAAACATTCAAGGGAAAAGTTATACCAACACTTTACAATCTCTTTCAGAGAATAGAAGCAGAGGGAATACTCCCAAATCCATTCTATAAGGTCAGTATTACCTTAACACCAAAACCAGGCAAATAAATTAAGAAAAGAAAACTACAGACTGATATCGCTCAAGAACACAGACGTAAAAATTCTTAGCAAAATATTAGCAATCAAATCCAACAGTGTATAAAAATAATTATATACCACAACCAAGTGGGATTTATTCCAAGTGTGAAAGGCTGGTTCAACAGTCAAAACCAGTGTTTCCCAAAGTGTTTTCTAGCACCTTAGTCTCATCAATGGCTCCAACACACACACAGACATACACACACACACACACACACACACAGGATTCCATGGATAATAATAATTTAGAAAATAGTATATATTCTGTCAGTTTGGTGGCAGCCATAATATATGAAGCAAACTTGGTTTGTTATGTTGTTTTTAATTCTGCTCTGCATACTTGTTTGTAAGTTCTGTACCTGCTGTTTGTCAAATCTGTAAAAAATGACATGCTTAATAAGGTGATGCTAGCTCAGTGCTTTGAGATGATTTCCAATGCTATCTACCTTGACAAAATATAGACTTGCAATAAGAAATGCCTGAGAGTTCTCCCTACTACCCTTCCTTGTCACTCAAATGTGGCCTCAAGCCATTTCTGGTCCATGTACTTTCCCTCCCACGTGGGATAAGACACCCAGGAAAGGTCCTTCCTGGCACTGAGTGTTGCAGGCTACTGAATTTGGAAAAGCTGACTCTTGATCAGCGAAGGTTTCAGAGAAAGATCTTGATCAAAAGGGGGGAACTGTGAAATTAAAAAAAAAGGAAGCCTAAATTAAAATTGGAGCTAGGAAAGAGTGTAGAGGGAACTCTTACACATTACCACTCATTGTCAATTACCCCAAACAGGAAGAAGCATTAATTACAGATCCCAGTCTGAAGAGACAAACTTGCACTCCCAAACAGGACGTGCAAACTCCAACAGGAGGAAGGAAGATTTTCTTTACGACTAGCAACAAGCCCAGACAATGGAAATGCTGCAGCTCAGCCAATGAGAAGCTGTTGGCACATGAACTCTATTCTTCTCCAATAATCTTTCATTTTTCTCTTGTTGGCAACTTTCTTGTCCCACCCCCCTTTCTATAAAAGCCTTGTACTTTCTATAACTCCTCAGAGTATCTCTTTGCTTGCTATGTCAGACACTGCCCGATTCATTTAATAATGCCAATTAGATCTTCAAATTTAGTTAGTTGAATTTGTTTATTAACATGTTAATATGCAGATAAAACATTTGACAAAATGCAATAGCCATTCATGATAAAAGCTCTCAGTAACCTTGAAAACCAACAGCCTGCAGTCGCAGTGAAAACCAGGGGCCTGACAGCTACTGATGGAGGAAGAATGGGGTTGGAGCTCCTTCAAAGCCTCTTTCCCAGACAGCTGTCATTGATTGACCTGTATGATAACAATTAATCTACTTTTTGTCTGAATTTTCCTGCTCTGTCCATTTCACATAAATAGAAACATTCAATATGTTGTCTTTTGTGTCTGACTCCTTCTGCTTAGCGTAGAGTTTTCAAGGTTCATTCATGTTATTGCACGTATTAGTGTTTCATTACTTTTTGTGGTCAAATAATATTCCAGTGTATGGCTATGTTCCATTTTGTTTATCCATACATTAATTGATGGAAATTTGGGTTGTTTCCACTCTTTGGATCTTAGGAATAATGCTGCTATAAGCATTCATGTATGAGTCCTTGGATAGACATAAATTTTCATTTCTCTTGGGTATATACCTCAGTGTAGAATTACTAGGTCATATTATAACTCTATGTTTAAACATTTGAGGAACTGCCAGACTATTTCCTCAGGTGGCTGTACCATTTTCCATTCCTGAGAAATCTTTTAAAATTGTATTTAACTTAGTTGTTCATTAACATACTTTAATATGTAACATTTTAAATAGAACCACATATTAACATTTGATTGGAACATTCTGTGGGAAAGTGTTCTAATCAAATAGGCAAGGGTCTCCTCATATTGTTATCCCATATAGAGCAAAAATGGAGGACTGAATAGATAGACATTTTTTCTCCTAAAAATATCTAATAGTAAAAGGTAAAAAATTTAGAAAAGTGTTTTTTGAGGACCTAATCTCATTTTCCAATTGATAATGCAGCATGAAATAGATAAATATTAGCCTGAAGTTTGCATGTGATGTTGTTGCTTTAGTCACTCTGGTTCTGGGTTATATTAAGCATTATTATATCATGAAAGCTAGAGAAAAAATATGAAAAATAGTAACTTTTAAAATCAAATGCTAACAAAATTTAGTGACTATTTTGAATTTTACTACAGCTTTTACTAAACTCTGTATTTTATACACTTCAAAAATCTCAGGGGAATAAATAAAATCCTACCTGCAGCTGTAAATAAGATTCTAAGATAATATTACAAATTAATATAGTATATGAATAAGAATTTTATTTCTTGAAGTTACATTCATTCAGTCCAATTTATGCTAATACTATCCTTTCAACGTTCAAAGAAAGAAAAATCTGCATGTGTTAAACGTCCACCTAACAACAGTCTTCATCATGCCAGCTAGGGCAGCAAAATGAAGGGGAAGGTAAATTATTGTCCTCTCTCTTTTGTTATTTTTCTCTATGGATTCTTCAATTCTATTTTCTGGAAATGGTATTCATATTTTCACTCTAAGGTGTTTCAATAAGAAACTTCTTTGAGACACAAATACAGTTTTAAACAATTGAAAATTTGAGTGTTCTACATTTGGCCATGGCTGACCAACTTCGAATCAGTACTTACAGTGGTTGAATGGTAGCAAGGGTTACACTGGATCACAGGAAAATCTCTTCTCAGGGCCAAAATACAGTTTGCATAAATGATAGTACCTATGCGTCTGTATTCTGTAAGAAAAGATAGAACTCTGAGTTTGAAGAGTCTACCCAAGGATATCTTGCAGATTGCCATCTTTGTGATCATTTAAAATATATGCTGTAGTTGAATAAAGAGAAGATGACAAATAAAAAGAGAAACACTTTTAACTCTTCTTTTCCTTCTAGCACATAGCAGTATACCCAGTGATGACAGTGGTTGATATTTTTAGCTAGTCTGGAAATTTTGGTTATGTGGCTAGTGCTACTGCTACATCCAGGATTTCACTAAACAGCCATATAGAGATATTCTGCATTCTGAGGTATCCAATCAACTACCAATCTTAAAATAATTGAAACTGAGGTCAACAGTGGAAATAATGGTTAGTGTAGCATGCACATATTACACTTTGCCACTCTATATTATTGTGCACATGTATGCTGTGTGTTGGTGGAATATTTCAGTAAATAATTAGCTATACAGAATAGCTCTTTTAAAGTAATTTTATTTTATTTTATTATTTTATTTTTGCGGTACGCGGGCCTCTCACTGTTGTGGCCTCTCCCGTTGCGGAGCACAGGCTCCGGACGCGCAGGCTCAGCAGCCATGGCTCACGGGCCCAGCCGCTCCGCGGCATGTGGGATCCTCCTGGACCGGAGCACGAACCCGTGTCCCCTGCATCGGCAGGTGGACTCTCAACCACTGCGCCACCAGGGAAGTTCTTAAAGAAATTTTGTTATATATTTATTTATTCATACTCAGAAACATATTCCAACTCTGCAATAAAGTTGCAGCTATCTCTTTATCAGTAGATAGTGGGATCTGGTATCCCATTTATACTTGCTTTTTGATGAATATGCAAGTAAAATTTATATGTAATATTTCTGTGTAAACCTTTGCTTTACTGTCCTTTTTCCTTTATTTTCCAGATCAGTTTACATGCAAGATTTCTTTTTATTATTGGTAACAATAATGAATACTTGAGAATGTTTTACATAATAAGAACTTTATTTCCTTGGTCTCAAAATCACTTGATAAATGAATTCTTCTATCAATGGAAGTGATCAAGCGATTTTTCATTTCTTAGGAGGTACTGAGTAATCCAGGGATTATATAAATTAGGTTAACCTGGTCTTGCTTTTTACCCTTCAGGAATTTGTCATCTAGAAGAATAAAAGTAATGTGTGCAGAATTACAAAAGAGCATATAGATATATGATCCATTATATTTAAGAATGTGTAGTCTCTGATGAATAGGTCAGAAAATTGTGGTTTGAATTATGACGTGAAAAAGTAAAGAAGCAAGTGATAAGGGGTATTTCACCCATAAAATACCTGTTTCCTAATCTAACAAATCAATATCTCTCCAAAAGATTACATAATACATAGTTCATTTCTATTTCTCTGCACAATTCAGTAATTCTTGAACATATATTCAAAAGTAATCCTTTTGTATTTATTAAATGCATTATAGTGAAACTTCTGATAATCTTTAGATGATACCATATACGGAAAGATGTTTTAATGATGAACTTATATTTAAATCATGTTTCTGCATTTTAAAAAGTGAAGTATAGTTGTCTTACAACGTTTGAACTGCACAAATCTTTAGACC
This sequence comes from Grampus griseus, assembly GCF_964374135.1. Lineage (NCBI taxonomy): Eukaryota > Metazoa > Chordata > Mammalia > Artiodactyla > Delphinidae > Grampus > Grampus griseus. Next base: position 72,380,818 of record NC_138999.1, on the reverse strand, counting down.
AAAGGGACTTTGAAGTTCTTACCTTCATTAGCAGCTGAATCTCCAAAGGAGGAACCATATGCTAACAGTAACATTTGTCCAACCCAGCTGAAAAAAATACCAAGGAGATAAAAAGCAACATTTAATAAGAACAGCCAATGATTATTGAATGACTATGATATGTAAGGCACTTTCTCATTTAATACTCACATCAACCATAAGAGGCAGGAACTATTATTCCCATTTAACATGAGAAAAATGAGGTTCAGAGAGGGTAAATAGTATGCCCAAATTCACACAGCTAGTAGTTGGTAGTACTCTTAATCCAGGCAGTCTAGCTCCAGGGTCCACAGTCTTCACCACTACAATATATGGCTTCAACCTGTGATTAGAAATATCTTAAAATTCAAAGGGGTATATTCTGACACCAAACACTGAAGAGGTCCATAGACACAATATTTTTCTTTAGGGAGAAATTTTAAATTAATAATAGAGTAATAGTACAAACCAGAATTAAAATAAGTAGAGATCATGAGATAAGGTCAATATAAATTATGTAAGAACGTTCTTTAATCACGAGATCAAAGAAAGCTGCATCATTGATTGTTGGATACTTTCTAATCAGCTTTTCATATTACCAACGTTAGAAATCTAAGTACAAATACATATCAATCATCCTTGTTTATAGACTGGCTTTCAAGCCAAAATAGAACTGCCCTGATGGCACCTAAAGAGGCAAGATTCAGTCATAATTTCCTTATTCTAATAAATGTAAATCATACTATTAAAAATCATGGCAAACATTTTGTAAGCTAAAAGTGTTCAATTTTATATTGGATACTTTGATTTAGAAAGTACCTGTTAGTGATTTTACCAGGCAAAACCTATGTCTTTTGATACCTAGGATAGACTCTTTTCCCCAGATCAGCTCTGTTATTTTTGCTTCTGGAAATAGTAACAGAACAAAATTCACCTCTCCCTCCTGTAATCCAAATACAAATTTTAATGATTCATAATTGATTTCACTTAAATTTAGGAAGTGGTGGCTGGGGATTGACACAGAAGATGAAAGTGAACATTCTGAATTAAAAAAAACATATTAAATATTCTAACCAGAAATGGTATTACCATCCCAGAATGGCCAATTTGATTGCCTAAAATAGTCCTGCTTAGATTTTATTGTTTAGCACCAAATATTTACTATTATGTGGTTTTAATTTTATGTTGAAAATATATTTGAAGCAAAATAATAAAGGTACATAATTAGTAACTATGTATTGGATTATTATATGAAAAATCATAATATTGTGAGATCATTTTAATCTGAAGCTTCTTCCTATTACTACTGATGACCTATATATATACAATCTTTGCAAAAGAAATTTTTGTTAGCTTCTTGGGAACAGACTATAATATTGAATTTCTTTGTTAGAATTCATTAAGTGGCAATGTTTCAACCCCCTACAAATATTAGATATATTCTTAGCATGCCTATTAAATCAATAATCTTTAGTGATATAGACAGAAATTCTATTCACTTTTGCAGTCACATTTCATAATGTAAATATTTTGTAAAAATCTCTGGGTGGTGTAAAAAACCCTAAAAAACAAAGATTCAAAGGTGTTTGGTTAGCAAACCATGCAATAAAGGACGTTTTCAGTCAAAACTAGGTAAAAACAGAATTCTCTCTCCCCTCTCAATTTCAAATGTTCAAAAGACATAAGTGGCTACTAGCTACTGTATTGCATAGTATAGATATAGATTATTTCCATCATTGCAGAAAGTTGTATTAGGCAGCACTGCCTTAATATATCAGAGAAAGTGATATTTTATGTTTTAGGGGTTAGTTATCTTTGACACAGAAATCAAAGATTTTCATATATTTATTTGATTGTTTTAATAAGGAATTAAAATCTTAAGCAATTGACATTTTCATATCTTTACAAAATTATAATCTCTCCATCTGCCCTTAAAAGAATAGATTATAGCTAAGATACTAAAATTGTTATTTTTCCAAAAGAAAAATTTTTTAAAAGTCTAATTTAGAAACTAAGAATTTCTCAAGTTAAGTGAGAAATTAATGTAATTTTTAAGTTACTGTATTTAAGTAGAAATGTTTTTCTGTGTTTTTTTCTTCAAGGTCCTAGGTATGAGAAAATCTGACATTTCTTGAAAATATAACATCAGTAGCATTGCCAGCATTCAAAAAATTATTTTATATAATCATAAAAGCAGTAAGAAACTAAGCATACATTTCCCCTATTTATCTGTTATTCGTCTTCTCTTCTTGAAATGTTAAAGAATGAGCTTCTTTTTTTTAAAAAAAAATGACCGTCCTTAGCCTTACTGACATTGGATAATATAATTGATTAAATTGTAAAAAGTTTAAAAATATGATAATGCTAATAATCTGCTTATTACACTGATCAGTCATTCCAGAATGTAGTACATGTTCTAAAGGAGAAATTGGATTTTTTCAATACACACAAGTATTTTTATAAAATTAATTTTTACCTTTACAACCAGTTAGATCCAAGCAGTTAAAACTGTTGGGGAAAAATTCTCCACAGTGTTTCTACACATCTTGTGACAGCATTTATCCTGGACTATTGTTTCAAGAACGTTTGTATAGCAAACAACTTTGGAAGATAGAGGGCCCTCCAGAGCAGAGGATAGATTTGTTTCCTGAGCAGGTTAGTAAAGACAACGTCTCTCCCTGGGGCAAAGTTTGATCAAATCTGCTAGAATTCCTCTTTCAAAGACTGGGGAGATCCTGGGCTTCCCTGGTGGTACAGTGGTTGAGAGTCCGCTTGCCGATGCAGGGTACACGGGTTCGTGCCCCAGTCCGGGAGGATCCCACATGCTGCGGGGCGGCTGGGTCCGTGGGCCATGGCCGCTGGGCCTGCGCGTCCGGAGCCTGTGCTCCGCAACGGGAGAGGCCACAGCAGTGAGAGGCCCGCGTACCGCAAAAAAAAAAAAAAAAAAAAAAAAAAAAAAGATTGGGGAGTTCCTAATCTTGGGGGTGCTCAGATGTGACACAAACCCACTGTAAATGCAGCACTCTTCTGGTCTGATCCACATCTCCCCCCTTGGATTTTGGGGGGCAAGGGGAACTGATGTCAGTGAAGCTCATTCTGTCTGATGGGCACTAAGTCCTTGTGTCATTCTGCCAGCCTCCATTGGCTCACGTATAGGTTTGTAAGCTAGGTAAAATCTTAGACCTTACACAGTTGTTGAGAAAACATAAGACAAATGAATACTAATAGGTATGTCCTGAGAAGCAGTCTACAATCCAGAGTGTGGGAGAGAAGGAGATTGACAACAAGGATAGGGACTGAAGGAATAAGAAGTGGAGAAGGCTGGGAACGAAACATATCATTTTATTTTGTAACAATTCCTAATCCATTTAATTTTTTGCCAGCTAAGCCTGGACCTCAAAAAAGAACATATGGGTTAATATTAATCTTGGTCAAAAACAAAACACCAGAAGACACACATTTTTCAGAATAAAATGGATACCTAACTAGCTTTGTAATCTTCAACCAGTTTTTCCTCACCATTGTCAGTTCTAAAATAATCCACATTTAAAATTTAAAATTATCCCATTTGTTGATGGAACTGTTCTCTTTCTTATCCTAAAGCCACCCACCCCCTTGTTCTTGCTTTCTCAGCCCTAAATCAATAAAGAAAGCATTTAGTTAAAACTGGTCACTTAAATATCATATGATATCACTTATATGTGGAATGTAAAAATAAATGATAGAAATGAACATATTTACAAAACAGAAATGGACTCACAGACTTAGAGAATGAACTTATGGTTACCAGGGTGTAAGAGTGGAGGGAAGGGGTACTTAGGGAGTTTGGGATTAACATGTACACACTGCTATATTTAAAAAGGATAACCAACAAAGACCTACTGTATAGCACAGGGAACTCTGCTCAATGTTATGTGGCAGCCTGGATGGGAGAGGGGTCTGGGGGAGAATGGATACACGTATATGTATGGTTGAGCTGCATTGCTGTGCACCTGAATCTATCACAGCATTGTTAATCAGCTATACTCCAACATAAAATAAAAAGTTTTAAAAAAAACTGGTCTCTTGGTCTCACATTTACCCACATGCACCCCACTCCTACACTCCCTCCACTGCTGCCACCAACAGGATCCAAGAGCTGTCACTGGCCAGGGACCAATGTGCCATGAACGAGATGCCCACTGAGGGCAGGAGTCCTTTCATGGTCACCAAAATTGTTACCAAACTGAAGTTGGGTCTGCTCATCCAATGTGCAGAAAAGCCAATCTACAGACACGGGGTTGTGGTGAAGGAAAGTGTAGCAGTACAGCATTTATTGCAAGGTGCCAAACAAGGAGAATGAAGAGGTAATGCTCAAAAGCCCTGAACACTCTGATGGCTTTCAGGGAAGGGTTTTTCTTTTTTTTCCCCATTCACGGATGGGTTTTTTAAACCCACTTTTATTCATTAATTTTAAGTAGTACAAATATTCCAAAAATATAAATAGACACTTAATGGCGTCCTACATTTCAAGTTTTTGAATACAACAAGTTTATCAAACTGTAAACAAGGTAGTCAGAACCCCACAGCCCAGTCACAGTGGGAAGCAGATCTCCCCCACCCTCCAAACAGTATCTTGAAGGGAGTTACGTGGCACGACATGGAACATGTAAAATCTGGATACTACAAGCAAAGAAACTCATGGGGTGCAAAGAGGAGGGTCTGCTCCAGGGGCAAGACCCACAGCAGTAAAGGAATGGGGTAGGGGGCCAGACCCCTGCCTACCTTCCACTGCTTGAAGGCAAGTATTTACCAGTACTAAAATAAAGAACAAAACTAAACAGGGAAGGGTTTTTAAAGACAGTGTGAGGGAGAGGGTCACAGAGTGCATGATCAGCACATGCACAGTTCTCTGATTGGTTGATGATGAGATAAGAGGGTAATGTTTCGGGAATCTCGCTCCTTAATCTTCTGGTTCCAACTGATCTGAGGAATACATGCTGGTGGTCAAGATGTAGTTAACTTCCTCCACTTGGCAGGGGCTTTAGTAGCTGCAAAACAACTCAAGGATATGCTTCAGGATATTATCTATAGCCCTTGAGGAGGAACTAAAAGTCCGTGACTTGGTTTTATGGCTAAACTATTATTTTCTCTTACTTGTCTGTTTTCCTTTGTTTATTTTCTCACTTCCTGATTAAACTTTCTCTTTGGAACTGGGCCTAGGAAGCTAAAGTTTTTTTACCATCAAGAGATGGGGGGTTCAGGATGACAGAAGAGTAAGACGTGGAGATCACCTTCCTCCCCACAAATACACCAAAAATATATCTACATGTGGAACAACCCCTACAGAACACCTAGTGAATGCTGGCAGAAGAACTCAGACCTCTCAAAAGGCAAGAAACTCCGTACATACCTGGGTAGGGCAAAAGAAAAAAGAAAAAACAGAGACAAAAGAATAGGGATGGAACCTGCACCAGTGGGAGGGAGCTGTGAAGGAGGAAATGTTTCCACACACTAGGAAGCCCCTTTGCGGGCGGAGACTGCAGGTGGAAGAGGGGGAAAGCTTCGGGGCCACAGAGGAGAGCACAGCAACAGGGGTGCAGAGGTCAAAGCGGAGAGATTCCCGCAGAGAGGATTGGTGCCAGCCAGCACTGACCAGCCCGAGAGGCTTGTCTGCTCACCCGCCAGGGTGGTGGGGGCTGGGAGATGAGGCTTCGGCTTCGGCTTCGGAGGATGGAGGTTGGATCCCAGGGAGAGGACTGGGGTTGACCGCGTGAACACAGTCTGAAGGGGGCTACTGCACCACAGATAGCTGGGAGTGTCTCCTGGAAAATGTCTGGAGCTGCCGAAGAGTTAAGAGACTTTTTCTTGCCTCTTCGTTTCATGGTGCGTGAGGAGAGGGGATTAAGAGCACCACCTAAACGACCTCCAGAGACGGGCAGGAGCCACAGCTATCAGCATGGATCCCAGAGATGAGCATGAGGTGCTACGGCTGCTGCTGCCGCCACCAAGAAGCCTGTGTGCAAGCACAGGTCACTATCCACACCTCCTATCCTGGGAGCTGTGCAGCCCGCCACTGCCAGGGTCCTGAGATCCAGGGACAAATTCCCCAGGAGAATGCATGGCACACTTCAGGCTGTTGCAACGTCATGCCTGCCTCTGCAGCCACAGGCTCGCCCCACATTCTGTACCCCTCCCTCCCCCCCGCCTGAGTGAGCCAGAGCCCCCTAATCAGGTGCTACTTTAACCCCTTCCTGTCTGAGCAGGGAACAGACGCCCTCAGGCGACCTCCACACAAGGGCAGGGCCAAATCCAAAGATGAACCCCAGGAAATGTGTGAACAAAGAAGAGAAAGGGAAATCTCTCCAAGCAGCCACAGGAACAGCGGATTAAATCTCCACAATCAATTTGATTTACACTGCATCTGTAGAATCCCTGAATAGAAAATGAAGCATCCCAAATTGAGATGGTGGACTGTGGGAGCAAAGATATTTATATATATTATTCCTTTTTCTCTTTTAGTGAGTCTGTATGTATATGATTCTGTGTGTGATTTTGTCTCTATAGCTTTGCTTTTACCATTTGTCCTCGGGTTTTGTCTGTCTTTTATTTTTTTTTAGTATAGTTTTTAATGCTTATTATCATTGGTGGATTTGTTTTTTGGTTTGGCTGCTCTCTTCTTTCTTTCCTTTTAATTTTTTTAAAATTTGTAATAATTATTTTTTACTTTATTTTATTTTATTTTTTTCTTTCTTTTTTTTTTCCCTTTTATTCTGAGCCATGTAGATGATAGGGTCCTGGCTCTCTGGCCGGGCATTATGCCTGTGCCTCTGAGGTGGGAGAGCTGAGTTCAGGAACTTGGCCCAACAGGGACCTCCCAGCTCCACGTAATATCAAAGGGCAAAAATGTCCCAGAGATCTCCATGTCAACGCCAAGACCCAGCTCCATTCAATGACCAGCAAGCTACAGTGCTGGACACCCTATGCCAAACAAATAGCAAGACAGGAACACAACACCACCCATTAGCAGAAAGGCTGCCTAAAATAATAATAAGGTCACAGATACCCCAAAACACACCACCGGACACGGAACTGCCCATCAGAAAGACAAGACCCAGCCTCATCCACCACAACACAGACAGAAGCTTCCTCTTCCAGGAAGCCAACACAACCCTTTGAACAAACCTTAGCCACTGGGGGCAGACACCAAAAAGAACAAGAAATACGAAACTACAGGCTGCAAAAAGGAGACACCAAACACAGTAAGAAAAACAAAATGAGAAACCAGACAAACACACAGCAGATTAAGGAGCAAAGTAATAACCCACAAAGCCAAACAAATGAAGAGGAAATAAGCAGTCTACCTGAGAAAGAATTCAGAATAATGATAGTAAAGGTGATCCAAAATCTTGGAAATAGAATGGAGAAAATGCAGGAAACTTTTAACAAGAAACTAGAAGAACTATACAGCTGAAAAACAGTGATGAACAACAGAGTAGATGAAATTAAAAATTCTCTAGAAGGGATCAATAGCAGAATAACTGAGGCAGAAGAACGGATAAGTGAACTGTAAGATAAAACAGTGGAAATAACTACTGCAGAGCACAAGAAAGAAAAAGAAAATGAAAAGACAGAGGACAATCTCAGAGACCTCTGGGACAACATTCAATGGAACAACATTTGAATTATAGGGGTCCCAGAAGAAGAAGGCAAAAATAAAGGGACTAAGAAAGTCTTTGAAGAGATTATAGTTGAAAATTTCCCCAATATGGGAAAGGAAATAGTTAATCAAGTCCAGGAAGCACAGAAAGTCCCATACAGGATAAATCTAAGGAGAAACACACCAAAACACATATTAAGCAAACTATCAAAAATTAAATACAAAGAAAAATATTAAAAGCAGGAAGGGAAAAACAACAAATAACATAAAAGGGAATCCCCATAAGGTTAACAGCTGATCTTTCAGCAGAAACTCTGCAAGACAGAAGGGAGGGGCAGGACATACTTAAAGTGATGAAAGGGAAAAACCTACAACCAAGATTACTCTACCCAGCAAGGATCTCATTCAGATTCAGTGGTGAAATTAAAATCTTTACATACAAGCAAAAGACAAGAGAATTCAGCATCACCAAAGCAGCTTTACAACAAATGCTAAAGGAACTTCTCTAGGCAGGAAACACAAGAGAAGGATAAAACCTACAATAACAAACCCAAAACAGTTAAGAAAATGGTAATAGGAATATACATATCGATGATTACCTTAAATGTAAATGGAATAAATGCCCCAACCAAAAGACAGAGATTGGCTGACTGGATACAAAAACAAGACCCATATATAAGCTGTCTACAAGAGACCCACTTCAGACCTACAGACACATACAGACTGAAAGTGAGGGGATGGAAAAAGATATTCCATGCAAATGGAAATCAAAAGAAAGCTGGAGGATGAGGGGAAGATGGCAGAAGAGTAAGACACGGAGATCACCTTCCTCCCCACAGATACATCAGAAATACATCTACACGTGGAGCAACTGCTGCAGAACACGTACTGAACACTGGCAGAAGACCTCAGACCTCCCAAAAGGCAAGAAACTCTGCACGTACCTGGGTAGGGCAAAAGAAAAAAGAATAAACAGAGACAAAAGGATAGGGACGGGACCTGCACTAGTGGGAGGGAGCTGTGAAAGAGGAAAGGTTTCCACACACTAGGAAGCCCCTTCAGGGGTGGAGACAGCCGGTGGCAGAAGGGGGAAGCTTTGGAGCCGCGGAGGAGAGCACAGCCACAGGGGTTCAGAGGGCAAAGTGGAGAGATTCCCGCACAGAGGACTGGTGCCGGCCAGCACTGACCAGCCCGAGAGGCTTGTCTGCTCACCGGCCGGGGCGGTGGGGGCTGGGAGCTGAGGTTCGGGCTTCAGTCGGAGCTCAGGGAGAGGACTGGGGTTGGTGGCGTGAACACAGCCTGCAGTGGGTTAGTGCACCACAGATAGCCGGGAGGGAGTCCGGGAATAACTCTAGACCTGCCGAAGAGGCAAGAGACTTTTTCTTCCCTCTTTGTTTCCTGGTGCGCGAGGAGAGGGATTAAGAGTGCTGCTTAAAGGAGCTCCAGAGACAGGCGCAAGCCGCAGCTAAAAGCACAGACCCCAGAGACGGGCATGAGACGCTAAAGCTGCTGCTGCCACCACCAAGAAGCCTGTGTGCGAGCACAGGTCACTATCCACACCACCCTTCCGGGGAGCCTGTGCAGCCCACCATTGCCAGTGTCCCGGGATCCAGGGACCACTTCCCCGGGAGAACGCATGGCATGCCTCAGGCTGGTGCAACATCACGCCAGCCTCTGCTGCCGCAGGCTCGCCCCGCATTCCGTGTCCTTCCCTCCCCCGACCTGAGTGAGCCAGAGTCCCCGAAGCAGCTGCTCCTTTAACCCCGTCCTGTCTGAGAGAAGAACAGATGCCCTCCAGCGACCTACACACAGAGGCGGGGCCAAATCCAAAGCTGAGACCCTGGGAGCTGTGAGAACTAAGAAGAGAAAGGGAAATCTCACCCAGCAGCCTCAGAAGAAGCAGATTAAAGATCCACAATCAACTTGATGTACCCTGTATCTGTGGAATACATGAATAGACAGCGAATCATCCCAAACTGAGGCAGTGGACTTTGAGAGCAAGATTTATGATTTTTGCCCCTTTTCCTCTTTTTGTGAGTGTGTATGTGTATGCTTCTGTGTGAGATTTTGTCTGTATAGCTTTGCTTCCACGATTTTTCCTAGGGTTCTATCCATCCGGTTTTTTTCTTAATAATTATTTTTTATTTTAATAACATTATTTTATTTTACTTTATTTTCTTTCTCTTTCTTTCTTTCTTTCTTTCTTTCTTTCCTTCCTTCCTTCCTTCCTTCCTTCCTTCCTTCCTTCCTTCCTTCCTTCCTTCCTTCCTTCCTTCCTTCCTTCCTTCCCTCCTTTAGACAACAAATCATCCCAAATTGAGGAGGTGGACTTCGAGAACAAGATTTATGATTTTTTCCCCTTTCCCTCTTTTTGTGAGTGTGTATGTGTATGCTTCTGTGTGAGATTTTTCTCTGTATAGCTTTGCTTCCAGAATTTGTCCTAGGGTTCTATCCGTCCATTTTTTTAAAAAATTTTTTTCTTAATAACTATTTTTTATTTTAATAACTTTATTATATTTTATCTTACTTTATTTTATTTTACTTTATCTTCTTTCTTTATTTCTTTTTTCCTTTCTTCCCTCCTTCCTTCCTACCTTCTTTCATTCCTCCCTCCCTCCCTCCCTCCATTCTTTCTTTCTTTCCTTCTCTCTTTCTACTTCTACTAATTCTTTCTTCCTACTTTTTCTCCCTTTTATTCTGAGCCATGTGTATGAAAGGCTCTTGGTGGTGCCAGCAGGAGTCACTGCTGTTCCTCTGCGGTGGGAGAGCCAACCTCAGGACACTGGTCCACAAGAGACCTACCAGCTCCACATAATATCAAATGGCAGAAATCTCCCAGAGACCTCCATCTTAACACCAGCACCCAGCTTCACTCAACGACCAGCAAACTACAGTGCTGGACACCCTATGCCAAACAAATAGCAAGACAGGAACACAAACCCACCTGTTAGCAGAGAGGCTACCTAAAATCATAATAAGTCCACAGACACCACAAAACACACCACCAGACGTGGAACTGCCCACCAGAAAGACAAGATCCAGCCTCATCTACCAGAACAGAGGCACTACTCCCATCCACCAGGAAGCCCACACAACCCACTGAAACAACATTAGCCACTGGGGACAGACACGAAAAACAACGCGAACTATGAACCTACTGCTGGCAAAAAGGAGGCCCCAAATACAGTAAGACAAGCAAAATGAGAAGACAGAAAAACACACAGCAGATGAAGCAGCAAGATAAAAACCCACCAGACCTAATAAATGAAGAGGAAATATGCAGTCTACCTGAAAAAGAATTCAGAATAATGATAGTAAACATGATCCAAAATCTTGGAAACAGAAAAAACAAAATGAAAGAAACATTTAACAAGGAACTAGATGAACTAAAGATGAAACAAACAATGATGAACAACACAATAAATGAAAGTAAAAATACTCTAGAGGGGATCAATAGCAGAATAAATGAGTCAGAAAAACGGATAAGTGACCTGGAAGATAAAATAGTGGAAATAACTACTGCAGAGCAAAATGAAGACAAAAGAATGAAAAGAACTGAGGACAGTCTCAGAGACTTCTGGGACAACATTAAATGCACCAACATTCGAATTATAGGGGTTCCAGAAGAAGAAGAGAAAAAGAAAGGGACTGAGAAAATATTTGAAGAGATTATAGTTGAAAATATCCCTGATATGGGAAAGGAAATAGTTAATCAAGTCCTGGAAGCACGGAGAGTTTCACACAGGATAAATCCAAGGAGAAATACGTCAAGAAACATATTAATCAAATTGTCAAAAAATAAATACAAAGAAAACATATTAAAAGCAGCAAGGGAAAAATAACAAATAACACACAAGGGAATCCCCTTAAGGTCAACAGCTGATCTTCCAGCAGAAACTCTGCAAGCCAGAAGGGACTGGCAGGACATATTTAAAGTGATGAAGGAGAAAAACCTGCAACCAAGATTACTCTACCCAGCAAGGATCTCATTCAGATTTGATGGGGAAATTAAGACCTTTACACACAAGGAAAAGCTGAGAGAGTTCAGAACCACAAAAGCAGCTTTACAACAAATGATAAAGGAAATTCTCTAGGCAAGAAACACAGGAGAAGGAAAAGACCTACAATAACAAACCCAAATAAATTAAGAAAATGGGAAAAGGAACATACATTTTGAAATTTACCTTCAATGTAAATGGACTAAATGCTCCCCCCAAAAGACACAGATTGGCAGAATGGATACAAAAACAAGAGCAATATATATGCTGTGTACAAGAGACCACTACAGACCTGGAGAGAGACACATACAGACTGAAAGTAAGGGGATGGAAAGGGATATTCCATGCAAATGGAAACCAAAAGAAATCTGGAGTAGCAATTCTCATATCACACAAAGTAGACTTTAAAATAAAGTCTATTAAAAGAGACAAAGAAGGACACTACATAATGATCAAGGGATCGATCCAAGAAGAAGATATAACAATTGTAAATATTTATGCACCCAACATAGGAGCAACTCAATATATAAGGCAAATACTAACAGCCATAAAAGGGGAAATCAACAGTAACACATTCATAGTAGGGGATTTTAAGGCCCCACTTACACCAATGGACAGATCATCCAAAAAGAATATAAATAAGAAAACACAAGCTTTAAATGATACATTAAACAAGATGGACCTAATTCATATTTATAGGACATTCCACCCAAAAACAACAGAATACACATTTTTATCAAGTGCTCAAGGAACATTCTCCAGGATAGATCATATCTTGGGTCACAAATCAAGCCTTGGTAAATTTAAGAAAATTGAAATTGTGTCAAGTATCTTTTCCAACCACAACACTTTGAGACTACATATCAATTGCAGGAAAAGGTCTGTAAAAAATACAAACAGATGGAGGCTGAACAATACACTAATTAATAACAAATTGATCTCAGAAGAAATCAAAAAGGAAATCAAAAAATACCTAGAAACAATTGACAATGGAGACACGATGACACAAAACCTATGGGATGCAGCAAAAGCAGTTCTAACAGGGAAGTTTATAGCAATAAAATCCTACCTTAAGAAACAGGAAACATCTCGAATAAAAAATGTAACCTTGCACCTAAAGCAATTAGAGAAAGAAGAACAAAAAAATCAGAAAATTAGCAGAGGGAAAGAAATTATAAAGATCAGATCAGAAATAAATGAAGGAAATGATAGCAAATATCAATAAAACTAAAAGCTGGTTCTTTGTGAAGATAAACAAAATTGAATAACCATTAGCCAGACTCATAAAGAAATAAAGGGAGAAGACTCAAATCAATAGAATTAGAAATGAAAAAGAAGTAACAACTGACACTGCAGAAATACAGAAGATCATGAGAGATTATTTCAAGCAACTCTATGCCAATAAAATGGACAACCTGGAAGAAATCGACAAATTCTTAGAAATGCACAAACTGCCAAGACTGAATCAGGAAGAAATAGAAAATATGAACAGACCAATCACAAGCAGTGAAATTGAAACTGTGATTAAAAATCTTCCAACAAACAAAAGCGCAGGACCAGATGGCTTCAAAGGTGAATTCTATCAAACATTTAGAGGAGAGTTAACACCTATCCTTCTCAAACTCTTCCAAAATATAGCAGAGGGAGGAACACTCCCAAACTCATCTACGAGGCCAACATCACCTTGATACCAAAACCAGACCAGGATGTAATAAAGAATGAAAACTACAGGCCAATAACACTGATGAACATATATGCAAAAATCCTCAACATAATACTAGCAAACAGAATCCAACAGCACATTAAAAGGATCATACACCATGATCAAGTGGTGTTTATTCCAGGAATGCAAGGATTCTTCAATATATGCAAATCAATCAATGTGATACACCATATTGAAAAATTGAAGGAGAAAAAACATGATCATCTAAATAGATGCAGAGAAAGCTTTCGACAAAATTCAACACCCATTTATGATGAAAACCCTGCAGAAAGTAGGCATAGAGGGAACTTTCCTCAACATAATAAAGGCCATATATGACAAACCCACAGCCAACATCATCCTCAGTTGTGAAAAGCCTGTCCACTAAGATCACTAAGTGGATCTTCCACTAAGATCAGGAACAAGACAAGGTTACCCACTCTCACCACTCCTTTACAACATAGTTTTGGAAGTTTCAGCCACAGCAATCAGAGAAGAAAAGGAAATAAAAGAAATCCAAATTGGAAAAGAAGAAGTAAAGCTGTCACTGTTTGCAGATGATATAATACTATACACAGAGAATCCTAAAGATGCTACCAGAAAACTACTAGAACTAATCAATGAATTTGGTAAAGGAGCAGGATACAAAAATAATACAGAGAAATCTCTGGCATTCCTATACACTAATGATGAAAAATCTGAAAGTGAAATCAAGAAAACACTCCCATTTAACATTGCAGCAAAAAGAATAAAATATCTAGGAATAAACCTACGTAAGGAGACAAAAGACCTGTATGCAGAAAATTATAAGACACTGATGAAAGTAATTAAAGATGATACAAATAGATGGGGAGATATACCATGTTCTTGGATTGGAAGAATCAACATTGTGAAAATGACTCTACTACCCAAAGCAATCTACATATTCAATGCAATCCCTAACAAACTACCACTGGCATTTTTCACAGAACTAGAACAAAAAATTTCAAAATTTGTATGGAAACACAAAAGACTCCAAATAGCTGAAGCAATCTTGAGAAAGAAAAACTGAGCTGGAGGAATCAGGGGACCTGATTTCAGACAAAGGTACAGTAATGAAGGCAGTATGGTACCGGCAGAAAAACAGAAAGATAGATCAATGGAACAGGATAGAAAGCCCAGAGATAAACCCTCGCATATATGGTCACCTTATCTTTGATAAAGGAGGCAGGAATGTACAGTGGAGAAAGGACAGCCTCTTCAATAAATGGTGCTGGGAAAACTGGGCAGCTACATGTAAAAGTATGAGATTAGATCACTCTCTAACACCATACACAAAAATAAGCTAAAAAAGGATTAAAGACCTATATGTAAGGCCAGAAAATATCAAACTCTTAGAGGAAAACATAGGCAGAACACTGTGTGACATAAATCACAGCAAGATCCTTTTTGAACCACCACCTAGAGAAATGGAAATAAAAACAAAAACAAACAAACCGGACCTAATGAAACTTAAAAGCTTCTAAACAGCAAAGGAAACCATAAATAAGACCAGAAGACAACCTTCAGAATGGGAGAAAATTTTTGCAAATGAAGCAACCGACAAAGGATTAATCTCCAAAATTTATGAGCAGCTCATGCAGCTCAATAACAAAAAAAGAAACAACCCAATCCAAAACTGGGCAGAAGACCTAAATAGACATTTCTCCAAAGAAGATATACAGACTGCCAACAAACACATGAAAGAATGCTCAACATCAGTAATCATTAGAGAAATGCAAATCAATACTACAATGAGATATCATCTCACACTGGTCAGAATAGCCATCATTAAAAAATCTAGAAACAATAAATGCTAGAGAGGGTGTGGAGAAAAGGGAACACTCTTGCAGTGCCGGTGGGAATGTGAATTGGTACAGCCACTATAGAGAACAGTATGGAGGTTCCTTAAAAAACTACAAATAGAACTAACATATGACCCAGCAATCCCACTTCTGGGCATATACCCTGAGAAAACCATAATTCAGAAAGAGTCATGTACCAAAATGTTCATTGCAGCTCTATTTACAATAGCCCATAGATGGAAACAACCTAAGTGTCCATCATCAGATGAATGAATAAAGAAGATGTGGCACTTATATACAATGGAATCTTACTCAGCCATAAAAAGAAATGAAATTGAGCTATTTGTAATGAGCTGGATAGACCTAGAGTCTGTCATACAGAGTGAAGTAAGTTAGAAAGAGAAAGACAAATACTGTATGCTAACACATATATATGGAATTTAAGAAAAAAAATGTCATGAAGAACCTAGGGGTAAGACAGGAATAAAGACACAGACCTACTAGAGAATAGACTTGAGGATATGGGGAGGGGGAAGAGTGAGATGTGACAAAGCGAGAGAGAGGCATGGACATATATACACTACCAAACGTAAGGTAGGTAGCTAGTGGGAAGCAGCCGCATAGCACAGGGAGATCAGCTCGGTGCTCTGTGACCAACTGGCGGGGTGGGTTAGGGAGTGTGGGAGGGAGGGAAATGCAAGAGGGAAGAGATATGGGAATATATGTATATGTATAACTGATTCACTTTGTTATAAAGCAGAAACTAACACACCATTGTAAAGCTATTATACTCCAATAAAGATGTGAAAAAAAAAAAAGCTGGAGTAGCAATTCTCATATCAGACAAAATAGACATTAAAACAAAGAATATTACAAGAGACAAAGAAAGACACTACATAATGATCAAGGGATCAATCCAAGAAGAAGATATAGCAATTATCAAAATTTTTGCACCCATCATAGGAGCACCTCAATGCATAGGGCAAATACTATCAGCCATAAAAGGGGAAATTGACAGTAACACGATCATAGTAAGGTAGTTTAAATTCCCAGTTTCACCAATGGACAGGATATTCGAAATGAAAATAAGTAAGGAAACACAAGCTTTAAATGATACATTATACAAGAGGGACTTAATTGATATTTATAGGATATTCCATCCCCAAACAACAGAATACACTCCTGTCTCAAGTGCTCATGGAACATTCCCCAGGATAGATCATATCTTGGGCCACAAATCCAGCCTTGGTAAATTTAAGAAAATTGAAAACTTATCATGTATGTTTTCTGACCATAGCACTATGAGACTAGATATCAATTACAGGAAAAAAAAATCTGTAAAAATTACAAACACATGGAGGCTAAACAATACACTACTTAATAACGAAGTGATCACTGCAGAAATCAAAGAGTAAATTAAAAACTACCTAGAAACAAATGAAAATGAATACACAACGACCCAAAATCTATGGGATGCAGCTAACACATTTCTAAGAGGGAACTTTATAGTGATAAAATCCTACCTTAAGAAACAAGAAACATCTCAAATAAACAACCTAACCTTACACCTAAAGCAATTAGAGAAAGAAGAACAAAAAAAAAACCCCAAAGTTAGCAGAAGGAAAGAAATCATAAAGATAAGATCAGAAATAAATGAAAAAGCAATGAGGGAAACAATAGCAAAGATCAGTAAAACTAAAAGGTGGTTCTTTGAGAAGATAAACTATATTGATAAACCATTATGCAGACTCATCAAGAAAAAAAGGAAGAAGGCTCAAATCAATAGAATTAGAAGTGAAAAGGGAGAAGTAACAACTGACACTGCAGAAATACAAGGGATCATGCAAGATTACTACAAGCAAATATATGTCAATAAAATGCACAATCTGGAAGAAATGGACAAATTCTTAGAAAAGCAAAACCTTCTGAGACTGAACCAGGAAGAAATAGAAAATGTAAACAGACCAATCACAAGCACTGAAATTGAAACTGTGATTAAAAATCTTCCAACAGGGGGGACCTTGAAGATGGCGGAAGAGTAAGACGCGGAGATCACCTTCCTTCCCACAGATACACCAGAAATACATCTACACGTGGAACAACTCCTACAGAACACCTACTGAACGCTGGCAGAAGACCTCAGACCTCCCAAAAGGCAAGAAACTCCCCATGTACCTGGGTAGGGCAAAAGAAAAAAAAGAAAAAACAGAGACAAAAGAATAGGGACGGCACCTGCACCAGTGGGAGAGAGCTGTGAAGGAGGAAAAGTTTCCACACACTAGGAAGCCCCTTCGCGGGCAGAGACTGCAGGGGGCGGAGAGGGGAGCTTCGGATCTGCGGAGGAGTGCACAGCAACGGGTGCGGAGGGCAA
Organism: Grampus griseus; assembly: GCF_964374135.1. NCBI lineage: Eukaryota > Metazoa > Chordata > Mammalia > Artiodactyla > Delphinidae > Grampus > Grampus griseus. Next base: position 72,363,267 of record NC_138999.1, on the reverse strand, counting down.
AGCGGGGAGATACCCGCACAGAGGATCGGTGCCGACCGGCACTCACCAGCCCGAGAGGCTTGTCTGCTCACCCGCGGGGGCGGGCGGGGCTGCGAGCTGAGGCTCTGAGGCTCCGGTTTCGGTTTCGGATGGAGCACAGGGAGAGGACTAGGGTTGGCGGCTTGAACATAGCCTGAAGGGGTTAGTGCACCACGGCTAGCCGGGAGGGAGTCCGGGGAAAGGTCTGCACCTGCCGAAGAGGCAAGAGACTTTTTCTTCCCTCTTTGTTTCCTGGTGCGTGAGGAGAGGGGTTTAAGAACGCTGCTTGAGGGAACTCCGGAGACGGGCGCGAGCCGCGGCTAAAGGCGCGAACCCCAGAGACGGGCGCGAGCCGCGGCTAAAAGCACGGACTTCAGAGACGGGCGGGAGACGCTAAGGCTGCTGCTGCCGCCACCGAGGGGCCTGTGTGCGAGCATAGGTCACTCTCCACACCCCTCTTCCGCGGAGCCTGTGCAGCCCGCCACTGCCAGGTTCCCGGGATCCAGGGACAACTTCCCCGGGAGAACGCACAGCGCGCCTCAGGCTGGTGCAAAGTCACGCCGGCCTTTGCTGCTGCAGGCCCGCCCCGCACTCCGTGCCCCTCCCTCCCCACCGGCCTGAGTACACCAGAGCCCCCGAATCAGCGGCTCTTTTAACCCCGTCCTGTCTGAGCAAAAAACAGACGCCCTCCAGCGACCTACACGCAGTGGCGGGGCCAAATCCAAGGCTGAGCCCCTGGGAGCTGTGAGAACAAAGAAGAGAAAGGGAAATCTCTCCCAGCAGCCTCAGAAGCAGCGAATTAAAGCTCCACAATCAACTTGATATACCCTGCATCTGTGGAATACCTGAATAGACAACCAATCATCCCAAATTAAGGAAGTGGACTTTAGGAGCAAGATCTATGATTTTTTTCCCTTTTCCTCTTTTTGTGAATGTGTATGTGTATGCTTCTGTGTGAGATCTTGTCTGTATAGTCTTGCTTCCACCATTTGTCCTAGGGTTCTATCCGTCCATGGTTTTTTTTTTTTAATTTTTTTCTTAATAATCAATTTTAATTTTAATAACGTTATTATACTTTACCTTCTTTCTTTCTTTCTTTCTTTCTTTCTTTCTTTCTTTCTTTCTTTCTTTCTTTCTTTCTTTCTTTCTTTCTTTCTTTCTTTCTTTCTTTCTTTCTTTCTTTCTTTCTTTCTTTCTTTCTTTCTTTCTTTCTTTCTTTCTTTCTTTCCTTCCTTCCCTCCTTTAGACAACGAATCATCCCAAATTGAGGAGGTGGTCTCTGACAGCAAGATTTATGATTTTTCCCCATTTACCTCTTTTAGTGAAGGTGTATGTGTATGCTTCTGTGTAAGATTTTGTCTGTATAGCTTTGCTTCCAACATTTGTCCTAAGGTTCTATCCGTCCCTTTTTTTTTTCTAAATAAGAATTTTTTAATTCAATAACTTTATTATACTTTATTTTATTTTTACTGTATCTTCTTTCTTTCTGTCTTTTATCCTTCTTTCCCTGCTTCCTTCCTCCCTCCCTCCCTCCTTTCTTTCCTTCTTGCCTTCTTTCCTTCTTTGCTTCTTTCTTTCTTTTTTCCTTCCTTCCTTCCCTCCTTTCCTTCTTTCTTTTCTCATACTTCTACTAATTCCCTCTACTTTTTCTCCCTTTTATTCTACGGCGTGTGGATGAAAAGCTCTTGGTGCTCCAGCCAGGAGTCAGGGCTCTGCCTCTGAGGTAGAAGAGCCAACTTCAGGATACTGGTCAACAAGAGACCTCCCAGCTCCACATAATATCAAATGGCGAAAATCGCCCAGAGACCTCCATCTTAACACCAGCACCCAGCTTCACTCAACGACCAGCAAGCCACAGTGCTGGACAACCTATGCCAAACAACTAGCAAAACAGGAACACAACCCCACCCATTAGCAGAGAGGCTGTCCTAAAATCATAATAAGGCCACAGACACCCCAAAACACACCACCAGATGTGAACCTGCCCACTAGACAGACAAGATCCAGCCTCATCCACCACAACACAGGCACTAGTCCCCTCCACCAGGAAGCCTACACAACCCACTGAACCAACCTTAGCCACTGGAGACAGACATCAAAAACAGCAGGAACTACGAACCTGCAGCCTGCAAAAAGGAGACCCCAAACACAGTAAGATAAGCAAAATGAGAAGACAGAAAAACACACAGCAGATAAAGGAGCAAGATAAAAATGCACCAGACCTAACAAATGAAGAGGAAATAGGCAGTCTACCTGAAAAAGAATTCAGAATAATGATAGTAAGGATGATCTGAAATCTTGGAGATAGAATGGACAAAATGCAAGAATCAGTTAACAAGGACCTAGAAGAACTAAAGTTGAAACAAGCAACAATGAACAACACAATAAATGAAATTAAAAGTACTCTAGAGGGGATCAATAGCAGAATAACTGAGGCAGAAGAATGGATAAGTGACCTGGAAGATAAAATAGTGGAAATAACTACTGCAGAGCAGAATAAAGAAAAAAGAATGAAAAGAACTGAGGACAGTCTCAGAGACCTCTGGGACAACATTAAACGCACCAACATTCGAATTATAGGGGTTCCAGAAGAAGAAGAGAAAAAGAAAGGGACTGAGAAAATATTTGAAGAGATTATAGGTGAGAACTTCCCTAATATGGGAAAGGAAATAGTTAATCAAGTCCAGGAAGCACAGAGAGTCCCATACAGGATAAACAGAAGGAGAAATACGCCAAGACACATATTAATCAAACTGTCAAAAATTAAATACAAAGAAAACATATTAAAAGCAGCAAGGGAAAAACAACCAATAACACACAAGGGAATCCCCATAAGGTTAACAGCTGATCTCTCAGAAGAAACCCTACAAGCCAGAAGGGAGTGGCAGGACATACTGAAAGTGATGAAGGAGAAAAACCTGCAGCCAAGACTACTCTACCCAGCAAGGATCTCATTCAGATTTGATGGAGAAATTAAAACCTTTACAGACAAGCAAAAGCTGAGAGAGTTCAGCACCACCAAACCAGCTTTACAACAAATGCTAAAGGAACTTCTCTAGGCAAGAAACACAAGAGAAGGAAAAGACCTATAATAACGAACCCAAAACAATTTAGAAAATGGGAATAGGAACATACATATCGATAATTACCTTAAATGTAAATGGACTAAATGCTCCCACCAAAAGACACAGATTAGCTAAATGGATCCAAAAACAAGACCCTTATATATGCTGTGTACAAGAGACCCACTTCAGACCTAGAGACACATACAGACTGAAAGTAAGGGGATGGAAAAAGATATTCCATGCAAATGGAAACCAAAAGAAAGCTGGAGTAGCAATTCTCATATCAGACAAAATAGACTTTAAAATAAGGACTATTAAAAAAGACAAAGAAGGACACTACATAATGATCAAGGGATCAATCCAAGAAGAAGATATAACAATTGTAAATATTTATGCACCCAACATAGGAGCACCTCAATACATAAGGCAAATACTAACAGCCATAAAAGGGGAAATCGACAGTAACACATTCATAGTAGGGGACTTAAACACCCCACTTTCACCCATGGACAGATCATGCAAAATGAAAATAAATAAGGAAACACAAGCTTTAAATGATACATTAAACAAGATGGACTTAATTGATATTTATAGGACACTCCATCCAAAAACAACAGAATACACATTTTTCTCAAGTGCTCATGGAACATTCTCCAGGATAGATCATATCTTGGGTCACAAATCAAGCCTTGGTAAATTTAAGAAAATTAAAATTGTATCAAGTATCTTTTCTGACCACAACGCCATGAGACTAGATATTAATTACAGGAAAAGATCTGTAAAAAATACAAACACATGGAGGCTAAACAATACACTACTTAATAATGAAGTGATCACTGAAGAAATCAAAGAGGAAATCAAAAAATACCTAGAAACAAATGACAATGGAGACACAACGACCCAAAACCTGTGGGATGCAGCAAAAGCAGTTCTAAGGGGGAAGTTTATAGCAATACAAGCCCACCTTAAGAAGCAGGAAACATCTAGAATAAACAACCTAAACTTGCACCTCAAGCAATTAGAGAAAGAAGAACAAAAAAACCCCAAAGCTAGCAGAAGGAAAGAAATCATAAAAGTCAGATCAGAAATAAATGAAAAAGAAATGAAGGAAACAATAGCAAAGATCAATAAAACTAAAAGCTGGTTCTTTGAGAAGATAAACAAAATAGATAAATCACTAGCCAGACTCATCAAGAAAAAAAGGGAGAAAACTCAAATCAATAGAATTAGAAATGAAAAAGGAGAGGTAACAACTGACACTGCAGAAATAAAAGAGATCATGAGAGATTACTACAAGCAACTCTATGCCAATAAAATGGACAATCTGGAAAAAATGGACAAATTCTTAGAAATGCACAACCTGCCAAGACTGAATCAGGAAGAAATAGAAAATATGAACAGACCAATCACAAGCACTGAAATTGAAACTGTGATTAAAAATCTTCCAACAAACAAAAGCCCAGGACCAGATAGCTTCACAGGCGAATTCTATCAAACATTTAGAGAAGAGCTAACACCTATCCTTCTCAAACTCTTCCAAAATATAGCAGAGGGAGGAACACTCCCAAACTCCTTCTGCAAGGCCACCATCACCTTGATACCAAAACCAGACAAGGATGTCACAAAGAAAGAAAACTACAGGCCAATATCACTGATGAACATAGATGCAAAAATCCTCAACAAAATACTAGCAAACAGAATCCAACAGCACATTAAAAGGATCATACACCATGATCAAGTGGGGTTTATTCCAGGAATGCAAGGATTCTTCAATATACGCAAATCTATCAATGTGATAAACCATATTAACAAATTGAAGGAGAAAAACCATATGATCATCTGAATAGATGCAGAGAAAGCTTTTGACAAAATTCAACACCAATTTATGATAAAAAAAAACCCTGCAGAAAGTAGGCATAGAGGGAACTTTCCTCAACATAATAAAGGCTATATATGACAAGCCCACAGCAAACATCATCCTCAATGGTGAAAAACTGAAAGCATTTCCACTAAGATCAGGAACAAGACAAGGTTGCCCACTCTCACCACTCTTATTCAACATAGTTTTGGAAATTTTAGCCACAGCAATCAGAGAAGAGAAGGAAATAAAAGGAATCCAAATCGGAAAAGAAGAAGTAAAGCTGTCACTGTTTGCAGATGACATGATCCTATACATAGAGAATCCTAAAGATGCTACCAGAAAACTACTAGAGCTAATCAATGAATTTGGTAAAGTGGCAGGATACAAAATTAATGCACAGAAATCTCTGGCATTCCTATATACTAATGATGAAAAATCTGAAAGTGAAATCAAGAAAACACTCCCATTTACCATTGCAACAAAAAGAATAAAATATCTAGGAATAAACCTACCTAAGGAGACAAAAGACCTGTATGCAGAAAATTATAAGACACTGATGAAAGAAATTAAAGATGATACAAATAGATAGAGAGATATACCATGTTCTTGGATTGGAAGAATCAACATTGTGAAAATGACTCTACTACCCAAAGCAATGTATAGATTCAATGCAATCCCTATCAAACTACCACTGGCATTTTTCACAGAACTAGAACAAAAAATTTTGCAATTTGTATGGAAACACAAAAGACCCCGAATAGCCAAAGCAATCTTGAGAACGAAAAAAGGAACTGGAGGAATCAGGCTCCCTGACTTCAGACTATACTACAAAGCTACAGTTATCAAGACGGTATGGTACTGGCACAAAAAAAGAAAGATAGATCAATGGAACAGGATAGAAAGCCCAGAGATAAACCCATGCACATATAGACACCTTATCTTTGATAAAGGTGGCAGGAATGTACAGTGGAGAAAGGACAGCCTCTTCAATAAGTGGTGCTGGGAAAACTGGACAGGTACATGTAAAAGTATGAGATTAGAACAGTCCCTAACACCACACACAAAAATAAGCTCAAAAAGGATTAAAGACCTAAATGTAAGGCCAGAAACTATCAAACTTTTAGGGGAAAACATAGGCAGAACACTCTATGAAATAAATCACAGCAAGATCCTTTTTGACCCACCTCCTAGAGTAATGGAAATAAAAACAAAAATAAACAAATGGGACCTAATGAAACTTCAAAGCTTTTGCACAGCAAAGGAAACCATAAACAAGACCAAAAGACAACCCTCAGAATGGGAGAAAATATTTGCAAATGAAGCAACTGACAAAAGATTAATCTCCAAAATTTACAAGCAGCTCATGCAGCTCAATAACAAAAAAACAAACAACCCAATCCAAAAATGGGCAGAGGACCTAAATAGACATTTCTCCAAAGAAGATATACAGACTGCCAACAAACACATGAAAGAATGCTCAACATCATTAATCATTAGAGAAATGCAAATCAAAACTACAATGAGATATCATCTCACACCAGTCAAAATGGCCATCATCAAAAAATCTAGAAACAATAAATGCTGGAGAGGGTGTGGAGAAAAGGGAACACTCTTGCACTGCTGGTGGGAATGTGAATTGGTACAGCCACTATGGAGAACAGTATGGAGGTTCCTTAAAAAACTACAAATAGAACTACCATATGACCCAGCAATCCCACTACTGGGCATATACCCTGAGAAAACCGAAATTCAAAAAGAGTCATGTACCAAAATGTTCATTGCAGCTCTATTTACAATAGCCCGGAGATGGAAACAACCTAAGTGCCCATCATCGGATGAATGGATAAAGAAGATGTGGCACATATATACAATGGAATATTACTCAGCCATAAAAAGAAACGAAATTGAGCTATTTGTAATGAGCTGGATAGACCTAGAGTCTGTCATACAGAGTGAAGTAAGTCAGAAAGAAAAAGACAAATACCGTATGCTAACACATATATATGGAATTTAAGAAAAAAAAATGTCATGAAGAACGTAGAGGTAAGGCAGGAATAAAGACGCAGACCTCCTAGAGAACGGACTTGAGGTTATGGGGAGGGGGAAGGGTGAGCTGTGACAGGGCGAGAGAGAGTCATGGACATATACACACTAACAAACGTAGTAAGGTAGATAGCTAGTGGGAAGCAGCCGCATGGCACAGGGATATTGGCTCGGTGCTTTGTGACAGCCTGGAGGGGTGGGATAGGGAGGGTGGGAGGGAGGGAGACGCCAGAGGGAAGACATATGGGAACATAAGTTTATGTATGACTGATTCACTTTGTTATAAAGCAGAAACTAACACACCATTGTAAAGCAATTATACCCCAATAAAGATGTTAAAAAAAATTAAAAAGTAAAAAAAAAAAAAAAAAATCTTCCAACAAAGAAAAGCCCAGGACCAGATGGCTTCACAGGCAAATTCTATCAAATATTTAGAGAAGAGCTAACACCTATACTTCTCAATCTCTTCCAAAATATAGCAGAGGGAGGAACACTCCCAAACTCATTCTATGAGGCCACCATCACTCTGATACCAAAACCAGACAAAGATATCACAAAGAAAGAAAACTACAGGGCAATATCACTGATGAACATAGATTCAAAAATCTTAAAGAAAATACTAGTAAACAGAATCCAACAGCACATTAAAACGATCATACAGCATGATGAAGTGGGGTTTATCCCAGGAATGCAAGGATTCTTGAGTATATTCAAATCAGTCAATGTGATACACCATATTAACAAATTGAAGGATGAAAACCATATGATAATTTCAATAGATGCAGAAAATGCTTTCGACAAAATTCAATACCATTTATAATAAAAATCCTCCAGAAATTTGGCATAGAGTGAAGTTTCCTCAACATAGTAAAGGGCATATATGACAAACCCACAGCCAACATCGTTCTCAATGATGAAAAACTGAAAACTTTTCCTGTAAGGTCAGGAACAAGACAAGGTTGTACACTCTCACCACTATTTTTCAACATAGTTCTGGAAGTTTTAGCCAGCAATCAGAGAAGAAAAAGAAATAAAAGGAATCCATATCGGAAAAGAAGAGGTAAAGCTGTCACTGTTTGCAGATGACCTGATACTATACATAGAGAATCCTAAAGATGCTACCAGAAAACTACTAGAGCTTATCAATGAATTTGGTAAAATAGCAGGATACAAAATTAATTCACAGAAATCTCTTGCATTCCTATACACTAATGATGAAAAATCTGAAAGTTAAATTAAGGAAACACTCCCATTTACCATTGCCACAAAAAGAATAAAATATCTAGGAATGAACCTATCTAAGGAGACAAAAGACCTGTATGCAGAAAACTATAAGACACTGTTGAAAGAAATTAAAGATGATACAAATAGTTGAGAGATACACCATATTCTTGGATTTGAAGAATCAACACTGTGCAGCTTCAAAACAAATTTGTGAGTCCTGTCTATGCTCTGAGACAAATGAGACAGATAACAGTCCCACAGCGAGCCCCCAGACTAGCCAGAACTTCGGATGCATTGTCCATCCCTTTGTTCTGTCACTAGGGTGGATCCTCTATGTGGGAGGTTTCCTCTAATCCTTTCAAGTTGTTCCTTCTCTACCCTTGCCGCATTTCCTCACACACATGAGCTGACCTGTACTCTGCTGAATACTGGAGGGGGAACTTATGCTGATCTACAAGGCTTTCTTTTTGTGCAGCTATTTCCTCTCCCGTATGCTCCTTTATAAATTCTAGCCCTCTTTTTCTCCCCAGATTCTTAGCTCTGTCTCGTCATTTCAGTGAATTGTCAGGCTCTGCCTGGGTTTCTCCTTCCTGTTCTTTGGCATTGAAACATTGTTTCCAATGTCTCTGGGATTACTGTCATTTATTGCCTAATGTCCAATGTCTTGAAAAATCATTTTTCATAGGTTTTATCCAGTTTTTTAAAAATTTCAGGCAGGAGGTAAAGTCTGGCATCTATTACTACATCTTAGTTGGAAATAGAATTTATCCCTATCCATTTTTTATATGACTGTCAAAAACACATGCCTTTGCAATTGTTAATCATATTGCCCTTGCTATAAATATAATACTGTTAGAGACAGAGGAAGTATGAACAACACTGAAACAAGATAAAATTGAAAATTTTCTATGTAGGTATAAGAAGTAGAATTTGAAACTCAGGAGAAAGGTAAGTTGTTGAAGTTTTTAAAGGGGACCATTCAATCAACGCTATTTAAGAAAAATAAAGACATAAGGATAAACTTGTTTAGAATATGTACATGCTCTTTATTTTGTATGTTTTTCTTATCAATACTTAACATTAAGAATATTGTTTTTTACACTTGATGGTGTGACTAGGATAATAAATATGAAGGTATGAGGCAGAATATACCCTGGAATAGTTATTAGAAACTTTCTTACAGAAAGATATACACGTAATTTAATAAACTAAATACATAAATATAAAACAACTCCTAGATAAAGACAAACAACCAAAACTATGTGTACAGGTGCCAATAATTCTTCCACTTTGATTGGACTGATTGGTCAGGTTAGTTAACACCTAGTATATCTAAATGATTGTTCATTTAATTAGCCAATTGCTAGACTACTTTGGGTGGATATATTATCTATTTTGGTGTGTAAATAAATTGGACAATATATTGGTAGAAATCAAAAATAATATGTTGGTTTTAAGAATAAGATACTTAGTGCATCACAAGTTTTATTTAATTCTAAAACATGAATTGTAGTGACTGTGCCTTCATATTTTCTTTGGATTAAATAACTGTAGTATTTATTCTGTAATTTTGTATCTTGAGATACTCTTCCTGCCTTTGACAATCTTTTTTTTTTTTTTTTTTTTGCGGTACGTGGGCCTCTCACTGTTGTGGCCTCTCCCGTTGCGGAGCACAGGCTCCGGACGCGCAGGCTCAGCAGCCATGACCCACGGGCCCAGCCGCTCCGCAGCATGTGGGATCTTCCCGGACCGGGGCACGAACCCGTATCCTCTGCATCAGCAGGCGGACTCTCAACCACTGAGCCACCAGGGAAGCCTGACACTCTTTTTTATTTTGGTTAACAAGTGAAGAAAGCATTATAATATTTTTATATCTTGCCACATTATATCTGTTTTTTCACTTTATTGCCAATATATTTATCATCTTGTGTAAATAACCAAAAAATAAAGAAGATTAATTTATCTTGCAGTTACTTTTTTACAAGCATGTAAACATTTTCTGAGCTATTTTTGTCTGTACCACTAATCAAATAAGCTTTACTCACAGGTGAAAGTAGCTTGCACTTGTAGCTTCCAGCCTTTCTATTTTCTGTCTTACTGAGAAGAAAATAATTGACCTTCCAAACAGAAACAAGGGTATACAGACTTTCTGTAATGAGCTCATCTATCCAAATTAGTCAAATCTTAAAAGCAATTATACTTTCTAAGGTTGCTGAGTCTTTATAAGTAATGCCACTCATGGGATCAAGCATTTGCTCTGACTTGATAATTCAGCATGGTTTTGTTGACAATCCATGCTGACTATGTGTGCATATCTTTTCTTTTTATGTAGCTAATGGGATTGACAAACAAACCTATAACCCTGTCACCTCTATGCAGAGCATTGCCCCTTTAGTTTTAAGTTCAAATGGCCCTGTATAAATGCATTGATAACATTACTAATTTTGTATTACATAATATTTAAAGTAAAAAACACAATATTTTACATAAAATTGAAACACTACATATCACTTTATAACAGAAAAGTTTATATACGTTGAGTGGAGAATCAGGGTTATACAAAGTCTCAAGTATTCTAACAGGGATAGCCAGAACTGGGGCACAACATTTAATCCAATCAGTGTCTCAGATTTCACATCTATTAAAATGAAGAAGAGCACAATCTTTGAAAAATTTGATCCAAATATATATCAAATTTTCTTTAAGAGAAAATCATATTGGATATATTTTTAAAGTAAAATCTAATTTAGTTTATAAGCCTTTTCCTATTGTATCATAGCTTAGATCATAGAAACTGCATTAATTTAGATGATATTTTAGTCATGATCTTTTAAATTTTGTGTAGTTTTTATTCATCAATTGTTAGTTTTCAAATGCAGTCTCCTTCACTTTCAAAAGAAAACATGTAATATAAATCAATCCATTCTCAATGATTTAATTTTCATTATCCAGTTGTATATTTAAAATTGATTATGGTATTTCTATGTAGACAGAGATTTATTTTAATTGAAACAATTCTATACTTCTTTCGCTTTCCCAATGAAATTACTCATAAGAAAGGTAGCTTTTTCAGAGAATAAAAGACAGAACATAACTACATGTTTTAAACTAACCAACTTCTGAAAATTTCTAAATTACATAAAATTCCTGGAAGAAGGTTAAGAATTTTAGCTTCTTGCTTTACAATCAATAGGTCAAGTTTGGTCAAGTTTAATCAACAAAGACTTACCATAGACTACTTCTAACATTTCTCTAACTGGAAGAGAAAATAATTTTGATGGAGAGAACAAAGCAGGCATTAAGATTCTTTGTCTATTATTGTTTTGCTACTGGTTTACTCGTTATGGAATGCGTTTACTTAGGTTGTGCTTGCACTTTGAAAGTCAAGGTGAGTTCGGCATCTCTACTAATGGTCCAGGCTAAAAGCTGCTTTTACCTGAAAACATTCATATCATTTTAATGTTGTTTAGTGCAAATATTTAAAGGTCTCAGACTCAGTTCTGTTATTCACTTTGTATGTAATGACACATTTTTCCTTTTATATGTATCATTTAAAAATTACTTAATGGATTTATCTCTTTCAGAGCACCTTGCCTCCTTCTTCATGAAGATAATAGGAAGTCAACAAGCATGATCAGCCCTAAATGTTACTGTTTATGCAAATTTGCCTGCATTCCAGTCCATCCTCAGTTCTTTTACTCTTTTTAAAAACCTAATTCCTCACACATGTTTTTGATCACATCTTCTCTTGCCTCTGATTCATCAGTCATTTCCTTTAACATTATATTTTTAATCTTCCCCAATATTGGTTCCTTCCTTTAGGTCTGTAACATATTTCTCTTTTATAAAACCACAACACTCTGCCTTTAATCCTTATTGTCTCCCAGAAACCAAATAACCTTCCTACTTTACTTCTTGATAGAACAGAACAACACATTTATTGTTTTCACATTTGCATATTTTTCAATAACTTTCCAGGGGAGTCATAGCTACACTCATCACTCAGTCTTTTTCTGGGAATATTCACATAACCTCTTTAATATTGTTAGAATTTTATTTTGTTTTATGACAACTTATTACTTAAGTGCTGTCAACAAAAAGGTTATATTTTTTTCTCAAGACAATAAGAATGTTGTTGTGCTTGGTTGTCAGAGGCATAATTAATAGGTTAGCAATAAGACAGGATTCAATTCAACATAATTAAAATTGAGAGTGAACTATATACACTCACTAAGAGAAGAACAACCATTCTTTATGGCATGTTGAATACAAATATAAGAAATTTTCTCTTTCGAGTTATAGATAATTTAATTCTTTTTAAATGTAAATTAAACATGAACATAAGAGCCTTTTATAGTCAAAGATTCATTGAAGTTAGTCAACTCACTCTGAAATAAGTAGGATGTAATTTGATATACCAATAATCCGCTGCTTTCCCTAATTGAATTAATATCTTATAGTGCATATTTTATTCACATGGGAAATTTTTGTTACAAAAGTAAAAACTGTATTGATCAAATTCTACAGGACCATGTTTGATATACAAACAGATACAATATGATTTACTTGAAAAGATGATAAGCTTTAAATTAGTGTCACAGAGCTGTTGTCAGCTTATGGACAGCAGAATGATCAAGATAAGCATAAAATAACTTTTCAATTTTATTGTTCATTCTTTTAAATTCAAGTTCTCAACTTGTATCATGCTACTTCTTCTTCTACATTCCAGAACACTGGCCTTGTTTTCGTTAATATAACTCTATTCAACTATATTAAACTTTATTAGGATTAAAAAATATAATTTTACTTTCAATAAAAAACATGATATTGCATTATCTAGACTTAGTATGGTACCTGACACAAAAATGAGGCTCAATAAATATACATATGTTGGATTAATGAATGAATAACAACTACTTACTAATTCATTTCATCTGAACACTCAGCAGCAAAGTAGAAATTCTTGATTCTTGCATGGGAGGCTTGGAAAGCACTAGAGGCAAAAAGAAAGCAGAGAAGTCAATTTTCTTTCCAACAATCAATGAAACATTTTATACTACAACCAGAAAGGGGTTACAGCAACCATATAGTACTATCTCCATTTTGTATATAAGTAAACTAAAGTCCAATGAGATGAAATGACTTGCTAAAGTTAATATGGTAGTGACAGAGACTTAATTAGGACACTGATTTTTAGTCCCGTGCTCTGAGAATGTTCTATGTTTGTTTGTTAGAGAAGATTAACAGCTCTCTTGTTTTTAAATTAAATGTCACAGTCAGCATGAAAAGGGTGAAGTATGATGGCTTAACAAAAACTGAACTATTAATCAGAATCTACATTTCTGCAGAATTATTAGGTTTCTCTTCTTCTAAATGCCAATATTTTTTGCTTGGTATGTGAACACATAATTAACATGTGTCCCTCTTCGTTCTATCAGCTTACGTCTTATTAAAAGCAAATGAAATATTTATGCCTACGAATTTGAGCTTCTGTTGCCCAACATTCTAATTATGAGATATGATATTATATATACAGGCTGTCTGCATTATATATTTGTTAACAAATTATTTTTCCTGTTTTGAGAATTGTCAAATTATTTTGCTCATATTTCTAAAGGAGTCTTACTACTTGAAATTAGCACTTCAGATAATAAGAATATTAATCTTTTTTGTTTCTCTGGTGATTTTTCTTGATTTGTTTTCCTTTTTGTATCATTTTTTGACCTATAAAAGCTGTAAATCTCATGTAGTCAAACCTTTTTTTTACCTTTCCCTTTATGATTTCTTCTGACAAGCTTAGATACATCTCTACAGGTTTGAGAAGGAGTCACCTCTATTTTCTTCTAAAGTCTGGCTAGCAGGACATTTAATATATATGCTTTGATAGATAAAATAATCACAGTATTGTTTATCACTTTCTTTTGGTGCATATGTAAAACCATGGCCTATTTGAAACTATTAAAACAGGCATTGCCTTCAGGTCACTGAATGGTGATGCTCATGGAAAATCATAAGGTTCTTCTACTTCTGAGAATACTTTCAACAAATACCAGTGTTGTTTATCCAAAACACATCTTATCCTAATTATTTTTAACTTACAGCTCTATTAGGAATGTAAGATGTTGAACACAAACTTATCCAATAAGATAGATCTTCTACTTTCTCTTTGTAAAATAAGAACTAACTTTCTTCATATCATTAAATACATTTGTGACTTTGAAATCATTAATAATATTGCAGTGAAAAATTTTAAAAGTTTGTAAACAAATATAAGTTCTAGCGGTAGGCTAGAAAAAATTTATGATGCAACTTTTAGCTTCCATTTAAAAACCTTCAGATTTTAAATATAAAACTATAGCCACCACTCCATTATTTTATGGTAGATAGTTCTTCTCATTTGTTCACTCCATTCACCCTTGTTCAATAAGCATTACTGAGGTTTTCCAAATAACACTCATTAGTCTCCCCCTGCCCAAAAAAAGGGTGTAGAATGGAGTGGAAAAGGAGGTAAACACTTTTTATCAACTTTTGTTGTTTAATTCTTGCTGGATGCTTTCAGACATTTTTCTAGCACTCTGTCATTTCTGGTACAGTGTCATTTTGTGTGTATCTCTCACCTCTAACTCCTAGTTATTTTGATATGTGTGGATGATCTATTCAGTGTCCTTTAAAGACTGAGAACTACCCTGTTCACTTTAACTTTCTTAGTAACAAGCACAGTGGTTTCCAAATAGAATGTAATTAAGAAACGTCTTTGGGTAATGAATACCCATGTTTTCTATGGTTCTGGGAAAAATTTGAAATATTCTAGATTTTATTTCTATAAATGTGAACGTTGCAACAGATTAAAATACATTTTTTAGAAAGGCAATGTATTGATGCTTATTTTCAGAATGTGATTATTATCTATGCTATTGGATAATTGATTATAAAATGTTTTTCCTTTCCTCCATATTACTAAAAGCAAATTAAGTATCTAAAACATATAATTATATTTCTCTATCAGAGGTATCTTGAATCTGTCAAAAAAAATTCTTTAACATATATGAATGCTGATACGTATTAGATTTGATCTGCACAGCCCCAAACAATTTAAAAAGTTAAACAATGAGTCAAAAATCTTTTTGTTAATAAGTAGACAAAAAGATTCCTGTTGTTTATCTATTGATTTCAACTTAAAAAGTAAAATAAATTCTGTTCAGTTAATTTGTGATCAGGAATAGATATAAATATCCAAGTTTCTGTTCATTTCACTACATGTTTAATGTCAAAAGTTTAAAATTCAAGTTAATTTTCAATTTATGAATATATGGATTCACAAGGATTTATATATATGTGTATCTCTGTCTCTCTCTCAATCATTTGAATGGTAGTGATATACTTTAGAGGTGATTGGAAGAATCAATATTGTGAAAAAGACTCTACTGTCCAAAGCAATCTACACATTCAATGCAATCCCTATCAAAATACCACTGGCATTTTTCACAGAACTAGAAGAAAAAATTCACAATTTGTATAGAAACACAAAATACCCCAAATAGCCAAAGCAATCTTGAGAACGAAAAATGGAGCTGGAGGAATCAGGCTCCCTGACTTCAGATTATACTACAAAGCTACAGTAATCAAGACAGTATGGTACTGGCACAAAAACAGAAAGATAGATCAATGGAACAGGATAGAAAGCCCAGAGATAAACCCATGCACATATAGACACCTTATCTTTGATAAAGGTGACAGGAATGTACAGTGGAGAAAGGACAACCTCTTCAATAAGTGCTGTTGGGAAAACTGGACAGGTACATGTAAAAGTATGAGATTAGAACAGTCCCTAACACCACACACAAAAATAAGCTCAAAAAGGATTAAAGACCTAAATGTAAGGCCAGAAACTATCAAACTTTTAGGGGAAAACATAGGCAGAACACTCTATGAAATAAATCACAGCATGATCCTTTTTGACCCACCTCATAGAGAAATGGAAATAAAAACAATAATAAACAAATGGGACCTAATGAAACTTCAAAGCTTTTGCACAACAAAGGAAACCATAAACAAGACCAAAAGACAACCCTCAGAATGGGAGAAAATATTTGCAAATGAAGCAACTGACAAAGGATTAATCTCCAAAATTTACAAGCAGCACATGCAGCTCAACAACAAAAAAACAAACAACCCAATCCAAAACTGGGCAGAAGACCTAAATAGACATTTCTCCAAAGAAGATATACAGACTGCCAACAAACACATGAAAGAATGCTCAACATCATTAATCATTAGAGAAATGCAAATCTAAGCTACAATGAGATATCATCTCACACCAGTCAGAATGTCCATCATCAAAAAATCTAGAAACAATAAATGCTGGAGAGGGTGTGGAGAAAAGGGAACAATCTTGCACTGCTGGTGGGAATGTGAATTGGTACAGCCACTATGGAGAACAGTATGGAGGTTCCTTAAAAAACTACAAATAGAACTACCATATGACCCAGCAATCCCACTTCTGGGCATATACCCTGAGAAAACCATAATTCAAAAATAGTCATGTACCAAAATGTTCATTGTAGCTCTATTTACAATAGCCCGGAGATGGAAACAACCTAAGTGCCCATCATCGGATGAATGGATAAAGAAGATGTGGCACATATATACAATGGTATATTACTCAGCCATAAAAAGAAATGAAATTGAGCTATTGTAATGAGGTGGATGGACCTAGAGTCTGTCATACAGAGTGAAGTCAAAAAGAGAAAGACAAATACCATATGCTAACACATATATATGGAATTTAAGAAAAAAAATGTCATGAAGAACCTAGGGGTAAGACAGGAATAAAGACACAGACCTAATAGAGAATGGACTTGAGGATATGGGGAGGGGGAAGGGTAAGCTGTGACAAAATGAGAGAGTGGCATGGACATATATACACTTCCAAACGTAAAATAGATAGCTAGCGGGAAGCAGCCGCATAGCACAGGGAAATCAGCTTGGTGCTTTGTGACCACCTAGAAAGGTGGAATATGTAGGGTGGGAGGGAGGGAGACACAAGAGGGAAGAGATGTGGGAGCATATGTATATGTATAACTGATTTACTTTGCTATAAAGCAGAAACTAACACACCATTGTAAAGCAATTATACTCCAATAAAGATGTAAAACAAAATAATTAAAATGCGACCTAATATAAAAAACTAATCATTTATTTGAAGATCGTACCTCATTTAAGTCACTGAAATAATTTTCCTTTATGATCAATGGTAGTTATACATGAATGCAATGTCCAATGTCCTGTCTTCCACTTTCACACTAAAGATTCACGCACTTAAATGTCATTAGATGTAACAAATTTTCTTTGGAAATGCTCCATTTATCAATGAATGCATTTCATTTTTTCAGACTTCTTAAAAACAACTTTTTTTTTTTTTGCGGTACGCGGGCCTCTCACTGTTGTGGCCTCTCCCATTGTGGAGCACAGGCTCCAGACGCGCAGGCTCAGTGGCCATGGCTCACGGGCCCAGCCACTCCACGGCCTGTGGGATCTTCCTGGACTGGGGCACGAACCCGTGTCCCCTGTATCGGCAGGCAGACTCTCAACCACTGTGCCATAAGGGAAGCCCAGGTGTCATTCTTGATTCCTCCCTTGCACTTGTCATCCACTTCCAGGTCACCAGACAGTCTGGTTGGTCCAATATCCAAAATCACCTTAATGAGAGCTTCCCTGGTGGCACAGTGTTTGAGAGTCCACCTGCTGATGCAGGGGACACGGGTTCATGCCCCAGTCCAGGAAGATCCCAAAGGCCGTGGAGCGGCTGGGCCCGTGAGCCATGGCCACTGAGCCTGCGTGTCCGGAGTCTGTGCTCCGCAACAGGAAAGGCCACAACAGTGAGAGGCCAGCATACTGCAAAAACAAAAACAAAAACAAAAAACAAAAAAAAACAAAAAAGAAAAAAACAACTTTTTTATGAAAATTGAGTTTCTTTTTGGTCACTCAAAAACTGATCTTATACATAATTCCTAAAGCAATTATTTATTTTTTTTTGTAAAATACAACATTGCTTATGTTCATCTCCCTAGTAACTTAAGCCCTGGCTGATTCTTTTGTGGATATTGCTTGCAAGGCACTTAAAGGGGCTGAGAATTTCCTGATACACCCTTTTACAAGAACAACCATTTATATAACTGCTCTGTTCCCACAGTTGCTCCCCATTGTAGCAATAAAAGAGTATGCTAACACTACTTTATTTATTAGGACTTTACTCTCAATATATTATGACTTTCCAGTTAATTCAATGCTTTTCAATACATATACATTCGATTAATGGACACTACTTGCCAGGCACGATCCTACTAGGCCCTGATGGAACACTTCTAACAGTGCTTTTCATAAAACAAGGATGTTAGACCTATCAGGAAAATTTCTTCTGGCATTTAATTTTTTATGAATCTATAGGTACACACAGTAGGTTAAGTTCAAGTTCCTTGAAGGGAGGACATAATTTTTCTTTTACTAGCAATAGATACTTGTATTTAAAATTTTCCTGTAGCATGATGTGGAGTTAAGAGTTCAAGATTTAGAATTAACCAGATGGGCTTAAATACAGACTCTGCCAGTTACTAGCTGAATGACTGTGGACAAGTTAACTTAACCTCTCAGTCTTTTTATTTGTCAAACTAGGATAGTGCCCCACAGTGAGCATTAAATGAAATAGTGTATGGAAGTTGGGAGGAGCTTCAAGATGGCAGAAGAGTAAGAAGTGGAGATAAACTTCCTCCCAACAAATACATCAGAAATACATCTACATGTGGAACAACTCCTAGAGAACACCTACTGAACGCTGGCAGAAAACCTCAGACCTCCCAAAAGGCAAGAAACTCCCCACGTACCTGGGTAGGGCAAAAGAAGAAAGAATAAACAGAGACAAAAGAATAGGGACGGGACCTGAGCCAATGGGAGGGAGCTGTGAAGGAGGAAAGGTTTCCACAAACTAGGAAGCCCCTTCACGGGCGGATACTGCGGGTGGCGGAGGGGGGAGCTTCAGAGCCATGGAGGATAGCGCAGCAACAGGTGTGCAGAGGGCAAAGTGGAGAGGCCCCTACACAGAGGATCGGTGCCGACCAACACTCACCAGCCCAAAAGGCTTGTCTGCTCACCCACTGGGACGGGTGGGTGCTGGGAGTTGAGGCTCGGGCTTCGGTCAGATCCCAGGGAGAGGACTGGGGTTGGCTGTGTGAACACAGCCTGAAGGGGGCTAGTGTGCCACTGCTAGCTGGGAGGGAGTCCGGAGAGAAGTCTGGAGCTGCCGAAGAGACAAGAGACTTTTTCTTGTCTCTTTGCTTCCTGGTGGACGAGTAGAGGGGATTAAGAACACTGCTTAAAGGAGCTCCAGAGACGGGCGCGAGCTGCGACTATCAGCACGGACCCCAGATACAGGCATGGGATGCTAAGGCTGCTGCTGCAGCTACCAAGAAGCCTGTGTGCAAGCACAGGTCACTATCCACACCTCCCCTCCCAGGAGCCTGTGCAGCCCACCACTACCAGGGTCCCGTGATCCAGTGACAACTTCCCAGGGAGAATGCATGGCACGCCTCAGGGTGGTGCAATGTCACGCTGGCCTCTGCTACTGCAGGCTCGCCCCGCATCCGTACCCCTCCCTCCCCGCTAGCCTGAGTGAGCCAGAGCCCCTGAATCAGCTGCTCTTTTAACCCCTTCTTGTCTGAGCAAAGAACAGAGGCCCTAAGGTGACCTACATGCAGAGGTGGGTCCACATCCAAAGCTGAACACTGGGAACTGTGCGAACAAAGAAGAGAAAGGGAAATTCCACCCAGCAGCCTCAGGAGCAGCGGATTAAATCTCCACAATCAACTTGATGTGCCTGCATCTGTGGAATACCTGAACAAACAATGAATCATACCAAATTGTAGAGATAGACTTTGGGAGCAACAATTTATATATATTTCCCCCTTTTTCTATTTTTGTGAGTGTGTATGTGTATGCTTCTGTGTGATTTTGTCAGTATACCTTTGCTTTTACCATTTATCCTAGGGTTCTGTCTGTCCATTTTTTATATTTTTACTTAAAAAACATTTCTTTTCCTTGTTTTATTTATTTTTTCTTTTTGGGGTATGGTACGTGGGCCTCTCACTGTTGTGGCCTCTCCCATTGTGGAGCACAGGCTCCAGACATGCAGGCTCCAGATGCACAGGCCCAGCGGCCATGGCTCAAGGGCCCAGCCGCTCTGCACCAGGTGGGATCTTCCCAGACCGGGACATGAAACCATGTCCCCTGCATCGGCAGGCAGACTCCCAACCACTGTGCCACCAGGGAAGCCCCCAAAAATTGTCTTTTTCTTAAAAATTATTTTTTATTTTAATAACTTTATTTATTTTATCTTCTTCTTTCTTTCTTTCCTTTTCTTCTCACTTTTATTCTGAGCCATATGGAGGACAGGCTCTTGGTGCTCCAGCCAGGCATCAGGGTTGTGCCACTGAGGTGGGAGAGCCAAGTTCAGGACATTGGTCCTCAAGAGACCTCACAGCTCCACATAATATCAAGCAGAGAAAATCTCCCAGAGATATCCATCTCAACGCCAAGATGCAGCTCAACTTAATGACCAACAAGCTACAGCAGAGGACTCCCTATGCCAAACAGCTAGCAAGACAGGAACACAACCCCATCCACTAGCACAGAGGCTGCCTAAAAGCATAATAAGGCCACAGATATGCCAAAACATACCACCAGATGTGGATCTGACCACCAGGAAGACAAGATCCAGCCTCATCCACCAGAACACAGGCACCATTCCCCTCCACCAGGAAGCCAACACAAACCACCGAACCAACCTTAACCACAGGGGGCAGGCACCAAAAACAACAGAAACTATGACCTGCATCCTGTGAAAAGGAGACCCCAAACACAGTATGTTAAGCAAAATGAGAAGGCAGAAAAACACACAGCAGATGAAGGAGAAAGGCAAAACCTACCAGACCTAACAATTGAAGAGGAAATAGACAGTGTACCTGAAATAGGATTCAGAAAAACAATAGTAAAGATGGTCCAAAATCTTGGAAATAGAATGGAGAAAATACAAGAAACATTTAACAAGGACCTGGAATAACTAAAAAGCAAACAAAGAGAGATGAACAACAAAATACATGAAATTAAAAATTCTCTAGAATGGATCAATAGCAGAATAACTGAGGCAGAAGAACGGATAAGTGACCTGGAAGATAAAATAGTGGAAATAACTACTGCAGAGCAGAATAAAGGAAAAAGAATGAAAAGAATTGAGGACAGTTACAGAGACCTCTGGGAAAATATTAAATGCACAAACATTCGAATTATAAGGGTCCCAGAAGAAGACGAGAAAAACAAAGGGACTGAGAAAATATTTGAAGAGATTATAGTTGAAAACTTCCCTAATATGGGAAAGGAAATAGTTAATCAAGTCCAGGAAGCACAGAGAGTCCCATACTGGATAAATCCAAGAAGAAACATGCCAAGACACATATTAATCAAACTATCAAAAATTAAATACAAAGAATAAACATTAAAAGCTGCAAGGGAAAAACAAGTAACACATAAGGGAATCCCCATAAGGGTAACAGCTGAACTTTCAGCAAAAACTCTGCAAGCCAAATGGGAGTGGCAGGACAAATTTAGAGTGATGAAAGAGAAAAACCTACAACTAAGATTACTCTACCCAGCAAGAATCTCATTCAGATTTGATGGAGAAATTAAAAGCTTTATAGACAAGGAAAAGCTAAGAGAATTCAGCACCACAAAACCAGCTTTACAACAAATGCTAAAGGAACTTCTCTAGGCAGAAAAAACAAGAGAAGGAAAACACCTACAATAATAAACCCAAAACAGTTAAGAAAATGGTAATAGGAACATACATATCGATAATTACCTTAAATGTAAATGGATTAAATGCTCCAACCAAAAGACACAGACTGGCTGAATGGATACAAAAACAAGACCTGTATATATGCTGTCTATAAGAGACACACTTCAGAGCTAGGTACACATACAGACTGAAAGTGAGGGGATGGAAATAGGTATTCCATGTAAATGGAAATCAAAAGAAAGCTGGAGTACCAATTCTCATGTCAGAAAAAATAGACATTAAAACAAAGAATATTAGAAGAGACAAAGAAGGATACTACATAATGATCAAGGTATTAATCCAAGAAGAAAATTTAACAATTGTAATTATTTATGCACCCAACTAGGAGAACCTCAATATATAAGGCAAACACTAACAGCCATAAAAGGGGAAATCGACAGTAACACAATCATAGTAGGGGATTTTAACATCCCACTTTCACCAATGGACAGATTATCCAAAATGAAAATTAATAAGGAAACACAAGCTTTAAATGATACATTAAACAATATGGAATTAATTGATATTACAGGACATTCCATCCAAAAACAGCAGAATACACATTCTTTTCAAGTGCTCGAGGAACATTTTCCAGGGTCGCTCATATCTTGGGCCACAAATCAAGCCTTAGTAAATTTAAGAAAATTGAAATCGTATCAAGTATGTTTTCCGACCACAACACTATGAGACTAGATTTCAATTACAGGAAGAGCCCTGTAAGAAATATAAACACATGAGGATTAAACAAAACAGTACATAATAACCAAGAGATCACTGAAGAAATCAAAGAGGAAATAAAAAAATACCTAGAAACAAATGACTTTGAAAACATGGTGACCCAAAACCTATGGGATGCAGCAAAAGCAGTTCTAAGAGGGAAGTTTATAGCTATACAAGCCTAACTTAATAAACAAGAAACATCTCAATTAAGCAACCTAACCTTACACCTAAAGCCATTAGAGAAAAAAGAACAAAAAAACCCTCAAGGTTAGCAGAAGGAAAGAAATCATAAAGATCCAATCAGAAATAAATGAAAAGAAAATGAAGGAAACGGTAGCAAAGATCAAGAAAACTAAAAGCTGGTTCCTTGAGAAGGTAAACAAAATTGATAAACCATTAGCCAAACTTATCAAAAAAAAAGAGAAAACTCAAATCAACAGAATTAGAAATGAAAAAGGAGAGGTAACAACTGACACTGCAGAAATAGAAAGGATCATAAGAGATTACTACAAGAATCTCTATGCCAATAAAATGGACAACCTGGAAGAAATGGACAAATTCCTAGAAATGCACAGCCTTCTGAGACTGAATCAGGAAGAAATAGAAAATATGAACAGACCAATCACAAGCACTGAAATAGAAACTGTGATTAAAAATTTTCCAACAAACAAAAGCCCAGGACCAGATGGCATCACAGGCAAATTCTATCAAACATTTAGAGAAGAGCTAACACCTATCCTTCTCAAACTATTCCAAAATATAGCAGAGGAAGGAACACTCCCAAACTCAGTCTATGAGGCCACCATCACCTTGATACCAAAACCAGACAAGGATGTCACAAAGAAAGAAAACTACAGGCCAATATCACTGATGAACATAAATGCAAATATCCTCAACAAAATACTAGCAAACAGAATCCAACAACACATTAAAAGGATCATACACTGTGATCAAGTGGGGTTTATTGCTGTAATGCAAGCATTCTTCAATATACGCAGATCAATCAACGTGATACACCACATTAACAAATTGAAGGAGAAAAAACATATGATCATCTCAATAGATGCAGATAAAGCTTTTGATGAAATTCAACAGTGATTTATGATAAAAACCCTGCAGAAAGTAGGCATAGAAGGAACTTTTCTCAACTTCATAAAGGCCATATATGACAAACCCACAGCCAACACCGTCCTCAATGGTGAAAAACAGAAAACATTTCCACTAAGATCAGGAACAAGACAAGGTTGCCCACTCTCACCACTATTATTCAACATAGTTTTGGAAGTTTTAGCCACAGCAATCAGAGAACAAAAAAAGAAATAAAAGGAATCCAAATCAGAAAAGAAGAAGTAAAGCTGTCACTGTTTGCAGATGACATGATACTATACATAGAGAATCCTAAAGATGCTACCAGAAAACTACTACAGCTAATCAATGAATTTGGTAAAGTAGCAGGATACAGAAATGTCTGGCATTCCTATACACGAATGATGAAAAATCTGAAAGTGAAGTTAAGGAAACACTCCCATTTGCCATTACCACAAAAAGAACATAAAATCTAGGAATAAACCTACCTATGGAGACAAAAGATCTGTATGGAGAAAATTATAAGGCACTGATGAAAGAAATTAAGGTGATACAAATAGATGGAGAGATATACCACATTCTTGGGTTGGAAGAATCAACATTGTGAAAATGACTCTACTACCCAAAGCAATCTACAGATTCAATGCAATCCCTATCAAACTACCACTGGCATTTTTCACAGAACTAGAACAAAAAATTTCAGTATTTGTATGGCAACACAAAGGACCCCAAATAGCATAAGCAATCTTGAAAAAGAAAAACGGAGCTGGGACAATCAGGCTTCCTGACTTCAGACTATACTACAAAGCTACAGTAATCAAGACGGTATGGTACTGTCACAAAAACAGAAAGATAGATTAATGGAACAGGATAGAAAGCCCAGAGATAAACCCACGAGCATATGGTCACCTTATCTTTGATAAAAGAGGCAAGAATATACAGTCGAGAAAAGGCAGCCTCTTCAATAAGTGGTGCTGGGACAACTGGACAGGTACATGTAAATGAGTGAAATTAGAACACCCCCTAACCCCATACACAAAAATAAACGCAAAATGGATTACAGACATAAACAGAAGACCAGACACCATCAAACTCTTAGAGGAAAACATAGGCAGAATACTCTATGACATAAATCAGAGCACGATCCTTTTTGGCCCACCTCCTAGAGAAATGGAAATAAAAACACAAACAAACAAATGGGACCTATTGAAACTTAAAAGCCTTTGCACACCAAAGGAAACCATAAACAAGATGAAAAGACAACCCTTAGAATGGGAGAAAATATTTGCAAATGAAGCAACTGACAAAGAATTAATCTCCAAAACATACAAGCAACCTATGCAGCTCAATATTAACAAGCAAACAACCCAATTCAAAAATGTGCAGAAGACCTAAACAGATATTTCTCTAAAGAAGATATACATATTACCAACAAACGTATGAAGGAATGCTCAACATTGTTAATCAATAGAGAAATGCAAATCAAAACTACAATGAGATATCACCTCACCCTGGTCAGAATGGCCATCATCAAAATATCTGCAAACAGTAAATTCTGAAGAGGGTGTGGCGAAAAGCGAACCCTCTTGCACCTTTGGTTGGAATGAAAATTGATACAGCCAGTATGTCTAACAGTATGGAAGTTCTTTAAAAAACTGAAAATAGAACTACCATACGACCCAGCAATACCCCTACTGTGCATATACCCTGAGGAAACCAGAATTGAAAAAGAGTCATGTACCAAAATGTTCATTTCAGCTCTATTTACAATAGCCAGGGCATGGAAGCAACCTAAGTGTACATCAACATATGAATGGATAAAGAAGTTTTTGTATATATATACAATGGAATATTACTCAGCCATAAAAAGGAACGAAACTGAGTTATTTGTACTGAGGTGGATGGACTTAGAGTCTGTCATACAGAGTGAAGTAAGTCAGAAAGAGAAAAACAAATACCGTATGCTAACATATATATGGAATATAAAAAAAAATAAAGAAAAAAGTGGTCAGAAGAACCTAGGGACAAGAAAGGAATAAGGATTCAGGCCTACTAGTTAATGGACTTGAGGATATGGGGAGGGGGAAGGGTAAGCTGTGCCAAAGTGAGAGAGTGGCATGGACATGTATACACTACCAAACATAAAATAGCTAGTGGGAAGCAGCCACATAGCACAGGGAGATCGGTGCTTTGTGACCACCTAGATGGGTGGGATAGGGAGTGTGGGAGGGAGGGAGATGCAAGAGGGATGAGATATGGGGACATATGTATATGTATAACTGACTCACTTTGTTATAAAGCAGAAACTAACACACCATTGTAAAGCAATTATACTCCAATAAAGATGTTAACAAAATTAAGATGTTAGGGGGATGGCAGTATAGAACTAGGAGATGTTTAAAGAAGTATATATAACTTACTGAATGCTATACTTTCTCTGTTATGTTAGTCAGGCTTCTTTTATTGCTTATCTTTTTCATCACATTTCAGAACAGATATAATGAAACTTGAGTGGTCCAGGGAAGATAAATAAATCCAAGCAAAATTATAGAAAAATAGATTCCATGAAGAAAGTTTAAAGAAATTGGTGTAGTTAAGTGGTAGAGAGACTGATGTAATTCATTATTATAATGTAGAACTTTTAAAATTATACGAAAAGACAATTGAACAATTGAGAAGAGAATTTTAAAGGAGTGCATTTAAATCAAAGCAAGAGAGCTTAACTTATCTATAACTTGAAACATATGATCAGGACTGTCTATTGAGAAAGGTGGTATAGTTTCCACCTTTTGATATCTTAGCCTCTCTCTTGGAGATTTTAAGTATTCAAGCCTGGAGTAAGAAGTAGAAACAAAATTTTCTCTTATGGAGATTTCCAACTATAAAATTGCATACCTTTTTTAGTGTCGACTTAAAAAAGTGTGTCCAGACAGTACTTATCTGCACGTTGGTCATTGCTGTGGAAGAGAGTATAACTTTTCCACATCTGGCCTGTGATGTAAAGGAGTGATTTATCAAACAGTGACAAGTCACTTGCCATTAAGGTAGTTCACTAAATGATAAAAAGAATAAATGGTCGTATGAATCACATCTCAGAAATTTCATGTACATTAATTAAAAGCTCCTTGGACTGGAAAGTTTTGATTCCATTCCTAAGAATAAAAGGTGGCTTCTAGTTCTGTGAAAAATGCCAGTGGTAGTTTGATAGGGATTGCATTGAATCTGTAGATTGCTTTGGGTAGTAGAGTCATTTTCACAATGTTGATTCTTCCAATCCAAGAACATGGTATATCTCTCCATCTATTTTCTTATAATTTTATAATTATAAAAAATCTTATAATTTTCTGCATACAGGTCTTTTGTCTCCTTAGGTAGGTTTATTCCTAGATATTTTATTCTTTATGTTGCAATGGTAAATGGGAGTGTTTTCTTAATTTCACTTTCAGATTTTTCATCATGTGTGTATAGGAATGCCAGAGATTTCTGGGCATTAATTTTGTATCCTGCTACTTTACCAAATTCATTGATTAGCTGTAGTAGTTTTCTGGTAGCATCTTTAGGATTCTCTATGTATAGTATCATGTCATCTGCAAACAGTGACAGCTTTACTTCTTCTTTTCTGATTTGGATTCCTTTTATTTCTTTTTCTTCTCTGATTGCTGTGGCTAAAACTTCCAAAACTATGTTGAATAGTAGTGGTGAGAGTGGGCAACCTTGTCTTGTTCCTGATCGTAGTGGAAATGGTTTCAGTTTTTCACCATTGAGGTCGATGTTGGCCGTGGGTTTGTCATATATGGTCTTTATTATGTTGAGGAAAGTTCCCTCTATGCCTACTTTCTGCAGGGTTTTTTCATAAATGGGTGTTGAATTTTGTCTGTTTACAATAGCCAGGAGATGGAAGCAACCTAAGTGTCCATCATCGGATGAATGGATAAAGAAGATGTGGTACATATATACAATGGAATATTACTCAGTCATAAAAAGAAAAGAAAATGAGTTATTTGTAGTGAGGTGGATGGACCTAGAGTCTGTCATACAGAGTAAAATTAATCAGAAAAAGAAAAACAAATACCGTATGCTAACACATATATATGGAATCTAAGAGAAAAAAAAAAGGTGGCTTCTGCCATCTAGTGAATACCATCAGATTGTTTCTTTTTTAAGTATTTCTTACCTACTCTTTGGTTTTTGAAAACAAAATTCAAATCATTCTCAGGATTTGGTAAATTACTTGCAGTACTATATTTGTTTATATTGATCAGAACTATATCTTTCCTTTTAAATCAGACTTTCTGTGTATTTGGTCACTCCACAGAGAAAGAACAAATCCCCCACCCTCCACCTTTGAATTTAGTTCTAATGTCAAGATTGATAACACCACAGAAATACACACCAGGAGAATATGTAAAGGTTTATTATTTGCATAATGAGATTTTCTGGGGTGATCAGGACAAGCACCCTACACGGATCCAAAAAATAGCTTGAGAGAGAAGGGAAAAGAGACTGGCTTGTCTTTTCTGGTGGTTAGAAGCTGAGGTTGAGATGAAGAAGGGAAAGATGAGAGTAGGGTTTGCAAGCTGTCAGCATCCATATATCATAAATGGAGTCAGACTCTTTATTGCCCTTCCTAAAGTATATCTTGTCCTATTCAACTGTATTCAAATATATAAGAGGAAAATAGAACTACATAATTTACATGGTCAATACCAATAGATGAGGTCTTTGCAAATATTCCCTAAGTGTATTGTTCATGTGATCCACACAAACACAGATAGTGATGACTACTTACCCTACTTGTATCCTCCAACTTTGACTTGCTTCCCTTCCTTTTTATTGCCATCAATAAGGTTAAGTGAGAATATGTAGCTAAAAACATATAAACTCATTCTTCCTATGCTAGACTTATGTATATTCTAATACTAGAGTTTAGAAATCATTTGCAGTGGAAAATATCTCTCTTGCCCCAATTACTATAGGAAACTCAAAACTCTAAATCAGATTCAACTAGAGTGAGGTCGCATCTAATCAGAGATTTATAAATGGGTAAATAGCCAATTAAGGAAGAAGATATAGAACAGCTGTGCTATGCTTTTTCATAACCCAAATAGCATAATCATTACTCATTTTCTCCAATAATATATGCTTGCCTATAAGTTAAATGTTTTGATGTTGTTTATGAATATTGATATCTATACCCTCTTAATCATTCAAAAGAATAGAAAAGTGAAGAAGAAATACTTGTAAGATAAAATATAAAGCAGGGTATACTAGAAGTTTCCATATATTCACAATTGAGGAGAGTGAAATGCAAATGTCAAAATCATCATATATTCTCTTCAATAAAAATAAGAGGTATAGCACTGAGTTTCCATTGCAGGAAAATCACCAAATTTTGAATCCTCAAATGACTATGTCAAGTTTTTCAGTATATTTTTATCTGCTGTTAGCTCTGGTTTATTGTTCTGAATTTCTTTTTAATCTGTTATGTGAACTAAATATTAAATTAATTCCCTCAAAGTTGACTATTCTGCCGTAAAGATATTAATGCTGATTCTGTGATACCAAAATTATGCAGCTGCAGAGAAGAAAATATTTTGATTCAGGTTTACAATGTCTCCCAGTGTATGAATACTTAATACATTGAAAATTTCAATTTTTGAAATGGATTAAGAATAATTCACATTATAAAAAACAATATTAAAAAATAATCCTTATTTCATAAAAAAAAATACCTGAGCCTTTTTTAAGGTACTGACCTTTTTTAGACAAAGTGTTTCTAAAGTAATAATTTATCAGTGAGAATACATGACTTAGAAACAAATAGGAATGTCACACATCTTTTAAAAACACACTCATTGGGCTTCCCTGGTGGCGCAGTGGTTGAGAGTCCGCCTGCCGATGCAGGGGACACGGGTTCGTGCCCCGATCTGGGAAGATCCCACATGCCGCGGAGCGGCTGGGCCCGTGAGCCATGGCCGCTGAGCCTGCGCGTCCGGAGCCTGTGCTCCACAATGGGAGAGGCCACAACAGTGAGAGGCCCGCGTACCGCAAAAAAAAAAAAACAACAACAACCATAAAAACCCAAAAAAAAAACCCAAAAGTATAGAAACATTGCACTTTAACAGACTTAAAATTAGGGAGCATTGAAACATTGAAGGGTTTGATTATGATAGATGTTGAAATACTGATATGGAGAGAAAGAACATTTGCTGAATTTGATTTAAATAGAATGAAAACAAAAAGCTTTAAGGCTGAACAGGATGTATCCTTACATGAATCACTAGATATTTTAGTTTTAGTAACAGGAGAGTTCAACTGGTCCAAGGCCAAGAATAGTGAATATGTTGTGCATCAAATGTTTGACCTAATGGCATAGAATGCATAAGGAATGTTTGCTGAGTAAAAAATATCAGTTGCTGTTGATGTAGCAAAAGTCTTTTTTTATTTAAAATTCCAGAAGTAGGTAATTTGTGAGTGAATGTGCTTATGTGCTGAGTCAATGAACTAGAAACAGGATTGAGGGGGACAATATTGTTTAATTGAACATTTGCACGTAAGCTTTTAGATAGTGTAGACTACAGAAATATATAATGGTACTGTTTTCCTTTATGTAAATCTTTTGTGATTTAAGCTGTTTTTAAGGTATTGAGGTATTATTGTACAAAAAGCTGGTCTTCAAAGATAGTAGCAAAAGATTAGATTAGTGAGTGATGCATATGAAAACTAACAGCAGGCCTGGTACTTGTATTCTTTGCCTAATCACACAATAAGTCATCTCACTGGAAATAGTTAGCCACCTTCCCTCTGATTTTACCTGTGCAAACCAAGAACAAGATAAAATCATTTTCTATTCTCATATGCCATCCTTAATCATGAAAAACTTTAATAAATGAAGTAATTTGAAGAGATTTCCAGCATCAACTGTGTTCCTGGAATATTAAATGACAATTTTTGGTTTCTTGAGAAGTTACAAGCAGAAATATATTGGCAGAAGCTCCGCAGTGACCACTTTAAGCAAGCTCAGAGAGAAACTACTTGTACGTCTTCCCATCTATTAATTAGAAAAGGGAACTCAGATATTCCTACAGATGTACCATATGAACCACAAGCTGTAACTGAATATAAAATTGAAGAAATAGCTACTCATCTAGATAAATGCCTCAGCCAAGAAGATTTCTAGGAGGAAAGTGGGTATGTGTATAAAACCCCTATCATTGGGCTGATGAGAGAGCTGCAGAAATTAAAAAGGCAGCAGTAAAAGGAAATGTAAGCTATGAACCATAAGGAGGGTGAAACCTTACAGAATTAGGTAAATGACAGAGGAAAAAAGGGATCAGTATTTTCTCAATGCCTTTTCTTTCTTTACTGGAAAGTTCATTTCAATGCATGTCAGTTATACTTAAAATGAGAATTTCAAAGAATTATAAACTTAAATATATACACATACGCAAAAATGAGTAGAATTAATGAATGACAAACCTGCATTGATTAGATAAGAGAAAGTTTTGAATTTCACTGTACATTTCTATTCATTTAAAGCAATATTGTAAGGAATGCCTCTTGTGCTAGAATTAAAACTACAAATGATGTTTAAGCCAGAGTGGCAATTCTTACAGTGATATGTGCTAAAAATCTTTTGAAAATTTCAGGTTTTTAGAGAATGCTTCTATCCTTAAAATGTAGTTAAAAATTTCTGACCCCACAAATTCCTGATTGTTGTCAACCTACCACCTTTTCAACAATACTTTGTGCCAGTATTGTATACTAACCATCTCCCATACACTATTTTTTTAAACATCTTTATTGGAGTATAATTGCTTTACAATGGTGTGTTAGTTTCTGCTTTAAAACAGTGAATCAGTTATACATATACATATTTTCCCATACCTCTTCCCTATTGTGTCTCCCTCTCTCCCACCCACCCTATCCCACCGCTCTAGGTAGTCACAAAGAACCGAGCTGATCTCCCTGTGCTATGCGGCTGCTTCCCACTAGCTATCTATTTTACGTTTGGTAGTGTATATATGTCGATGCCACTCTCTTACTCTGTCACAGCTTACCCTTTCCCCTCCCCATATCCTCAAGTCCATTCTCTAGTAGGTCTGTGTCTTTATTCCCGACTTCTCCCTAGTTTCTTCATGACCTTTTTTTTCTTTCTTCTTAGATCCCATATATATGTGTTAGCATACGGTATTTATTTTTCTCTTTCTGCCTCACTTCACTCTGTATGACAGACTCTAGGTCCATCCACCACACTACAAATAACTCAGTTTTGTTTCCTTTTATGGCTGAGTAATATTCCATTGTATATATGTGCCACATATTATTTATCCATTCATCTGTTGATGGACACTTAGGTTGCTTCCATGTCCTGGCTATTGTAAAGAGAGCTGAAATGAATATTTTGGTACATGACTCTTTTTGAATTAAGGTTTTCTCAGGTTATATGCCCAGTAGTGGGATTGCTGGGTCGTATGGTAGTTCTAGTGTTAGTTTTTAAAGGAACCTCCATACTGTTAGCCATAGTGGCTGTATCAATTGACATTCCCACCAGGAGTGCAAGAGGGTTCGCTTTTCTCCACACCCTCTCCAGCATTTATTGTTTCTAGATTTTTTGATGATGACCATTCTGACCGGTGTGAGATGATATCTCATTGTAGTTATGATTTGCATTACTCTAATGACTAATGATGTTGAGCATTCTTTCATGTGTTTGTTGGCAATCTATATATCTTCATTGGAGAAATGACTATTGAAGTCTTCTGCCCATTTTTGGATTGGGTTGTTTGTTTTTTTAATATTGAGCTGCAAGCGTTGCTTGTATGTTTTGGAGATTAATCCTTTGTCAGTTGCTTCATTTGCAAATATTTTATCCCATTCTGAGGGTTGTCTTCTGGTCTTATTTATGGTTTCCTTTGCTGTGCAAAAGCTTTTAAGTTTCATTAGGTCCATTTGTTAGTTTTTATTTCCATTTCTCTAGGAGGTGGGTCAAAAAGGATCTTGCTGTGATTTATGCCATAGAGTGTTCTGCCTCTAAGAGTTTTATACTGTCTGGTCTTACATTTAGGTCTTTAATCCATTTTGAGTTTATTTTTGTGTATGGTGTTGGGGAGTGTTCTAATTTCATTCTTTTACATGTAGCTGCCCAGTTTTCCCAGCACCACTTATTGAAGAGGCTGCCTTTTCTCCACTCTGTATTCTTGCCTCCCTTATCAAAGATAAGGTGACCATATGTGCATGGGTTTATCTCTGGGCTTTCTATCCTGTTCCATTGATCTATATTTCTATTTTTGTGCCAGTGCCATACTGTCTTGATTACTGTAGCTTTGTAGTATAGTCTGAAGTCAGGGAGCCTGATTCCTACAGCTCCATTTTTCTTTCTCAAGATTGCTTTGGCTATTCGGGGTCTTTTGTGTTTCCATACAAATTGTAAAATTTTTTGTTCTAGTTCTGTGAAAAATGCCAGTGGTAGTTTGATAGGGATTGCATTCAGTCTGTAGATATTTTTGAGTAGTTGAGTCATTTTCACAATGTTGATTCTTCCAGTCCAGTAACATGGTATATCTCTCCATCTATTTGTATCATGTTTAATTTCTTTCATCAGTGTCTTATAATTTTCTGCATACAGGTCTTTTGTCTCCTTAGGGAGGTTTATTCCTAGATATTTTATTCTTTTTGTTGCAATGGTAAATGCGAGTGTTTTCTTAATTTCACTTTCAGATTTTTCATCATTAGTGTATAGGAATGCCAGAGATTTCTGGGCATTAATTTTGCATCCTGCTATTTTACCAGATTCATTGATTAGCTCTAGGAGTTTTCTGGTAACATCTTTAGGATTCTCTATATAGAGTATCATGTCATCTGCAAACAGTGACAGCTTTACTTCCTCTTTTCCAATTTGGATTCCTTTTATTTCTTTTTTTTCTCTGATTGCTGTGGTTAAAACTTCCAATACTATGTTGAATAAGAGTGGTGAGAGTGGACAACCTTGTCTTATTCCTGATCTTATTGGAAATGGTTTCAGTTTTTCACCACTAAAGACGATGTTGGCTGTGTGTTTGTCATGTATGACCTTTATTATGTTGAGGAAAGTTCCTTCCATGCCTACTTTCTGGAGGGTTTTTGTCATAAATTGGTGTTGAATTTTGTCAAAAGGTTTCTCTGCATCTATTGAGATGATCATATTGTTTTTCTCCTTCAGTTTGTTAATATGGTATATCACGTTGATTGATTTGCGTATATTGAAGAATCCTTGCATTCCTGGGATAAACCCCACTTGATTATTAGTGTATGATCCTTTAAATGTGCTGTTGGATTCTGTTTGCTAGTATTTTGTCAAAGATTTTTGCATCTATGTTCATCAGTGATATTGGCCTGTAGTTTTCTTTCTTTGTGACATTTTTGTCTGATTTTGGTATCAGAGTGATGGTGACCTTGTAGAATGAGTTTGGGTGTGTTCCTCCCTCTGCTATATTTTGAAGAGCTTGAGAAGGATAGGTGTTCGTTATTCTCTAAATGTTTGATAGAATTCACTTGTGAAGCTGTCTGGTCCTGGGCTTTTGTCTGTTGGAAGGTTTTTAATCTCAGTTTCAATTTCGATGCTTGTGATTGGTCTGTTCATATTTTCTATTTCTTCCTGCTTCAGTCTCGACAGGTTGTGCATTTCTAAGCGTTTGTCCATTTCCTCCAGGTTGTCCATTTTATTGCCGTAGAGTTGCTTGTAGGAATCACTCATGATCCTTTGTATTTCTACAGTGTCAGTTTTTACTTCTGCTTTTTCATTTCTAATTCTGTTGATTTGAGTCTTCTCCCTTTTTTTCTTGATAAGTTTGGCTAATGTTTTATCAATTTTGTTTAGTTTCTCAAAGAACGAGCTTTTAGTTTTTTTGATCTTTGCTACCGTTTCCTTCATTTTCTTTTCATTTATTTCTGATCTGATCTTTATGATTTCTTTCCTTCAGGTGACTTTGGGGCTTTTTTCTTCTTCTTTCTCTAGTTGCTTTAGGTAACATCTTAATTTTACAACACTGATGTAATAACTTATATAAAAGTCTTCAGCTTACAGAGGTTTTTCTTCTATTTTAATTGTGATGGTTTTTATCCCTAAGTTCTAAAATACACTATCTTTCTTCAAAATTGGTAGACTCTTTAATCTAATTTATCAAATATCTTCTCGGATATTAACCAGAGCAGAAGCAGGAGTCATTATATTTCTTTTTGATCCTTTGCATGATTTACTGTAAACCCTTGGTTGATGGAACTAAGCTCATGTATGTGACTTTATTAAGCCATAAAAAAATTACAAATGAAAAAAACATCTTAATGCTGTTTGACTCCCCTCCTCACAAACTTGCTAATTATTTTATGCATACATTCTTTATAATTAGGGAATTATGGTACAGGAAAGACAGTGTTTCACTTTAAGAACATAGTAGGTACTGTAATGTAGTAAGTTAGAGAGAGAAAGACTCAAGGAAATCTATTTAAGTATTATGTTTCCTCCTCCAAAGGAGATTAAGAGATATTTTCAATATTTTGCAAATAAAATGAAGGAAGGTTTAAGCAAAATGACCAAGAGTATTGTGACAATTTGAAAGTAACAGAACTAATGTGTTAATGTTATAGAATATGTTAACTATAAATTCCAATCACAATATAATTCTAGAACACCAGTGTTCTGAAGGACCAGGACTACGACTATCAGAAAATTAAAAATTATATATGTGGCTTGCAATATATTTCTATTGTACAGTGCTGGTCTTGGCCCTGGATTTAAGGATCTACTACTACTTACTGGTTTCTTCTGTAATGTGGATCCAAGTCAATTTGGAATTCAGGTAAATATATAAAACCGTCAGCCTTTGTTTCCTACAAAAAATGGAGAAAGTAAAGAATAAGAAAATGCATGGCAAATACTTAACAGAGAGACTTAGACCTTGAAATGAAGAGTTGAGAGTCAGGTCACCAGGGTGAACACATTTTTCTAGATTCCTTACTCAAGAATACAGTTTGTTTAGCATGCACTTGAAATAGCTTTCTGCAAAGCAATTGGACCATGCATTTATTAAACCAGTGACGGTAACAACAAACTTGTACATCAATGATTATAAAAAGTTACTTCAAAATACTCAGAAGCCTTTCAATATCATCAGGGCGTTCAGAGCAGATAAATGATATATCAACAAAGACAAGCAAAGGCAGCATTTATAGCAATACTCAACACATTTCTAAACCTTAAGTTGTCTAATATAGAATAGTGATCACACATACCAATTACTTTCATTTTCAAAGCTCTTCAAAAAATCTAATGATGTAGCTGCTAAGCATTAAATTGTTTAGTGTATGGGCATCAGAGTCCAGTATTTGGAATATGGTCTTTTACTCCTATGTCTGTCTCATTCTATTTTTTCTCTTCCTGTCTTTAATACCACAAGCAACCCAATACATTTCTAATAAATTGTCATGAAAAGACACAAAGGTTAGTAATATCTTACAACATATATAGAGCTTAGTAAGATCTGATCATTGTGATTCTACCAATACCTACCAAGTCACTTATTTTTTCTGAGCTACAATTTCTTCAAGGATAAGAAAAGGGAACAGAGTATTATATGTTGTAATGTTTGTAACATGCATTGAAATTCCTAAGTAAAAGGTTCTATAGAAGTATTCAAGTTATATGAAAATATAAAGTTATCAATCACTGAAGTAAAAAAAATCACAATATCATACATTTAATAACAACCTGACAAATGATCACCTGGAAAAAGTACTCACAAAATGGATTCACTGAAAAAGGCACTGGAATTTTGATTCAGCTTGTATTAAGCTAGTTAATTGTAATAATATTCCATCAATTAAATTAAAATATTATGGATAGAATTTACTGATTTTTTTCTGTCTAATTTGGACAGGGATAAAATGAATGATGTTCATCACATGAGGCTATGAAAGCAATATGAAATGATCTGATATTTCATAATTACACTTAAAAATTTTCACATTTGAAATAGAACATTTTTACCATTGGCTGGGGAAGAGGGAATAGAAAAGAATGATGGGAAGTAATATTTATTGAGGGCTTATTATGTGACAAGCACTATTCAGTCACATATATCAATATTGTTTTCTGCTTTTAGCATCCTGTTTAGAAGTGGGTTTTTTTTTTTGCATTCAAATCTTTAGTATGTCTGGAGTTGTTTTTGTGTATGATATATGGAGATCTAGGTATATATCTCTTTTCCAAATGTTTTGACAGTTGTCCCAAACTATCTACTGAATAATCCATCTTTTCACCATAATTTGAAATATTACCTTCATAATATACTAAATTATATTTTATATTAGTCTGCTTCTGGATTTTCTAATTTGTTTCATTTAAATGTTCATATATATGTATATTTTGCCAGTACAATAGTATATTAGTCATTATACACTTAGAGTATGTTTGGGGATTTATTAGGGTAGATTCCCTCTTAATTAAACTTAGAACATTTTTTATGGATTTTTCTGATGCTTTTTTCCCCCAAATAAACTTTTAGAGTTAGGTTCAACTTCAAAACAAATCCAGTTAGACTTTTGATTAAAATAGTATTACACTTAAAATTAATTCGAGGAGATTTGTCACACATAATATTGAGTATCTTAATGCAGGAACATGGTCATATAAAATTTATTCAAGACTTTATTTGTTCCTCTCTGAAAAATTTTGCATTTCTTCCCATGTGTGTCTTATACATTTCATATTAAGATTCTTCTTATGTATTTTATAGTTGTTGGTATTTTGGAAAATTTTTTTTTTACTCCTGGTTACCATTTTATTAGTGTTGTATAATGGATGGCATAAATGGTTTTAATCCCAGCATTTTGGTTTTCTTATTCTACACCTAAGTAATACCTTAAAACCATAAAGCTCTACTGAAAATTTAAATAAGTTATGGTTTAAGTGAAAATAACAGTTATTGGACATAAGTTAACCTTTATCTGTGCCAAGCAAACAAAATTAAGAACATGATTGAGAGTAGAATTAGGCTTTTTTTCCCATACCTTCAAAACATCTCAATAAAATAAACATGAAAATTTTGTCTCAGAGTACTTACATGTATTGAGTTCCTCCCCGATGCATATATTGCTTTTCCTTCAAAGTCCAAAGTAAATTTATTTATAATATTAGACATTTTCTTTAAAAAATCAAGTTTATATCATTATATTGATTATAATTGACTTACAGCTGTGTAATGTTATCAAGCTTAGTTGCATTTTTAGAAACTCATCTCTCCAGAGTCCAGCTTGTAACAGTTACACTAATTATCAGATTACTATTGCTTTACCCTGGTCAATTTTATAATATTCTGTAATCTCTACTACTAATCTCTCTACTAATATCAGCAAGTTCTCCGGCAGGTTTCAGTTGAATAGTCCCTCTAAGTCATTTTTATTTGAAGAGCTTATGCTCAAAGTACAGGCCTCTACACACAGCCAAACCAAGCTATACATTTTTCCTATAGTTAGCTACCTTTTAAGGGAATATTACTAGAGAGATCAGTTTATTTTAGAATTCTAAAACCATGGTAGCTCTTGTACAGTAGGTCACTCATTCCTTCTGTGAATTCACATTGATATAAATATGTGGGAAAAGTGGTGCTTCTAAGATTGTGATAATTTTGTGTATTTACGCCTCAAATTATGGCCATTACCACTTCCCTCTACTCTGGAAGGAAGGTTTTTCCAGATAAACCTTTCTCCAGCATATTAGAACTACAAAAATTTTAAGCTAGAAGGGACTTTAGAGATCATTTAGCTCAATTCTTTGCTTTACTTATAAAGAAATAAAGCTAGCAGAAGTCAAGTGATGTGAAATAGCATTGCTAATTGGTGGTAGAACCTGACTGAAAATTCAGATTTCCTATTACACCAGCTGCCTATCTTTGCCCACTAATCTCTGGTGAGATTGTTTAGGATTCTCTTACTTTAAGAGTCTGTACTGGTTTCAAATTAAGGATGAATGTTCTAATGGTTTCTTTAAATGTCACCTTTGAAATGCAGGTCTTGTTTACTGAGGTCAGATTGCTTAAAATCATCATGACAGTGAAAATATGTCCAATTATTAGGATTCATCAGAAGGTGGGCTTCTTATAAGAATGATCTCATCACAATGCTAAAAACAAATCACTATCCCCTACTTGATGATTTTTAAAACTTAATTAGCAGTCACATTATTTTACCCACCTTCATTTTCTAAACCTAACTTATTGGCCTGCATAATTTACCCAAATTCATAATCTAATTAGCTGGCATGCATAAACCATTAAGATCAAACCATTTATCTGATGCTATCACTATAGATGATTAAGCCCAGGTAGAAAACATAGGAGCAGGTTTGGATAAATGGATAGTTGTAGCTGATAGCAATTACTTATACAATTTTAAAGTGTTCTACTTTAATTCCAGTAAAACTACTTTATGACACTGGGATAGTTTGAAAAATGACCGACAAAAGGAAAATATACACACTTGACTAAAGTTCGAGTCATGTTCAACTCTTAAACTCCAGGTGTGTGCACTCCATTGAATTACCATTGTTAACAGGAAATTTTGATGTGGCATGCACATATATAAATAAATATCTGCTCATGCAACCATTTAAAAAATTCTATAACATCTCTGAGATAGAGTCAAATGTCAATGTTATGCTTTAGCTCCCCAATATAAGCAACAGTTGAGAAAAACATATTTGCAGGAAACGGAAGGGAACAAAGCCAACAAACAGTAACTTACAATTGAGCCAGTTTGGGGATTTTTTTCCTTCGTGAAAAAATTTATAAAAGCCTACAAAGAAAAGGACATGCAAATTAACTAGTTAATCCACCAGGTTGAATGTGTTTATGATGACTATATTGCTATCTCTGTTAGACTAGGCAACGGTAACATTTTAACTTCCTTTAAAATTATAGAAGTAATGTGTAATGTAATAAAACAACTAAAAAGAGTACAGAAGCATTTTTATTTAACTTAAGAATTATTATTAAATTTATCAACTTTTCTATAGCTATAGAGTTGCTAATATATGGATTTTCCTCTTTAATGTGATGAGTTAGATTAATAGGCTTGACTCTATTAAATTTCTGAATTTCTGGAGTAACCCTATTTTGGCATGTTGTGTTGTTCTTTTAATATATGGAATCAGGGCTTCCCTGGTGGTGCAGTGGTTGAGAGTCTGCCTGCCAATGCAGGGGACACGGGTTCAAGCCCTGGTCTGGGAAGATCCCACTTGCCGCGGAGCGACTAGGCCCGTGAGCCACAACTACTGAGCCTGTGTGTCTGGAGACTGTGCTCCGCAACAAGAGAGGCCACGACAGTGAGAGGCCCGCACACCGCAATGAAGAGTGGCCCCCGCTTGCCACAACTAGAGAAAGCCCTCGCACAGAAACGAAGACCCAACACAGCCAAAAATAAAAATAAATAAATTAAAAGAAGGCTCAACGTTAAAAAAATATATATATGGAATCAATTTGCTACCATATATTTCAAATTTCTGTATTTATATTCATAATTGACCATGCTATTAGTTTCTTTTTTTGTTTCGTTTTTGGTAGCTAGGTTATACTAGTTCAGAAAAGTTTATACAGAATTAGAATGATCTATTATATTAAAATGTGAGAAAAATATGGTTCATAAACACTTTTGTGCCACCTTCCTTTTTAGGAGGTATTTCTGATAATTGTTCCATTTCTTCTTTTGTCATGGGTGTGTTAATATTTTCTGATTTTTCTTGTGTCAATTTTGATCTTTTATAATTTTCATGGAAGCTTTTTCATTTCATTGTATTTGTAATTTTTATTAATGATAACAAGAATATTAAATATATTATCAATAAAACCTGAAAGTCTCCTGCCACATACCCACCACCAATAGCCTCATTACACATAAGTAAACACAATAAACAGTTTCTACTTTTAGTTCTTTTTGCAGTTGTCTTCATACTCTAATATCTTGTGCCTCTAATTTTGATCCTTCAGCTTCATAAACAATCTATGATTTTAAATTTTGCTCTAAAAGATAAGAAACACAGCACACTTTCATTACTTTCTCTCTCTTCATTCCTCCTCCAATTTTTGTTAGCAGTTGCTTTTCCTCCTAAATACATTGCCTTTAGACGGTCATCTATTACTTTCTACTTTGAAGTTTTGTAACCTTTTGGTATGATTGGGGTATACATTGAACCGATTCTTTTAAGTAAATAATAAAAAATGATTCATCACTAATGTTAAAACAATAAAAATAAGACTATAGTTTAAAATTCATAGTAACAATAATAATTTTACTGATTTATCCAGATTAGTGAGAAGGTAGACTTAACTTGCAACATTTCACCAAAATATTATGTATGGCTTAATAACTCTAAGACTGAGCCACATGTTAAGTTATACATACAGTTTACTGAACAAAGTGAAAATTTTGTTTGTGTATATGAAGTTAAATTTGCCTGTATTTTAAAAGCTGAATGGGATATTTAGCTATACAGCTCTTAATATTATCTACATTTTTGGTGCATAAATCTAAAAATTTGTAATTGACATTAAGGT
Organism: Grampus griseus; assembly: GCF_964374135.1. Classification (NCBI taxonomy): domain Eukaryota; kingdom Metazoa; phylum Chordata; class Mammalia; order Artiodactyla; family Delphinidae; genus Grampus; species Grampus griseus. The sequence continues at coordinate 72,321,783 of NC_138999.1, read as the reverse complement.
TTTACTATACAATTTTTTAAGGAAATGGAAGCAATTTTCTGCATTATTATATCTACTTCCATTTTTTCTATATATTTCTGCATGTCCATGTTAATGCCAATTTCTTTTTTTTATTTTTGGAAAGAGATAAAATTTAATTATATAAACAATTAAAATATCAACTATTAAAATCATTCATAAAGTTTCCGCAGTGTGTAATATTTTCCAAACGCTTTCATATTCATTGTCTCATCTGATCATCCAAAAATCCTATAAACTAGGTACAGGCATACCTCTTTTTATTGTGTTTGACTTTATTGTGTATCACAGATATTGCAGTTTTTACAAATTGAAGGTTTGTGGCAACCCTGCATCAAACAAGTCTCTTGGCATAATTCTCCCAACAGCATTAGCTCACTCCTTGTCTCCGTGTCACATTTTGATAATTCTTACAATATTTCAGACCTTAAAATTATTATTATATTTGGTATGGTGATCTGTGTGGTCTTATCTTTGATGTTACTACTGCAAAAAGATACTATTGCAAACTCACTGGTGTTTAACATTTCTTAGCAATATTTTTAAATTAAGGTATATACATTGGCTTTTTTTTTACATAATGCTATTGCATACTTAATACACAACAGTATGGCATGAACATAACTTTTATATGTGATGGGAAACCAAAAATTCATGTGACTTGCTTTATTGCAATATTCACTTTATTGTAGTGGCCTGGAACTGAACTCTCAATATCTCCGAAGTACACCTGTATAACAGATATAAGGATTCCCATTTTATAGATGAGAAAATAATTTCAGAATGATACAGTGATTTGTCCAAGATCACAGTTACTGGCAGAGCAGAGAGCTGTCTTTTGGATCAATATTTCTTGATCCCTAACCCAGTGATCTTTCCATGTTAACAGAGTATAGGAAACAATATTCATAATCCACCTAGCATTATGCTTGGCACAGTGTTGGTGCTCAATAAATGATGGCAATTGTTGTTGTTATTATTCAAACCTGTAGCCAACAAACAGTCAACAATATAATAAATTGAAGTCAAAACAGAAATATATCAAGATGGAAAGCCCAAAGATAGGATCAATATTTTAAATGAATACCATGTCTTTAAACAACATACATGCCAAGATTTCACTATACCATTACTCTGTTATTTTGAGAGCCCTCAGACTAAGTTGCAGCTCCTCGTCCCTCCCCAAATGCCTATATCAGGGTTTTTGTGCCATGGAACTCTTCACAGTCTGCTGAAGCTTGTAAACTCATTTTCAAAATAATATTTTTAAATGCATAAAATACAATATTTAGGATTACAAAGGGAATCAGTTATATTGAAAAACAGTTCTCAAAATACTGAAAAATAATCTACAATGAAGTAACAAGATAGAAGCAGGTCTAATAATTACTATAACTTTGAAGTAGTTATCAGTATTAGTTATTTTGAGTTATTTGCAATACCTGTAATGTGATATGAACATATTTGTACATTTAATTGTTTACAAAGTCACAAGTATTGCTAATACTATTATGGTTTATTGCTTCATTCATTCACAATTAAAAGGAATGTTAAATTTCAGGTAGACTTTAGTGAATATAAAATGTATTTTTTAAACTGTCCAAGATCATGGAGTCCCCTGAATTCTATGCATGATAGGCTTTTTGAGGGTTTCTGGACACCAGATTGATAACTCTTGCCCTAAAACAAAGCCTGCCAGTCACCAAGAACCACCCAATGACAGCAATCCAAGTAAATATTCTTATTTCCTCAGTCAAAAATAGAAAATGCCAATTCTTAAATTTTAAAAAAGATTTTTGGACAGAAGCATACCTGTCAAAACAAATAGAATGGAAAGGAAAGACCAAGATAACCAGAAAAACAGACCCCAGAGAGAAGAGAGAGAATTTAGGGAGGATAAAATAACATAAAAAAAGAATTTTAAATTTATTCTCAGAGAAATCCAAGAAGATTGCATTTATAAAAGATGCACAGTCGGGCTTCCCTGGTGTCACAGTGGTTGAGAGTCCGCCTGCCGATGCAGGGGACACGGGTTCGTGCCCTGGCCCAGGAGGATCCCACATGCCGCAGAGCATCTGGGCCCGTGAGCCATGGCCGCTGGACCTTTGTGTCCGGAGCCTGTGCTCCGCAATGGGAGAGGCCACAACAGTGAGAGGCCCGTGTACTGCAAAAAAAAAAAAAAAAAAAAAAAAAAAAAAGGAAAAAAATGCATAGTCTACTATTAAAAAGAAACAAACTGGGACCATGAACTACCTCTTGGAAATAAAAATTATGATTACTGAACAATTGAAAGAAATCTCTCAGAGTTCAGGAAAATTATTGGTCTATATTTTATTCATGGTCTTGACTTAAAGTCACACAACTATGCTATGCTTCTTTTTTTCTAGCTCCTCTGTTCCATCAGATTGGTGATGAAAGAACCTCTAGAAAGAAGTTCTAGTTTTTTGGAAGCAGGTTTACAACTTCCCTCTTCTGTCCTCCTGTTCCAGTCCTGTAAGCATTACACAGGGAGGGAGTAGAGAGCCTCATTTTGACCTCCAGTCCTAAGTATTCCAGCACAGTTTACTAGTGGGATTAAAGATATGAAGTCGGGGATATATTAGGGACTTGACCATTATTAATGAAACTGTTTTTTTTTTCCCACTTAGGCTTTCTTTCCTGTATATATAGCTTCTTTAGTCCAGTGGTTCTCAGTGCAGGGTAATTTTTCCCCTCAGGGAATATTTGGCAACATCTGGAGACAAGTTTGGCCATCACAACTTAGGGATGACATCTAGGTAGAGGCTAAGGATGCTGCTAAAACACTTTGCAATGCACAGGACAGCCCCTCACAACAAATAATTATATGGCCTAAAATGTCAATAGTGCTGAGGTTGAGAAATTTTTTTTAGTTGAGGACTATAAAGGGGAGAACATAGTGGTAGAATTGCCGAAGCACACTCAAACCCCTAATAACAACAATTTTTCCACTCTATAATTAGCTTAAAATAAAGATATCTATCTATGCACTATTCTATGAGAAGTCCAGTAGTCTATTTTTAATGTTGTAGGCTGTATGTAATAACTTCCATGAGAGATTACAAAAATATCATGGGTGTTTCTTTCCCAAAGTTACACAGGCTCTCTAAGCAATTGGTTGACTGAATTTTTCATTACTTGAGTTGACTGTTTTGACATTTTACAGAGACAGGCATAAACTGAGAATATGGTGAAAGACCTCAGAGACAAAACTGAAGTACAGAACTTAGTTTCTACTTTTAGCATACAGGGACTGAAATACAGACCTTAGTTTCTACTTTTAGCATACAGGGACTTTCTTTTGAAATATTAAAGAAAATATGAAGAAATCTCGTTTAGAGATTTAAGCCATTTATTTTATCAAAACATTTATTTTAAAAGAATTTCCCTGGAAGGCATGGAATAAAAACCATAGGGTCATTGTAATAGATGCAGAAAAAGCTTTTGTAAAATTCAACATTCATTTATGATAAAAACTCTCCAGAAAGTGAACATAGAGGGAACATACCTCAACATATTAAAGATCATATATGACAAGCCCACAGTTAACATCATACTAAATGGTGAAAAGCTGAAAGCATTCCCTCTAAGATCAGGAACAAGACAAAAATGCCCACTCTTGCCACTCTTATTCAACATAGTATTGGATGACCTAGCCAAATAAATCAGACAAAAAAAGAAATAAAAGGAATCCAAATTGGAAAAGAAGAGGTAAAACTGTCACTGTCTGCAGATGATATGGGACTATACATAGAAAATCCTAAAGATGTCACCAAAAACAAAAGAAAAAAACAAACAAAAAAAAACAAACAAAAAACTGCTAGAGCTTATCAAGGAATTCAGTGAAGTTGCAGGATACAAAATTAATATACAGAAGTCTGTTGTATTTTTATACACAAAAAAATGAACTATTCAAAAAGAAATTGAGAATACAATCAAATTTATAATTGCATCAAAAAGAATAAAACACCTAGGAATAAACCTACCTAAGGAGGTAAAAGACCTGTACAGCGATAATAAGACACTGATGAAAGAAATTGAAGACAATACAAGCATAAGGAAAGATATATATTTTCATGGAATGGAAGAAATAATATCGTTAAAATGACCGCAGTACTCAAGCCCATTTGGAGAGTCAATACTTCTTATCAAATGCCAAGGGCTATTTTCACAGATCTAGAACAATAATTTTAAAAATGCATGGAAGAAAGAAGAACAGAACTGGAGGAATCATGCTCCCTGATTTCAGACTGTACTACAAATCTACAGTCATCAAAACTATATGGTATTGGCACAAAAACAGACACAGTGATCAATGGAACAGAACAGACAGCCAACAAATAAAACCACTTACTTATGGTCAGTTAATCTATGACAAAGGAGGCAAGAGTATATAATGGAGAAAAGACAGCCTCTTCAATAAGTGATGCTGGGAAAACTTTACAGCTACATATAAAAAATAAATTAGAAAATTTTCTCACACCATAAACAAAAGTAAACTCAAAATGGATTAAAGGTCTAAATGTAAGCCTGGAAACCATAAAACTCTTAGAAGAAAACTCAAGCAGAACACTCCTTAACATAAATTATAGCAATATTTTTTTGGATCTGTCTCCTAAAGTGAAGGAAATAAGAGCAAAAATAAACAAATGGGGCCTAGTTAAACTTAAAACTTTTTGCACAGCAAAGGAAACCATTGACAAAACAAAGACATAATCTACTGAATGGGAGAAAATATTTGCAAATGGTATGAGCAGTAAGAGTGTAATATCCAAAATATATAAACACATCATACAGCTCAACATTAAAAAAAAACCCAAATGACCTGATTAGAAAATGGAAGAAAACATGAATAGACATTTTTCCAAAGAAAACATGCATATGGCCAACAGGCACATGAAAAGATGCTCAGGGAAATGCAAGTTAAAACCACAATGAGATATCACCTTATACCTATCAGAATGGCTACCATCTAAACAAGTATAAATAACAAATGTTGGTGAGGATATGGAGAAAAGGGAACCCTGGTAAACTATTGGTTGGAATTTACATTGGTGTAGCCACTATGGAAAAAACTGTGGAGATTCCTAACAAAATCAAAAATAGAACTACCATATAAGTCAGCAATTCCACTCGGGGTATTTATCTGAAATAAATCAAAACACTAATGTGAAAAGATACATGCAGCTCAATGTTCATAGCAGCATTATTTACAATTGCCAAGGTACAGAGGCAACTGAAGTGTCCATTAACAGATGAATGGAAAAATAAGTTGTGGCATATCTATCTATCATCTATCTATTCCATTATACATAAAAGGGAATACTACTCAGCCACAAAAAAGAATCAATGAAACTTTTCCATTTGCAACAGCACAAATGGACTTGGAGGATATTATGTTAAGTGAAATAACACAGAGAAAGACAAATACTATATGATATCACATATGTGGAATCTAAAAAAATAAAACAGATGAATATATATATATATAACAAAACAGAAACATAAACACAGATATAGAGAAAAAACTAGTGATTACAACAAGGGAAAGGGAAGGGGGAGCAGCAGATGAGGGTTACGGATTAAGAGATACAAACTTGTCACTGTTTGCAAATGACATGATACTATACATAGAGAATCCTAAAGATGCTACCAGATAATTACCAGAGCTAATCAATGAATTTGGTAAAGTAGCAGGATACAAAATTAATGCACAGAAATCTCTTGCACTCCTATAACTAATGATGAAAACTCAGATAGTGAAATTAAGGAAACACTCCCATTTACCATTGCAAAAAAAAAAAAAAAATCTGGGAATAAACCTACCTAAGGAGACAAGAGACCTGTAGGCAGAAAATTATAAGACACTGATGAAAGAAATTAAAGATGATACAAATAGTTGGAGCGATATACCATGTTCTTGGATTGGAAGAATCAACATTGTGAAAATGACTCTACTACCCAAAGCAATCTACAGATTCAATGCAATCTCTATCAAACTACCACTGGCACTTTTCACAGAACTAGAACAAAAAAATTCACAATTTGTATGGAAACACAAAAGACCCCAAATAGCCAAAGCAATCTTGAGGAAGAAAAATGGAGCTGAAGAAATCAGGCTCCTGGATTTCAGAGTATACTACAAAGGTACAGGAATCAAGACAGTATGCCACTGGCATAAAAACAGAAATATAGAGCAAAGGTATAGGATAGAAAACCCAGAGATAAACCCACACACATATGGTCACCTTATCTTTGATAAAGGAGGCAAGAATATACAGTGGAGAAAAGACAGCCTCTTCAATAAGTGATGCTGGGAAAACTGGACAGCTACATGTGAAAGAATGAAATTAGAACACTCCCTAACACCATACACAAAAATAAACTCAAAATGGATTAAAGACCTAAATGTAAGGCTAGACACTATAAAACTCTTAGAGGCAGAACACTATGGCATAAATCACAGCAAGATCCTTTTTGATCCACCCCCTAGAGAAATGGAAATAAAAACAAAAATAAACAAATGGGACTTAATGAACCTTAAAAGCTTTTGCATAGCAAAGGAGACCATAAGACGAAAAGACAACCCAGGGGAGTGAGAAGATGACGGAAGAGGAAGACGCAGAGATCAACTTCCTCCCCACAGATACATTAGAAATACAACTAAACGTGGAATTGCTCCTATAGAACACCTACTGAACGCTGGTAGAAGACCTCAGAACTCCCAAAAGGCAAGAAACTCACCATGTACCTTGGTAGGGCAAAAGAATAAAGAAAGAATAGGGATGGTACCTGCACCAGTAGGAGGGAGCTGTAAGGTAGGAAAGATTTCCACACACAAGGAAGCTGCTTCACGGGTGGAGACTGTGGGTGGCAGAGAGGAGAGCTTCAGAGCCGTGGAGGAGAGTGCAGCAACAGGGGTGCGGAGGGCAAAGCAGAGAGATTCACGCACAGAGGATCAGTGCCGACCAGCACTCACCAGCCTGAGAGACTTGTCTGATCAACCGCTGGGACGGGAGGGACCTGGGAGTTGAGTCTCGGGCTTTGGTCAGATCGCAGGGAGAGGACTAGGGTTGGCGGCATGAACACAGCCTGAAGGGGGCTAGTGCACCACGGCTAGCTGAGAGGGAGTCCGGGAAAAATTCTGGACCTGCTGAAGAGGCAAGAGACTGTTTCTTCCCTCTTTGCTTCCTGGTTCGTGAGGAGAGAGGATTAAGAGCGCTGCTTAAAAGAGCTCCAGAGAGAGGCGCGAGCTGCGGCTATCACCGGGGACCACAGAGACGGTCATGAGATGCTAAGGCTGCTGCTTCTGCCACCAAGAAGCCTGTGTGCGAGCACAGGTCACTCTCCACACTGCCCCTCACAGGAGCATGTGCAGCCAGCCACTTCCAGGGTCCTGTGATCCAGGGACAACTTCCCCGGGAAAACATACGGTGCGCCTCTGGCTGTTGCAAAGTCACACCAGCCTCTGCGACAGCAGGTTCGCCCTGCTTCAGTACCCCTCCCTCCCCCCACGCCTGAGTGACCCAGAGTCCCTGAATCAGCTCCTCCTTTAACCCACTCCTGTCTGAGTGTGGAACAGATGCCCTAAGGCGACCTACACGCAGAGGTGAGGCCAAATGCAAAGCTGAACCCTGGGAGCTGTGCGAACAAAGAAGAGAAAGGGAAATCTCCCCCAGCAGCCTCAGAAACAGCGAATTAAAGCTCCACAAGCAACTTGAAGTACCATGCGTCTGTGGAATATATGAATAGACAAAGATTCATCCCAAATTGAGGAGGTGGACATTGGGAGCAAGATATATTCTTTTTTCCCTTTTTCTTCTTTTTGTGAGTGTATATGTGTATGGTTCTGTATGAGATTTTGTCTGTATAGCTTTGCTTTCACCATTTGTCCTAGGATTCTGTCCATCCGTTCTTCTTTTTCTTTTTTTTACCTTTAAAAATATTTTTCATAACAATTATTTTTTATTTTAATAAGAATATTTTATTTTATCTTTTATTTTATTTTACCCTCTTTCTTTCTTTCTTTCTTTCTTTCTTTCTTTCTTTCTTTCTTTCTTTCTTTCTTTCTTTCTTTCTTTCTTTCTTTCTTTCTTTCTTTCTTTCTTTCATTCTTTGTATTTATTCTCCCTTTTATTCTGAGCCGTGTGGATGAAAGGCTTTTGGTGCTCCAGCCAGGAGTCAGTGCTGTGCCTCTGAGGTGGGAGAGCCAACTTTAGGACACTGGTCCAAAAGCAACCTCCCAGCTCCACGTAGTAATCAAACGGCAAAAATCTCCCAGAGACCTCCATCTCAACACCAAGACCCAGCTTCACTCAACGACCAGCAAGCGACAGTGCTGGACACCCTATGCCAAATAACTAGCAAGACAGGAACACAGCCTCATCCATTAGCAGAGAGGCTGCCTAAAATCATAATAAGGCCACAGACACCCCAAAACACTACACCAGACGTGGATCTGCCCACCAGAAAGACAAGATCCAGCCTCATCCACCAGAGCACAGGCATTAGACCCCTCCGCCAGGAAGTCTACACAACCCACTGAACCAAACTTAGCCACTGGGGACAGACACCAAGAACAATGAGAACTACGAACCTGCAGCCTGCAAAAAGGAGACCCCAAACACAGTAAGATAAGCAAAATAAGAAGACAGAAAAACACACAGCAGATGTAGGAGAAAGATAAAAACATGCCAGAACTAACAAATGAAGAGGAAGTAGGCAGTCCACCTGAAAAAGAATTCAGAATGATAGTAAAGATGATCCAAAATCTTGGAAATAGAATAGACAAAATGCAAGAAACATTTAACAAGGACCTAGAAGAACTAAAGAGGAAGCAAGCAATGATGAACAACACAATAATTGAAATTAAAAATACTCTAGAAGGGATCAATAGCAGAATAACTGAGGCAGAAGAACAGATAAGTGACCTGGAAGATAAAATAGTGGAAATAACTACTGCAGAGCAGAATAAATAAAATAGAATGAAAAGAACTGAGGACAGTCTCAGAGAACCTCTGGGACAATATTAAATGCACCAACATTCGAATTATAGAGCTCCCAGAAGAAGAATATAAAAAGAAAAGGACTGAGAAAATATTTGAAGAGATTATACTTGAAGACTTCCTTAATATGGGAAAGGAAATAGTTAATCAAGTCCAGGAAGCACAGAGCATCCCATAGAGGATAAATCCAAGGAGAAACAGGCCAAGACACATATTAATCAAGCTATCAAAAATTAAATACAAAGAAAACATATTAAAAGCAGCAAGGGAAAAACAACAAATAACACACGAGGGAATGCCCATAAGGTTAACAGCTGATAATTCAGCAGAAACTCTGCAAGCCAGAAGGGAGTGGAAGGACATATTTAAAGTGATGAAGGAGAAAAACCTACAACCAAGATTACTCTAACCAGCAAGGATCTCATTCAGATTTGATGGAGAAAAAATAATTTAAAAACAAGCAAAAGTTGAGAGAGTGCAACCAATAAACCAGCTTTACAACAGATGCTAAAGGAACGTCTCTAGGCACGAAACACAAGGGAAGGAAAAGACCTACGATAACAAACCCAAAACAATTAAGAAAATGGGAATACGAACATACATATCGATAATTACCTTAAATGTAAATGGATTAAATGCTCCAACCAAGAGACACAGACTGACGGAATGGATACAGTAACAAGACCCATATATATGCTGTCTACAAGAGACCCACTTCAGACCTAGGGACACATACAGACTGAAAATGAGGGGATGGAAATAGATATTCCATGCAAATGGAAACCAAAAGAAAGCTGGAGTAGCAATTCTCATAACATACAAAACAGTCTTTAAAATAAAGACTATTATAAGAGAGAAAGAAGGACACTAGATAATGATCAAGGGATCGATCCAAGAAGATATGGCAATTGTAAACATTTATGTACCCAAAATAGGTGCACCTCAATACATACGGCAAATACTAACAGCCATAAAAGGGGAAATCGACAGTAACACATTCATAGTAGGGGACTTTAACACCCCACTTTCACCAATGGACAGATCATCCAAAATGAAAATAAATAAGGAAACACAAGCTTTAAATGATACATTAAAAATGATGGACTTAATGGATATTTATAGGACATTCCATATAAAAACAACAGAATACACATTTTTCTCAAGTGTTCATGGAAATCATAAAGATCAGATCAGAAATAAATGAAAAAGAAATGAAGGAAATGATAGCAAAAATCAATACAACTAAAAGCTGGTTCTTTGGGAAGATAAACAAAATTGATAAACCATTAGACAGACTCATCAAGAAAAAAGGGTGAAGACTAAAATCAATAGAAATAGAAATGAAAAAGGAGAAGTAACAACTGACACTGCAGAAATGCAAAGGATCATGAGAGATTACTACAAGCAACACTATGCCAATAAAATGGACAACCTGGAAGAAATGGACAAATTCTTAGAAATGCACAACCTGTTGACATTGAACCAGGAAGAAATAGAAAATATGAAGAGACCAATCACAAGCACCGAAATTGAAACTGTGATTAAAAACATTCCAACAGACAAAAGCCCAGGACCAGAAGCCTTCGCAGGCGAATTCTATCAAACACTTAGAGAAGAGCTAACACCTATCCTTCTCAAACTCTTCCAAAATATAGCAGAGGGAGGAAAACTCCCAAACTCATTCTACGAGGCCACCATCAACCTGCTTCCAAAACCAGGTAAAGATGGCACAAAGAAGGAAAGCTACAGGCCAATATCACTGATGAACGTAGATGCAAAAATCCTCAACAAAATACTAGCAAAGAGAATGCAACAGCTCATTAAAATGATCATACACCATGATCAATGGGGTTTATTCCAAAAGTGCAAGGATTCTTCAATATATGCAAATCAATCAACGTGATATGCCATATTAACAAATTGAAGTAGAAAAGCGATATGGTCATCTAAATAGATGCAGAGAACACTTTCGACAATATTCAACACCGATTTATGAAAAGAAACCTGTAGAAAGTAGGCATAAATGGAACTTTCCTCAGCATAATAAAGGCCATATAGGAGAAACCCTCAGCCAACATTGTCCTCAATGGTGAAAAATTGAAACCATTTCCACCAAGATGAGAAACAAGACAAGGTTGCCCACTCTCACCACTATTATTCAACATAGTTTTGGAAGATTTAGCCACAGCAATCAGAGAATAAAAAGAAATAAAAGGAATCCAAATCAGAGAAAATGAAGAAAAGCTGTCACTGTTTGCAGATGACATGATACTCTACATACAGTATCCTAAAGATGCTACCAGAACACTACTAGAGCTAATCAATGAATTTGGTAAAGGAGTAGGATACAAAATTAATGCATAAAAATATCTGGCATTCCTATACACTCGTGTTGAAAAATCTGAAAGTGAAATGAAGAAACACTCCCATTTACTATTGCAACAAAAAGAAAAAATAATATAGGAATAAACCTACCTAAGGAGACAAAAGACCTGTATGCAGAAAATTATAAGACACTGATGAAAGAAATTAAAGATGATACAAATAGATGGAGAGATACACCATGTTCTTGGATTGGAAGAATCAGCATTGTGAAAATGACTGTAGTACCCAAAGCAATCTACAGATTCAATGCAATCCCTATCAAACTACCACTGAAACTTTTCATAGAACTAGAACAAAGAAATTCACAATTTGTATGGAAACACAAAAGACCCCGAATAGCTAAAACAATCTTGAGAATAAAAAATGGAGCTGGAGGAATCATGCTTGCTGTCTTCAGACTATACTACAAAGCTACAGTCATCAAGACAGTATGGTACTGGCACAAAAACAGAAATATAGATCAGTGGAACAGGATAGAAAGCCCAGAGATGAATGCACGTACATATTGTCACCTTATCTTTGATAAAGGAGGCAAGAATATACAGTGGAGAAAAGACAGCCTCTTCAATAAGTGGTGCTGGGAAAACTGGACAGGTACATGTAAAAGTATGAAATTAGAACACTCCCTAACTCCATACACAAAAATAAACTAAAAATGGATTAAAGACTTAAATATAAGGTCAGACACTGTAAAACTCTTAGAGGAAAACATAGGCAGAACATTGCATGACATAAATCACAGCAAGATCCTTTTTGACCCACCTCCCAGAGAAATGGAAATAAAAACAAAAATAAACAAATAGGACCTAATGAAACTTAAAACCTTTTGCACAGCAAAGGAAACAATAAAGAAGACCAAAAGACAACCCTCAGAATGGGAGAAAATATTTGCAAATGAAGCAACTGACAAAGGATTAATCTCCAAAATTTCAAGCAGGTCATGCAGCTCAATAACAAAAAAACAAACAACCCAATTCAAAAAATGCAGAAGACTTAAATACACATCTCCAAAGAAGATATACAGTTTGCCAACCAACACATGAAAGAATGCTCAACATCATTAATCACTAAAGAAATGCAAATCAAAACTAAAATGAGATATCATCTCACAGCAGTCAGAATGACCATCACCAAAAAATCTAGAAACCATAAATGCTGGAGAGGGTGTGGAAAAATGAGACAGCACTTGCAGTGTCAGTGGAATGTAAATTGATACAGCCACTATGGAGAGCAGAATGGAGATTCCTTCAAAAACTAAAAATAGAATTACCATACGACCCAGCAATCCCACTACTGGACATATACCCTGAGAAAACCATAATTCAAAAAGGTTCATGTACCTCAATGTTCATTGCAGTTCTATTTACAATAGGCAGGGCATGGAAACAACCTAAGTGTCCATCAAAAGATGAATGGATATAGAAAATATGGTATATATATATATATATACAATGGAATATGACTCAGCCATAAAATAAGTGAAATTGAGTTATTTGTAGTGAGGTGAATGGACCTAGAGTCTGTCATACAGAGTGAAGTAAGTCAGAAAGAGAAAGACAAACACTGTGTGCTAAAACGTATATATGGAATCTAAGAAAAAATAATGGTCATGAAGAACCTAGGGGTAAGACAGGAATAAAGATGCAGACCTACTAGAGCAGGGACTTGAGGATGTGGGTAGGGAGAATGGTAAGCTGTGACAAAGTGAGAGAGTGTCATGGACATATATACACTACCAAACGTAAAATAGATAGCTATTGGGAAGAAGCCGCATAGCACAGGGAGATCAGCTCGGTGGTTTGTGACCACCTAGAGGGGTGGGATAGGGAGGGTGGGAGGGAGGGAGATGCAAGAGGGAGGAGGTATGGGAACATATGCATACGTATAACTGATTCACTTTGTTATACAGCAGAAATTAACACACCATTGTAAAGCAATTATACTCCAATAACAATGTTAAAAAAAAGAAAAAACAATGCAAAAGAAAATATTTGCAAATGAAGCAACTAACAAAGGATTAATCTCCAAAATTTACAAGCAACCCATGTAGCCTATTGTCAGAAAATCAAACAACCCAATCCAAAAATTGGCAGAAGACCTAAATAGACTTTTGTCCAAAGAGGACATACAGATTGCCAACAAACACATGAAAGAATGCTCAACATCATTAATTATTAGAGAAATGCAAATCAAAACTACAATGAGATATCACCTCACACCTGTCAGAATGGCCATCATCAAAAAATCTACAACAATAAATGCTGGAGAGTGTGTGGAGAAAAGGGAACTCTTTTACACTGTTGGTGGGGATGTAAATTGATACAGCCACTATGGAGTACAGTATGGAGGTTGCTTCAAAAACTAAAAATAGAACTACCGTACGACCCAGCAATCCCACTGCTGTGCATAAACCCTGAGAAAAGCATAATTCAAAAAGAGTCATGTACCAAAATGTTCATTGCAGTTCTGTTTACAGTAGCCAGGACATGGAGGCCACCTATGTGTCCATCGGTAGATGAATGGATAAAGAAGATGTGGCACATATATACAATAGAATGTTACTCAGCCATAAAAAGAAACGAAATTGAGTTATTTGTAGTGAGGTGGATGGACCTAGAGTCTGTCATACAGAGTGAAGTCAGTCAGAAAGAGAAAATCAAATACCGTATGCTAACACTTATATATGGAATCAAAAAAAAAGGAAAAAAAAATTCATGAAGTACCTATGGGCAAGACAGGAATAAAGACACAGACCTACTAGAGAATGGACTTGAGGATATGTGGAGGGGGAGTATAAGCTGTGCCAAGGTGAGAGAGTGGCATTGACATATATATACTACCAAATGTAAAATAGATAGCTAGTGTTAAGCAGCCCCACAGCACAGGGAGATAAGCTCTGAGCTTTGTGACCACCTAGAGGGGTGGGATTGGGAGGGCGGGAGAGAGGGAGACGCAAGAGGGAAGAGATATGGGGATATATGTATATGTATAACTGATTCACTTTGTTATAAAGCAGAAACTATCACGCCATTGTAAAGCAATTATACTCCAGTAAAGATGTAAAAAAAAAAAAGAGGTACAAACTACTATGTACAAAATTAATAAGCTATAAGGATATATAGCACAATACAGGGGATATAACAAATATTTTATGAGAACTATGAATGGGATATAACCTTTAGAAATTGTGAATCAATATATTGTACACTCAAAACTCATATAATACTGTACGTCACTATACCTCATTTAAAAATAGAGAGAACCAGAACCATCATTTGACTTAATTGATTCAGCAAATATCTTTCAATGCCTTTGTGTTCTAGGTGCCAGCAGCACAGTGGCAAATAAGAGAAATCCCTCCTCTCATATCTTTGAGTTTAAATTTTAAAAGGGAGTAAGATGCAATAAAAAAATCAATAAATATATGATTTTAGGTATCTATAAATTCTGACTTTTTAATCTGGTGCTCTCCTTCCTAAATTAGACACTCTGGTGAAGATCGTCTTCAAATTGAACACTTTCAATGGAAAGGAGTCATCTTATTAATCTATTCAAGATCCTTTCACTTCTCATAATCAATACTCTAAATGCTGTTCCATCAGAAATACCATGTCCAGGCAGTGCCCCAAATTCTGCTCTCAAAATTCCCCACTAAAGTATGTTCAACTGATTCATATCTGTTGATAACAGGTGATGGATGTGTGTGTTACTCCCTACAGAGTTTAGTTAATGTATCTAGTGTCTGTTTTTAAATTGAAGTATAGTTGATTTATAATATTATGTTACTTCCAGGTATTCAGCAGAGTGATTCAGTATTTTTGCAGATGTATCTAGTGTCTTAACCCCAGAGAATAAACATTTCATGTGCTCTCTCTCCGCTTCCCCCCAATACCAGTCTCTCTCTCTTTCTTTCTCTCTTCTCCTTCTTTTCTTTGAGTGTACTTTAAAAACCATTTATTCAAGGCCAGCCTAATAAGATGAAGGATGGAGACATAACTGACTTGTTATTTCTGTTTTCTATCCTTCCTATTTATTCAAAATAATTATTTAAGTCTCATTGCATGAAGCCTATAGTCTGTGATCCAGAAAGTATGTCAGTCTATTAAGCGAGTATACTCTGGAGAAATAGTCTACATAAAACTTTCATCATTTGTCAATATTTGCTTGCTGCCTAATATGTTTTTTAGTTCTCTAGGTATCATGGTGATACCTAATATAAAAGGAATAAATATTTCCTAACTCACAGTAGTATCTTATATAGTGTACTTTATTTTTGTTGCATTAGGGAGTTGCAAATTCAAGTGGGTTTAAAGGAAAATGAAAAGACAGACCATTTACTTTAGTTATAGTAAGGCTATTTTTTCTAGAGACATCAGTAAGATTCTGTATGTGGTACAGATATAATTCTATGCACTTGAGTAGAAAATAACAAGCATTTGTTTTTTCCAGTTTATAATTCCATTGCTGACTTTGAAATAACGTAAGTGCCTACCAAATTCATTCTTCCCTAGGCTTTTTGTCCTAACTTTGTAGGCCTCTTAACTGTTGAGATATAAAAGTTAATAGGTTAACATAAAAAAGTTTTATAGACAGACAAATATATCCAAAACAATTGACTTCAAAGTGACTATATTTGTTTTAATGCTGTGCTTTTTTAAGTTAAAAAGGGGATTACCTAAAGATTTCTGCTTATCCTAAACTTATGGGATTGAGTATCCTTTCTTTCATATTATATGAATCCAAAGAGCAATAATTAATTATTTATGAGAAGTTTTCCTGAAAGAGGGTAAAATGGAAGCAGGATTTAACACATCTGTTGGATAATAGCTGAAAAATTGGTGAAAGGATGTTAGAATGAGAAATCATTAATTTAAGTAAAAAAGTTTTATTAAGAAATTAAAAAAAATATTTTTTTCTGATAGAGGTCCTTTCTCAGTGAAAGTGGTGAGGGTATATTTAGTATTTAAGCATTGGACCATTTTACTCCTTGGTAAACTATCATCTTTACACTCCCTTCATGTATTCTTAGAGTACTTATGATATAGTCTGATTCTGATTGAAATCTGATCTCAGTAAAGTACTTGATAATGGGTGTATTTGCAGTTTTTTGAAAGAGAAAATCTCGTACCAAAGGAATTAATTTTGAATTAGAAATAAGAAGTTTGGTATTAAAAAACAATAGGGAAAGTATTATGGGGCACTATATAAAGCTAGTCCTCTTTAGTTTGGAATCTGTAGAGACTGACCATAGTAATGGACAACAGCAAGACCTCTGCAGCAACAGTTCAGGAAGCCAAACGACAGCCTCTGCAGCATTTGTCCCAGAATGGTCAGGACTTGGTCAATACCTGTCAGCTTCCCTAATTTTTGTCCCTGTTTCCCACTCAAGACAAAAGAGAGAAACCAAATATGCTCCTTGAACCAATCACATAGGATGTCTCACTTCTAGCTAGCTTGCCTTCAGCTTCGTTATGTTCACAACCTACAACTAGGACATTTCTGAAGCCTCTCAATTTTTTCACTATAAAAGTTTCTCACTCTCCTGCCTGGCTTTGATTCTCTGCCAAATGCAATTGACGGTGCTTTACTCCCTTGCTATAGCAAGCTCAGAATAAATGGCCTTTGCTTGTCTTTTGGGTGATCCTTGCTTCTTCCTATAGTTGTATTATATAGATATTTTAGAGTCAGAATTTTTAACTGGTTACATACATGACAATCAACTCAGAAGCTTTAAAAAGTGCAGATGGCCAAGCACTACTCAAGCCCAACTGAATTAGCCATTTCTATGGGAGAGCCTGGCAATGAGTATATTTAACAAGCATCCCAGGTGATTCTTATGCATACTACAGTTTGAAAACCATTATTCTGTTGAAATATTATCTAACTTTGATGGAAAAAAGAGGAAAAGAATATGCTATGCCTATATTAGTTTGAATATCACTGAACTCCAATCTCTACCTTAGAAAACATTAGAACCATTTGAAACTTGTTTTAGCAGATAAAATCAAATACTCCTCCACCAGAAGTAATTTGTTTTGAATATTTTCAATATTCCCTGAAATGGGTCACCTCTCTAGCACTGTTCTTAAACCCTTAGCTGAAATCAGTAATTGTAGAAGAGCCAAAGTGTCATCATAGTCCACACCACAATCACTTCATAAGATGAATTATTCCTTCTATGTAGTTTCTTTTGTGTTTGAAGTGGAAATATACATAATTTCATACATTCTTTTTTCACTTTCTGAGATGCAAGCCAATCAAAGACTCTCATCTCTTAAATACAAGATTAAGAGTAATAAATGCATATCAAAATTCAAATGATCACTAGTTAATGAAGTTTCTCATAATCCTGAATACAAATGGGCAGAGTATTCTTTGTGAATGTATTCTGAATACTAATTTAGTACGCTATTTGGTGGAAGGTAGAGATAGTAAACCCCAGCATAGCCTAGGGACATACAGAGAGTTTGGGGAGGTTTCAAGCCTTGCTGTAAATACCTCTGACTCTGCAAACACAGGCTCCCTTTTTCACATATCCAGTAGTATCAACACTTATGTTGATTTACCCAAGACTCTCTTCAGCTCATATTCAGCTTACAGGTTGAAAATTTATTTTAAAGGGAATAGACAATGGTATTGCATATTAGAGCAATTTGACAAAATGTTGATTTCATTTCTTAATACTTTACACATACTTTAATGCTTATAAATATGGCCCAGACTTGGACATCAAGATTCCTAATGTTAAAAATTCCCTATCTCTTTTGGTTAGTGTTCCAGCTATTAAAATATTTTCCTATTTCTGTTGTTTTGTATTCAACATGTACAAGTTTACATTGTTTTATTCTCATTGGAATCAAGAAAAGCTCTGAAGTTAGGAATCTGATGTGGTAGATTCCATTAGAATTGCATATTACAAACCAATAGCCACCAAAGATGAAATACTCTAAATATTTTGCCAAATAAATTATCTTTATTTGTTACTCATTGAACAAGAAATATACTGAATATACTGAACAAAAATTCATATTGAAAGATTCAGACTTTTTGATAAAAATAGAGGCATTCACCCCTAGTGATCCCTTAGAAGATCAGAGTGACAAACACCCAGCTTGAGAAAGAAACATTAATGGTTAATTGTGAGACCAATATATTAATCTTTAGAAACGTGCCTGAATGTTCATTTATATGTTTACTATTTCAAATCATCTATATGTCTGTTTTCTAGGTATAAGGGGCTTATTCCTGCTTTCAAATGTAGGATTTATCTAGATTTACTGTATGAGAAAATGCATTGTATATATTCCTTTTTTGGTAGAAATGTTCCAGCACTGATAAAAAAGCTTCTTAACTGTCTTTTCATTTCGCAGTTGATAATGTGATTTGAGAGAATCACCTGGAACTTGAATAGTGGATCATAACAGTTGTGACTGGATTTCTGTTAACTATTGTTGAATGTAACTCTGGTCTTTTAAAAAATAAAAATCAATATATAAAATCTAAAGAAAAAATAAAGGTTCTGAAGAACCTAAGGGCAGGACAGGAATAAAGATGCAGATGTGGAGAGTGGACTTGAGGACACGGGGAAAGTCAGGGGTAGGGTGGGACGAGGTGAGAGAGTGGCATGGACATATATACACTAACAAATGTAGAATGGGTGGTTGGTGGGAAGCAGCTGCATAACACAGGGAGATCAGCTCCGTGCTTTGTGACCACCTAGAGGGGTGGGATAGGGAGGGTGGGAGGGAGATGCAAGAGCAAGGGGATATGGGGACATGTGTATACATATGGCTGATTCACTTTGTTATACAGCCAAAGCTAATGCACCATTATAGAGCAATTATACTATAATAAAGATGTTGGAAAAAATTTAAAAATTAAAAAATAAAAATCAATACTGAAAAAGAATTGCCAGATATTTTTTAAAAAAGTAGGATCTATGTTCTTTTCAGCTGCTGGGAAACATTTATGAATGTATGCTACATTGTTTGAGACACTCATTTTTATGCATTCTACAGTAATTTTAACTGGATTTGGCAACAACAAATCAATCTGAGAACATGATCACACGGAACCTATTTCAACTTTTTCTTAGTGGAAGGCAATGTTAGCTAAGTTATCTAGACAGATCTAGTATAATCTTTCACGTGTAAAGTTTAATATGCAAGAAGGAACTAAATAAATCACACCTGTCTTTCATCTTGTTTTTGTAAATTACTACAAATTTGCAGCTCCAAAAAACAAGGTTACCAAAGAAAATATATTTCTTCATTTGAGGTATGTAGCAGAGATTGGAAATGTGAAACATTAAATGACACAGTAGTCAGAAATCAGAATGATAAAAAGTTCACTGCTTCAGAAGCACGTGATTAGCAGCATCATGTCATTACACATGTTGCCATCTGGACTTGAATTGGTTGCAGAGCTAGGCACACTATCTTGTGTATATTCAAGTACAGTTCATTGTTTGAGAGAAATTTACTGAAGATGAAATATTCTCAACCAGCTTAGCTAAGGGGCTGCAGATAAAATATTGAAAAAGCGATGAATATTTTAGGGAGTGGTATAAAGCTATATCATTAAAAATGAATTGAAGTATTGAAAATTAGGTATTTGATTATTCTCTACCACTTATGAAAGCTTAAAAATTGAATATGAGGTCACATGAGTATATTTTAAAGAATGGGGTAGTCTACCATTTACAATAATTTAAATTAAATATAGATAAATTTTAATTTTTAAAAAGAACATACTTTCTTTCCAGGTAAGCTTTTACTTACTTTGACTTCATTATTTGCACTCGAAGTTCTAAATGGCTGACTTAAGCACTTGAGGCCCATATATCCTAGAAGTGAAGAAGTGCCCAGATTTTTTAGTGCTGTCAGGAGGAAGGCACTAAACAAAACAAAACACTAAACCATACAGTTTAATCTAAGGAAATAATGATAATATGCACTTGAAGGTTAAGATAATTGTTAAATAATATTTTTGAAGTAATAAAATAAAGGGAAAATCTTAGTAACATATTGTAAATACAATTCCAGTAATTTTAATAAAATATGAGTAGATGAAGTAAAAATATATTTATTGGAGGAAAATACTGACATAACTACATGCTTATAGATGAGGTCACCATCACCCTTACAACTAAACCAGACAAAGATACCACAAGAAAAAGAAAATTGCAGGTTAATATCACTGATGAACATAGAAGCAAAAATCCTCAATAAAATACTAGCAATCTGAATTGAACAATATATTAAAAGGATCATACACCATGATCAAGTGGGATTTATTCAAGGGATGCAAGGATTCTGCAATATCTGCAAATCAATCAGTGTGATAAACCACATCAATAAATTAAAGAATAAAAACCATATGATCATTTTAATAGATTCAGAAAAAGCTTTTGAACAAAATTCAACACCCGTTTATGATAAAAACTCTCCAGGAAGTAGGCATAGAGGGAATATAACTCAATATAATAAAGGCCATATATGACAAACCCATAGCAAACATCATTCTCAATGGTGAAAAACTGAAAGCATTTCCTCTAAGATCAGGAACAAGACAAGGATGTCCACTCTCAGCACTTTTACTCAACATAGTTTTGGAAGTCCTAGCCATGGCAATCAGAGAAGAAAAAGAAATAAATGGAATATAAATTGGAAAAGAAGTAGTAAAACTGTCAGTGTTTGCAGATGATATGATACTATACATAGAAAATCCTAAAGATGCCACCAGAAAAATACTAGAGCTAATCAATGAATTTGGTAAAGTTGCAGGATACGAAATTAATGCACAGAAATCTCTTACATTACTATACACTAACAACAAAAGAACAGCAAGAGAAATTATGGAAACAATCCCATTCACCATTGAACTAAAAAGAATAAAATTTCTAGGAATAAACCTACATAAGGAGGCAAAAGACCTGTACTCAGAAAACTATAAGACACTGATGAAAGAAATCAAAGATGACACAAACAGATGGAGAGATATACCATGTTCTTGTACTGGAAGAATCAACACTGTCAAAATGACTATACTACCCAAAACAATCTACAGATTCAATGCAATCCCTATCATATTACCAATGGCATTTTTCACAGAACTAGAACAAAACATCTTAAAATTTGTATGGAAACACAAAAGACCCCAAATAACCAAAGCAATCTTGAGGAAAAAAACAGAGCTGGAGGAATCAGGCTTCCTGACTTCAGACTATACTACAAAGCTACAATAATCAAGACAGTATGGTACTGGCACAAAAACAGAAATATAGATCAATGGAACAGGATAGAAAGCCCAGAGATAGACCCACAAGCCTGGTCAATTAATCTATGACAAAGGAGACAAGAATATACAATGGAGAAAAGAGTCTCTTCAATAAGTGGTACTGGGAAAACTGGACAGATACATGTAAAAGAGTAAAATAAGAACACTCCCTAATACCATACACAAAAATAAACTCAAAATGGATTACAGACCTAAATATAAGACTGGACACTATAAAACTCTTATAGGAAAACATAGGAAGAACACTTTTTGATATAAATCACAGCAAGATCTTCTTTGACCCACCTCCTAGAGTAATGAAAATAAAAACAAAAATAAACAAATGGGACCTAATGAAACTTAAAAGCTTTTGAACAGCAAAGGAAACCATAAACATGACGAAAAGGCAACCCTCAGAATGGGAGAAAATATTTGCAAATGAAGCAACAGACAAGGGATTAGTCTCCAAAATTTACAAACAGCTCATGTGGCTCAATATCAGAAAAACAAACAACCCAATCAAAAGATGGGCAGAAGTCCTAAAAAGACATTTCTCCAAAGCAGACATACAGATGGCCAAGAGCACATGAAAAGATGCTCAACATCACTAATTATTAGAGGAATGCAAATCAAAACTACCATGAGATATCACCTCACACTGGTCAGAATGGTCATCATCAAAAAATCTACAAATATAAATGTTGGAGAGGGTGTAGAGAAAGGGGAGCCCTCCTACACTATTAGAGGGAATGTAAATTGGTATAGCCACTATGGAGAACTGTATAGAGGTTCCTTTAAAAAGTAAAAATAGAGCTACCATATGATACAGCAATCCCAGTCCTGGGCATATATCTGGAGAAAAACATGTTTTGAAAGGGTATATTCACCCCAGTGTTCGTTGCAGCACTGTTTACAATAGCCAAGACAAGGAAGCAATCTAAATGTCTGTCAACAGATGAACAGATAAAAAGGATGTGATACATATATACAGTGAAATATTACTCAGCCATAAGAAAGAATGAAATAATGCCATTTGCAGCAACATGGATGAACCTGGAGATGATCATACCAACTGAAGTTAAGTCAGACATAGAAAGACAAATATCATATGATATCGCTTATATGTGGAATCTAAAAATAATGATACAAATAAACTTATTTACAAAACAGAAACAGACTCACAGACTTAGAGAGTGAACTTATGGTTACCGGGGGGAGTGTGTGGAGAGTGATAGATTGGGAGTTTGGGATTAACACGTACACACTGCTATATTTACAATAGTTAACCAATGAAGACCTACTGTAAAACATTTTAAAAATTAAAAAAATAAAATTTTAAGTTAATCACTGGAAGAATAGATATAATTTTTTATATTTTTCAAACCACTAAGGAAAAAAATAAATTTGGTCAATCCAGAAATGGAAAGAAAAAATTGAAATGAAAGCATTGTATCCAAGCGTTACAAACAAATAATAACAAACAAATAATAAAACAAAATAAAATAGCATAAATAAGGCCAAACATATCAGTAGTAATAATACATGTAAATGGTTTTTATTCTTTTATTAAAAGAAAGGGCTCAGTTCAAGGCAATGTTTCTATATTTCATTTTGTTGTTAACTCATCAAGTCGTACCTCAAGCACAACTCTTTAATTTGTTCACACTGAGTTAAAAGGAATATTAAGGATAAAGAAATGCAAGATTCTATGTGATTCTGGTGAATCTGCTCTCTCAAAATGTAAATGATACTTTTTACTTTGAAAGAATCATTACTGAACTGGTATACACACTTGAATGTTAACAAAGAAATGTCTAAATTCAGTGAATCAGAATATTTCCTAATTCCTTTTCTATGTTAATGAAGAAGCTGCTCCTAAAATCTAATATTAAGAGATAGATCACTGATGTTATTTTTTGTTAGAAGATAATTCATAGGAAATCAGTGTGATTAATATCTCAAAAGTCAAATAGACATAAATTTTCATCGAGGATCTTCCATTTGCTACCTGGTGACTGATCATTAGCCAATCTGAATCCAGTTACTCATTTAAATAAACGAGGGTAATATCTTTCAACTATTAGTAAATGTTCATTCCCATGTATTTATTCTCTCTCTCTCTCTCTCTCTCTCTCTCTCTCTCTCTCTCTCTGTCAGCTGGATCTTCCTGATTTTAAGCACACTAAATCTTTCTTTTCTATCATAAAAATTTCTCTGGTTTCCTGGACCTATATAGCTCTTGGTGGGCTTGATATTTAGCTGATACATAATAATATAGCTGTACCACTTATCTGTGGCCTCTGCCACCCCCAATATATACTTTGTCCTCTTCAAGAGTTTTCTACACGTCAGAAACCTAGAATGAACTCATCCTTGACATTCCCTCTTCTCCCACTCCCCATATCTAGTCCATCACCAAATCCAGCTACTTGTACCCCTTTTATACCTCTTGAATCGATCCATTTCTCTCCATTTCTACTGCTACCATACTTGTTGATAATCATATTAGGTCTAACATTACTCAATGGTTTTAGAATTACTCAATAGTTTCCTATTGCAACTAATCTGACCTCCTTGAACTCCATTCTTCACATGCGCCAGAGACATTTTTAAATTAAACATACTTTTAAAGATAATTGTAGATTCACATGCAGATGCAAGAAATAGTACAGAGAGATGCCATGCCTACTTTACTCAGCTTCTCACAATGGTACCATCCTGTACAACTATAGTATAATATCAAAATCAGAATATTGACATTGTTACTGTCAAAATACAAACTGTGTCTGTCACAAGGATCTGTCTTCTTGTCTTTTTATAGCCATACACACTTCCCTCCTCCTGCCTTTTTGCCATCACTGTCTGCTAAAAAATATTGTATATATAGAATGACACTTTTGGTAAACTTTTAGGATTGCCTTCTTTCATTTAGCATAAATCTCTGTATATTTATCCAAGTTTTAGTGTTTATCAAGAGTTTATTTTTTTTCATTAATGAAAGTAATCCATGGTATGGATGTACCACACTTACTTAAACCCTACATCCATAAAAGGAGATCTGGGTTGTTTCCAGGTTTTGAATATTATGAATAAAGCTTCTATGAACATTTGTGTACAGATTTTTGTGTGGATCTGTGTTTTTAATTTTTTGGAAAAAAAGGCATAAGAGTGTAACTGCTGGGTTATATGGTAGTTGGATGTTTACTATTTAAGAGACTGCCAAACTATTTTCCAGAGTGGTTGTACCATTTTACATTGCAATCAACATGTAAGAGTGGTCCAGTTTCTCTGCATCCTTGTTAGCATTTGGTATTGTCACTATTTTTTGTTTCAGCCATTAATAGGAGGGTAGTGATATTTCATTGTGGTTTTCATCATTTCCTTGATGGATAATGATCTTTTCATGTGCTCATTTTCCATATGTATATCTTCTTTGATAAAATGTCTATTCTTTTCTTTTGTTCTTTTTCTAATTGGACAATTCAGGGTTATTCTCTCCTGTTATTTTTAAATTTTATATTATTGTATTGCAGTAAAGAACATTTAACACGGGGTTTATTCTCCTAACAATTTGCCTGTTTAGTTTTGAGGATTATTTATATGTTCTAGGTCCTCATCTTTTGTCACATATGTGGTTTGCAAATATTTCTCCCACACTGTGGTCTGACTTCTTATGCTTTTCACAGGCTCTTTTACAAAACATAAGTTTTTAATTTTAAGAAATCCAATTTATCAAATATTCCTTTTATAGATTGTGCTTTTGGTGTCAAGTTTAAGAACTCTTTTCCTGGCCCTAGAACCCCATAAATGTCTCTTTATTTTCAAGGAAAAAAAACTTTATTTTTCTACTTTACATTTATGTCCATGATCACTTTCTAGTGAATCTTTATATAAAAAGTGAGGTTTGGGTCAAGATTCATATTTTTTGCTTATAGATATTCATGTGTTCCAGCACCATTTGTTGAAAGACTTTACTTCCTCCATTGAATTGCTTTTGCAACTTTATGGAAAATCAGTTGGGCATGCTTGTGTGAATCTATTTCTCGATTGTTGTTCTGTACCATTGATCTCTCTGTCTATCCTTCCATCAATGCTGTGAAGTCCTGATTACTATAGTTAAATAATAACTCTTGAAATAGTGTAGTCAATTATTCTCACTTTATTCTTATTTTTCAAATTGTTTTAGCTATTCTAGTTCCTCTGCTTTTGCATATAAATTCTTTTATAATCTTATCTATATCTACAAAAATTCTTGCTGGTGTTTTAAGTATTCCATTAAATCTGTATAACTGTGGTGGAGAATTTACATTATCATATACTGAATCTTCCAGATATGCAAGGCTGATCCAATATTCAAAAACCATCAAATAATCCACTATATTAACAAGCTAAAAAGGAAAAAAAAAACCTATAAAACCATATAAAGAGCATCTACAAAAAGAATCTATAGCAAATGTTATAATTAATCATAAAGGACTGAATGCTTTCCCACTAAGATCAAGAATAAGGTCAGAATGTCCTCTCCCTCATCACTTATTCAAAATAGCACTGGAATTTCTAGTCAGTGCAATAAGGCAAGAAAAGGGAATAAAAAATAAAAACATATATTTGAAAGGAAGAAACAAAACTCTCCATATTTGCAGAAGGTAAAATTTATCTACATAAAATATCCCAATGAATCTACAAATACCTAGAAGTAGTATGTGATTTCAGCAATGCCGTAGGAAAGAAGATGTAATTACAAAACTCATTTTTCCCTATAAACTGGAATTGAATACATAGACATCAAAAATTTTAAATATAATACCTTTTACGATACTCAAGGACTGAAATGCCTAGGTGTAAATCTAATAAAATGTGGATAGTACATGAATGGCAAAAACTACAAAGTGTCAGTGAAATAAATCAAACAAGGTACAAATAAGGGGAAAGACATATCTGCGTTCATATCTGGAGTAAACTGCACTTGGTCATGGTGTATAATTTTTTAATATATCACTGAATTCTATTTGCTAATATTTTGTCAAATATTTTTGCAACTGTGTTGGTCTGTAGTTATATTTTTGTGCTTTCCTTGTCTGTATTTGGTAACAGAGTAATACTGGTTTCATAGAATTAATCTAGAAGTGTTGCCTCCAATTCCGTTTTCTGGAAATGATGATATAGAAGTGGTATTAACTCCTCTTTAAATGTTTGATGGAATTTTCCATTGAAACATTTTGGTCTATATATTTTTTGTTGTGTAATTAAATTAAAAATTAAATTTTTCTTACTAGATATAGGACTATTCAAATTATCATTTTTATTTTGGTGATCTGTGGTATTTTGTGGTTTTTGAGGAACTGATTCACTTCACATAAAGTGTCAAATTTATGTGTGTAGAGTTGCCTCTAGACGTTTTGTAGCTTCTCTGATATGCCATGCTACCTCCTGCTACAGAATATATGAACAGTCTATTCTCTCCATCTTAAGTGCTCCATTTCTACCCACCTATCCACAATCCACCATTTTTTAACCTAGTTTGCCTCTACTATGCCTTCACTTTCAGATCTGTTACTTCCTCAAGGATATCTTCTCTGATAGCTTCTTTATCCCACCACATCTGGGACACACACACACAATTCTAGGTCAGGTTTATTGTTATATGATTTTAAAGAACTGAGTAACATTTCTTTACAGTGCTCATCTCAGTTTGTAATTACACACATTTATATTTGTAATTAAAAATCAATATCTGCTTTACTAACTACAATATACATGCCATGAGATAAAGACTATATCTTTTCTTCCAAACCTTTGCATTCCTACCTTAAGCAAAATATATATCATTAATAGCAAGTAAATTGTAGCTAATCTTTGGCTAATCTTGTAAACGGAACATAATTTGGGTACATAGAGTGGGAAGGTTAGTCTCCTAATGCAGAGTCTTAATGTGGGAGATCCAAAATGGAGTGAAAAATATTGTTTTTTGCAATTATCTTCCATGATCCAGTAATTTTAGTAGTGAAACAGAAAGTGAAGATCTGCTCATGGGATGGGCAGATGTAAGTTGCCCACTTAGATCACTTTCTAAATCTAAGTTGTCATGTTGTCAGCTAAGTTGCCTTTGCTTCCTACATTTTCTTTTAACCAAACACATCCCATTCATACACACCTCTCACCTCAAGCCCTCAGACTCTGCTAGAGAAGATTCGCATTGATTTCAATTTTGGAAAAAAAATCAATTGTTAAATATTGGGAAAAATTATTATTTTCTCGAGGACAATTAATTCCCAGAGGTGGAGCCTCTGGTTGTGACATTAATTCTACGAGTTTTCACAGATCAGGGCAATCTGACTTTAATTAATTATATGCTTAGTGCCATTCAATGACTCAAGTTCATATCAGAAGAAAAATGTATCTATACTTTAAAAGATTACCTACATTCTTCTAGAAAAATTTTTAACACTGGGAATATCTTTATTCAATAGAAAATTGAACATTTTTAGAAAGGAAGGAATTGGAATGGTTGTTTCCTTTTGTTATTATTATTACCTCTTTTATTACCATCATTTATTTAACCAATCATTGTTGTACATTATGATTGTTTCTTTTTTTCAATTTAACATACAAATCAGTATAGCAAATATGCATATGCATAGATCTTTCTATTTTTTTAACATCTCTATTGGAGTATAATTGCTTTAAAATGGTGTGTTAGTTTCTGATTTACAAAAAAGTGAATCAGTTTTACATATACATATATCTCCATATATCTTCCCTCTTAGGTCTCCCTCCCACCCTCCCTATCCCACCCCTCTAGGTGGTCACAGAACACCGAGCTGATATCCCTGTGCTATGTGGCTGCTTCCCACTAGCTATCTATTTTACATTTGGTAGTATATATAAGTCCATGACACTCTCTCACTTCGTCCCAGCTTACCCTTCACTCTGCCCCTGTCCTCAAGTCCATTCTCTGCATTTTTATTCCTGTTCTGCCCCTAGGTTCTTCAAAACAACTTTTTCTTTTTACATACCATATATATGTGTGAGCATACAGCATTGGTTTTTCTCTTTCTGACTTACTTCACTCTGCATGACAGACGCTATGTCCATCCAAATCACTACAAATAATTCAATTACATTTATTTTTATGGCTGAATACTATTACAATTTATATATGTGTCACATCTTCTTTATCCGTTCATCTGTTGATGATATGATACTATACATGATACTATATACATGATACTATACATGGAGAATCCTAAAGATGCTATAAGAAAATTACTACAGCTAATCAATGAATTTGGTAAAGTAGCAGGATGCAAAATTAATGTACATAAATCTCTTGCATTCCTATGAATGAAAAATTTGAACGTGAAATTACCTTTTACCATTGCAACAAAAACAATAAAATGCCTAGCAATAAATCTACCTCAGGAGACAGACAACCTGTATACAAAAAACTATAAGACACTGATGAAAGAAATTAAAAATGATACAAACAGATGGAGAGCGATACCATGTTCTTTTATTGGAAGAATCAACATTGTGCAAATGACTCTACTACCCAAAGCAATCTACAGATTCAATACAATCCCTGTCAAACTACCAATGGTGATTTTCACAGAAATAGAACAAAAAATTTCACAATTTGTGTGGAAACGCAAAATACCTCAAATAGCCAAAGCAATCTTAAGAAAGAAAAATGGAGCTGGAGGAATCAGGTTCCCTGACTTCAGACTATACTACAAAGCTACAGTAATCAAGAAAGTATGGTACTGACACAAAAAAAGAAATATAGATCAATGGAACAGGATAGAAAGCCCAGAGATAAACCCACGCACCTTAACTTTGATAAAGGAGGCAGGAATGTACAGTGGAGAAAAGACAGCCTCTTCAATAAGTGGTACTGGGAAAACTGGACTGCTACATGTAAAAGTATGAGATTAGATCACTCCCTAACACCATACACAAAAATAAGCTCAAAATGGATTAAAGACCTAAATGTAAGGCCAGAAACTATCAAACTCTTAGAGGAAAACATAGGCAGAACACTCTATGACATAATTCACAGCACGATCCTTTTTGACCCACCTCCCAGAGAAATGGAAATAAAAACAAAAATAAACAAATGGGAC
Source organism: Grampus griseus (assembly GCF_964374135.1). Taxonomy (NCBI): domain Eukaryota; kingdom Metazoa; phylum Chordata; class Mammalia; order Artiodactyla; family Delphinidae; genus Grampus; species Grampus griseus. The sequence continues at coordinate 72,291,956 of NC_138999.1, read as the reverse complement.
CTAATGAAACTTCAAAGCATTTGCACAGCAAAGGAAACCATAAACAAGACCAAAAGACAACCCTCAGAATGGGAGAAAATATTTGCAAATGAAGCAACTGACAAAAGATTAATTTCCAAAATTTACCAGCAGCACATGCAGCTCAATAACAAAAAAACAAACAACCCAATCCAAAAATGGGCAGAAGACCTAAATAGACATTTCTCCAAAGTAGATATACAGATTGCCAACAAACACATGAAAGAATGCTCAACATCATTAATCACTAGAGAAATGCCAATCAAAACTACAATGAGATATCATCGCATACCAGTCAGAATGGCCATCATTAAAAAATCTAGAAACAATAAATGCTGGAGAGGGTGTGGAGGAAAGGGAACACTCTTGCACTGCTGTTGGGAATGTGAATTGGTTCAGCCATTATGTAGAACAGTATGGAGGTTCCTTAAAAAACTACAAATAGAACTAACATATGACCCAGCAATCCCACTACTGGACATATACCCTGAGAAAACCAAAATTCAAAAAGAGTCATGTACCAAAATGTTCATTGCAGCTCCATTTACAATAGCCCGGAGATGGAAACAACCTAAGTGCCCATCATCGGATGAATGGATAAAGAAGTTGTGGCATATATATACACTGGAATATTACTCAGCCATAAAAAGAAACAAAATTGAGCTATTTATAATGAGGTGGATAGACCTAGAGTCTGTCATGCAGAGTGAAGTAAGTCAGAAAGTGAAAGACAAATACCGTATGCTAACACATATATAAGGAATTTAAGAAAAAAAAATGTCATGAAGAACCTAGGGGTAAGACAGGAATAAAGACACAGACCTACTGGAGAATGGACTTGAGGATATGGGGAGGGGGAAGGGTGAGCTTTGACAGGGCGACAGAGAGGCATGGACATATATACACTACCAAACGTAAGGTAGTTAGCTAGTGGGAAGCAGCCACATGGCACAGGGAAATCAGCTTGGTGCTTTGTGACCGCCTGGAGAGGTGGGATAGGGAGTGTGGGAGGGAAGGAGACGCAAGAGGGAAGAGATATGGGAACATATTTATATATATAACTGATTCACTTTGTTATAAAGCAGAAATTAACACACCATTGTAAGGCAATTATACCCCAATAAAGATGTTTAAAAAAAAATGGAGCTGGAGGAATCAGGCTCCTAGACTTCAGACTGTATTACAATGTTACAGTAATAAAGACTGTATGATACTGGCACAAAACAAATATAGACAAATGGAACAGGATAGAAAGCCCAGAGATAAACATATGCACATGTGGTTACCTTATTTTTGATAAAGGAGGCAAGAATATACAATCTAGAAAAGACAGCCTCTTCAATATGTGGTGCTGGGAAAACTGGACAGCTACATGTAAAAGAATGAAATTAGAACACTCCCTAACACCATACACAAAAATAAGCTCAAAATGGATCAAAGATGGGCTTCCCTGTTGGCGCAGTGGTTGAGAGTTCACCTGTCGATGCAGGGGACGCGGGTTCGTGCCCCAGTCTGGGAAGATCACGCATGCCGCAGAGCGGCTGGGCCCGTGAGCCATGGCCACTGAGCCTGCGCGTCCGGAGCCTGTACTCTGCAACGGGAGAGGCCACAGCAGTGACAGCCCCGCGTATCACACACACACACACACACACACACACACACACACACACACACAAAAACCAAAGACCTAAATGTAAGGCCAGACACTATAAATCTCTTAGAGGCAAACATAGACAGAACACTCTATGACATAAATCACAGCAAGATCCTTCTGCCCATTTTTGGATTGGGTTGTTTGCTTTTTTGATATTGAGCTGCATGAGCTTCTTGTAAATTTTGGAGATTAATCTTTTGTCAGTTGTTTCATTTGCAAATATTTTCTCCTATTCTGAGGGTTATCTTTTCATCTTGTTTACGTTTTCCTCTGCTGTGCAAAAGTTTTTAAGTTTCATTAGGTCCCATCTGTTTGTTTTTATTTCTATTTCTCTAGGAGGTGGGTTAAAAAGGATTTGTTTCTTAAAGTAGGATTGTATTGCTATAAACTTCCCTCTTATAACTGCTTTTTCTGCATCCCATAGGTTTTGGGTCGTCATGTTTTCATTGTCGTTTGTTTCTAGATAGTTTTTGATATCCACTTTGATTTCTACAGTGATCTCTTGGTTATTAAGTAGTGTATTGTTTAGCTTCCATGTGTTTGTATTTTTTACAGATTTTTTTCCTGTTATTGATACCTAGTCAAATAGTGTTGTGGTTGAAAAAGATAATTGATATGATTACAGTTTTCTTAAATTTACCAAGGCTTGATTTGTGACCCAAGATATGATCTATCCTGGATAATGTTCCATGAGCACTTGAGAAGAAAGTGTATTCTGTTGTTTTTGGATGGAATGCCCTATAAATATCAATTAAGTCCATCTTATTTAATGTATCATTTAAAGCTTGTGTTTGGTATTTATTTTCATTTTTCATGATCTGTCCATTGGTTAAACTGGGGTGTTAAATTCCCCTACTATGAATGTGTTACTGTTGATTTCCCCTTTTATGGCTGCTAGCATTTGCCTTATGTTTTGAGGTGCTCCTATGTTGGGTGCATAAATATTTACAAGTGTTATATCTTCTTCTTGGATTGATCCTTTGATCATTATGTAGTGTCCTTCTTGTCTCTTGTAATGATCTTTACTTTAAAGTCTATTTTGTCTGATATAAGAATTGGTATTCCAGCTTTCTTTTGGTTTCCTTTTGTATGGAATATCATTTTCCATCCCCTCACTTTCAGTCTGTATGTGTCCCTAGGTCTGAAGTGGGTCTCTTGTAGACAGCATATATATTGCTCTTGTTTTAGTATCCATTCAGCCAGTCTATGTCTTTTGGTTGGAGCATTTAATCCATTTGCATTTAAGGTAATTATCGATATGTATGTTCCTATTACAGTTTTCTTAATTGTTTTGGTTTTGTTACTGTAGGTCTTTTCCTTCTCTTGTGTTTCTAGTCTAGAGAAGTTCCTTTAGCATTTGCTGTAAAGCTGGTTTGGTGGTGCTGAATTCTCTTAGCTTTTGCTTCTTCTGTAAAGGTTTTAATTTCTCTGTCGAATCTGAGTTAGATCCTTGCTGGGTAGAGAAATCTTGGTTGTATATTTTTCCCTTTCATCACTTTAAGTATGTCTTGCCACTCCCATCTGGCTTGCAGGCTTTCTGCTGAAGGGTCAGCTGTTAACCTTATGCGGATTCCCTTGTATGCTATTTGCTGTGTTTCCCTTGCTGCTTTTAATACTTTTTCTTTGTATTTAATTTTTGATAATTTGGTTAATATGTATCTTGGCATGTTTCTCCTTGGATTTATCCTGTATGTGACTCTCTGCACTTCCTGGACTTGATTGACTATTTCCTTTCCAATATTAGGCAAGTTTTCAGCTATAATCTCTTCAAATATTTTCTCAGTCCCTTTCTCTTACTCTTCTTCTTTTGGGACCCCTATAATTCGAATGTTGGTGCATTTAATGTTGTTCCAAACGTCTCTAATACTGTTCTCAATTATTTTCATTCTTTTTTCTTTATTTGGCTTTGCAGTACTTTTTTCTACTATTTTATCTTCCAGGTCACTTATCCATTCTTCTGCCTCAGTTATTCAGCTCTTGATTCCTTCCAGATAATTTTTAATTTCGTATTTTTGTGTTGTTCATCATTGTTTGTTTGCTCTTTAGTTCTGATAGGTCCTTGTTAAACATTTCTTGTATTTTCTCCATTCTATTTCCAAGATTTTGGATCATCTTTACTATATCTTTATCATTACTCTGATGTATTTTTCAGGTAGACTCCTTATTTCCTCTTCATTTTTTTGGTCTGTTGGGTTTTTACTTTGCTCCTTCATCTGCTGTGTGTTTCTCTGTCTTTTCATTTTGCTTAACTTATTGTATTTAGGGTCTCATTTTCACAGGCTGCTGGTTTGTAGTTCCTGTTGTTTTTGGTGTCTGCCCCCAGTGCCTAAGGTTGGTTCAGTGGGTTGTGTAGGCTTCCTCGTGGAGGGGACTAGTGCCTGTGTTCTCGTGGATGAGCCTGGATCTTGTGTTTCTGGTGGTGATGACCACGTCTGGTGGTGTGTTTTGGGGTGTCTGAGACCTTATTATGACTTTAGGCAGCTGCTATGCTAATAGGTGGGGTTGTGTTCCTGTCCTGTTGATTGTTTGGCTTAGGTTGGCCAGCACTGTATCTTGCTCTTCATTGAGTGGAGGTGGGTGTTAGCATTGAGATGGAGTTCTCTTGGAAACTTTCTCCATTTGATATTATGTGGAGCCGGGAGGTCTCTAGTGGACCAATATCCTGAACTTGGCTCTACCACCTTAGAGACACAAGCCTGACACTCGGTCAGAGCACCAAGACCCTATCAGCCACATGGCTCAGATGAAAAGGGAGACAAAAAGAAAGAAAGAAAGAAAAGAAAATAATTAAAATAAAAAATAATTATTAAAAATAAAAAAGTTATAAAAGAAAGAAAGAAAGAAGAGAGAAACCAAACCAAAAAAAAATCCATCAATGATAACATGTGCTAAAAACTATACCAAAATAAAAAAAAAGAAAAATGGACAGACAGAACCCTAAGACAAATGGTAAAAGGAAAACTCTACAGACAAAATCACACAAGGAAGCATACACCTACATGCTAACAAAAAGAGAAATAGGAAAAAAATTATATATATTTATATATAAAAAGAAAGTATGAATGGAGCAACCAAATCAATAAAGTAATATGCCAGTGATAATAAACTCTAAATACTAAACTAAGATAAACATAAATCTGGAAACAAATTAGATGCAGAAAGCAAACCCTAAGCCTACAGTTGCTCCCAAATCTACCACCTCAATTTTGGGATGATTCGTTGTCTATACAGGTATTCCAGAGATGCAAGGTACATCAAGTTGATTGTGGAGATTTAATCTGCTACTCCTGCGGCTGCTGGCAGAAATTTCCCTTTCTCTTCTTTGTTCACATAGCTCCTGGGATTCAGCTTTGTATTTGTCCCTGCCTCTGCGTGTAGGCCACCTGAGGGCGTCTGTTCTTCACTCAGACAGGACTGGGTTAAGAGAGCAGCTGATTAGGGGCTCTGGCTCACTCAGGCTGGGGGGAGGGAGGGGTACAGAATGTCGGGCAAGCCTGCAGCAGCAGAGGCTGCTGTGACGTTGCAACAGCCTGTGGCATGCCGTGTGTTCTCCTGGGGAAGTTGTCCTTGGATCATGGGATCCTTGCAGTGGTGGGTTGCACAGGCTCCTGTGAGGGGATGTGTGGATAGTGACCTGTGCTTGCACACAGGCTTCTTGGTGGCTGCAGCAGCAGCCTTAGAGTTTCATGTCCGTCTCTGGTGTCCGCGCTGATAGCTGCGGCCCATGCCCCTATCTGGAGTTCGTTTAGGCGGTGCTTTGAATCCCTTCTCATTGTGCACCCCCCAAAAATGGTCTTTTTCCTCTTAGGCAGTTCCAGACTTTTTCCCGGACTCCCTCCTGGCTAGCTGTGGCGCACTAGCCCCCTTCAGGCTGTGTTCATGCAGCCAACCCCAATCCTCTCCCTGAAATCTGACCTCCAAAGCCAGAGCCTCAGCTCCCAGCCCCCACCCATCCTGGAGGGTGAACAGAGAAGCCTCTCAGGCTGGTGAGTGCTGGTCGGCACCGGTGCTCTGTGAGGGAATCTCTCTGCTTTGCCCTCGGCACCCCTGATGCTGCACTCTCCTCCATGGCTCCAAAGTTTATCCCCATCACCCCCACCCCGTCTCTGCCAGTGAAGGGGCTTCCTAGTGTGTGGAAACTTTTCCTCCTTCACAGCTGCCTTCCAGAGGTGCAGGTCCCATTCCTATTCTTTGTCTCTCTTATTTCTTTTGCCCTAACCAGGTATGTGGGGTGTTTCTTGTCTTTTGGCAAGTCTGAGGTCTTCTGCCAGCGTTCAGTAGGTGTTCTGTAGGAGATGTTCCACATGTGGATGTATTTCTGATGTATTTGTTGGGAGGAAGGTGATCTCCATGTCTTACTCCTCTGCCATCTTGAAGGTCTCTGCCAGACTGGATATTTCTGAAGGGAATTGTGCTTATAAAAGTCATCTAATCAAATTCCTACCATTTCTTATCATTAATATTGTTTTTATATCAATGAGAACAAGTAAAAAGTGGGTAGATATGTTTAGTTTAATGATAGCAAATTGAAAATTCTGCCCTGTACAGAGGTATAACCAAAGAAAAGTTGTAGTCCTCCAGGGGAAAAAAGAAAACAGAAATTCTCATGAGATGATGATAGTAAGAATTGTGGTGATAATGAAGTATTTTTCCCCAGCTCTGATGAGGGGTAACATTTCTGAATATTTTGGTGCTGGTGAACTTCCCTTTTTTTCATTCATTTAACCAAAATATATTGATTGTCTTTACATGCTAGGCAATTATTCTAGTTTCACATTTCCTTTATGAATACATTTGAGTCATTCATGAGTTCATGCATGTAAGGAGCCTTCCCCATACTCTTCTATGATAACATGATTTAAAGAGAGTTCAGTTAAGCAAGGTAAGTCCAGCCATCATTTTTTTTCTTTGGTGTGGACATATGTTATTATTTCTCTTGGGTATATATCTATGAATTGCTGGTTCATACAGTTCCTCTTTTTAACAATTTCAGAAACTGCCTGACTACTTTCCAAAGTGGATACACTATTTTACATTCCCACCAAACATAGAATATATGGTTCTAATTTCTCCATGTATTTGCCAGCAATTACTAATTTCTACCTTTTTTAAACATCTTTATTGGGGTATAATTGCTTTACAATGGTGTGTTAATTTCTGCTTTATAACAAAGTGAATCAGTTATACAAATACCTATGTCCCCATATCTCCTCCCTCTTGCATCTCCCTCCTCCCACACTCCCTATCCCACCGCTCCAGGCACACACAAAGCACTGAGCTGATCTCCCTGTGCTATGCGGCTGCTTCCCACTAACTATCTACCTTAAGTTTGGTAGTGTATATATGTCCATGCCTCTCTCTCACTTTGTCACATCTCACCATTCCCCCTCCCCGTATACTCAAGTCCAGTGTCCAGTAGGTCTGTGTCTTTATTCCTGTCTTACCCTATGTTCTTCATGATATTCTTTTCTTAAATTCCATATATATGTGTTAGCATATGGTATTTGTCTTTCTCTTTCTGACTTACTTCACTCTGCATGACAAACTCTAGGTCTGTCCATCTCATTACAAATAGCTCAATTTCGTTTCTTTTTATGGCTGAGTAATATTCCAGTGTATATATGTGCCACATCTTCTTTACCCATTCATCCGATGACGGGCACTTAGGTTGTTTCCATCTCTGAGCTATTGTAAATAGAGCTGCAATGAACATTTTGGTACATGACCCTTTTTGAATTATGGTTTTCTCAGGGTATATGCCCAGTAGTGGGATTGCTGGGTCATATGGTAGTTCTATTTGTACTTTTTAAGGAACCTCCATACTGTTCTCCATAGTGGCTGTACCAATTCACATTCCCACCAGCAGTGCAAGAGTGTTCCCTTTCCTCCACAACGTCTCCAGCATTTATTGTTTCTAGATTTTATGATGATGGCCATTCTGACTGGTGTGAGATGATACCTCATTTAGATTTTTTGATGATGGCCATTCTGACTGGTGTGAGATGATATCTCATTGTAGTTTTGATTTGCATTTCCCTAATGATTAATGATGTTGAGCATTCTTTCATGTGTTTGTTGGCAGTCTGTGTATCTACTTTGGAGAAATGTCTATTAAGGTCTTCTGCCCATTTTTGGATTGGGTTGTTTGTTTTTTTATTATTGAGCTGCATGAGCTGCTTGTAAATTTTGGAAATTAATCCTTTGTCAGTTGCTTCACTTGTAAATATTTTCTCCCATTCTGAGGGTTGTCTTTTGGTCTTGTTTATGGTTTCCTTTGCTGTGCAAATGCTCTTAAGTTTCATTAGGTCCCATTTGTTTTTGTTTTTATTTCCATTTCTCTGGGAGGTGGGTCAAAAAGGATCGTGCTGTGATTGATGTCATAGAATGTTCTGCCTATGTTTTCCTCTAAGAGTTTGATAGTTTCTGGCCTTACATTTAGGTCTTTAATCCATTTTGAGCTTATTTTTGTGTATGGTGTTAGGGAGTGATCTAATCTCATACTTTTACATGTACCTGTCCAGTTTTCCCAGCACCACTTATTGAAGAGGCTGTCCTTTCTCCACTGTACATTCCTGCATCCTTTATCAAAGATAAGGTGACCATATGTGTGTGGGTTTATCTCTGGGTTTTCTGTCCTATTCCATTGATATATCTTTCTGTTTTTCTACCAGTACCATATTGTCTTGATTACTGTAGCTTTGTAGTATAGTCTGACGTCAGGGAGCCTGATTCCTCCGGCTCCATTTTTCATTCTCAAGATTGCTTTGGCTTTTCGAGTTCTTTTGTGTTTCCATATATATTGTGAAATTTTTTGTTCTAGTTCTGTGAAAAATGCCAGTGATAGATTGATAGGGATGGCATTGAATCTGTAGATTGCTTTGGGTAGTAGAGTCATTTTCACAATGTTGATTCTTCCCATCTAAAAACATGGTATATCTCTCCATCTATTTGTATCTTCCTTAATTTCTTTCATCAGTGCCTTATAATTTTCTGCATACATGTCTTTTGTCTCCTTAGGTAGGTTTATTCCTAGATATTTTATTCTTTTTGTTGCAATGGTTAATGGGAGTGTTTTCTTGATTTCACTTTCAGATGTTTCATCATTAGTGTATAGGAATGCAAGAGATTTCTGTGCATTAATTTTGTGTCCTGCAACTTTACCAAATTCATTGATTAGCTCTAGTAGTTTTCTGGTAGCATCTTTAGGATTCTCTATGTATAGTATCATGTCATCTGCAAACAGTGACAGCTTTACTTCTTCTTTTCTGATTTGGGTTCCTTTTATTTCCTTTTCTTCTCTGATTTTTGTGGCTAAAACTTCCAAAACTATATTGAATAAGAGTGGTGAGAGTGGGCAACCTTGTCTTGTTCCTGATCGTAGTGGAAATGGTTTCAGTTTTTCACCATTGAGGTCGATGTTGGCCGTGGGTTTGTCATATATGGTCTTTATTATGTTGAGGAAAGTTCCCTCTATGCCTACTTTCTGCAGGGTTTTTATCATAAATGGGTGTTGAATTTTGTCAAAAGGTTTCTCTGCATCTATTGAGATGATCATATGGTTTTTCTCCTTCAATTTGTTAATATGGTTTATCACATTGATTGATTTGCGTATATTGAAGAATGCTTGCATTCCTGGAATAAACCCCACTTGATCATGGTGTATGATCCTTTTAATGTGCTGTTGGATTTTGTTTGCTACTATTTTGTTGAGAATTGTTGCATCTATGTTCATCAGTGATATTGGCCTGTAGTTTTCGTTCTTTGTGACATCCTTGTCTGTTTTGATACCAAGGTGATGGTAGCCTTGTAGAATGAATTTTGGACTGTTTCTCCCTCTGCTATATTTGGGAAGAGTTTGGGGACAGGTGTTAGCTCTTCTCTAAATGTTTGATAGAATTCGCCTGTGAACCCAACTGGTCCTGGGCTTTTGTTTGTTGGAAGATTTTTAATCACAGTTTCAATTTCAGTGCTTGTGATTGGTCTGTTCATATTTTTTATTTGTTACTGATTCAGTCTTGGCAGGTTGTGCATTTCTAAGAATTTTTCCATTTCTTCCAGGTTGTCCATTTTATTGGCATATAATTGTTTGTAGTAATCTCTCATGATCTTTTGTATTTCTACAGTGTCAGTTGTTACTTCTCCTTTTTCATTTCTGTTTCTATTGATTTGAGTCTTCTCCCTTTTCTTCTTGATGAGTCTGGATAATGGTTTATCTAGTTTGATTATCTTCTCAAAGAACCAGCTTTTTGTTTTATTGATATTTGCTATTGTTTCCTTCATTTCTTTTTCATTTATTTCTGATCTGATTTTTATGATTTCTTTCCTTCTGCCAACTCTGGGGTTTTTTGTTCTTCTTTCTCTAATTGTTTTAGGTGCAAGGTTAGATTGCTTATTCAATTCATTTCCTGTTTCTTAAGGTGGGCTTGTATTGCTATAAACTTCCCTCTTAGAACTGATTTTGCTGCATCATATAGTTTATGGGTCATTGTGTCTCCATTTTCATTTGTTTCTAGGTATTTTTTGATTTCCTCTTTGGTTTCTTCAGTGATCAATTCTTTATTAAGTAGTGTATTGTTTAGCCTCCATGTGTTTGTATTTTTTACAGATCTTTTCCTGTAATTAATATCTAGTCTCATGGCGTTTTGGTTGGAAAAGATACTTGTTACAATTTGAATTTTCTTAAATTTACCAAGGCTTGATTTGTGGCCCAGGATGTGATCTATCCTGGAGAATGTTCCATGAGCACTTGAGAAAAATGTGTATTCTGTTGTTTTTGGATGGAGTGTCCTATAAATATCAATTAAGTCCATCTTGTTTAATGTATCATTTAAAGCTTGTGTTTCCTTATTTATTTTCATTTTGGATGATCTGTCCATTGGTGAAAGTGGGGTGTTAAAGTCCCCTACTATGTATGTGTTACTGTCGATTTCCCCTTTTATGGCTGTTAGTATTTGCCTTATGTATTGAGGTGCTCCTATGTTGGGTGCATAAATATTTACAATTGTTATATCTTCTTCTTGGATCAATCCCTTGATCATTATGTAGTGTCCTTCTTTGTCTCTTCTAATAGTCTGTATTTTAAAGTCTATTTTGTCTGATATGAGAATTGCTACTCCAGCTTTCTTTTGATTTCCATTTGCATGGAATATCATTTTCCATCCCCTTACTTTCAGTCTGTAGGTGTCCCTAGGTCTGAAGTGGGTCTCTTGTAGACACCATATATATGGGTTTTGTTTTTGTATCTATTCAGCCAGTCTGTGTCTTTTGGTGGGAGCATTTAGTCCATTTACATTTAAGGTAACTATTGATATGTATGTTTGTGTTCCCATTTTCTAAATTGTTTTGGGTTCCTTATTATAGGTCTTTTCCTTTTCTTTTGTTTCTTGCCTAGAGAAGTTCCTTTTGCATTTGTTGTAAAGCTGGTTTAGTGGTGCTGAACTCTCTCAGCTTTTGCTTGTCTGTAAAGGTTTTAATTTCTCCATCATATCTGAATGAGACCCTTGCTGGGTAGAGTAATCTTGCTTGCAGGTTTTTCTCCTTCATCACTTTCAGTATGTCCTGCCAGTCCCTTCTGGCTTGCATAGTTTCTGCTGAGAGATCAGTTGTTAACCTTATGGGAATTCCCCTGTGTGTTTTTTGTTGTTTTTCCCTTGCTGCTTTTAATATGCTTTCTTTGTATTTAATTTTTGACAGTTTGATTAATATGTGTCTTTCTGTGTTTCTCCTTGGATTTATCCTGTACGGGATGCTCCATGCTTCCTGGACTTGATTAACTATTTCCTTTCCCATATTAGGTAAGTTTTCAAGTATAATTTCTTCAAATATTTTCTCAGTCCCTTTCTTTTTTTCTTCTTCTTTTGGAACCCCCATAATTCGAATGTTGTTGCGTTTAATATTGTCCCAGAGGTCTCTGAGACTGTCCTCAGTTCTTTTCATTCTTTATTCTTTATTCTGCTCTACAGTAGTTATTTCCACTCTTTTATCTTCCAGGTCAATTATCCGTTCTTCTGCCTCAGTTATTCTGCTATTGATCCCATCTAGAGTATTTTTCATTTCATTTATTGTGTTGTTCATCATTGTTTGTTTCATCTTTAGTTCTTCTAGGTCCTTGTTAAATGTTTCTTGCATTTCGTCTATTCTATTTCCAAGATTTTGGATCATCTTTACTATCATTATTCTGAATTCTTTTTCGGGTAGACTGCCTATTTCCTCTTCATTTGTTAGGTCTGGTGGGTTTTTATCTTGCTGCTTCATCTGCTGTGTGTTTTTCTGTCTTCTCATTTTGCTTATCTTACTGTGTTTGGGGTCTCCTTTTTGCAGGCTGCAGGTTCGTAGTTCCCGTTTTTTTGATGTCTGTCCCCAGTGGTTAAGTTTGTTTCAATGGGTTGTGTAGGCTTCTTGGTGGAGGGGACTAGTGCCTGTGTTCTGGTGGAGGAGGCTGGATCTTGTCTCTCTGGTGGGCAGGTCCACTTCTGGTGTAGTGTTTTGGGGTGTCTGTGGCCTTAATATGATTTTAGGCAGCCTCTCTGCTAATTGATGGGGCTGTGTTCCTGTCTTGCTAGTTATTCGGCATAGGGTGTCCAGCACTGTAGCTTGCTGGTCGTTGAGTGAAGCTGGGTCTTGGTGTTGAGATGGAGGTCTCTGGGAAATTTTCACCATTTGATATTATGTGGAGCTGGGAGGTCTCTTGTTGACCAGTGTCCTGAAGTTGGCTCTTCCACCTCAGAGGCAGAGCACTGACTCCTGGATGCAGCACCAAGAGCCTTTCATGCACACAGAAAAAGAGGAAAATTGGAAAAAAAATCATAAATCTTTCTCTCAAAGTCCACCTCCTCAATTCGGGATGATTCATTTTCTATTCATATATTCCACAGATGCAGGGTACATCAAGTTGATTGTGGAGCTTTAATCCGCTGCTTCTGAGGCTGCTGGGAGAGATTTCCCTTTCTATTCTTTGTTACCACAGGTCCCCTGCACTCAGATTTGGATTTGGCCCCGACTGTGTGTGTAGGTCACCGGAGGGCGTCTGCTTTTCGCTCAGACTCGACAGGGTTAAAGAGCCGCTGCTTCGGCGTCTCTGGCTCACTCAGGCCTGGATGAGGGAGGGGTACGGATGTGGAGCGAGCCTGCAGCAGCACAGGCCAACGTGACATTGCACCAGCCTGAGGCCTGCCGTTCGTTCTCCCGGGGAAGTTGTCCCTGGATCCCGGGAACCTGGCAGTGGCAGGCTGCATAGGCTCCCCAAAAGAGTGGTGTGGATAGTGACTTGTGCTCGCACACAGGCTTCTTGTTGACAGCAGCAGCAGCGTTCGCGTCTCCCGCCTGTCTCTGGGGTCCGCGCTTTTAGCCACGGCTCGTGCCTGTCTCTGGAGTTCCTTTAACCAGTGCTCTTAATCCCCTCTCCTTGCGCACCAGGAAACAAAGAGGGAAGAAAAAGTCTCTTGCCTCTTCGGCAGCTCCAGACCTTTTCCCAGACTCCCTCCCGGCTAGCTGTGGTGCACTAACCCCTTCACGCTGTGTTCACGCAGCCAATCCCAGTCCTCTCCCTGTGCTCCAACCAAAGCCCAAGCCTCAGCTCGCAGTCCCGCCCACCCAGGCAGGTGAGCACACAAACCTCTTGGGCTGGTGAGTGCCAGTCGGCACCGATCCTCTGTGCGGGAATCTCCCCACTTTGCCCTCCCCACCCCTGTTTCTGTACTCTCCTCCATGGCTCTGAAGGTCCCCCCTCTGCCACCTGCAGTCCCCGCCTGGGAAGGGGCTTCCTAGTGTTTGGAGACCTTTCCTGCTTCACAGCTCCCTCCCACTGGTGCAGGTCCCATCCCTATTCTTTTGTCTCTGTTTTTTCTTTTTTTCTTTTTCCCTACCCATGTACGTGGGGAGTTTCTTGCCTTTTGGGATGTCTGAGGTCTTCTGCCAGCATTCATTAGGTGTTCTGTAGGAGTTGCTCCGCGTGTAGATGTATTTCTGGTGTATCTGTGGGGAGGAAGTTGATCTCCGTGTCTTTCTCTTCCGCCATCTTCCCCTCCCCCCTATTTTCTCCAGCCATCAATTTTTATTCAGCCATGCTATGTGAATGTAGCATTTATTTGGAGCATTAATTTCCTTCTTAGAAAAATAAAAGTGATTTTCTCATTATTAGACTTTATGAAACACATGCTTAAGTAGCCAACTGAGGCTTCAGCTCACTCAATGTTTTTGTATTTATAGGTTACCTTTGTTTCTTTTATTTCTTCTCTTTTAAATTATAAAGATAACACTAGCTCATGATAAAATATTTAAACAAAAACATCCAAACAGTATAGAAGTATAAGCAATAAAGAGTATTTTTCTTTTCTTCTCCAATAATATCAATAATTTAGTGTATATCCTTCCAAACCTCTTTCAAAGTGTATACACAATTACATCTTCTTACAGTTTTAATCAAAATATTATGCAAAAACTGCATAGAATGAAGTGAATCTGTATGAACTGACATGGAAGGATGGCTTTAAAATCATAATGTTAGTGGAAAAAGAGTGACTTGCAGAACAGTACAGGTAATATTTGTGTAGCTTTTACTGTCATGATTGGGAATCCCCTTCTATTTTGATTTTCATCAGTATTAGACCTAATAGAAAGATAAAGACAGATTTTTAAATTTTGGAAAAAGCAATCCTGAAATTACTATATCAATAAACTCAAAAATAACTATAAGTTTAAAAGTAAATATGCTCATATTTTCACAGTTGCAAACTCCCAACCGTTCATTTTCCATAAAGTGGCTACTTATGATCGTAGAAAATTTTCTGTCTATGAATTTATGAAACCAAACCTTAGAACAAATGCTGTGACTGCCTTTCACATGGAAATTTTCAAAAACCATATTAGAGAAGATATAGAGAGCCGTATGAAAAATAAAGATCTCCCATAAAGGTAAACACATGGACAAATATAAAAACCAGTATTTTGTAATTTTGGTTTATAACTCCATATTTAATTTTCTATGGAAGTTAAAAGACATATGCATAAATAATAAATCTATGTTAATAGGTATATACCAATAACATAAAATGGGTAGTGGAGTTATAATGATGGGGAAATAAAATTTCTATATGCTATTGAATTTATTCTAGTATAAAATTAAAATATGTTGTTATAACTTTTACAAAGAAAATATCTATAGAAAACACAGAAAAGGAAATGAGAAGGAAATCAAAATATATCACTAAATATATTGGCTAAACACAAAGGAAAGCAGTAATGTAAGAAATGAAGGACAAAAAGCTGTAAGATATATAAAAAATGAAAACAAAATTGTAAAAGTAAATCCTTCCCTGTCAGTACTTACTTTCTATGTAAATTGATTAAATGTCCATTCAAAAGACAAAAATTGGCAGAATGAATATAAAAACAGATCTAACTATATGTCTATAAGAGACTCACTTTAGATCTAAGGACATATACATGTAGAAAGTGAAATGTTGGAAAAGGATATTCCATTAAAGAGTAACCAAAATAAAGCAGATGTGGCTATGCTAATGCCAGACAAAATGAGCTTTAAGTCAAAAACTATTACAAGAGGCAAATAAGGACATTATATATTGATAAAATGATCAACTCACAAAGAAGACATAACAATTATAAACATATGTGCTCTAAACATCAGAGTTTTAAAATATGAGAAGCAAACATTGACAAAATTGAAGGTAGAATGATGCAGTTCTATAATAATAGTAGATGTCTTCAACTCCTCACTTTCAATAATGGATAGAACAATCATACAGAAGATCAATAAGGAAACAGTTCTTTAACCACACTGTTGACTAATTGGATCTAACAGACACATAAAGAACACTCTACACAACAACAGCACAATACATATTTTCTTAATGCACACATAATATTCTCCAGGATTAGACCATTTATTAGGCCACAAAACAAATCTTAATAGATTTTGAAAGACTTAAATAGTAAAAATTAACTTCTCTGATCAAAATAAAATGAAACTAGAAATAAATAGCACAGGGAAACTGGAAAATATACAAATACGTGCAAATTCATCAGAAACACTCTTAAGCAGTCATGAAAGAAAAGAACAATTAAAAAGGTAAATTAGAAAGTATCTTCAGACAAATTAAGATGAAAACACAATATACTCAAACTAATAGATTCAGTGAAAGCAGTCTTAAAAGGAAATTTTATAGCTGTAGGCACATATATCAAAAGACAAGAAAGATCTTAAACAACCTAATTTTACATCCAAGGCCAGAAAAAGACACTACAAGAAAAGAAAACTACAGCCCAATACCCCTTATGAAAATTGATGCAAAATTCCTTAACAAAATACTAGCAAACAGAATTCAACAACACATTAAAAAGATTGTTCTCCATGGCCAAGTAAGATTTATTTCTTGAATGCAAAGATGATTCAACATATGAAAATCAGTTTAACACACAACATTAAAAGAACAAAGGGCAAAAACCACGTGACCACATAATCGTTTCTATTGATGGAGAAAAAGCATTTGCCAAAATTTAATATCTTTTTATGGTAAAAATACTGACAAACTATGAATAGAAGGAAACTTTCTTTTTTTAAAATTGGAGTATAATTGCTTTACAATGTTGTGTTAGTTTCTACTGTACAATGAATTGTATCAGCTATATGTATGTAAGGAACCCATAACTAACATTCATACTCAATGGTGAAAGAGTGAAAGCATTCCATTCAAAATCAGGAACAAGACAAGGAGGCCCACTTTCACCACTTCTATTCAACCCTATGGTTGCCAAATAGACAAGAAAAAGAAATCCAAATTTGAAAGGAAGAAATAAAATTATCTTTGTTCACAGATGACATGATGTTACATGTAGAAAGTCCTATAAGCACAAAACTGTTAGAACTAATAACCAAATTCAGAAAAGTTGCAGGACATAAAATCAACACACGTAAATCAAGTGTGTTTCAACAGACTAACAATGAACAATCAAAAAAGGAACTTGAGAAAAAATTTTCATTTATAATAGCATCAAAAAGACTAAAATACTTAGTAATAAACTTAACCGAGAAGATGAGAGACTTGAAAACTACAAAACTTTGCTGAAATAAATTAAAGAAGACACAAATAAATGGAAAGATATACCACGTTCATGGACTGGCAGACTATATATATATATATATATATATATATATATATATATATATATTTTTTTTTTTTTTTCGGTACGCAGGCCTCTCACTATTGTGGCTTCTCCCGTTGCGGAGCACAGGCTCTGGACGCGCAGGCTTAGTGGTCATGGCTCACGGGCCCAGCCACTCTGTGGCATGTGACATCTTCCCGGACTGGGGCACGAACCCGTGTCACCTGCATCGGCAGGCAGACTCTCAACCACTGCGCCACCAGGGAAGCCCCAGACAATATTTATAAAGATATAAATAATACCCAAGGAAATTTACAGATTACAATAACTCACTTATTTCACAGAGAAAACTACAACAATCAGAAAAGAACTTCACAACCTTCACCTACCACACCTGTATCTGTGCTAATACCTGCATCCATCATACTCTGCTTTACCTCATTATAACAGATGATAACGTGGGACATCACTCTAATTCTCTCTTCTTTCTCCTATATTTTAAATTTATTTTTAAATTTTTGGCTGCGTTGGGTCTTCATTGCTGTGCATGGGCTTTCTCTAGTTGTGGAGAGTGGGGGCTACTCTTTTTTGCGGTGCATGGGATTCTTATTGCAGTGGCTTCTCTTTTTGTGGATCACAGGCTCTAGGCACGTGGGCTTCAGTAGTTGTGGCACTCAGGCTCAGTAGTTGTGGCTTGTGGGCTTTAGAGCACAGGGTCAGTAGTGTGGCACATGGGCTTTGTTGCTCCACAGCATGAGGGATCTTCCCGGACCAGGGATCTAACCCGTGTACCCTGCATTGGCA
Source organism: Grampus griseus (assembly GCF_964374135.1). Lineage (NCBI taxonomy): Eukaryota > Metazoa > Chordata > Mammalia > Artiodactyla > Delphinidae > Grampus > Grampus griseus. The sequence goes on along the minus strand of NC_138999.1, from coordinate 72,274,360 downwards.
GGCGAATTCTTAACAACTGAGCTACCAGGGAAGTCTTACTTCATTTTAAGTGCTTCCTTCCCTTCTGTGTCATTTCCATTAGTGTACAAGTAATATGCTATTTCTTCAATCTTAGAAAATACTCTCTCTTGATCCCAGATACTTCTCTATTTATCTGTTCCCCTTTTGCAGTAAGACCCCTCAAGATATATATATATATATATATATATATATATTCCTATATTCATATATATGTATATTCAGTAAGTATGGAGGAGGCTTCATTTCTCCTGCAACAGGAGCAGATTTGAAGAGGAAGAATGGGAAAGAGTGGGAGTTCACTTTTGAACATGTTGAATTTGAGATATCTATTATACATACAAATTAATATGTCAAGTAAATGGAGATATCATGTAGGCAATAGAGGTAACTAACGATAAGAAGGTTAAGTGGTTTTTTCTTGTCCTTAGAAGCTAATAAGTAGCAAATCTGGGATTCAAACTTAGATTGTTTGACTTCCAAGAGTATATTCTGAAACATTATAACTTACTGCTTCTCAGTTTAACTCTTGAGGTCTCATTCATTTGTTCAACAAATATTTATTAAACACATATATATTCAGGCCTGTGACTTATTTGGTGGTTACAAAGGTATAGAAGTGTAAGATATGATTTTTATCAGAAAAGTTATAATTTAATTTTAATTATAGTATATTTTCATTGAGAATACATTAAATGGTTTAATCTCTATTAGTAGGAAAATGCCGAGAAAATTAATAAAATTAAGTCATGTTCTCCTTCTTGGGAAAGATAGTTGTCAATTTTAGCTGATCAGGAACATCAAGACACATGATGAATAACTCTCCTTTTGCTTCTGACTGTGGATGGAAAATGATGGAAACTAGAAACAGGGAATCCCAAAGGAAAAATAAAATTGTATCTTGATTTAGATTTATCTACATATGAAGGGAATGCTTGGCTAATGAAAAAAGCCAAAGCAGCTAGATACTAAGAGTAAATAAAATGATTTCAACTCTAATAAAGCTTGAAGTGCAAGAACTACTTTGGATAGGGCAATTTTGATTTCTAATATACAAGTTCAAATGGAGTTACAGGTATACCACTCTAAAGGGTACTAAATACCAAGTAGGGATTGGTAATAGTTTATACAGTAGACAATAAAGTCTGAAGCTTTACCTAGATATGTATGGTATTTTATAACTTCCTCTTTCAGATGATAGAAGATGAAATGCTCATTTACCCATTTTTATAGTGCTTTTCAACTGATAAAAAGGAGACTGGGAAAGCAAATTTGCATCTCTGTTAAATCGCAGTACAGAAATCTTGGTTGTTCAGATTAGGTGGCCATTATCAAGCCACTGTTACTAATTGGTCACAACATGTTCTAATCATAGCAAGGGACCTAAAAGAAACCCTGTTGTTTGAGTTTTCAAACATTCCTTAGAAGAAATAAGTAGCATCATCCTGATATCTGGACTTCTATAGACAGGAAAGAAGTCCCATTATTGTACTAATGAATGGAGTGTTTTTAATTTTTATGTATTTTCTAACACTCCAGGAGGAAGAGGAGGTTTTCTAGAGAGGGCTTCATGACAAATTTTACTCTAAATTGGTAATTTTCATCTGTAGTTATGAGAGACTTAAAAGTGTCAATACTCAAAGAACTTGAGCAAAATAAAGGTTTCCAACAAAGTTCTTAGTGCTGGATTATAATTTAGATACCTGCCTTGAGATGTGTTATAGAAGTAGTGCTATGTTGCCTAAGGCACTTGATACCAAGTATTTTCTTTTTGTTTTAACAAAACTATGAATTAAACATTGATTCAAAAATCAAAAACATTGATTCTAAAACATTGATTTAAATAGTGCTGCAATGAACATTAGGGTGCATGTATCTTTTCGAATTATGGTTTTCTCTGGGTATATGCCTAGGAGTGGGATTGCTGGATCATATGGTAGTTCTATTTTTAGTTTTTTAAGGAACCTCCCTACTGTTCTTCATAGCGGCTGTACTAATTTACATTCCCACTAACAGTGTAAGAGGGTTCCCTTTTCTCCACACCCTCTCCAGCATTTATTGTTTGTGGGTTTTTTGATGATGGCCATTCTGACTGGTAAGAGGTGATACCTCATTGTAATTTTGATTTGCATTTCTCTAATAGTTAGTGATGTTGACTATCTTTTCATGTACTTTTAAGCTATATGTATGTCTTTTTTAGAGAAATGTCTATTTAGGACATCTGCCCGTTTTTTGATTGAGTTCTTTGTTTTTTGGATATTGAGCCATATGAACTCTTTGTAAATTTGGAGACTAATTCGTTGTCAGTCACATCATTTGCAAATATTTTCTCACATTCTGAGGATTGTATTTTTTTTTTACTTGTGTTATGCAACTACCACCACAATCAATTTCAAAACTTTCTTCTACTCCCACAAAAGAAAAAGAATCTATTATAAGTCACTCACTCCCCTATTTCTCCAAACCCTAGGCAGCCACTAATATACTTTGTCTCTACAGATTTGCCTAGTCTGGACATTGCAAACAAATGGAATCATACAATTATTCAGCATGTTTTCAAAGGTCATCCTTGTTGTAGCATGTATCAGTACTTAATTTCTTTTATGGCTGAATAATGTTCCATGGTGTGGATATACTGTTTCATTTATCTGTTCACAGAAAATGGCCACTTGGGTTATTTTCACTTTGGGGTGCTTATGAATATTGCTGCTGTGGTTAGATTTACGTGCAAGTTTTGTATGCAGGTCTAGATTTGTTTTTTAAGTTAATAGACTATTTTGGAGCAGTTTCTGGTTTACAGAAAAATTAAGCACAAAGGACAGAGTTCTCATACCCCCTTACCTCTCTGCCCAGTTTCCCCTATTATTAACATCTTACATTAGCGTAATGCAATTGTTATAGTTAATGAACCAATATTGATTCATTATTACTAACTAATGTCCATACGTTACTTTAGACTTCACTCTTTGTTTTGTACATTATATAATTTTTTTAATTTTTAAATTTTATTTTATTTATGTTTTTATACAGCAGGTTCTTATTGGTCATCAATTTTATACACACCAGTGTATACAGGTCAATCCCAATCGCCCAATTCAGCACACCACCATCACAACACCCCGCAGCTTTCCCCCATTGATGTCCATACGTTTGTTCTCTACATCTGTGTCTCAACATCTGCCCTGAAAACCAGTTCATCTGTACCATTTTTCTTTGTTCCACATACATGTGTTAATATACAATATTTGTTTTTCTCTTTCTGACTTACTTCACTCTGTATGACAGTCTCTAGATCCATCCACGTCTCAACAAATGACTCAATTTCATTATTTTTTATGGCTGAGTAATATGCCATTGTATATATGTACCACAACTTCTTTATTCATACGTCTGTCGATGGGCATTTAGGTTGCTTCCATGACCTGGTTATTGTAAAAACTGCTGCAATGAACATTGGGGTACATGTGTTTTTTTGAATTATGATTTTCTCTGGGTATATGTCCAGGAGTGGGATTGCTGGATCATACAGTAATTCTATTCTAGGTTTTTAAGGAACCTCCATACTGTTTTCCATAGTGGTTGTATTGATTTACATTCCCACCAACAGTGCAAGAGGGTTTCCTTTTCTCCACACCCTCTCCAGCATTTTTTGTTTTCAGATTTTCTGATGATGCCCATCCTAACTGGTGTGAGGTGATACCTCACTGTAGTTTTGATTTGCATTTCTCTAGTAATTAGTGATGTTGAGCAGATTTTCATGTGCTTCTTGGACATCTGTAGGTCTTCTTTGGAGAAATGTCTACTTAGGTCTTCTGCCCATTTTTGGATTGGGTTGTTTCTTTCTTTAATACTGAGCTGCATGAGCTGTTTATATATTTTGGAGATTAATCCTTTGTCCGTTGATTCATTTGCAAATATTTTCTCCCATTCTGAGGGTTGTCTTTTCATCTTGTTTATGGTTTCCTTTGCTGTGCAAACACATTGAAGTTTCATTAGGTCCCATTTGTTTATTTTTGTTTTTATTTCCATTACTCTAGGAGGTGGATCAAAAAAGATTTTGCTGTGATTTATGTCAAAGAGTGTTCTTCCTATGTTTTCCTTTAAGAGTTTTATAGTGTCCGGTCTTACATTTAGGTCTCAAATCCATTTTGAGTTTATTTTTGTGTATGGTGTTAGGGAATGTTCTAATTTCATTCTTTTACATGTAGCTGTCCAGTTTTCCAAGCACCACTTATAGAAAAGACTGTCTTTTCTCCATTGTATATCCTTGCCTCCTTTGTCAAGGATTAGTTGATGATAGGTGCGTGGATTTATCTCTGGGCTTTATATCTTATTCCATTGATATATGTCTCTGTTTTTGTGCCAGTACCATATTGTCTGGATTACTGTAGCTTTGTAGTATAGTCTGAAGTCAGGGAGTCTGATTCCTCCAGCTCCGGTTTTTTCCCTCAAGACTGCTTTGTCTATTCGGGGTCTTTGGTGTCTCCATACAAATTTTAAGATTTTTTTGTTCTAGTTCTGTAAAAAATGCCATTGGTAATTTGATAGGGATTGCATTGAATCTGTAGATTGCTTTGGGTAGTATAGTCATTTTCACAATATTGATTCTTCCAACCCAAGAACATGGTATAGCTCTCCATCTGTTGTTATCATCTTAAATTTCTTTCATCAGTGTTTTATAGTTTTCTGCATACAGGTCTTTTGTCCCCCTAGGTAGGTTTATTCCTAGGTATTTTATTATTTTTGTTTCAGTGGTAAATGGGAGTATTTCCTTAATTTCTCTTTCAGATTTTTCATCATTAGTGTTTAGGAATGCAAGAGATTTCTGTGCATTAATTTTGTATCCTGCAACTTTACCAAATTCATTGATTAGCTCTAGTAGTTTTCTGGTGGCATTTTGAGGATTTTCTATGTATAGTATCAGGTCATCTGCCAACAGTGACAGTTTTACTTCTTCTTTTCCAATTTGTATTCCTTTTATTTCTTCTTCTTCTCTGATTTCCGTGGCTAGGACTTCCAAAAATATGTTGAATAATAGTGGTGAGAGTGGACATCCTTGTCTTTTTCCTGATCTTAGAGGAAATGCTTTCAGTTTTTCACCATTAAGAAGGATGTTTGCTGTGGGTTTGTCATATATGAGCTTTATTGTGTTGAGATAGGTTCGCTCTATGCCAACTTTCTAGAGAGTTTTTATCATAAATGGGTGTTGTATTTTGTCAAAAGATTTTTCTGCATCTATTGAGATGATCATATGGTTTTTATTCTTCAATTTGTTAATATGGTGTATCACATTGATTGGTTTGCATATATTGAAGAATCCTTGCATCCCTGGGATAAATCCCACTTGATCATGGTGTATGATTCTTTTAATGTGTTGTTAGATTCTGTTTGCTAGTATTTTGTTGAGGATCTTTGCATCTATATTGTCATTGATATTGGTCTGTAATTTTCTTTTTTTGTAGGGTCTTTGTCTGGTTTTGGTGTCAGGGTGATGGTGGCCTCAAAGAATGAGTTTGGGAGTTTTCCTTCCTCTAAAACTTTTTGCAAGAGTTTGAGAAGGATGGGTGTTAGCTCTTCTCAAAATGTTTGATAGAATTCACCTTTGAAGCCATCTGTTCCTGGGCTTTTGTTTCTTGGAAGATTTTTAATCACAGTTTCAATTTCATTACTTGTGATTGGTCTGTTCATATTTTCTATTTCTTCCTGGTTCAGTCTTGGAAGGTTATACCTTTCTAATAATTTGTCCATTTCTTCCAGGTTGTCCATTTTATTGGCATAGAGTAGCTTGTAGTAGTCTCTTAGGATGCTTTGTATTTCTGTGGTGTCTGTTGTAACTTCTCCTTTTTCATTTCTAATTTTATTGATTTGAGTCCTCTCCCTCTTTTTTGTGATGTGTCTGGCCAATGGTTTATCAATTTTCTTTATCTTCTCAAAGAACAAGCTTTTAGTTTTATTGATCTTTGCTATTGTTTTCTTTGTTTGTATTTAATTTATTTCTGCTCTGATCTTTATGATTTCTTTCCTTCTGCTAACTTTGGGTTTTATTTGTTTTTCTTTCTCTAGTTCCTTTAGGTGTAAGGTTAGATTGTTTATTTGAGATTTTTCTTGTTTCTTGAGGTAGGCTTGTATACCTATAAAGTTCCCTCTTAGAACTGCTTTTGCTGCATTCCATAGGTTTTGGATCGTCAGGTTTTCATTGTCATTTGTTTCTTGGTATTTTTTGATTTCCACTTTGATTTCTTCAGTGATCACTTGGTGATTAAGTAGTGTATTGTTTAGCCTCCATGTGTTTGTGTTTTTTACGTTTTTTTCCCTGTGACTTATTTCTAATCTCATACCGTTGTGGTCAGAAAAGATGCTTGATATGATTTCAATTTTCTTAAACTTACTGAGGCTGGATTTGTGACCCAAGATATGATCTATACTGGAGAATGTTCCATGCACACTTGAGAAGAAAATGTAATCTGCTGTTTTTGGATGGAATATCCTATAAATATCAATTAAATCTATCTGGTCTCTTGTGTCAATTAAAGCTTCTTTTTCCTTTTTTGTTTTCATTTTGGATGATCTGTCCATTGGTGTAAGTGAGGTGTTAAAGTCCCCCACTATTATTGTGTTACTGTTGATTTCCTATTTTATAGCTGTTACCAGTTGCCTTATGTATTCAGGTGGTCCTATGTTGGGTGCATATATATTTATAATTGTTATATATTCTTCTTGGATTGATTCCTTGATCATTTTGTAGTGTCCTCCCTTGTCTCTTGTAACATTCTTTATTTTAAAGTTTATTTTATCTGATATGAGTATTTCTACTCCAGCTTTCTTTTGCTTTCCATTTGTATGGAATATCTTTTTCCTTCCCCTTACTTTCAGTCTGTATGTGTCCCTAGGTCTGAAGTGGGTCTGTTGTAGAGAACATATATATGGGTCTTGTTTCTGTATCCATTCAGCAAGCCTGTACCTTTTGGTTGGAGCATTTAATCCATTTACATTTAAGGTAATTAGCAATATGGATGTTCATATGACGATTTTCTTAATTGTTTTGGGCTTGTTTTTGTAAGTCATTTTCTTCTCTTGTGTTTCCCACTTAGAGAAATTCCTTTAGCATTTGTTGTAGAGCTGGTTTGATGGTGCTGAATCTCTTACCTTTTGCTTGTCTGTAAAGCTTTTGATTTCTCCATCATATATAATTCATCCTTGCCGGGTAGAGCAATCTTGGTTATAGGTTCTTCCCTTTCATCACTTCAGTATTTCATGCCACTCCCTTCTGGCTTGTAGAGTTTCTGCTGAGAAATCAGCTGTCAACCTTATGGGAGTTCCCTTTATGTTATTTGTCATTTTTCCCTTGCTGCTTTCAATAATTTTTCTTGGTCTTTAATTTTTGCCAATTTGATTACTATATGTCTCGGCGTGTTTCTCCTTGGGTTTATCCTACTTGGGACTCGCTGCTCTTCCTGGACTTGGGTGGCTATTTCCTTTCCCATGTTAGAGAATTTTTTGACTATAATCTCTTCAAATATTTTCTCTGGTCCTTTCTCTCTCTCTTCTCCTTCTGGGACCCGTATAATGCGAATGTTTTTGCATTTAATATTGTCCCAGAGATCACTTAGGCAGTCTTCATTTCTTTTCATTCTTTTTTCCTTACTCTGTTCCACAGCAGTGAATTCCACCATTTTGTCTTCCAGGTCACTTATCCATTCTTCTGCCTCAGTTATTCTGCTATTGATTCCTTCTAGTACAGTTTTAATTTCAGTTATTGTATTTCTTATCTCTGTTTGTTTGTTCTTTAATTCCTCTAGGTCTTTGTTAAACATGTCTTGCATCTTCTCGATCTTTGCCTCCATTCTTTTTCCGAGGTCCTGTATCATCTTCACTATCATTATTCTGAATTCGTTTTCTGGAAGGTTGCCTATCTCCACTTCGTTTAGTTGTTTTCCTGGGGTTTTATCTTGTTCCTTCATCTGGTACATAGCCCTGTGCCTTTTCATCGTGTCTATCTTTCTGTGAATGTGATTTTTCTTCCACAGGCTGCAGGATTGTAGTTCTTGCTTCTGCTCTCTGCCCTCTGGTGGATGAGGCTATCTAAGAGGTTTGTGTGAATTTCCTGATGGGAGGCACTTGTTGTGGGTAGAGCTGACTGTTGCTTTGCTGGGTAGAGCTCAGTAAAACTTTAATCTGCTTGACTGTTGATGGGTGGGGCTGGGTTCCCTCCCTGTTGGTTGTTTGGCCTGAGGCAACCCAACACTGGAGCCCACCTGGGCTCCTTGGTGGGACCAATGACAGACTCTGGGAGGGCTCCCGCCAAAGAGCAGCCCCTAGAACCTCCGCTGCCAGTGTCCCCTTCCCCACGGTGAGCCACAGCCACCACCTGCCTCTGTAGGAGACCCTCCAACACCAGCAGGTAGGTCTGGTTCAGTCTCCCCTGGGGTCACTGCTCCTTCCTCTGGGTCGTGATGTGCACACTACTTTGTTTGTGTCCCCAAGAGTGGGGTGTCTGTTTCCCCCAGTCCTGTCGAAATCCTGCAATCACTTCCCACTAGGCTTCAAAGTCTGATTCTCTAGGAATTCCTCCTTCTGTTGCTGGACCCCCAGGTTGTGAAGCCTGATGTGGGGCTCAGAACGTTCACTCCAGTGGGTGGACTTCTGTGGTATAAGTGTTCTCCAGTCTGTGAGCCACCCACGCATCAGTTATGGGATTTGATTTAACTGTGAATGTGCCCCTCCTACCATCTAATTGTGGCTTCTCCTTTGTCTTTGGATGTGGGGTATCTTTTTTGGTGAGTTCCAGTGTCTTCCTGTCAATGATTGTCCAGCAGCTAGTTGTGATTCTGGTGTTCTCACAAGAGGGAGTGAGGGCACATCCTTCTACTCTGCCATCTTGGTTCCTCCCCTGTATTTTTGTTTTGTTTATGGTTTCCTTTACTGTGCAAAAGCTTTTAAGTTTAATTAGATCCCATTAGTTTATTTTTGTTTTTATTTTCATTACTCTAGGAGGTGGATCAAAAAAGATCTTGCTGCAATTTATATCAAAGAGTGTTCTGCCTATGCTTTCCTGGAAGAGTTATATCTTGTCTGTTCTTACATTTATGTCTTTAATCCATTTTGAGTTTAGTTTTGTGTATGGTGTTAGGGAGTTTTCTAATTTCATTCTTTTACATGTAGCTGTCCAGTTTTCCCAGCACCACTTATTGAAGTGGCTGTCTTTTCTCCATTGTATATTCTTGCCTCCTCTTTCATAGATTAGGTGACCATATGTGTGTGGGTTCATCTCTGGGCTTTCTATCCTGTTCCACTGATCTATATTTCTGTTTTTGTGCCCGTACCATACTGTCTTGATTACTGTATCTTTGTATTACAGTGTGAAGTCAGGGAGCCTGATTCTTCCAGCTCCATTTTTCTTTCTCAAGATTGCTTTGGCGATTTGGGGTCTTTTGTGTTTCCATACAAATAAACACTAGTTTATGATTTAGTGAATTGCTATATATGGAATATCATTATATAGAGGAAAAGAAATGAAAACTTTAAAGACTTCTGATATATTTGGTGATCCCTGAAACTTTTTTTATACTGCCAAAGTGGAAATAGCCTAGAGGGTAACTCAACATTGTCACTTGGATGGTCTGTACAGTCTCTTCTATAATTTTATCATTTTATCTATGAACTTTGTTGCCTCCTGATTATTATAAATAATAAAAAATATTTTTCATATTTGGTGTTTTTCTGGGGGAGATATATAGAAATAATGACTCTCTTTCTGGAAAATGGCTTTATCATTTCTCAAAAGTTAGGTCAGTTTTTAGAAATTTCTAACATAGTATTTTTTTCTCTTCATTTTCCCCCCAAATTGAGGAAAGATGGGGCTGAATGTAAAGCAGTTTTTTTTAACTGTTCTTCTTTTTTACTAAGAGGGGAGTCTGTAAAAATCACAAGACATAAGTCTTTTCTTTCAATTCTTTAATATGATGTCAAAATGATGTCTTTTGACTTACACTTAGTGACAAGTATTTGTATGTGAAAATGCAATCTTATTTTAAAGAAATAATGCATATTGGGCCTGTTATATGAAATGGTACATGAAAAATATCTTACCTGGTAGATGGCTCTGCAGATCTCCCAGAAATTTCCTCAGCATATCCTTCTGCTGGTTTCACAGTAAGTTCTACTGCAGCTCCTAGAACAAGTTCCCCGGCAGGTCTCATAGTAGGTCTGCTTTCAGGATCCATTGTAGCTCTCCCTTCTTGTCCCAGAGCCAGTCCATGTGCAGGAGTCACTGAATATCTCCTTGAAGGACTCACAACACGTCGCCTTGCTTGTCTCTCAGCAAAACCTCTTGCAAGACTCACAGCACATCTTCTTGTAAGGCTCACAGAATATCCCCTAGCATGTTTCTCAGCATATCCTCTTGCAGGATTCACAGCAGGTCTTCTTGCAGAACTCAGAGCATGGCCTCTTGCAGGACCTGCAGCAAGTCTTCTAGTAGAACTCATGGTGTATCCTCTTGTATTTCTCTCAGCATGTCCTTTCACAGGGTTCACAGTATGGCTTCTTGCACGACTCAAGGCATGTCTCCTTGTAGGACTAGCAGCAGGTCCCACTTCAGGTCTCACAATAAGTTCCCTTGCAGGATTCACAAGTGCCCTTGTAGGACTCGTGGTATGTCCCCTTGCATGTTTCTCAGCATGTCCTCTTGCAGGACTCACAGAATGGCCTCTTGTAGGACTCACAGCAAGTTCCCCTACAGGTTTCACAGAAAGATCTCCTACTGGACTCATAGTATGTCCCTTTGCATATCTCTCAGCAAGTCCTTCTGCAGGACTCACAGCATGGTCCCTTGCAGGAATCACATTATATTCCTTTGCACATCTCTTAGCATGTCTTCTTGTAGGACTCACAGTATGTCTCCCTACAGGTCTTACAGGAAGTCCTCCTTCAGGTCTCCAAGCAGTTCCCCTAAGAGATTCCTGGGGAGGTCCCTTTGCTGATCCCCAGGCAGGTCCATAAGAAGACCTTTTAGTTGTTCCCCGCATAGTTCCTCTCAAAGTTATCTCCTCAGCTCTCAAAGCACTACTGTCCTTGTCAAGTGACTGTAGAAAACAAAGAAAAAATAACAAAAGATTAAGTATTAGCATATTAAAGTTCTGAAACGTGGTACTAGATATATGTAAAGAACTGTAAGAAAGTTTCTGAGTAAAGACAAAGGTTGCATTTTAAGTTGTTTCAGTACATTTGGAGATTATTTTCATAATTTATTTCAAATAAGTTGATGAGCAAAGAAAAATAGCATATGGTCATATATATCATTGTTCTTTCTACAAAGAAACAACGTATCTTTTTTTTTTTTTAACTGAAAATGGCTGCTAGGCTTTTGGTAACTGCTCTGGCACAATTTAAATAATTTGAAATCTGAAATCTCTTATGTTACAATCTATTTTTCAAATATTTACAAAAGCTTTTTTCAAAATGCAGTTTCTTACAAGAATATGTGCATTTCCCTGTATTTGTAAAAAAAGAAACTGAGGAAAGCAAAACCAGAATTTGAATGACAATGGATACCTCCAGTGGATAAATGGTAATGAAATGGAGGTGATAGTGATGAAGTTGAGACTTCTCTGAGTAAATGTCTTGTATATAATTTTGAATTTTTGTCAAGCACATAGCTTAAACCTTTAAACACAAATTAAGCCCTCAGACTGAATACAAACAGAAAAAAATGAACCTCGTTGTATATCAAATTTATAAAAAATAACCACACAGAAATAATAGAAGTAACTTTTGACTATTGCACTCCTACTGGACTCACAGTATGTCCCTTTGCATATCTCTCAGCAAGTCCTTCTGCAGGACTCAGAGCATGGTCCCTTGCAGGAATCAGATTATATTCCTTTGCACGTCTCTCAGCATGTCCTCTTGCAGGACTCACAGCATGTCTCCCTACAGGTCTCATAGGAAGTCCTCCTTCAGGTCTCCAAGCAGTTCCTTAGTTGCACCCTTAGCTGCTATGCACCCTTAGTTGGATGTATATTTTAAAGATAAAATAACTACAACAAATATTGAAACTTTCTCAATTGTTTTATTTTTAGTAGTGGTATTGATATAATGACCCTGAAACTATTTTTTATGTGTTTTAAACTACACAATTTTGTGTGTATTGTACGAGTAAATATGTTGATAATTTTATGAAGCACGTGTCTCACAGTTGGTAAATGAAGAAACAAATATAGAATGGGGGAAACGAGGAAGGACTCTGTGATATTAAATTTGAAATATAGTTATTAGTATGAAACTATGATTTAAACACACACACACACACACACACACACACACACATGCTTTCCTGATTTGTCGACTGAAAGGAGCTTACAAGCAATAACATTGCAGCAGCAATGAGCACACTTATTGACTATATGTTGGTTTCTAAATATTCTCCACTAAATGGAGCCAAGGCTGTTCGGGGAAATATCTGATTCCAAGTTGGGACAGAAAAAGAACAGTGATTCTGAAACATCTTTCTGTATTAAAAAGCAAAGAAGTGCTTACAGACTATTGGGACACAGCAAAAGGACATAGGAACTAGCTTGAAGGGGTACTCACTAGACAAATTTGTAACAATTGGAACATAAAAAATGATGGTAATGGACTTTAAAACACATTTAATTAAATAAGAGTCCCTGAGTCTTCAGTCATATTCAAAAACAGGAAGGGAAAAAGAAACTATTTTTCTTATAGAAGAATGTTAGTTAGCTAATAAAAGTTAAAGAAAATAAATTAGAAAAATCAGTGTTTTATAGTTCTTAATGTTATATTCACTCATTGACTATTGTAATATTGAATCAGTATTGAATCTTCCCACAAAGATCATCATTGGATGCTTAAACAACTGGATGAAATGTTGTTGTGAAATAGGATATTTACATGGGTATGAAGTATCACCCCACAGACAATTTACTAATTACAAAGAAGAAAATGTATCTTTGAAATGGAGAGCTGTGGTAGACATCTCTTCACCAAGGTGATCAAACCAATAACAGAATAAATTGACACGGCATGCCTCTTGATGTGATGCAGTGGGGAATACACAGCACCACTTATATAGATTTCTTGCTAAAAAATGTTTAGCGTGAATCAAATCAAATCATGAGGAAACAAATAGATAATTCTAGACTGTGGGATATCTTACAAAGCAAATGGTCTGGATTATTTGAGAAGGTCAATGTCATCAAAGACAAAGTCAGAGAGATGGTTCCGTATTAGAGACTAAAGATACCTGACAACCAAAGTTTCCATGATTGGATCTTGGATTTAAACAAAAACAGGTATGAAGGAAATTTTTGAGAAAAAGTGAGAAGTTGAAAATAGACTATACATTTGAAATTTTCATCAGTGTTAAATCCATTTGGGAGTGATAATAGTATTGTGTTTATGTAGAAAATGTCCTAGACTTTACAAAATATATATTAAATGTCTGCATATGCAGGGCTGATGTCTGCAATGTGCTTTCAAAGCACTCAGAAAGAAAAAGTATGTGTGGAGGGAGGGAGGAGGGAGGGAGAAAGAGGAGAGAGAGAGAAAAGAGGAGGAGCAGGAGGAGTAGGGGAAGAAAAGGGAAGGGAAGAGAAGGAAAGGAAAGAGAATAGAATGAGACAAAACAAATGCAACAATCATAATTTACAGTTATAATTTCCCTGCATATCACATCTAATCAAAGAGCAAGGAATTTTGGCAAAACAAAATTATCTCTGTTAGATAAAAAATAATAAACATTTATTATTTGAAGCATTTAGAAACTATACCTAAATTAAATGGCATCTTATTGATTTCTATAATCGAAGCCTTTTATATTTACATATATTTATATTTGAATTCAGCAAATCTAGTGATTTTTATAAGTTCTGGCAGTATTCATTGCCTACAGGAAAAATAAGAGTGTTGAACACCAGACTTAGAATAAGGAGAGGGAATTTTTGAAACTTTTTGTCCTTCTGCTTCTTTCTTTTCCTTGGAACAGTTGGGAAAAAGTATCCATGGCTAAAAACAGCAAGTAAGAATGCTGGCAAAGAAAAAACCCTGCTACCTTTTAATGGTATTTTAAAGAGATCCACTTATTAAATGTAAATTTAAATGTCCACTGCAGGGATATCACACTTTGCAAACAACATTGAAATATACTGCTTGAACATCAAGCATTTATGTGGTGTTTTATCTGCAGAGGTCACATTTAGTCACTTAATCAATGGGCTATTTAAATGAGTATTATTTTGTAACTGCCTGATTTGAAAAGTTGACAGTTATTACTTAGTCACACAGTAATTCACAGAATACCTGCTTAACTGTGGAGATAATAGATTACTTTATATGCCTTCATATACTTGAGATCATTATATTCATGGACTTATGATTTTTATTGTATCATTACCAGATGGCTATTATGAAAAAAACACATGAGGATTTTTTCATGAGTCACATGATCTTCATCAGTTTGATTATGATGTGCCTAGATGTTGCTTTCTTTGTGCTTACCTTACTTGGGGTTTCTTTAACATCCTGGATTTCATAAGCTGGTGTTTTTCATCAAATTTGGGAAGTCTTTGTCTGTTTTTTCAAATGTTTTTTCTACCTCAGAATCACTCTCTTCTCACATATTTTCCATTAGCTTATTTAAAACACCTAGATTAAAATCTTTGTCTGCTGAGTCTGGCAAGTCTCAGGTGTCTCATTCTGCACATATATAGTCCAGGCCATAACCACAAACAAATGGGACGCTCCCCAAACAGAACCTGGGTTTCTCTTTCTGCACAGTTCCCTTCTTATTCAATATTCCTCCCCACAGATTTAAGACACTTTAGCTGCCTCAGCCTCTGATCTCTGACATCGCAGCTCATTGTGACCACTGTGTACTATGTGACCTCCATTTCTCTGTGATCCTGTTAGGAAATTGTCCCCAGGCAGAGAGCTGGGCCAATATGGGTTCACCCTGTAAGCTTCCCTTCTCTCAGGGATCACCGTCATATATTGCCTGTTGGCCACTGATTGAAAACAGTTGCTTCAAATGTGTTGTCCAATTTTATAATTGTTTACTGTGGGAGGGATAGTCTGGTACCAATTACTCCATTGTGGTTGGAAGCAAAAATTCCTCAAAGGTGATTATTTAATTCATGATTTTGTCCAAGTTCAACCTTGTATAATATCCTAAGTATAGGAAGGGTAGATATATTTTCCTCTCAGTTTTGTTGGGGTAAAGGAGAAAAAATGGAGAATAAAAGCTAGATAATATATAATATGTATTGAGCAGTTGCTAAGACCTGTTACTATTCTAAGTCCTTTACACATGCTATCCTCACAGTACAACTATGAAATAGATATTATTATTATCTTCATGTTACATAAGGAATATAAGGGCAGAATAGTGAAGTAATTTGCCTAAAGTCACAAGCTGTTAAGTGATTGAGTCAGGATTCAAATATTACCAGTCTTACTCCAGGGTTCATATTCTTAATCATTATTCTAGATTGGCTTGATAAAACCAGAAGTGAAAACAGTCATCCCAAGTTAGGTTGCATATATCATTTTGACTTGTATTAGAAAGGAATGCATTGTGGATAAGTTTATTTTAAGACTGGTTTCTTTGGAGGTGATTTTTCTCTACATACTTCTTTGCATACAACGTTGCTGTGAATTTCTAGGATCTCTTTTTAGTCCTATAAATTACTGCCAAATAAAAGCTACATAAGTATTTCCACATCTATATGCATATTTAACTACTTTGCCTGTTCCTATCAAGAATAACTAAATATTTAACACCATTTTCTATAGTCAGCAGACCAGAAAATATTGAGATTAAAATGCTCCTGGAATCTAATCACACAATCAGAATATCAAAGTCACAATCAGCACAGATTAGTGGCTGCCAGTTGTAAATGAATAGCATTTGTAACATGCTTTATCAAGAAGTACTCACTAATGGATCTTAATTAACAATATTACACTTGTGATTTGTTGCTAGAATTTTAATCACATGATGCAATATATCATGTCTTAAAATGGAGTGATACAAAATGTGTGGTACAAATGACTAAGCCAAAAGTACAAAATTGTCCATTTTCACAGTATAAGTTCAAAATTATGACAAATGTGGAAATGTAATCACTCATTCACTAAAAAGGTAAATGAATAAGGTAAATGATGAAGGAAGTTTGCATAACTCTTCATAATGGTTAAGCACCTGATTTTAATGGAAATTCCCAGTCCTAAAGTCACATTTCATAATGGAATCTATTAATCCCTGCTGAGTTTGAAATAGGCCATTCAAACTAGGGAGTAAGAGTTGTTAAAATAAACATAAGAGAGGGCAAAATTACTAAATACTTAATATTTTCATGAACTGAGTGCTTCCCATTATCTCCTATACTGGAGTTAGATTACAGTAATCTTATCCCTGCTGTGTTATTATTATTCACTTACTAACATTCATAGTGTTTCATATTTTAGTGTGTTCTATTTTGTCAGTTCAGTCATAAATTGAACTACTAATCTTGTTAAGCAAAGGCAATATAGTAGTAATTTTTCTCACAGAATACTGGAAGATAGTTGTGTAAATCCCTAGAAGTTATTTATTACTCTTCAAGGCTATCACATTACTAAGAGTTAGATTGGAAAACATTAGCTCTAATGTTAAGGAATAATGCAGCCCTGAAAGCATGAGACATGATGACCAGGAAACATCAGCAACAGCTGACAGTGGGCACAGAAGAGGCGGTCCATGCTCATATTTGTGGTGAAGAGTTAAATGCCATTATGCTAAACTCCAAAACCTTGTTGATATTATTATTCTTATACTCTAATTACTTCAGAATAATTACAGGACATCATTATGAATTAGTGAAAAGTCCAAATTGTTTAATTTGGTCAATAAATGTATCTTTATTAGATTTGTTAGATCACAGAAATTTAGTGCTGGAAGGGGCCTTGAAATATCACATTTTACAAACCCCTCATTTTGCAGATGAAGAAAAATAAGGAACCCTGAACTAAATTCACTTGTCCAAGATTTCACAGCGACTTGCTGACAATATCATGAAAAAAACTAAAATCTATTACTCTCTGTCCAGTGCTTATTCTACAATACCTCTCTATATTTTGCTTCCATGTACATAAAGCAATGTCATGTAGAGGGCATTTGGGAACTACTTTACTCAATTTTTAAGGAGGAATTTTAGTTAGATTTTAAAATCAGATTGTTTGTAACTGACAGTTTCAAACATGGAAGGTTTTCTTTCTTTTTTTACATCTTTATTGGAGTATAATTGCTTTACAATGGTGTGTTAGTTTCTGCTTTAAAACAAAGTGAATCAGTTATACATATACATATGTTCCCATATCTCTTCCCTCTTGCATCTCCCTCCCTCCCGCCCTCCCTATCCCAACCCTCCAGGCAGTCACAAAGCACCGAGCTGATCTCCCTGTGCTATGCGGCTGCTTCCCACTAGCTATCTACCTTACGTTTGGTAGTGTATATATGTCCATGCCTCTCTCTCACTTTGTCACAGCTTACCCTTCCCCCTCCCCATATCCTCAAGTCCATTCTCTAGTATGTCTGTGTCTTTATTCCTGTCTTACCCTTAGGTTCTTCATGACATTTTTTCCCTTAAATTCCATATATATGTGTTAGCATACGGTATTTGTCTTTCTCTTTCTGACTTACTTCACTCTGTATGACAGACTCTAGGTCTATCCACCTCATTACAAATAGCTCAATTTCGTTTCTTTTTATGGCTAATATTCCATTGTATATATGTGCCACATCTTCTTTATCCATTGATCCGATGATGGACACTTAGGTTGTTTCCATCTCCAGGCTATTGTAAATAGAGCTGCAATAAACATTTTGGTACATGACTGTTTTTGAATTATGGTTTTCTCAGGGTATATGCACAGTAGTGGGAATGTTATAAACCATATTAATAAATTGAAGGAGAAAAACCATATGATCATCTCAATAGATGGAGAAAAAGCTTTTGACAAAATTCAATACCCATTTATGATAAAAACCCTGCAGAAAGTAGGCATAGAGGGAACTATCCTCAACACAATAAAGGCCATATATGACAAACCCACAGCCAACATCGTCCTCAATGGTGAAAAACTGAAAGCATTTCCACTAAGATCAGGAACAAGACAAGGTTGCCCACTCTCACCACTCTTCCTCAACATAGTTTTGGAAGTTTTAGCCACAGCAATCAGAGAAGAAAAGGAAATAAAAGGAATCCAAATCGGAAAATAAGAAGTAAAGCTGTCACTGTTTGCAGATGACATGATACTATACATAGAGAATCCTAAAGATGCTACTAGAAAACTACTAGAGCTAATCAATGAATTTGGTAAAGTAGCAGGATAAAAAATTAATGCACAGAAATCTCTGGCATTTCTATACACTAATGATGAAAAATCTGAAAGTGAAATCAAGAAAACACTCCCATTTACCATTGCAACAAAAAGAATAAAATATCTAGGAATAAACCTACCTAAGGAGACAAAAGACCTGTATGCAGAAAATTATAAGACACTGATGAAAGAAATTAAAGATGATACAAATAGATGGAGAGATATACCATGTTCTTGGATTGGAAGAATCAACATTGTGAAAATGACTCTACTACCCAAAGCAATCTACAGATTCAAAGCAATCCCTATCAAACTACCACTGGCATTTTTCACAGAACTAGAACAAAAAAATTCACAATATGTATGGAAACACAAAAGACCCCGAATAGCCAAAGCAATCTTGAGAACGAAAAACGGAGCTGGGGGAATCAGGTTCCCTGACTTCAGACTATACTACAAAGCTACAGTAATCAAGACAGTATGGTACTGGCACAAAAACAGAAAGATAGATCAATGGAACAAGATAGAGAGCCCAGAGATAAACCCACACACATATGGAAGGTTTTCTTTCAAATAGGTTATTCCCCTTGCAATTTTTCACTATGAATTTACTTAGAATAAATGCCCTTTTTGAATAAAACCAAGATTACAGTCAGTTCAATTCATGTCTGAAAGATCTTAAATTACTAATTATTTGACTCTGAATTAGTGAGAAATAATCATACTGGAATTTCATTATATTAAACAGTGACAGAAATACGTGGGCATCAGTTAGGGATTGCATAATTGTTTACTTATTATAAACAGGAGCTCATTGTAAATGAGTTTGTTGCAAAAGTGGATAATACTATGCTATTTTAAATAGGTTCCTAGTCTGGATTTTATCTTTTAAAATCTTTTATTATTCTACATTTCCATGAAATCTATGACATCTTAGGTCATCATAAGTGATGAAAAATGTGTTCATAGTAGTCCTGTGCTTTTGATCAATTTATCTTAAATTGAAATTCATTCAACTTTTAGAGCTGCACATGATGTAAGCAATCATAAAACTAAAACAATACACTATGTACACAGTTAAAGAAAACTACTTTTCTCATTGGAAATGTATCTATATATTTGCCAGAGTTTAAGACCAAGTTTCACTCATGGTTTTTCTACATGAGTATATACATTTCTTAGAGTCTGACACCATCTTGGTCAGTTAATATCCATAGTGACAGTGTATCTTTGTATGATATGAAAATTTTCCATATAAATTTTTTTACATAAAATGATTTGTTTTTCCACTATATGCACAAATAATCACTCTCCTTAATTGTTTCTGCTGTGGTGTCAATAATAGTTTTCAATGAAGAGAAACAACTAACTCTTCAACCTCTAAAAAGAAAATGTTAACACAATTCCTGTGAGAGATATTCTGTGCTATTATAGCAACATTGCCAATGAGCACAATAACCACCATGGTGGCCTTGAATATGTTTAAATTGATATTTTCTGTTTCCATTACTGTTTTAAAGGAAAGTCTCAAGAGTTTTTTATTAATAAAATTTATGCCTTTAGCCGAAGAAAAAATGTGGCTGTCAAAGAGAATTGTTCATATTTTTTAAAAGTAGTTTTGTGTGGAAAACACTGATTCCATATTATGTGAATGACAATTTACCTTGGCTTTGTAAGGACTAGAGAGAAAACGTTGTCATCCTCTGCCAAAGTGATGTTCAGGAATTTCAAATGAAGAATTTAAATAACTAGAAATGAAGAACCAGTCTACTTAATTTTCTTTCCCTCTAGTTTTGGTTCATATGCACTATGAAATAGGAGTTTATGTAGGAACAAATTGAAAATTGGAGAACATTGGTTTTATGAGTACAAGATTATTATATATTCTTTTCCCTGATGTTTTACTGCCAAAAACAAAGTTTGGGATTATGGCATTCATTGACTGATAATGATATACATACTTCATCTCCTCTATCTTTTTTTAATACATCTTTATTGGAGTATAATTGCTTCATAATACTGTGTTAGTTTCTGTAGTATAACAAAGTGAATCAGCCATGTGTATAAAAATATGTCCATATTCCTTCCCTCTTGAGCCTCCCTCCCACACTCCTTATCCCACCCCTCTAGGTGGTCACAAAGTACTGAGCTGATATCCCTGTGCTATGCTGCTGCTTCCCACTAGCTATCTATTTTACATTTGGTAGTGAATATATGTCAATGCTACTCTCACGTTGTCCCAGCTTCACCCTCATCCCCATGTCCTCAAGTCCATTCTCTATGTCTATGTCTTTATTTCTGCCCTGCCACTAGGTTCATCAGTACCCTTTTTTTAAAATTCCATATATATGTGTTAGCATACAGTATTTGTTTTTCTCCTTCTGACTTACTTCACTCTGTATGACAGACTCTAGGTCCACCCACCTCACTACAAATAACTCAGTTTCATTTCTTTTTAAGGCTAATATTCCATTGTATATATGTGCCACATCTTCTTTATCCATTCATCTGGCATTTCAATATACTAACAATGAAAAATCAGAAAGAGAAGTTAAGGAAAAAATCCCATTTACCATTGCAACAAAAAGGATAAAATACATAGGGATAAACCTACCTAAGGAGGCAAAAAACTTATACTCAGAAAACTATAAATCACTGATGAAAGAAATCAAAGATGACATAAAGAGATAGAGAAATATACCATATTCTTGGATTGGAAGAATCAATATTGTGAAAGTGACTGTACTACCCAAAGCAATCTACAGATTCAATGCAATCCCTATCAAACTACTAATGGCATTCTTCACAGAATTAGAACAAGAATGTTATAATTCGTATGGAAACACAAAAGACCCTGAATAGCCAAAGCAATCTTGAGAAAGAAAAATGGAGCTGGAGGAATCAGGCTCCCCAACTTCAAACTATACTACAAAGCTACAGCAATCAAGACAGTATGGCACTGCTACAAAAACAGAAATATAGATCAATGGTACAGGATAGAAAGCCCAGAGATAAACCCATGCACATATAGTCACCTAATTTATGATGAAGGAGGCAAGAATATACAATGGAGAAAAGACAGCCTCTTCATTAAGTGGTGCTGGGAAAACTGGACAGCTACATGTAAAAGACTGAAATTAGAACACTCCCTAGCACCATACACAAAAATAAATTCAAAATGGATTAATTCCTAAATGTAAGACGAGACACTATAAAACTCTTAGAGGAAAACATAGGAAAAACACTCTTTGACATAAACCACAACTAGATCTTCTTTGACCTATCTCCTAGAGTAATGAAAATAAAATCAAAAATAAACAAATGGGACTTAATGAAACTTAAAAGCTTTTATACAGCAAAGGAAACCATAAACAAGATGAAAAGAAAACCCTCAGAATAGGGGAAAACATTTGCAAATGAAGCAGCTGACAAGGGATTAATCTCCAAAATATACAAAGAGCTCAAGCAGCTCAATATCAAAAAAACAAACAACACAATCCCAAAATGGGCAGAAGACCTAAATAGAAATTTCTCCAAAGAAGATACAGATTTCCAACAAACACATGAAAGGATGCTCAACATCACTAATCATTAGAGAAATGCAAATCAAAACTAGAATGAGGTATCACCTCACACCAGTCAGAATTGTCATCATCAAAAAATGTACGAAAAATCAATGCTGGAAAGGGTGTGGTGAAACGGGAACCCTCCTTCACTGTTGGTGGGAATGTTAATTGATACAACCACTATGGAGAACTGTATGGAGGTTCCTTAGAAAACTAAAAATAGAACTACCATATGACCCAGCAATACTGCTACTGGGCATATACCCTGAGAAAACCATAATTCCAAAAGAGACATGTACCACAGTGTTCATTCCTCTATCTTTTGATATAGGCTACTGCCTAAATTTGCTGTGTTGATAATGTTGCCATACACTTTTTTTTCCTTTAAGAAATTGCTAGTTAATATAAACATACACTTTTGAACCAGCAAATCATGTCTTATAATTACCATGCAATGATATTTGCTTTCTTTTATGGATTTTTTGAAGGTGACATTTCAAAGTAGAGAGTGGATGTCATCTTGCACTGGGTCTAAATCGAAATGTGTAAGAAGGTATAGAATATCAAGTCAGAAAGTTTATGTTGATAGCATATATTTATTATTAATTGGATAGACTAAAGTTTTGGAGGTCATCATAAATTCACACAATTTTAGTCCTGTCAGGAATGTGCTTGTCCCAGATATGCCCAAAATTTGCTCCTTACGTTCTTTCAGTCTCAAAAATCACCACATCAAAGAGATCTTTCCTGACTAACCTATCTAAAGTGGTGGTCTCTCTTCCATTTTTTTGCACTTGAAAGCGTTTTTGTGGAACCTAGAAAGAACTTTCAAAATTATCCCTCTTTCCCTGATTTGGAGGAAACTGATGCCCAGAGAGTTGAAGTGCAATCTTTCTAAAGTCATGCTGCTTGTAGGGAAACAAGACAGGATTAAAATACATCTCACGTCTTAATCTACTGCTCTGTACACTACAACATACTGCATCCCTGTTCTTGGAGATCAAGTTTGTGAGAAAACACTATCATTAAATCTTATTCATGAGAACTGTTTGTTTTCTTATGAACCTAAGGGACAGTTTGAATAATAGGAGGGCATTATACATAAACTGTAAGGCAATATATTTAAAAAGGTAAATGGTATATTTTCAAATTCTGTAAGCAACTAACATATTCAAATAACTAAACCCTACCTGTAGTCAGCTAGGAATACAGCAATGTTTAAATAACAACACAGAAACTGCATTGAAGATTTGTCTCAGAGTAATGATCACCAACTAATTCTGTGAATGAATACCTTTTAAGAAAACGGACCTGATCAAAACCTTGAGTGGGCAACTGTGATGTAAAATAGTTTCACAAATCTAACTAATGAGTGGTGAGGGAGACAGTGTTGACTAATAAAACATTAGTGATGACATGGCAGCTGCTGAAATATTGGTGTACCAAAAAGATTTGAAAGTTATTGCATTAAAATGACTCTCATAATACTATTAAAGTTCTTTTTTCCTAATGTGGAGTAAGGAATAGAAAAGAAAAGTAAAAAGAAATCTAGTCTAAATAGATTTTGCAGGTCTATGGCAAAAATGACACTGATGTCCTTTGGCAAACTTAGATGCTTACTGAAAGGATAAACAATTCATAGGTCAAAATTTTACACGTGTGCCAAATTATGAGAGGCATTCCCTACATGTCACTCTCTCAGATATTTTAGAAGGCATAACTAGCTGAGAAGTTTTTGTTTATTTCGTGTGCCAATTTCTCAGCAAATTTATATTTCTAATGATAGATTTGCATAATATATCCAGTGCCAATATCTCTTTATGGAATGCTCTCAGTTCATTTTTGGGTGTGCCCAAAATGGAAAATCTCATAAATAAGATTAATTTCTAGTTTCCATGTATAGTGGAGGCTTTAAATTTTCAAATTATTCTACCCAGCCTTGATAGTAAGCAGTAACAAATGAAATGGTCTTTGGAAAACAAAACAAAACAAAATTGAGCATGTGCTTTCTTGTAGTTGTCCCAAAGGCATGGTGTGTTTTCTTTAACAAGGGAGTAGAGTAGAGCAGCAAGAAGAATACTGAAACTAGACCAAGAGGTTCACCAATAATATTCTCCATGCTAGTGTTTATCAAACTGTGGACTGTGGGCCACCTGCATCTTTGGCTCAAACGCTGAGTCAGAATTTTTGAGAAGGAGTAGGGATTGAGAATATGCAATTTTAGAAAACTCCATAGGTATTCTTATGCACATTAGAGTATAAGAACCACCAGTTTGAAAACATTATTAGAAACAGATTCTTGACCTGTAAGTTTCACATAAGATATGGAAACTCAGTAAGATGCACAGACAGCATGGTATAGTGAAGAACAAGCCTCACCTAGAGTGCTCTTTCTGTAGAGCTGAAAGATTTGCTATTTACTAGCCCTCTAAATTTGGGTAAGTCATTAAATTCCTCTGAGTCTCAATTCCCTTAGCTATTAGTGAAATAATATTAGCCAATTTTCAGAATAATTGTGAAGATTAAAAAAAAATATTTGAAATGAAATGAAAGTACTTTATCAACTGTAAAGTACTTTAAAAATCACCTTATTATATTATTAACAATAAGACTAAGCCAGTAAACTCCTAAATAACAAGTACAATTCTGGGTTTATTAGGACCTTACTATAAAGTCTTCCTTTATGTTCTTTGTAGAAAAGAAATTAAAAAATCACTTTCAACCAGAACCCTTTAGCATGCTAGAAAAAAAAAATCCCTTGAATGCAAGTCGAAATATTTAGTGTAGGAGTCCAGAAATCCTGAATGGGAATTGTTAAAGGTAACAATTGAATTTTACTATCACAATTTTACTATCACAATAACAATTGAATTTTACTATCACTCCATCTACTTAATTTCTGTCTGTCTTATAATTTATTCACAATAAAATGCTAGATGAATTTTATTCTTATCTGATGATTTTTTGAATTTATTAAGGTCAACAATGAAAAATTGAAAATTGCATTCAGTCAAGCTGTTTTACATTCCACATGATATTGGATGAAACATTCTCATTTCAAGACCTGATTCTGTGATAATTATAATTAGCTATGACTATGAACCAAAAAACGAATTAAAGTTTATACATGACAAGATGCATGGTAAAAAGAGCAAGAGACAAGGCAGGTCACTTCCACCTGGCGAGCTCTGTTACTTTTTGTGAAGAAACTTGTGAGTGCGTCAGCTGGTATCTTGGAGGACATACACAAAACAGGTAGAACATCCCCCTTTGACCCTAAACCTCCAGACAAAGCTGCTGTGAGTGCACAAATAAGACCTGTGTATTCACTGATTGATGTAGTAGCAAAGTGTTAGAGACAGAGAAATATATCGCTGCAATTTGGAAACTGATTCCATGCTTTGATAACTAGCAAGGCATTTAACTTCTTTTAGCATCAGTCATGGAATCTATAAAATGGAAATAATAATGAAAACAATTTTTTATTATAAGGATTAAAAATTTTAATATATAGAATTAATTTATAAATTAATTAAAATATAGAGATTTACATATAACATATTGTCAGTTTGTAATGTAATCTTTAACTCCCTTAATACATGAGTTTGAAACTAGCATTTTGATCAGGTAGGGGTATGTGTGTATATGTAAATTTAAGTCTGCTGTCTTGACAATACTATCTTCCCCTTTTATATCCTCATTACATTTTCTTTACATGGTATTTGCTCACCAACATATAGACTGAGGCTCAGGGAAGGGAAAAACATCTAGAAAATATGAGCTTTAAAGACTTGCATTATATATTAATCTGAGCGTCAACTTTATGATTAGCATTTAGCCTGTGGCAGGAACTAGGAAGAAAAAATTTACAGCAAATAAGAAAAGAATTTAACATTCTTGAGAAGTTTTCCAAGATTCTATAAAAAATTAGAATGTAATATTTTCATTTTCTTAGAGTATTTAGCTGTTGGTATTTTTTAAAAAATGAATCTTAAGGCAACATTTATTTGAGTGCAGCAATTTCTAGTTATGACGTAAAATTGAAATAAGATGTATACAAAGTGCTAAATATAGTACCTGATGCATAGTATAAAGTTAATCCAGTGTGATTTTAATTAATTGGTTATCATTATTATCAGCAGCTATGAGGGCTACAGTTTAGCTGTGAATATTTACTCCTAATTTCTCTGAATTCAGGAGTCAGCATAATGGAATTGAAATAATTTACCTCGCCACACCCATTTTATCAGACACACTCCTTTTAGCTTCCTTAAGAAAAAAAAATCTACTACTAGGAGTTACAGTACTTAATTTACAACTAGTATTAAGAGTCCTGTAAATTAATAATAATCTCTACACTTTATTGTTAATGAGCCTAACCTTTCCCAGTGTGAAAAATGCCCCACATCCATAGTGTTATGGGTAACATGCTCTAGAAATGCATCCCTGCTTTTGAATAGGGGAAGAATAGATGCTTCTAACTTCAAGCCAGCAAACACTAATCCAAAAGGAGGGAGGAGTAGGAAAATGAGGAGGATTCCTGACTTAGAAGATAATGTCAATTGGAACTGTTTGCTACTCATTAAAAATTACTATAATGAGAAAAAAATTCATTTGCAGGGACTAAAAAATGCAAGTAAAGATAATATGGAGATCTTCAGAAAATTCTATGTACTACATGGAAATTCTTTAAGTAGTAATTAATGAATTCAAATTCTAGCATGTGGAAACCCATCCTTTCTTTTTTTATTTTTTTCTAGTACTGTATTTCACAAGTTTATCTTTTATTAAAATTATTTAATATACTGGCAGCTCATAAAACTCTGCATTTATTCCTAGCAAATAGTTTAAACATAGGAAATTTTATGTGATGAACAGCAAACACATTTTCTATGTTTTTCCTCACAATCTGGTTTCTCAAAACATTATACCCTCATGCTAGCATTTTTGTAGTGGTTTAAGCTATATTGCTTGAAAGATACAGTGAGGTCAAATGAGAATAGTAATTCAAAGCCAGAATTGGCTTTATTAATGAATAACTAAATTAGTGCTATGGGATAATAGATAAAACTGTCTATTGTAGCTTTTCCCACCTCCAAAATTTTAAGGCATTTTAAAATAACAATTAAAATGATCAATTATGTAAATAAATGCTGAAAATAAGTTGACAGTTGAAAGTCCTAGAATTTTTCAGTTTTCCTGATTAGATTAAAATGAACAAAAATGATGATTGTACATATTTAAAAGGTTTTAGTAATAGAGGACCAATTAACACAGTATTAGGTACTTTCATGTAGTTAGCATCACTGTGTAACATATGTATGGAATTTTCTGTTTCTTCATAATTTAATTTGAAATAAGAAATTCATTAAAGTAAAGGATTAATTAAAACAATATAAATATTTTTAGTACTGAAATACTGGCAGTGGGAGAATTTAATAGTACCATTGGGAGGTGAAAAAAGTAGCTCTGGTGAAATTCCCAAGGGTGAGTATTCATCAGTCACTCCCTGGTCTATTAAGATAGATAGTGACTACCATGGAAGTACTCTGAAGGAAGAAAAAATTTTCTCTTCCATTTGACTGAGATCCAAATTTCCTCACTGGACATTGAATTCCATGAGGATAATGCTGTGTCTAGTTATTTTTTCTATTTCTGAGCCTATGATGATGGCTGTTTAATAACTTTTGGTTGGCTGATAAGGTAACATTTCACTTGCCACATTGCTTCTGATTTCAAAGATAAGCGAGCCTTGAGTAATAATACATATTCAAACACAAAACAATAAATATCACTAGTCAAGTGGTATTTAGCGTTTTAGTGAACTTTCACACCCATTCCCTCAACATGCAGGTCTAAGCTAACCTACCTTACTGAAGACATTTGTCATCACAAATTCACCAAGCAACTCAATCCATTGCTATTCTTGTCTAGGTTCTTATTAGCTCCTCCTAGATACTGTAGTCCAGTAGCCTACGTGTTGATATGGGTAATTACAGATCTTTCCCATCCATCCTGCACACCAATGTTAGTGTCTTCTTTACAAACACTGTTTACCTAATTCTTTTCCCTTCCTCACTCCTCTCTCTGTGGATCTTAATTTCAGAGCTCATGATACAGTAAGTATTCAATATTATAAGCTCTTTGGAATTTTATTTCAGATATACAACCTAAATATCAAGATCTCTCTGGACTTCTTAATCTCTCAGCAATAGCCACCCAAAAGGGACTACAGTTTTCAGGCGTCATTATTTATTTTTCGAGATATACAATTTTAGTTTTGATTAGCTTGTTATGAAGGCAGAATAGGACAACACATCACAGGATATGATTTGAAGGGTATGGAAAGTCTTGCTTTGTATGCACGATTCCCTTTGTTAACTTGCCAACGTGTTTTAATTTTACTATTAGAGACATGTTTAGGATAATACCAATACTTTACTTAAAAGGGAGAATTTATTAGCAAGGATTAGCAGTGATTCTCAAAATGTTGCTTCCAGATGAACAGCATCAGCATCATCTGGCAATTTTTTTTAGAAACACAAATTCCCGGCCTCACCCCAGACTTCTTCCAATGCATGCCAAAGTTTGATAACCACTGTGTTAGAGTATTAATTCCCTAGCAGAGAACAGTGAATTAAATGAAAGGGATATATGTTAGTCACCTTTGGTGGAGGGGAAAAAGACACAGTCACTGTGGAAAGGCAGGGTCTGAATTAACACCTGGTTAACTATAGGGCAACGTGAAAACCACAGAGCATCTAGGAGTTCAGAGGAAGGTGTCTGAAAAGGTAAGCAAAATGGCCATGGGAAAAAAAATTCTTTCTAGTCTTGATTAGGACTGGCACAAGATACAAGTTAGCTTTAGAAAGCATCTTTCTGTAAAATTCTAAAGCTAGCTCTATTTACTAGCTCTCTAGTAATTCAGTAGAATTACTGAAGCTAGTAAATTAGAGTGATTACAGAGATTAGAAATTACAGTCCTTAATCTTACAATATTTTGAAGCCTTTTGTTTTTATTATTGAATATGGACCTTTGGGGTTGTGTAATTCTGAGAATTTAGATTACTTTTTAAATAAATATTTCCAAAACGCTAGTGACATTTTTGGGTTTTTATGTCTAAGATATTTTTGAATATTTCCTTGCATTCCTTGCTTTCCTATATGAATGTGCATCACATAGATATCAGCTCTTACACCTACAATGATAGACATCCCCTCACACATATACACTTTTCTACTTAAAATGCTTCTTTTTAAAATGAGCAATTTGTAGACATGTATAAACCAAAAGTATCATAGATTTTACATCTTCTTCCATTACCTGCAAGACGCAAAGTGCTTTAGGACATTCTAGTTGATTCTTTCCATCTTTTGCATTAAGATGGTTTTATTTAGTGTCATCCATATGAATTCCAATTTAGTGGCACTAAATTTTGATTGACTTCCATATTTTCCAAACAGAATTTTTAAGAGAAAGAGACAAAAAAAAACTTCTTGATATTTTAAACTTTGAGAAGCAGGGTGATTAGGAGAGAACTTCACATGGTAGTCTATTTATTTAACATAGTAAAGAGCTCAACCTTAAATACAGGAGATCATATTTGTGGACCACTTGTCTTATTCACCAAGATAAAGAAAGTTTCTTTCATGGTATTGATACTCTAAAGATCTCTCTGTTATTTTAGCAGTCTAGTATGAAACATAACTTTTCAATATTATTTTTCCTTTAGATATGGTTAGTTTTCTAATATCTTTATAATTGAGGCCTAGAATCTGTTGCATGTGGCCAAAATATGTATGAGAAAATATCCTCTTTATTTTGAAGCTCATGCATTTTTTTTAGCTCTAGTATTTCCCACTTGTTTTAATGATAAACGAAGTAGCATTTACTTGCATTAACTTTTGAGTTTAGTGTGCTGTGCTTAACACATAATTATAATGAAGGCTAAAAGTGGAAATTTACTTTTTCCTTTTACAATGTGAATATTGGATGGGGCTGGAGGCAAGAAAGTACTTTCCTATTAGCAAAAATGTGTCCAATATATTGTTAAGGAATCTTAGTTTGTGCTTAAAGCAAAGAGATGTTGTAAAACAGAAACAGGCATAAAAAAATTCTCATTCTCACAATTCAATATTCTGATCAAGCAATTGCATATAAACAGATATATGTTGGTAGAGACAGGCCACTTAGAATTCAATCAAAACACATTTAGGATTAAGTTTCTATTAATTAGCATTTCCTATCAAGTAGTAGCTCTCAACATGTTTCCCTCTGTCCCAATATATCAGATGGAGATGACTCATTCCAAACAGTAATACAGTAGTGGCTCATTAGGGCAATTATTGGAGGATAAGGGAAGCAGGAAGCATTATGCACTTCCTGGAGAGGGGAGATAGATTAGAATCTAGGGGAGAGTGTATGCAGTTGAAATAAGCCTTCTATGTGACATGCTCCCCATGTTGACAATCATGTCTATTAAGTGATACAAATTGGCATCTATTATTTGTTGAAGCAGATGTTATTGAGCCTCACCGCTGAGAAGGATACTAGTGACATAGGTATCTGAATAGCTTTGACAATTTCACATCTATAGCTTCTACTAAATTTTTTAGGAAATCAATAGATGAAAGCTTACCATGCTCTCTAGACTTATGTTATCTATACATGGATCTCCTCTTGCTATTTCACATCCCCAAAATGATAAGGTATTTGTGTTAGTATTGTTCTATCATTATGAATTGTGTCAATATTTTTCCCTTACACTTTTGTTTGTTTTCACTAAGGGACAGGGACCATGTCCATGCAACACTCATTGCCTGTTATTAGATTTCAAATCTTTTTATACTTCATTCTCTAGGGTATCTGTGGATCTGTGTGGTCATGCTTAGTGTTCTGTGGATTCCTGGTGATGTCAATACATTAAATCCTCTTTGGGAACCAGTGGATATGACTTGAGGGATGCCTCCTATATCTCAGCTGCTGGTTACACTACCCAGTTGAAGGGCTTTTGTAGAGATGTGCCAGGAAATAAGTAATCCATAGGGTAAAATTTGAGACACTTTTAGAGCCAATACCCAAGTTTGTTCCTGTAAGTGCTAGAATGTTCTTTGTTTTCCTCTTCCCCTAACTATCCCCTTGGTAGTAATGACACTTCAGGGAAGTTCTGAAAGTTTTGATGAGGGAGGCGATAACACATAGTTATTTTATGTGTCTTTATCCATGAAATAGGGATTAAAAAATACATTTAACCAATTTTAGAAGAGACTTGAACTTGGTGGTTTCTTGAGTGAGAAAAAAACCTTTGAATCTTTTCAAGTCTAGTGGAGAAGTCATCTTTACACTGCTGTCATATAAGAAATAAAATTTTGGCAACCAACCTAGTTGGGCAGTGTTTTAAATGAAAGGCCCTTCTTTATGTTACCTCTATCACAACAATATTTTCAGAAGCTCCTCAGGGAGCCTTGACTGATTTCAAGTTAACTTATTACTTATCAGTAAAGGGAGTATTAGTGCTTTAAATCCCATACTACACAGACCATTATCTTCTTCATCCCAATGAAAGGCCAAACATAGCTGCTGTTTTCCACTCTTGCACATTTGCTCATGCAAATACATGCACTAGAAATTCTGGGCATATTTAAAAATAGCAAACATATAGTTACTAGTTAGCCTGTCTGCTTTTAGACTCTCTCCTACCAATCCTGTAAAATAACACGAGATAAATGTTCCTAAAACAGTGCTTACAGCAACCCATAGCCTTAATAAAAACAAAAACCAAAACCAAACCCAGTGACTCCATATTGATCACTGGATCAACTATGCATCAATTAACTGATTCACTTATACATTCAATACATATTCAACAAATACTACTTGACATAGTTCCGGGCAATATGCTGTGTATATGTGTATGGTGGATCAGGGTAAGAGGGAAAAATGGAGGTAGAGAAATTAAATTAGTATGGTTCCTTCTATGCAGAAGCTTACACTCAAATAAGGAAAATAAACCATATGCACAAATAGCTACAAAACCAAATATAGCTATCCCTCAAGTGAAAAGGTACAGTAATATGAATTCCTTAGACTAGCATTTAAAGTTCTTCATAATTTGATCTTACCTTTATCTCTGCCATTGTTATTGGTGACGTCATCAGGTATCTTCTTTTTTAAGGCAATCTGATCTGTTTAATACAAGCTATATTAATTCTTGCTACTCTGCCTTCTATGCTATTTTCCCATCTAGATCATAATCCTCCATTCATCTCCAGACTTTCAAAGACTGTTATTCATTCCCTCCATGAGTTCTAGAGAGAAGTCCAGTTCACACTTATCTTCCTTAATCTTGACTACTGATGCCTCTAATAATATTTGTACCAAAATAAGAGTACTGAATATATAGTCTGTATCTTCTAATGGTTTCATTCATGAATGACATATTTCTTTAAGTAGACTACATTCCTTTGTGTGGGGACCATGGCTTTACCTCTTTTTTCACCTTACATAGAAGGGTAACTAATGTTTATTGAATATTTATTCTGTGCTAGACACTGTTCTAAGTTCCTTACATGTATTACCATGTTTATTCCATACAACAGGTGGGTATTATTATTATTCCCACTTTGAAGATTAGAAAACTGAGTCACATAGATAAAAAGTAACTTGCTTAAGGTCATACAGATAGTTTGAGGTAGAACCGGTTTTGAACTCATTCTGTTTTCAGAGCCCATGCTCTTAATCATTACATAATAACATTTCTTTGACACAGAACTAAACACAAAGAAGGCACACCAAGTGCTCAGATAAACGCTGTTGATTGATGCTGAAACCTAGATGATTTTAAATGTTTTCACCAGTAATTTTGCTACTGTTTACTAATTTATAGACTCAAGACAAAATAATTTTTATCTCTTTCATCTTGAATATTCCAAACTGATCTGTGGGTTTTTATGGGAAAATGTAAGGTTGATCGCTCAGATTTAGTTCTCTCCTGATAAAATATGTCCAAGTGCTGAAAAGAAATCAATACACTATTGAAAAGGATTTGGAGTAGGAAAAAAAAATACCTTTTCAGTAGATGAATTATTTTGAAGATGTTGAAGAAAATTGAACCGATAAAGCTAGTAAAAATAAGGGACAGTATATTATCTGCTGTCAAAAGCAGAATGTTGATATTTCTTTTGGTGAAGGTATAAAGGGTCTTTGATTTATACACTCACAGCAAGAATCTCCACACAAATTCATTTTGTAAATAATTGCTAAAATCTATATTCTCTCTTTCTTTCTCTCCACCCTCCCACACAGAGAATTTAGCATGACCCATCCTGAATTAAATGAAAAGGTGTCATTCAGAGGCTTGGAGTAATTTATAGGTATATGAAGGCATTAACCTCTGGCCATTTGGGCTGGTGAATTCTTAAGAAGGAGTAAAAGACTTGCCTGTTGATCTTTCCCTTCATGTTTTCTTTGGTAAACACTGCATCATCTTCCCTATCTACATCCCTTTGTACCATTTCTTCCTTATATTTGACTTCTGTTGTTTTATATACCCCTTTTCAGAAAATACTTTTATGAAAACTATAATGGATTCATTAGGTGCAGACTGAGCATAGTTGTCCCTTATTATGAAATGGTAGGTAATGAACAAAAATAAAGGGTAGTTCAGCTTTGATGAGAGTTTATATTTAGTTTACTACTAATTTTGACAATAAGACTATGCTGATTTTAATGTTCTCTTCCAGCCTACTCTGTCTTTGCAATTTTTCTCTTCCATGTTGAAGGAATTTCTCTCAACTACATGGTTGACTTCACCATGTCTCCAGTAGTTTTTAGCTATTTTTTTCCATGTGATGATTCATCTGCAGGGTTTGTATTCCATTGACCCCACCTCAAATTCCCATACAATTCTTTCACAAAAGTAAAATGTCTCAGGATTTCCATTTGAATAAGAAGAGATATACTGCCTTACTTTTTCCACACACATTAGGGTCCCATGATGGGTTCTTATTTTTGGTGGATTATAGTGTTTTAAAATTGTGGAGTATTATATTGAACAGTAATTTAGAAAAGCTTAATTTTACAAATAAAGAAAGTAGGTCCCAGAAAGATTAAATCATTTGTTTCTCAAGCTCATATATTATGTATTTATTTACTTTAGCACAAAGAGTGGATGTTTACTGATACTACCCATAAAATGAATTTTGGCGGGCTTCCCTGGTGGCGCAGTGGTTGAGAGTCCGCCTGCCGGTGCAGGGGACACGGGTTCGTGCCCCGGTCCGGGAGGATCCCACATGCCGCGGAGTGGCTAGGGCCGTGAGCCATGGCCGCTGAGCCTGTGCGTCTGGACCCTGTGCTCCGCAACGGGAGAGGCCATAACAGTGAGAGGCCCGCGTACCACAAAAAAAAAAAAAAAAAGAATTTTGACACATGCTTTTTTTTTTTTTTAATAGCACTCTGGGATTCCTTCAGCCTCAGATTTCCAAAGCTTCCTAGAATAAGCAACAATAGTTTTCAATGTGTCATTTTAAAAGAGTAACACATTAATATTTTCATATAAGTTGAAATATATGAAACACAAATTATGCTGTCTGAAGAAACTCTACTATCTTGTATAAGGACAGAAAATATAACCTCAGTAAGCATCAAGTAAAATATTATAGAAGCATGTCAGCTCTGAAATAGCTATATTTAGATTTACCTTTAAACAATCCAACATATGTAATTCACATGTTTTTTCTTATATTCTGTGAGTCACTTCTGAAGAAATAATAAGAAACTTTTCATTATGGCCTCTAATCTAATAGTAACTAATCTGCATTGTTACTTAATATTTGTTGAGGAAGTCATACAGAAAAGTAGTGTTCACATTTGAAAATTGCCCAAAACATGTAAAGTTAATACAATTAATAAAATTGTGACATATGAAAAGCTCTATGCTTTCCTAATCACTGTCAACAAAACTTAAAACTGAGCTATTTAAAGCTTTCACAAGACTGTATAAGTTACAGCTTTTTGCAACTACAAGAATATGTTAAATGTCAATTGATGTGTTGGTTATTAAATTATTTTATTTAAATGAAAATTTGATTTTGAAATTACAACAGTTTCTCCACTGTCTCTATGTTTCTATTATCTCTCTTCACTTCAATTCATCCCCCTGGAATAATGTTCCCTTGATACTGCTTTCGTTAGATAGTCCTCAAATCAAGAAATCTACATTGACTTTCTGCTGTCTGTTAGATCAAGACCAATTTCCTCATCCTGATAGTCAAAGATAATTTGGCTGTGCCCTAACAGCATTATCTCATCAGCTAGCATTATCCTATTATTTCCTCTGTTATAGTCAGATCTGTCATCTCACTACTCGATGCCTACGGTGCTCACCACCTCTTACCTGTGCCCTTGCTAAGACTGCCTCCTTTTCTGTGGAAAAAAAAGACTGCTCAATCACACCCTAACCAGATGTCTATAGAATCATCGAATATGAGAACTATAAGTCTCCTTTAAGTTTATTTATTCCAGCCCCTTCATCATACTGAGACTCAGATAAGTGAATTTACTTGCCCAAAGGCCTGCATTTAATTTGTTTTAGAGTCTGCAGTCTGTACCAGAAGTTAGATTGCTTTATGCCTAGTCTAGTGTTCTTTCACTGTACTGTCTTAAAACTCACACTAAAGCTTATCTCTTTACCCAGCTTATACTGATCTCATTTGTGAACTCTTATTGTATTTATAATTAATAGAGTTTAGCATTTGTGCAAAACTAACATGATTTGAAGCCCTATTATATGCAAGGCACTTGGGTAGCCACTCCACTTACATTCTCTCGTTACTTATGGTAACCCCATAAGGTAAACATTTTTATCCCAGTTTTGTTGAGAGGTAATCTAAGGCTCATATAGACACATTTTCCCAAATAAGTGATGGAACTGGGAATAAAATATATATGTCTTTGTTTCCAAAGTGTAAGATGTAATTTTCCCGAACAGTTTCAAGATGTTCATCTTGACTCTCTTCAAATGGAGTTTAAGTATTAGGTTTTGCCATGGATGTAGAAGACCATGGAGTAATGCTCCTTTAAATTTGGGTAGGGTTAATGAGGACTATTGGAGAGAATGTATCTGGTGCAAAAAGTCATATATTAAATATATCATTTCTGTTAAGTTGAGTAAAATATTTATATCAATTTTTGTCTGGATTTCATCAAGCCAATACTATATCTAAGTATTTGAATAAAAGGTCTTCAAATATTAAGTGTCAGATAACAAAAAGACTGTTTACTAGAGCCATGGGAGATAATTTTATTTTGCTTGGATATTGAGAACTTTCCTGGATCATTTCAAAGAAAAAATATTTTCAGAAAGACCAAGTCAAGTAAATTTTAAGACTTTTTTGAACAATGGAGAGTATTTTAAAACAAGTCTGTATATTCTGCATGTGCTTTGCTACTACAAACTTCAGGAAACATCCTGTGTAGAAATTTGTTATTGAAACAGATTCATTAAAAGGAACTTTATTTTGGAGGAGGATTCTGGGAAGATGGCAGAGTAGGAAGCACCAGGTATCTGTCTCCCCACCTAGAAAACAGTTACACTGGCAGAATTTGTGTGATGTAGCTATTTTGGAGCTCTTGCAACACCCAGGGGAAGTACAGGAAATTGTGGTTAGTTTTGGTCAATTTTAGCTCTTAGCACAGTAGCAACTACCTATCCTCCCTCAGCACTATGGCAAGCAGAAGTGCATGCTTTCCTGGAACAACATGCACAGAGCTTGTGGAAGCCAAAGTGGGCAAAAAAGATGTTCTCCAGGTATTAGGTATGTGTGATCTGATCTCTAATTGCTGCTTCTGATCACAGAGGTGCAGACAGATAGATGGTGGCCACTGTTGTCACAACTTCTCTCATTGTTGCAAGCCCCTCCCTTTCTGCCTAAAATGACTTCCAGGGGATTTTAAGGGATGCTGCCCTTCCTCCCCACCCCTCATTTCATTTTTCTCTTTTTTCCCTTTTAGGAACCAGGCTTTAAGGACACACAAAAACAGCTATGTGGGGAAAATTAGAAAGTGACTACACATGCCCAGGGAAAGGCACAAGCTCATAAAAGACAAAAAAAAAATCCTTAAGTTTATACCTCAGGCTAATCTTTGACACAGAGACGGCCTACAACAATTACCAAAACAAAAATAATAAACAAAAACAATAGCAAAATACAACAAACCCTGGGTAAGTTGGAGAATATGATTTCCAGAGTTAACACATCATTATATTGAAATGTCTATTTTTTCAACAAAAAATCACAAAGCATACAAAGAAACAGGAAAGTATGACTCATTCAAAGGGAAAAAAAAATCAGAAACTGTCTCCCCAAAAGACTTGATGGTGGGTCTACTAGGCAAAGGCCTTAAAATAACTATCTGAAAGACACTCAAAGAACTGAAGGAAGATGTGGGGAAAGTCAAGAAAACAAAGTATGAACAAGATAGAAATATCTATAAAGAGATAGAAAACCTAAAAAGTGACCAAAAATCTTAGCTGAAAAATACGGTAACCAGGGCTTTCCTGGTGGCGCAGTGTTTGAGACTCCTCCTGCTGATGCAGGGGACACAGGTTTGTGCCCCAGTACGGGAAGATTCCACATGCCATGGAGTGGCTAGGTCCGTGAGCCATGGCCGCTGAGCCTGCGTGTCCAGAGCCTGTGCTCTGCAATGGGAGAGGCCACAACAGTGAGAGGCCTGCATACAAGAAAAAAAAAAATACAGTAACTGAAATAAAAATTTCACTGTAGGGATACAAAGGCATATCTGAGCAGGAAGAAATAAAGAACTAGCTAACTTGAAGATATGACAATGGAAATTACCAAGTCTGAGGATCAGAATGTAAAAGATTAAAGAAAAGTGAACAGGGCTTAATGGACCTGTGGGACACCATCAAGTGGACCAACATATACATTGTGGGAGTTCCAGAAAGAGAATAAAACCTGAGAGAAAAGGACAGAAAGAATATTTGAAGAAATAATGATTGAAAATTTTCCAAATTTGATGAAAGAAATGAATATAAACATTCAAGAACCTCAAAGAACTCCAAGTAAGATGCACTCAAAGATACACATATTGAGACACATTATAATCAAAATTTCAAAAGTAAAGACAAAAAGAGGATCATGAAACAAATAAGAAAGTAATGACTCATCACATACAAAGGATCTTCAATAAGACTAGCAACAGATTTCTCATCAGAAACTTTGGAGGCCATAAGACAGTAAGCTGACATATTCAAAGTGTTCAAAGAAAAAAAAACTTTCAAACAAGAATCTATAGCTGCCAAAATTGTCCTTCAAAAGTGAGGGGAAAATTAAGACAATCCCAGATAAACAAAAGCTGAGGGAGTTTGTTACCAGTAAATCTGTCCTGCCAGAAATGCTCAAGGGAGTCCTGTAGGGTGAAATGAAAAGGCACTAGGCAAAAACTTAAAGTAGTATGAAGAAGTAAAGATCTCAATAAAGGTAAAAAGATGTGCAATTATAAAAGCTAGAATTACTGTAGCAATATTTTATAACTCTACTTTTTTTCTACATAATTTGAGACTAATATATTAAAAAAACAATTTTTAGGCAAAAAGCTAGTATTGTAACTTTGATTTGTAGTTCCATATTTTGTTTTCTACACAGTTTAAGAGACTAAATGCATTTTGAAATTATTAGTTTAAGTTTTAGGGTACACAATGGACAAAGATATAATTTTGTGACAACAACTGAAAGAGGTGGAGATAGCATTATTAAAGGAGCAGAGTGTTAGTATGTTATTGGAGTTAAGCTGGTATAAATTTAAATTAAGAGTGTTATAACTTTAGGATGCTATATGTAATTGCCATAGTAACCACAAAGGAAATAGCTATAGAATATATACAAAAGGAGATGAGAAAGGAATTTTAACGTTTCAATATAAAAAATCAACTAGACACAAAAGAATAAAAGAATGTAGAAAGTGAGGGACAAAACAGCTATAAAACAAATATAGAAAACAAATAGCAAAATGACAGAAGTAAGTCCCTTATATCAGTAATTACCTTGCATGTAAATGGATCAAACTCTGCAATCAAAAGACTGAGATTGATAGAATGGATTTAAAAAGACTTGCTCCAACTATATCCTGTCTACAACAGACACATTTTAGATCCAAAGACACAAATAGATTGAAGGTGTAAAGATAGGTATTCCATGCAAATAGTAACTAAAGGGAACAGGGGTGGCTATACTAATATCAGATAAAATAGTTTAAATAAAAGTTTACAAGAGACAAAGAAGGACATTACATATTAATAAAAGGTTTAACACAGAAAGAAGATATAACAATTATCAACATTTACACACCTAATAACAGACCATCAAGATATTTGAAGTAAAAACTGACAGGAAGAAAGGGATAAATAGAAATTGTAGTTGGAATATTCAATAACCCACTCTCAATAATGGATAGAACAACCAGACAGAAGATAAGTAAGAAAATAGATTTAAACAACACAATAAACCAACTAGATCTAACAGACATATGCAGAACACTCTACACAACAACAGCATACACACTCTTCTCAAATGCATATGGAACATTTCCTAGAAGAGACCTGTTAGGCCACAAATTAAGTCTCAATAGATTTTAAAAGGTAGATATCATGCAAAGGATCTTCTCTGATCACAATGGGATGAAGTTAGAAATGAGTAGCAGAAGTAAAACTGGAAAACTCAAAAAGTTGTGGAATTTAAACAGGACACTTTGAAGCAACCAATGGATCAAAGAAGATATCATGACAGAAATTCTAAAATACTTAGAGAACACAGAAAACGACAACACAACATAACAAAACTTATGGAGTGTAGCAAAATTAGTGCTAAGGGAGGAATTTATAGCTATAAATATGCTTACATTAAAAAATGAGAAATATGTCAAATCGAAAACCTAAGTTTACAACAACTTAGGGAACTAGATAATTAAGAGCAAACTAAATTAAAAGCTAGAAGAAGAAATGAAATGAAACAAACTAGAGCAGAGATTAAAAAAAAACAGAGAATAGAAAAATACAGAAAATCAATAAAATCAAAGTTGATTCTTTGAGAAGATCAACAAAATTGATAGAACCGTTTACTGGATTAACTAAGAAAAAAGAGAAGAATCAAATTACTAAAATCAGAAATAAAACTGAGGACATTACCACTGATTCTATGGAAAAAGAATCATAAGAGAGTACTATGAGCAATTGTATACCAACAAACTGAATAACCAAGAAGAAATAGACAAATTCTTAGGAACACAATACATACCAAGAATAAATCATGAGAGAGACATTCAAGATAACAGAGGACTAAGACATGGAGATCACCTTCCTCACAACAAATACATCAGAAATACAGCTACATGTGGAACAACTCCTACAGAACACCTACTGAATGCTGGCAGAAGACCTCAGACTTCCCAAAAGGCAAGAAACTCCCCAGTACCTGGGTGGGGCAAAAGAAAAAAAAACAAACAAAAAAAGGACAAAAGAATAGGGATGGAACCTGCACCTCTGGGAGGGAGCTGTAAAGGAGGAAAAGTTTCCACATACTAGGAAGCCCCTTCACTGGCAGAGACAGGTGTGGTGGGGGAGAAGATTTGGAGCCACGGAGGACAGCACAGCAATAGGGGTGCAGAGGGAAAAGTAGAGAGATTCCCGCACAGAAGATCAGTGCCGACCAGCACTCACCAGCCTGAGAGGCTTGTCTGCTCATCCGCCAGGGTGGGTGGGTGCTGGGAGCTGGGGCTCTGGTTTTGGAGGTCAGATCCCAGGGAGAGGACTGGGATTGGCTGTGTGAACACAGCCTGAAGGGGGCTAGTGTGTCACAGCTAGCCAGGAGGGAGTCGGGGAAAATGTCTGGAACTGCCAAAGAGGCAAGAGAACACTGTTTCAGGGTGCGCAAGGAGAAGGGAGTCAGATCACAGCCTAAATGAGCTCCAGAGATGGGCTCGAGCTGTGGCGAACAGTGTGGACACCAGAGACAGGCATGAAATGTTAAGGTTGCTGCTGCAGCCACCAAGAAGCCTGTGTGGAAGCACAGATCACTATGCACGCCTCCCCTCTCAGGAGCCTGTGGAGCCTGTCACTGCCAGGGTCCAGTGATCCAGGGGCAATTTCCCTGGCAGAGCACACGGCAGGCCTCAGGCTGTTGCAATGCCATACCTGTCTCTGGGGCCGCAGGTTCACCCCACATTCTGTACCCCTCCCTCCTCCAAGCCTGAGTGAGTCAGAGCCCCCTAATCAGTTGCTCCTTTAACCCCGTCCTGCCTGAGCTAAGAACAGACACCCTCAGGCGACCTACATGCAGAGGCGGGGCCAAATCCAAAGCTGAACCCCAGGAGATGTGTGACCAAAGAAGAGAAAGGGAAATTTCTCCCAGCAGCCTCAAGAGCAGCAGATAAAATCTCCACAATCAACTTGATGTACCCTGAATCTTTGGAATAGCTGAATAGACAATGAATCATCTCAAAATTGAGGTGGTGGATTTTGAAAGCAACCATAGACTTGGGGTTTGCTTTCTGCATCTAATTTGTTTCTGGTTTTAAGTCTATCGTAGTTTAGTATTTAGAATTTATTATCATTGGTAGATTTGTTTATTGATTTGATTGCTCTCCTCGTTTTTTTTTAAAAATATATATATTTTCCTTCTCTTTTTATGAGTGTGTATGTGTAGTTTTCTTAGAGTGATTTTCTCTGTATAACTTTGCTTTTACCATTTTTCTGTCTGTCTATTTTTGTTTTTTGTTTAGTACAGATTTTAGTGCTTGTTATCATTAGTGGATTTGTTTTTTGGTTTGGTTGCTCTCTCTTTCTTTCTTTCATTTTTTTTCTTTATTACTTTTTACCTATTACTTATTTTAAAAAAATATTTTTTATTTTAATAACTTTAATTTTATTTTTTTGTTTCTGTCTTTCTTATTTTCTCCCTTTTCTTCTGAGCCATGTGACTGACAGGATCTTGGTGCTCCAGCCGGGTGTCATGGCTGTGCTCCTGAGGTGGGAGAGCAGAGTTCAGAACACTGGTCAACCAGTCACCTTCCACGTAATATCAAACTGCAAAAGTGCTCCCAGAGATCTCCATCTCAACGCTAAGACTGAGATCAACTCAACGACCAGCAAGTGACAGTGCAGGACATCTATGCTAAACAAATTGCAAGACAGGAACACAACACCACCCATTAGCAGAGAGGCTGTCTAAAATCATAGTAAGGTCACAGACACCCCAAAACACACCACCAGATGTGGACTAGCCCACCAGAAAGACAAGATCCAGCTTCATCCACCAGAACACAGGCACTAGTCCCCTCCAACAGGAAGCCAACAAAACCCACTGAACCAACCTGAGCCAATGGGTGGAGACACCAAAAACAAGGGGAACTACAAAACTGCAGCCTGCAAAACGTAGATGCCAAACACAGTAAGTTAAGCAAAATGAGAAGAAAGAAAACACTCAGCAGATGAAGGAGCAAGGTAAAACCCCACAAGACCAAACAAATGGAGAGGAAATAGGCAGTCCACCTGAAAAAGAATTCAGTGTAATGATAGTCAAGATGATCCAAAATCTTGGAAATAGAATGGAGAAAATAAAAGAAACTTATAACAAGGACCTTGAAGAATTAAAGAGCAAACAAACAATGATGAACAAGAGAATAAACAAATTAAAAATTCTCTAGAAGGAATAAATAGCATAGTAACTGAGTGAGAAGAACAGATAAGTGACCTGGAACATAAGATAGTGGAAATAACTATTGCAGAGCAGAATAAAGAAAAAAGGATAGAAAGAACTGAGGACAATCTCAGAGACCTCTGGGAAAATATTAAATGCACCAACATTCGAATTATAGGGGTCCCAGAAGAAGAAGAGAAAAAGAAAGGGACTGAGAAAATATTTGAAGACATTATAGTTTAAAACTTCCCTAGCATGAGAATGGAAATATTTAATCAAGACCAGGAAGTGCGGAGTCCCATACAGGATAAATCCAAGGAGAAACATGCCAAGACACATATTAATAAAACAATCAAACATTAAATCCAAGAAAAAATATTAAAAGCAGCAATGGAGAAGCAACAAATAACATAAAAGGGAATCCCCATAAGTTTAAGAGCTAATCTTTCAGCAGAAACTCTGAAAGCCAGAAGGGAGTGGCTGGACCAATTTCAAATGATGAAAGGGTAAAACCTATAACCAAATTACTCTACCCAGCAAGGATCTCATTCAGATTCGATGGAGAAATTAAAACCTTTACAGACAAGCAAAAGCTGAGAGAGTTCAGCACCACCAAACCAGCATTACAACAAATGCTAAAGGAACTTCTCTAGGCAGGAAACACAAGAGAAGGAAAAGACCTACAATAACAAACACAAAACAATTAGGAAAGTGGTAATAGGAACATACATATCAATAATTACGTTAAATGTAAACAGATTAAATGCTCCAACCAAAAGACATAGACTGGCTGAATGGATAGAAAACAAAACCCATATATATGATGTCTACAAGACACCCACTTCAGACCTAGGGACACATACAGAATGTAAGTG
The DNA here is from genome assembly GCF_964374135.1 of Grampus griseus. NCBI lineage: Eukaryota > Metazoa > Chordata > Mammalia > Artiodactyla > Delphinidae > Grampus > Grampus griseus. The sequence goes on along the minus strand of NC_138999.1, from coordinate 72,230,811 downwards.
AGGGGATGGAAAAAGATATCCCATGGAAATGGAAACCAAAAGAAAGCTGGAGTAGAAATTCTCATATCAGACAAAATAGAATTAAAATAAAGACTATTAAAAGAGACAAAGAAGGACACTAAATAATGATCAAGGGATCAATCGAAAAAGAAGACATAACAATTGTAAATATTTATGCACTTAACATAGGAGCCCCTCCATACATAACGCAAATGCTGACATCCACCAAAGGGGAAATTGACAGTAACACAATCATAGTAGGGGGCTTTAATACCCCACTTTCACCAATGGAAAGATCATTCAAAATGAAAATAAATAAGGAAACACAAGCTTTATATGATACACTAGACAAGATGAACTTAATTGATATTTATAGGACACTCCATCCAAAAACAAGAGAATACACTTTCTTCTCAAGTGCTCATGAAACATTCTCCAGAATAGATCATATGCTGGGTAACAAATCATGCCTTGGGAAATTTAAGAAAATTGAAATCAGATCAAGCATCTTCTCTGACAACAACACTATGAGACTAGGTATCAATTACAGGAAAAATTCTGTAAAAGAATACTAACACATGCAGGCTAACATTACACTACTAAATAAGGGATCACTGAAGAAATCAAAGAGGAAATCAAAAAATATGTAGAAACAAATGACAATGAAAACACAATGACCCAAAACCTATGGAATGCAGCCAAAGCAGTTCTAAGAAGGAAGTTTATAGCTATACAATCCTACCTCAAGAAACAACTCAAATAAACAACCTAACTTTACACCTAAAGCAAGTAGAGAAAGAAGAACAAATATACCCTAAAGTTAGCAGAAAGAAAGAAATCATAAACATCAGATCAGAAATAAATGAAAAAGAAATGAAGGAAACAATAGCAAAGATCAATAACTCTAAAAGCTGGTTCTTTGACAAGATAAATAAAATTGATAAACCATTAACCAGACTCATCAACAAAAAAAGAGAGGAGACACAGATCAACAGAATTAGAAATGAAAAAGGAGAAGTAAAAACTGACACTGCAGAAATACAATGGATCATGACAGATTACTACAAGCAACAATATGCCAGTAACATGGACAAGCTGGCAGAAATGGACAAGTTCTTAAAAAAGCATAACCTTCCGAAACTGAACCAGGAAGAAATAGAAGATATAAACAGACCAATCACAAGCACTCAAATTGAGACTGTGATTAAAAATCTTCCAACAAACAAAAGCCCAGGACCAGATGGGTTCACAGGTGAAGTCAATCAAACACTTAGAGTATAGCTAACACCTATCCTTCTCAAAGTCTTCTAAAATATAGCAGAGGGAAGAACACTCACAAACTCATTCTACAAGGCCACAATCACCCGGATACCAAAACCAGACAAAGATGTCACAAAGAAAGAACACTACAGGCCAATATCACTGATGAACATAGATGGAAAAATCCTCAACAAAATACCAGCAAACATAATCCAACACCACATTAAAAGGATCATACACCATGATCAAGTGGAGTTTATCCCAGGAATGCAGGCATTCTTCAATATATGCAAATCAATCAACGTGATAAACCCTATTAACGAATTGAAGATAAAAAGCATATGATCATCTCAATAGAGGCAGAAAAAGCTCTTGACAAAATTCAACACCTATTTATGATAAAAACCCTCCAGAATGTAATCATAGAGGGAATTTACCTCAACATAATAAAGTCCATATATAACAAAACCATAGCCAACATCATTCAAAATGGTGAAAAACCTGGTACCATTTCCACTAAGATCGGGAAAAAGACAAGGTTGTCCACTCTCACCACTATTATTCAACATAGTTTTGGAAGTATTAGCCACAGAAATCAGAGAAGAAAAAAAATAAAATGATTCCATATCGGAAAAGGAGAAGTAAAGCTGTCACTGTTTGCAGATGACATGATACTATACATAGAGAATCCTTAAGATGTTACCAGAAAACTACTAGAGCTAGTGAATGAATTTGGTAAAGTAACAGGATTCAAAATTAATGCACAGAAATATCTGGCATTCCTATACACTAATGATGAAATATCTGAAAGAAAAATTAAGGAAACAGTCCCATTTACCACTGCAACAAAAATAATAAAATACCTAGGAATAAAATTACCTAAAAAGACAAAAGACCCGTATGCAGAAAACTGTAACACAGTGATGAAAGAAATTAAAGATGATAGAAAAAGATGGAGAGATATACCATGTTCTTGGATTGGAAGAATCAACATTGTGAAAATGACTGTACTACCCAAAGCAATCTACAGATTCAGTGCAATCCCTATCAAACTGCCAATGGCATTTTTTTTTACAGAACTAGAACAAAAATGTTCTCAATTTGTATGGAAACACAAAAGACCCCAAAGATCCAAAGCAATCTTGAGAAAGAAAATGGAGCTCGGGGAATCAGGCTCCTGGACTTCAAACTATACTACAAAGCTACAGTAGTCAATACATTATGGTACTGACACAAAAACGGAAATATAGATCAATGGAACAGGATGGAAAGCCCACATATAAACCCTCGCACATAAGGTCACCTTATTTTTGATAAATGAGGCAAGAATATACAATGGAGAAAAGACAGCCCCTGCAATAAGTGGTGCTGGGAAAACTGGACAGCTATATGTAATTGAATGAAATTAGAACACTCCATAACAGCATACACAAAAGTAAACTCAAAATGGTTTAAAGCTCTAAATGTAAGGCCAAACAGTATAAAACTCTTAGGGGAAGACATAGGCAGAACACTCTATGACATAAATCACAGCAAGATACTTTTTGACCCACATCCTCAAGAAATGGAAAGAAAAACAAAAATAAACAAATGAGACCTAATTAAACTTAAAAGCTTTTGCACAGCAAAGGAAACCATAAAGAAGACAAAAAGACAATCATCAGAATGGGGGAAAATATTTGCAAATGAATCAACTGACCAAGGATTAATCTCCAGAATATACAAGCAGCTCATGCAGCTCAATGTCAGAAAAACAAAGAGCCCAATCAAAAAATGGGCAGAAGACCTTAAACGACATTTCTCCAAAGAAGGTATACAGGTTGCCAACGAACACATGAAAGGATGCCCAACATCACTAATCATTAGAGAAATGCAAATCAAAACTATAATGAGGTATCACCACACACCCATCAGAATGGCCATCATCAAAATTCTACATACAATAAATGCTGGGGAGGTTGTGGAGAAAAGGGAACCCTCTTGCACTGTTGGTGGGAATGTAAATTTATACAGTCATTATGGAGAACCATATGGAGGTTCCTTAAGAAACTAAAAGTATAACTACCATACAACTGAGCAATCCCACTACTGGGCATATACCCTGAGAAAATCATAGTTCAAAAAGAGTCAAGTACCACAATGTTCATTGCAGCTTTATTTACAATAGCCAGGACATGAAAGCAAACTAAGTGTCCATCAACATGTGAATAGATAAAGAAGATGTGGCACATATATACAATGGAATATTACTTGGCCATAAAATGAAACAAAATTGAGTTATTTTTAGTGAGGTTGATGGACTTAGACTCTGTCATACAGAGTGAAGTATGTCAGAAGGAGAAAAACTAATACCATATGCTAACACATATATATGGAATCTAAAAAAAAATGCTTCTGCAGAATCTAGGGGCAGGACAGGAATAAAGATGCAGACGTTGATAATGGACTTGAGGATACAGGGAAGGTGAAGGATAAGCTGGGACGAAGTGAGAGAGGGACATGGACATATATACACTACCAAACATAAAATAGATAGCTAGTGGGAAGCAGCCACGCAGCACAGGGAGATCAGCTCGGTGCTTTTTGATCACCTAAAGGGGTGGGATAGGGAGTGTGTGAGGGAGAAACAAGAACCAGGAGTTATAATGATATATGTATACATATTGCAGATTCACTTTGTTATACAGCAGAAACTAACACAACATTGTAAAGCCATTATGCTCCAGTAAATATGTTAAAAAAGAATAAATCATGAAGATTTAGGAAATCTGAATAGACCTATAAGTAGTAAGGGGATAGAATCAATAATCAAAAATGTGACAAAATAAAGCCATGGACTTGATGGCTTCACTTGTGAATTCTACCAAACTTTTAAGGAAAGTTAATGTCAATTCTTCTCAAACATTTCCAAAGTATTGAAGGGTATGGAACATTTCCTAACTCATTCTATGAGGCTAACATTACCCTAATGCCAAAACCAGAAAAAAAAAAAAAACTACGAGAAAAGAAAACCACAGATAAATATCCCCCCTGTACATTGATGCAAAATCTTCAAAAAAATACTAGGAAACTCAATTCAGCAGCATATTAAAAATTAAACACTATTACCAAATGTGATTTGTTTATAGAATTTGAGGATATTTCAACATATGAAATTAATCAATATAATATACCACATTAACAGAATGATAGAAAAAAAACGCATGATCATCTCGAGTGATCCTGAAAAAACAGTTGACAAAATTTATCATCTTTTTATGATAAAAACACTCAACAGACTAGGAATATATGGAAACTACTTCAGTAGAATAAAAGCCATGTATGAAAAACCAACAGGGAACACCATACTCAATGGTGAAAGACTGAAATTTTTTCTTATAAGATCAGAAACAAAGCAAGGATGTCCTCTATCATCACTTCTACTTAACACAATGCTGGAAGTTCTAGACAGGGAAATTAGACACGAAAAAGAAATAAAAGACATCCAGATTGGAAATGAAGAGGTAAAATTTTCTCAGTTTGCAGACGATATGACCTTATACATAGAAAACTCTAAAGATTCCACGTTAAAATAAAACCTGTTAGAACTAATAAACAAAGTAGCAGGATATAAAGTCAACATACAAAAATCTGTTGCATTTCTATACACTAAAAATGAATAAATTTAAAAGGAATTTAAGAAACCAATTCCATTTACAACAGCATGTAAAAGAATAAAATACTTAGGAATCAACTCAACCAAGGAGGTTAAAAACTTGTACAATTAATGCTACAAAACATTGCTGAAAAAATTAAAGAAGACATAAACAAGTGGAAACACGTCCCATGCTCATGGATTAGAAGACTGAATATTGAAGACATCAACACTATCCAAAGTAATGTACAGATTCAATGTGATCTTTTTCAAAATCCCAATGATGTTATTTGCAGAAATAGAAAACCCATCCTAAAATTACATAGAATGTCAAGGGCCCCTGGATGGTTAAAATTATCTTGAAAAAGAACAAAGCTGGAGGACTCACAATTCCTGATTTCAAAACTAACTAAAGTGACAGTAATCAAAACAGTGCAGTCCTGGCATAAAGACAAACATATAGACCAATGAAAAGAATAGAGAGTCCAGAAATAAATTCGCACATACATGGTCAAATAATTTTTGACTAAGATGCCAAGAGTGTTTAATGGTGAAAGGACTGTCTTTTCAAGCAATCGTGCTGGGAAAATTAGATATCCACATGTAAAGGAATGAAGTTAGACCCTTACTTAACACCATATATAATAATTAATTCAAAATGGGTCAAAGAACTAAATGTAAGACCTAAAGCTACAAAATTCTTAGAAAAAAACTGGGTAAAATCTTCACAAAATTGGATTTGGCCATGATCTCTTGGATATGACACCAAAAGCACAGGCAACAAAAGAAAAAAACACACAAATTGGATCTCATGAATTTTTTTTAAAGTACACCAAAAGGCAATAGCAACATAGCAAAAAGAAAACCAACAGAATGGGAGAAAATATTTGCAAAACATGTATCTGATAAGAGAATAATATTCTGAATATGTAGAAATCTCCTAATATTCAACAACAAAAATCAAATAACTTGGTTCAAAACTGGGCAATGGACTTAAATAGACATTTCTCCAAAGAAGATAAAACAATGGCGAATAAGTGCATGAAAAGATGCTCAGTATCACTAATCATTAGGGAAATGCAAATCAAAACTACAATTAGAGGGAGGGAGGGAGATGTAAGAGGGAAGAGATTTGGGGACATATGTATATATATAATTGATTCACTTTGTTATAAAGCAGAAACTAACACACCATTGTAAAGCAATTATACTCCAATAAAGATGTAAAAAAAAACCCTACAATTAGATACCTCACACCCATTAGGGAGGCACCTACCAAAAAAAAAAATCAGCAGAATATAGCAAGTGTTGGCCAGAATGTGTAGAAATTGGAATCCTTGTGCACTACTGGTGGTAATGTAAAATGGTACAGATGCTGTGGAAAACAATACAGCAGTTCCTCAAAAAATTAAAAATGAAATTACCATATAATGAAGCAATTCTGCTTCTGGATATATACTCAAAAGAAATAAAAGCAGGATCTAAAAGAGATATTTGTAGATACATGCTCATAGAAACATTATTCACTAAAGTGACGAATGGATAAGGAAAATGTGGTGGATACATACAATGAAATATTATTCAGCCTTAGAAAGAGAGAAAATTCTGACATATGCTGCAACATGGATGAACCTTGAGGACATTATGCTAAGTGAAAGAAGCCAGTCACAAAAAGACAAATACTGTATCATTCCACTATATGAGGTACGTAGGGTAGTCAAAATAATAAATACAGAAAGTAGAAGGTGGTTGTCAGGGGCTAGGGAAGAGGGGAATGGGAGTTATTGTTTAAAGGGTAAGAGTTTCAGTTTTACAAGATGAAAAGGGTTATGGAGGTAGATGGTAGTGATGGTTCTTAATGTATTTAATGCCACTAATCTATACACTTAAAATGATTTATATGGTAAGTTTTATGTTATGTGTATTTCAGCACAAAAAAAGTGAAGAAAAAAGGAAATTTATTTTTTAGGTAATTTATGACTATTCATACAAAGCACAGACATCTGTAAAGATTAATTACACCCATAGTAATTGTTTTATGTAAAAATGTAATTTATTACTTTCTTCTTGAGGTTTTTTGTTTTTAACTTAACATAAAAAAACACATCAGAGGACGAGGGAAAGATAGTGGAAGAGTAAGATGTGGAGATCACCTTCCTCCCCACAGATACACCAGAAATACATCTACAAGTGGAACAACTCCTACAGAACACCTACTGAACGCTGGCAGAAGACATCAGACTTCCCCAAAGGCAAGAAACACCCCGCGTACCTGGGTAGGGCAAAAGAAAAAAACAGACAAAAGAATAGGGACGGGACCTGCACCAGTGGGAGGGAGCTGTGAAGGAGGAAAGGTTTCCACACACTAGGAAGCTCCTTCGCGGGCAGAGAGTGCGGGTGGAGGAGGGCGGGTAGCTTCAGAGTCGCGGAGCAGAGCGCAGCAACAGGGATGCAGAGGGCAAACTGGGGAGATTCCCACAGAGAGGATCGGTGCCGACCGGCACACACCAGCACGAGAGGCTTGTCTGCTCTCCGTCGGGGTGGGCGGGGCTGCGAGCTCAGGCTCCGGCTTTGGTCGGAGCACAGGGAGAGGACTGGGGTTGAGGGCGTGAACACAGCCTGAAGGGGCTAATGCACCATGACTAGCCGGGAGGGAGTCCGGGAAAATGTCTGGAGCTGCCGAAGAGGCAAGAGACTTTTTCTTCCCTCTTTGTTTCCTGGTGCACGAGGAGATGGGATTAAGAGCGCTGCTTAAAGGAGCTCCAGAGAAGGGGGCGAGCCGCAGCTAAAATCACGGACCCCAGAGATGCGCAGGAGACACTAAGGCTGCTGCTGCTGCCACCAAGAAGCCTGTGTGCGAACACAGGTCACTATCCACACCTCCCTTCCGGGGAGCCTGTGCAGCCCGCCACCGCCAGGTTCCCGGGATCCAGGGACAACTTCCACGGGACAACACACGGCGAGCCTGAAGCTGCTGCAACGTCACGCCAGCCTCGGCTGCTGCAGGCTCGCCCCGCATCCGTACCTCTCCCTCCTCCAGGCCTGAGTGAGCCAGAGACCCCGAATCAGCGGCTCCTTTAACCCCGTCCTGTCTGAGGGAAAAGCAGACGCCCTCCTTCGACCTACACAGAGAGGTGGGGCCAAATCCAAAGCTGAGTGCCTGGGAGCTGTGAGAACAGAGAAGAGAAAGGGAAATCTCTCCCAGCAGCCTCAGAAGCAGCGGATTAAAGCTCCACAATCAACTTGATGTACCCTGCATCTGTGGAATACGTGAAGAGACAACAAATCATCCCAAATTGAGGAGGTGGAATTTGAGAGCAAGATTTATGATTTTTTCCCCTTTTCCTCTTTTGGTGAGTGTGTACGTATATGCTTCTGTGTGAGATGTTGTCTGTATAGCTTTGCTTCCACCATTTGTCCTAGGGTTCTATCATCCTTTTTTTTTTTTTGACTTCTTTTTCTTAATAATTATTTTTTATTTGAATAACTTTATTTCACTTTATCTTCTTTCTTGCTTGCTTGCTTTCCTTCCTTCCCTTCTTTAGACAACGAATCATCCCAAATTGAGGAGGTGGACATTGAGAGCAATATTTATGATTTTTTCCCCTTTTCCTCTTTTTGTGAGAGTGTATGTGTATGCTTCCGTATGAGATTTTGTCTGTATAGCTTTGCTTCCACCATTTGTCATAAGGTTCTGTCCATTTTTTTTCTTAAAAATTATTTTTTTAATTTAATAACTTTATTATATGTTACTTTATTTTACTTTATCTTCTTTCTTTCTTTCTTTTTTCCTTCCTTCCCTCCTCCTTTCCTTCCTCCCTCCATCTTTACCTCCCTCCCTCCCTCCCTCCTTTCTTTCTTTCCTTCTTTCCTTCTTTTCTTTTTTCTTTCTTCCTTCCATCCTTCATCCATCCCTTCCTTCCTTCCATCCTTTCTTTCTTTATTCCTACTTCTACTAATTCTTTCTCTCTACATTTTCTCCCTTTTATTCTGAGCTGTGTGGATGAAAGGCTCTTGGTGCTGCAAACAGGAGTCAGTGCTGTGCCTCTGAAGTGGGAGAGCCAAGTTCAGGACACTGGTCCACAAGAGACCTCCCAGCTCCACATAATAACAAATGGTGAAAATCTCCCAGAGATCTCCATCTCAACACCAGCACCCAGCTTCACTAAACAACCAGCAAGCTACAATGCTGGACACCCTATGCCAAACAACTAGCAAAACAGGGACACAACCCCACCCATTAGCAGAGAGGTTGCCTAAAATCATAATAAGTCCACAGAAACTCCAAAACACATGACCAGACGTGGACCTGCCCACCAGAAAGACAAGATCCAGACTCATCCACCAGAACACAGGCACTAGTCCCTTCAACCAGGAAACCTACACAACCCACTGAACCAACCTTAGCCGCTGGGGAAAGAAACCAAAAACAATGGGAACTACGAACCTGCAGCCTGCAAAAGGGAGACCCCAAACACAGTAAGGTAAGCAAAATGAGAAGACAGAAAAACACACTGCAGATGAAGGAGCAAGATAAAAACCCACCAGACCTAACAAATGAAGAGGGAATAGGCAGTCTACCTGAAAAAGAATTCAGAATAATGATAGTAAAGATGATCCAAAATCTTGGAAATAGAATAGACAAAATGTAAGAAACATTTAACAAGGATCTAGAAGAACTAAAGATGAAAAAAACAATGATAAGCAATACAATAAATGAAATTAAAAATACTCTAGATGGGATCAATAGCAGAATAACTGAGGCAGAAGAATGGATAAGTGACCTGAAAGATAAAATAGTGGAAATAACTACTGCAGAGCAGAAAAAGAAAAAAAGAATGAAAAGAAATGAGGACAGTCTCCGAGACCTCTGGGACAATATTAACTGCACCAACATTCAAATTATAGGGGCTCCATAAGAAGAAGAGAAAAAGAAAGGGACTGAGAAAATATTTGAAGAGACTATAGTTGAAAACTTCCCTAATATGAAAGGAAATAGTTAATCAAGTCCAGGAAGCACAGAGAGTCCCATATAGGATAAATCCAAGGAGAAATGCACCAAGACACATATTAATTGAACTGTCAAAAATTAAATACAAAGAAAGCATATTAAAAGCAGCAAGGGAAAAACAACAAATAACACACAAGGGAATCCCCATAAGGTTAACAGCTGATCTTTCAGCAGAAACACTGCAAGCCAGAAGGACTGGCAGGACATATTTAAACTGATGAAGGAGAAAATACTACAACCAAGATTACTCTACACAGCAAGGATCTCACTCAGAATTGATGGAGAAATTAAAACCTTTATAGACAAGCAAAAGCTGAGAGAGTTCAGCACCACCAAACCAGCATGACAACAAATGCTAAACGAACTTCTCTAGGCAAGAAACACAAGAGAAGGAAAAGCCTTACAATAATGAACACAAAACCATTTAGAAAATGGAAATAGGAACATCCATATCGATAATTACCTTAAATGTAAATGGACTAAATGCTCCCACCAAAGGACACAGATTGTCTGAATGGATACAAAAACAAGAGCCCTATATATGCTGTCTACAAGAGACCCACTTCAGATCTAGAGACACATACAGACTGAAAGTAAGTGGATGGAAAAAGATATTCCATGCAAATGGAAACCAAAAGAAAACTGGAGTAGTAATTCTCATATCAGACAAAATAGACTTTAAATAAAGACTATTAGAAGAGACAAAGAAGGACACTACATAATGATCAAGGGATTGATCCAAGAAGAAGATATAACAATTGTAAATATTTATGCACCCAACATAGAAGCACCTCAATACATAAGGCAAATACTAAAAGGCATAAAAGGGGAAATCAACAGTAACACATTCATAGTAGGGGGCTTTAACACCCCACTTTCACCGATGGACAGATCATCCAAAATGAAAATAAATAAGGAAACAGAAGCTTTATATAATACTTTAAACAAGATGAACTTAATTGTTATATATAGGACATTCCATCCAAAAAAAACAGAATACACATTTTTCTCAAGTGCTCATGGAACATTCTGCAGGATAGATCATATCTTGGGTCACAAATCAAGCCTTGGTAAATTTAAGAAAATTGAAATTGTATCAAGTATCTTTTCCGACCACAACGCTATGAGACTAGGTATCAATTACAGGAAAAGATCTGTAAAAAATACAAACACATGGAGGCTAAACAATACAAGACTTAATAACGAAGTGATCACTGAAGAAATTAAAGAAGAAATTAAAATATACCTAGAAACAAAGACAATGGAAACACGATGACCCAAAACTTGTGGGATGCAGCAAAAGCAGTTCTAACAGGGAAGTTTATAGCAATACAAGCCCACCTTAAGAAACAAAAAACATCTCAAATAAGGAACCTAACCTTGCACCTAAAGCAATTAGAGAAAGAAGAACGAAAAAACCCAAAGTTAGCAGAAGGAAAGAAATCATAAAAATCAGATAAGAAATAAATGAAAAAGAAATGAAGGAAACAATAGCAAAGATAAATAAAACTAAAACCTGGTTCTTTGAGAAGATAAGCAAAATTGATAAACCATTAGCCAGACAGAACAAGAAAAAAAGGAAGAAGACTCAAATCAATAGAATTAGAAATGAAAAAGGAGAAGTAACAACTGACACTGCAGAAATACAAAAGATCATGAGAGATTACTACAAGCAACTCTATGCCAATAAAATGGACAACCTGGAAGAAATGGACAAATTCTTAGAAATGCACAACCTGCCAAGACTGAATCAGGAAGAAATAGAAAATATGAACAGGCCAATCACAAGCATTGAAATTGAAACGGTGATTAAAATTCTTCAAACAAACCAAAGCCCAGGACCAGATGGCTTCACAGGGGAATCCTATCAAACATCTAGAGAAGAGTTAACACCTATCCTTGTCAAACTCTTCCAAAATATAGCAGAGGCAGAAACACTCCCAAATACATTCAACGAGGCAACCATCACCTTGATACCAAAACCAGACAAGGATGTCACAAAGAAAGAAAGCCACAGGCTAATATCACTGATGAACATAGATGCAAAAATCCTCAACAAAATACTAGCAAACAGAATACAAGAGCACATTAAAGGATCATACACAATGATAAAGTGGGGTTTATTCCAGGAATGCAAGGATTCTTCAATATATGCAAATCAATCAACATGATAAACCATATTAACAAATTAAAGGAGAAACACCATATAATCATCTCAACAGATGTAGAGAAAGTTGTCGACAAAATTCAACACACACTTATGATAAAAACTCTGCAGAAAGTAGGTGTAGAGGGAACTTTCCTCAACATAATAAACGCCATATATGACAAACCCACAGCCAATATCATCCTCAATGGTGAAAACTGAAAGCATTTCCACTAATATCAGGAAAAAGAGAAGGTTGCCCACTCTCACCCCTCTTGTTCAACATAGTTTTGGAAGTTTTAGCCACAGCAACCAGAGAAGAAAAGGAAATAAAAGGAATCCAAATTGGAAAAGAAGAAGTAAAGCTGTCACTGTTTGCAGATGATATGATACTATCCATAGAGAATCCTAAAGATGCTACCAGAAAACTACAGAGCTAATCAATGAATCTGGTAAAGTTGCAGGATAAAAAATTAATGCACAGAAATCTCTGGAATTCCTATGCACTAATGATGAAAAATCTGAAAGTGAAATCAAGAAAACACTCCCATTTACCATTGCAACAAAAATAATACAATATCTAGGGATAAACCTACCTAAGGAGACAAAAGACCTGCATGCAGAAAATTATAAGACACCGATGAAAGAAATTAAAGATGATACAAATAGATGGAGAGATATACCATGTTCTTGGATTGGAAGAATCAACATTGTGAAAATGACTCTACTACACAAAGCAATCTACAGTTTCAATGCAATCCCTATCAAATTACCACTGGCATTTTTCACAGAAGTAGAACAAAAATTTCACAATTTGTATGGAAACACCGAAGACCCTGAATAGCCAAAGCAGTCCTGAGAATGAAAAACGAAGCTGGAGGAATCAGGTTCCCTGACTTCAGACTATACTACAAAGCTACAGTAATCAAGACAATATGGTACTGGTAGAACAACAGAAAGATATATCAATGGAATAGGACAGAAAGCCCAGAGATAAACCCATGCACATACGGTCACCTTATCTTTGATAAAGGAGGCAGGAATGTACAGTGGAGAAAGAACAGCCTCTTCAATAAATGGTGCTGGGAAAACAGGACAGGTACATGTAAAAGTATGAGACTAGATCACTCCCTAACACCATACACAAAAATAAGCTCAAAATGGATTAAAGACCTAAATGTAAGGCCAGAAACTTTCAAACTCGTAGAGGAAAACATAGGCAGAACACTCTATTACATAAATCACTGCAAGACCCTTTTTGACCCACCTCCTAGATAAGTGGAAATAAAAACAGACATAAACAAATGGGACTTAATGAAACTTAAAAGCTTTTGCACAGCAAAGGAAACCATAAATAAGACCAAAAGACAACCCTCAGAATGGGAGAAAATATTTGCAAATGAAGAAAATGACAAAGGATTAATTTCTAAAATTTACAAGCAGCACTTGCAGCTCAATAACAAAAAAACAAACAACCCAATCCAAAAATGGGCAGAAGACCTAAATAGAAATTTCTCCAAAGAAGATATACAGACTGTCATCAAACACATGAAAGAATGCTCAACATCATTAATAATTAGAGAAATGCAAATCAAAACTACAATTAGATATCATCTCACACCTGTCAGAATGGCCATCATCAAAAAATCTAGAAACAATAAATGCTGGAGAAGGTGTGGAGAAAAGGGAACACTCTTGCACTACTGGTGGGAATGTGAATTGGTACACCCATTATGGAGAACTGTATGGAGGTTGCTTAAAAATCTACAAATAGAACTACCATATGACCCAGAAATCCCACTACTGGGCATATACCCAGAGAAAACCATAATTCAAAAAGAGTCATGTACCAAAATGTTCATTGCAGCTCTATTTACCAGTAGCCCAGAGATGGAAACAACCTAAGTGTCCATCATCGGATGAATGGATAAAGAAAATGTGGCACATATATACAATGGAATATTACTGAGCCCTAAAAAGAAATGAAACTGAGCTATTTTTCATGAGGTGTTTAGAGCTAGAGTCTGTAATACAGAGTGAAGTAAGTCAGAAATGGACAGAAAAATACCGTATGCTAACACATATATATGGAATTTAAGAAAAAAATGTCATGAAGAACTTAGGGGTAAGACAGGAATAAAGACAAGACCTACTAGAGAACGGACTTGAGGATATGGGGAGGGGGAAGGGTGAGCTGTGACAAAGCGAGAGAGAGGCATCGACATTTATACACTACCAAACTTAAGGTAGATAGCTAGTGGGAAGCAGCCGCATAGCACAGGGAGATCAACTCCGTGCTGTGTGACCTCCTGGAGGGGTGGGATAGGGAGTGTGGGAGGGAGGGAGACGCAAGAGGGAAGAGATATGGGAACATATGCATACGTATAACTGATTCACTTTGTTATAAAGCAGAAACTAACACACCATTGTAAAGCAATTATACCCCAATAAAGATGTTAAAAAAAAAAAAGAAACACGTCAGAACTCTGGAAATCAAAGAAATATAATTTCTTTTACAAGCGTTTACTCTGAGCCATGGGTTATTTTCTGGAACCCATCACTGCCATACAAGTTTTCCAGTTCCAAGGTCTTCCAATTATTATATGTATAGCTTTGAACAACATATTTGATTTTTAAGCCTTTATTTCCATATTTTTTATGTACAATGAGGCTACTACTACATGTGATGATGACTTAAATGGTAATTTTTTAGATTAAATATTGTGATAATGCTTCATGCAACTGTTAACCTTATATGTAAATGCAAGAAATTGTTAAGATTGTGTGTTTTTTATTTCTTCTACATCTAGGCTATATTAAAGCTCAGGGCTTATCTTAGATGAATTTTGGGTCTTTGGATATCATCACCCAAATGTTACTCATGAATCTCCATCTTAATTTGACATAATCTTATATCACCCCGAACCTCCTGTCCCCTTCTCGTTCTTCTCTATTTCCCAATTTGTTTAATGGCACCACTATCTTCCCACATTGGAAAGCTGGAAGTTATAGTAAACTTCACAGTAATCTTCCTCTTACAACAAATAATCCAGTAATTCCAGCTGTTTTGTTATAATAGCTCCCAAATGTGTCCTCTCTTATCCGTTGTTACTACTTACTGCTTTATTTCAAGCCCTTTTGAATTAGGCTGGAATACCACACAGGTGTCCTTTATTCTCCCTTCCCTATGCCTTCTCTTTAAATCCATCCTCTACACCACCATCAGATTATTTCTCTAAAGTGAAATTAGATCACATTGCCACCATACTTAAAATCCTTTAAGGGTTACCTATCACCTCTGGGATGAAGTCTAAATTTCCTACTGTGACAGGCAAAGTTCCCACTTATTTTTCCAATCTCATTTCCCATCAGCCCCCAGTTGTGCCATGGACTATAATTCACACAAACGATGGGTAGTTCCCCAAATGATCTTTGATCTTTGAGGAACTATGATCTTTCTCAGCTGATCTTAAGAACAGAAACTTGGGAATGGAAGGATCAATATTGTTTATAGAAGTCTGAGGCTTCATGGATGAGGTAGGTCTTGAATTGAGGGAATGTACCAAAAAGAATATGGGGCCTGTATATACAAGCAAGAAAATGTAGGGGAAAAGTGAGGAGACTCATCTAGCTGGAGCAGCTGGTTGGACTTAAGTAATAAAAAATAAAGCATACAGAGAGAGTGGTGATAAATTGTGGAGATTTTATAAAAAGGTTTGTTAGGTCAGCATGGCTCGACTGCCTATGTGTCCTGTAGTCCTCAAAATGTATCTGATAATCATTAATCACAAAGAGGTGTTTGTTCTTTTAAGTACATCTGGCATCCTAGCTTATGTCTCTAACTGCAGAGGAAAAAAATGCAGTTTTCTTTTAGTTATTTCACTATATTTTTCAGCTCTCTTGCCATGAGCTATGAAAACTTTATACCATTTGCTGAGTTGCTTTCTGGCAGCTCCAGAGAAAACCTCGTTGCATCCAATTAATCCGTCTCAAAAACTTCTTGGTAAAGGACATATATTATCAGTTTTCCTAGGTTAACAAAGTTGAATGGGATAAATAGCAAGTTAAGCAAACACTGCACGATGCTGAGTCTCAACTATTTTAATTTTGTTTACCACACTCATAAAATAATAACAATAATAAACAACTTTAACAATAAAATATTGATTTATTATGGGTGGTATTAAAGCTAGAGTGGCTATTACAATATTAAGAGCATCTGTCATAAGATTTGTCAAAAGTTAAGATCATCTTCTTCTGGAGATGGAAACTTACACAAAAGATGGAGAGGATTTCTGGTTGAAAAATCTGACTGCACTTTTGAGTCATTAACAATATAAAATATTTGTATATGGTTCCTAGAAAGGACATTTTCCTAATTCTAGAGTCTGCCAGAAGCAAAAAAGATGAATGGTGCAACTGTCACAATATATTTTGAAGCAACATTGTTGACCCCAATGGACAACAAATCATGGTAATGTAATGGGAAGGGGATGTGAGAAAGAACATATAATAACACTGCTCATGTAACTCTGCAGTTTTTGAAGTTATTTGCTCATATCCTCAAAACCTTCTTGGCTGTGCCTTTGTCTTTTCCATCTCAAGGTAGTTGTTTCATTAATCAAGGGTCAAGGTTTTCTCTTCTACCTGTCTGGAGGTTGAGCTGCAACGATAGGATAAAAAACAAATGAACAAACAAACACAAAAACTTGGGAGTTAAAAGTGGTAATGAAGGAAAAATATATTTTTATCTTTAGACTACTTTAAGTAGGTTACTTAATAGGAAATATTGGGTATCATGACCCTTGAAAACTTCAAATCCATGCCCAAGAAACTACTATGATGACCTTACAATCACAGTCATAATACTGTCTCTTAAGATACTAATATGGAACCACAGTAATGCTCATTTTGTAACCTAGGTGTCTGCTAATATTATGTTAACACAATGCTTACTATAATTGATACTTTTAATTACATATTATTAAAATATAAATATATAAAATTAACTCTGAATTTTTAATTATAGGCTCTGATTCTTTTTCATGTGGTAGCAGTGTGATCATAAAAAGTTACTTCACTAAATAATGCTTCAGTTTCCTCATCTGTATAATAGGGATAATAGGGAAAATTATGTAACTTCATAGGGTTGTTAAGAGGATTAAATAAACTAATACATATAAAACTCAAGAATTCATTTCAGATACTTAGTGTTACTAAATGTTGGTTATTAAATAGCTGCCTGAAGATTTACCTTAAATTTTATGTATTTTCCAATTTCAATATTGATGTCTCTCCAGTCTTTTGTTATATCATATCATATTCTATTTATAAACTATATTTGAGTAGTATAAAGCTGTGAAAATAATCATTTTGAGAATTGGATTTTTCTGAACTTATGCTTAAAATTCTCCCAGTTAACAAATCTTAGTCAATTTTTTTGAGATTCAGAACCTTTTGAAGCTATCTATAAATGGTCTTTTGAGGGCCTAGAACTTTGCTTGCCTCATTATCTACCAATATGTAGTTAGGTTGGATGAAATGTGCTTCTTGGCTGTGACCAGTGTCCATTGGCAGTATAGCATTTATGAGATGAAATGAAATAGTGCTGGTGCTGGTTTCTTCTGTTGTTTCCACTTCACTTATGACTTGACTGGCCATACTTTTATTCAGGAACTACCAAAATAGCAAGTGTGAACAAATATAGGTTGTTCCCAACTTATAAATAAAAAGCTATATTTCAGAAATTCATTTATAATTCAGTTGTTTGTAATAAAAATGATTTTCTTATTAAAATCACTGTAAAAACAGGTGGCTGTGGTCCCCAAAGTAACACAAAAACAGAGAAAGTTATCTGTGGTGTGTGTGGGGGTGTGTGTTTGTATAGGCTTTCTGTGAGAGGGTAAAAAGGAGGTGATAAGGGATATATTAGGAGGTCAAGCTTTCAGAGCCAGCAACCAGGCAGTAGAGTTGATAGCTTGGTTAATATTTGAATGAAGCAAGAAGATTAGGGAGATAGAGTAACCTCAGAATGAGAAAAAGAGAAGCTAGTAGTGAATAAGTGAGAATCTGTTAACATAGCATGCTTATATTTTTCGTATTTGCAACTTTGAAAAGTCCGCAGTTGTATTTGTGTGTGATGAGATAGGGGAAGTCAGAAAGTACAAAGAAAAATATTTCTTTTACAAATGAATTTAGACTATCCAGGACATATTGGGATCCAGTGATGTGATAAAACAAAGTAAGGATTACTAGGATCTATGTTTATTATTCCACAATATCCCTCTTTCTCCATATAACATTATTTCCTTTGCTTTCACCTCCAATATACTACTTTCTTATACTGCCTTCTTATCCCCACTCTTCATTTTATTGAGGAACTCTACTGCACTGGATAAACAGTCTTTATCCTATAAACATTCCACTTAATCCAGGTATCTTTAGAAGGGAATTGGTTGACATGACTCATGAGAGGTTTCATACTTTGCTTGTTTAATCAATTCATATTTATTGTCTTTGACATCCAATGCATCCAAACGTAGACTTTAAAACTTTGGAAAATGTTGTCTAGAAGATGGAATAAATTCAGACACAACTGCCTCAGTTTTTTCAAACCTGGAAAACATTGCAAATTACACAGATCCTGCAGTTGTCAAATGCACCATATCCACACTTGTATCATTGTAGCAAACATTTCTGGAATTTAAAGTTCTAGTGAAATCTTCTGTTTGAGAATAAAATGCCTCTTTAGTCAATTATTTAAGATTTATGATGCTGAGTGACATACTGTCTTTAAGTTCTCCCAGTTTAATCTCTACCAATATTTGGACTCAAGTTGATTTGGTCTGGTTTTCTCTGTATGCCTAGATATGACGCATCATTGATCCTGTTGCTACATTTGAGGGGTCTGGGCCAAAGAACTTTGAGCACTTAGGGAAAATATATGATTCTGAAATTCCTACAGAAAGAAGGTCATTGGCAACGATTTTGTGTAATAGGGGCAGTAACAAAGTGCTCTTTACTTTGAGCTTGGGGCTCAAGAAACTGGTTCTCCTTTGGATTGCTCACCCAAGTCACTGTAGGTTTATGGTTGGCTCAGAAAACTACACATGGTGTAGATAAAGGGAGGAGACTGAATTCAATCCAAGACCTTGATCTTTAGCAGATAAGAAATAGTTTTCTCCCAAATTATTCAGAGAACAACAGGTCACACTGTTAGCAGAAGGAACATTGTTGATTTGATCAATATTATTTTGTTATATTCAGCTTGAGGTCTTTTACTAATTCATCCCAAAAGGAGATTCCAACCCAGTTCACTCTATCACAATTGAACACTTTCAGGACCCTATCCTACCTGACAAGGAATCCAGCAATAGGACACCATGGAAACACTTTAGTATTATGAAGAAATATGATCAAATTGATATATAACTCAAATTGATATATAAAAGAGTGACTTTATGAAAAAGTTTGGGGCAGAGATGGTCTCATTAAAGTAACTTAACAATTAACAGACCTTGATTAAGTTGCCAGTATCTTTGGGTAGGAGATGATTTTGTTGTATCTTAGACTGAAAATCCCCAGAAAACGTCTTCCACTGTAACAAAACACAGCATATTCCTAAGAAGCTAGGAATGGAAAAACAGTTTATCTGTATGTAAATACATTTAATTAAGAAGCTATTAGGCAAGATATGTAAATATATTTAACTAAGACTCTATTAGGCAAGATTTGATTATTTGGAGTATGTGGGTATTATATTTACCTGCCTAAAGTAGTGGCTTAAATAAGATTTATTTCAATGAATATGAAACAGTAGGATTAAACTTATTCATGTATGCTCATGGCTATATAAATAGGAAGGAAATTATAAACTAAGTGGACCATTTTGAATTGAAAGTATGGAAAATTTTGGTCACTTCAGCCAATCTTCCTTTTGAAGACATTATATTGCAAATTTAGCCTCTCCTAAACCAAGACTTCCTCAAATACTCAAGATACTTATAAACAAAAGCATTTTTGTTGGTTAATTTTTGAAGCAGTTACTAGAGGTACTAATTTAAGAGAACTTTGGTGCAAAAAACATAGCACTTTTTTTTTTTTTTTTTTTTTGCGGTACGCGGGCCTCTCACTGTTGTGGCCTCTCCCATTGCGGAGCACAGGCTCCGGACGCGCAGGCTCAGCGGCCGTCGCTCACGGGCCTAGCCGCTCTGCGGCATGTGGGATTTTCCCGGGCCGGGGCACAAACCGTGTCCCCTGCATCAGCAGGCGGACTCTCAACCACTGCGCCACCAGGGAAGCCCAGCATAACACATTTGATTGGTACATTCAGGCATCTGTTGCTAGGAAGGCCTATATAACTCCATATTCACACAACTCTCATTATAATAGATTGTACGATATGAAAGCTTTTCTTCAACATCACTACTAAATCATTTTTGTTCTTTAAAACATCTACCATAAATTAGACACTTCTTTAAATGACCTTAGGGCAATTCCTCTCAAATACATTGGGACCTGTCAAGGACTTAAGCAAATCAAATCCTTGAGCAAATTTTATTTATAAATCAAAGCTATTTTCAGTTTATCTTTAAGAAAGGTAGACTATTAATTTTATCTATTTTATATGGAATCAAAACGTTTCTTCAGGATTGTAAATAGCATCTAGATAACTTATTAAATGACTGTAGGCTCTGAGTAACATAATTCAAACACCACTATCCATGGAAGCCAATGGTAACCTTCACAAAAAGAAAGATAATTTCAAGAGTTACGACTTTGGTTATTTCTGAAAAGTGCAACCCAGAATAATAATCCACACACACATATTTCCAACTACTTTAAAAATTGGTGACATGTGATCTAAATACCCAGAATGTTTCTAACCATTCTGGAAACTCAGTGAGATGCCATTTTATTTTTCTTCATATAGTTTCTACCCTCAAACATCCAATTGCTTTCCTGTTAAGAAAAGTAGGCTTCAAGCACTTTAAAGGGCACTAACTGTTTTTTCACTTAGTCTGTATATTTTCAAAGCGTTCTGCACTATTAATTATTAAAAGCCTAATGAAGGGATGAATGAAGACGGTATGAATGGCTTGACTATATCTTCCGATATTGATTTGGTTGTTTGGTTCACTTACAGTTGGTAAAAAGTTTTATTCCTTTAAAGCGAGCTTCTCTCACTTCTAAAATAGTTTGAATGGGGAAAGCACCTCTGTTATCCCCATTATAATTGTTTGTGATGGAAATATGGACAAGGATATAATAAACCAGGAACATGTGGAAATACCAAAGCTCTAAGGGAAGAAAATCATCCATTCTTCCAGAAAAATATTTTGTTAGTGAAGGCATGCAAAATACATAGTTTCTCAAGCTATTAATGAATGTATTGTGAAGTCTGTTCATCTCCAGTGAAAATAAAGAAAGTGGTTACATATATTTCCATTATCTAGTCATAGTCAAAATGTTGGAATGTATGTACCCAGAGCAGAGTATTTATATGATAATTTATTAAGATATAGTCTATTAAAAGTCTAAGAACTACTTTTTATTATTATGTTTTTGGTATTTATATGATAATTTATTAAGATATAGTCTATTAAAAGTCTAAGAACTACTTTTTATTATTATGTTTTTGGGGAATCAAATACCCTCTATTTAAAATTTTGATTTTTCTAAGGGAGTGGGGAGTACCCTACTTTACGTATAGCTTTCACCCCAAACCAACATAACATGTTTTAAATAACCCAATTTAAGAAACATAGCTCTTAGATACTATGATTTTAACTGCAAAATATTAGCTACATTCCTTAACTAGTAAGCTAAAACTTATTATAACTGTGTTTTCCTTTCACTAAACATCAAAGGCATAAAATAAAACATATTTAAATGTTTTCATACTACTACAAAAGTTCATTTGTGAAAAACAACTGGGGAAATATCTCTTTTTTCTAATGTTAAATCTTGTGTCTGAACAATATTATTTTTATTACTTATCATTGGTCAACATTACCCTTACGTTTACCTAAAGAGAAGCTATAGAAACATACTAGGTAATTACAACTATTTCCTGGGAGGTGTGGTCTCTTGGTAAAATCACAAAATTGTCCTCTATTAAAGTAAAAGTGTTAAGGAGATACTTATTTTGTACTTTCATTTTGGTTATAAGAATTTATGCCTTATTTTAAATATACAATAAGATTCACTTACACATTCTAGTAAAAAACAATTATATCAAGTTGCACATTTATGTACACAGACACTACAATCCAAATTAAGTGTATTTGTTTGCCATGTCTCATGAAGTATAAAAGGGCTAAAAGTCAACGCATACCAATTTAATTATGTCTCAATGACAACATATTGGTTAACTTTCATCAAAAACAATATTACTTGCTGCTACTAAAAACATTTTATCAAACTGCAATCTTTGTGTATACAATTCAGAGTGCTAGAAGAAACATTTGATAAAGACTCATTAAAATATAGTTCTACTTATTTTCAGGAGAAATAAGATAAAGTGGGTTTTAAGTCAAAAGTAGCAAAGATTTGGGGTTCTTTGATCCCCAATATCATGTCACAAAAGTAATTTAAATTTTATTTATTTAAGTGGGATATTAGAATATCATGGCTAGTTCTGACAACCTTCTTCATAAAGTGGGATTTTCGAGAGATAGTTGTTTTAAAATGTCTTGGTCCATGGTATTTAAGGTTCATTTAACTTTATTTTCTCTCTGCACATATAGGGAAAGAACCAATACCAGGCCATGTACAGGTGACAGGAAGTAGGTAAAACATTACTAGGTTTAGATGGTACATTTATGAGTTATGCAACACTTGATAAAGTGGTAAATGAGCCAGTCACAGAGCAGGCCATTTTGCTATTTGCCAGCTGTATAGCAGCTGGATCTTTCAAATGGAAAACCATGTTGCTGGGTACAGGGTCAAAGGAGAAGTAATACTGGACACCTTGTCTCCTTTATTCCATGGTTTGAATATCCAAGTAAATAAAAACAGGAATTTTTAATCTTGTTCCATAAGGTAACACTCTGAATTGTAGGAAATGTAGAAAAATTAAAATCTGCATTTATGTAAACTTACCTTAAAAAATGGATTCACAGCACCTGATGGTATGACAAACTTCACAACATCTGGTGGTTCAGCTTCTACTATAATATCAAAACTAGGGAGTGAAATATTTGAATTGGAGTGGAAGTTTAATCTGCCAGGATTCTTGATACCAATGGAATTCTGAACCTCAGAGAAATCTTTTAAAAAGCCAGATTCCTTGGCATCAAGGATATCCTTGGACTCAGTGGCATGCTTAAAGCTGGCAGAGTTCATGGAGCCAGTATAATCTTTGAAGCAGGCACAAAACTTGTGATCAGCAAAAACTGTATACTTTCTATCAAGCTTAGATGGATCAGAAAATTTAGAGGTGGTCAAATTTTCATGAGTGGAAATATAGTTAGTGTCAGCAACAAAAATTGGGGAGTTACTATAAACACTGTTAGGAATAGAGGAACTGAAATTGATTTTCAATTCAGTCTCAGAAAGATTATTAGCATTGCTGGTACTAGTCAAATTATGAACATTATGAGTATTTATGGCATCATAATTTGTGTTGATGACAAAGTTGAAGCCAATGACATGAATAAATCTGGGGTCATGGTTATTGTCTGAGGCATAGTTGGTGTCAGGAGTATAAGTAGGGCTACTAGCAGCAGTACAACTAGTGTTGCTGGTGTCAGTGACATTGACAGTGCTAGCTGTAGAGCTGGGACTGGCAGCATAGCTATTTCTGGCAATATAGCTGGGGTTGACTACAAAGTTAGAACCTACTGCATGGATAAATCCTGGTACACATTCAAGGTTTGAGTTACAGTTCAAAATAACTGCATAGTTGTGGCCAGCAGCACTGATGGGTTTTGTTTCATAGATGGAGTCAGCATCCTTGTTAGGACTGAAAGCATTATTGTGACTAGGAGCATTACTAAGCCTGGCATTATAGTTAGAATCAGGGTCTTTTTCAAGGCCAGGGTTATTATTGTTGGGGCCAGGGTTATTGTTGTTTGGGACAGGGCTATTGTTAGGGCCAAGGCCTGTGATGTCGGGGCCAGAGCCATTGTTGCTGGGTCCAGGGCTTAAGGGACCTGGTCTGATATTTTGGGGTCCAGAGCCATTGTTTTGGAGGTCAGATCCATTGATGTTAGGGCCAGGTCCATTGTTGAGACCAATGTTACTGCTTGAACCAGTGCTGAGGTCAGCACCATTGCTGGAACAAGAAGTGTAGTCCAGGCCAGATCCATCTTGGAGACTAGAGGTGTAGTTGGGATTAATGCCATTGTTGGAGTCAACAGTACACACCTGATCATCAATGTCTAAGCCAGAGAAACTTCCTGAATTGTTGGTGTGCTTCTCCTCCTCAGAATCAGTGTTATATTTGGAGTTAGCATCATTGTTAGTAGCATTGTCAATGTTAGAGTCAGGTTCACTGCTGGAGTCAGTCCCATTGTTAGAGTTACCATCACTGTTAGCATCAGCTCCACTTGTAGGGTCAGCATCACCACTGGGATCAGACCCATTCCTTGTGTCTGCATCATTTTCAGCATTGCTATCTTTTGGATCAGTGTCATCAGGGTCAGACTTATCTTTGGGATCTTTCTTATCTCTGGTGTTGTTTTCATCTTCAGGGTCTGTTTCATCTTCAGGATCTTTCTCATCTTCAGAGTCTGTCTCATCTTTGAGAAGAGGCTTGCCTTTGGCATTGGCCTTATCTTTGAGATTGCCAGTACTAACCAGTTTAGTCTCATTGTCAGGATTGACCTCATTTTCAAATTTGGCAGTAAGTTTAAACTTGCCCTTGCTTTCAAGACCAGCAATGCTGCTGGCGTTGATGACATTGTCTGAGCCAGGGGTACTATGGTGGCCAATGTTATTTTGAGGATTCATGGGAAAGGTATGAGTAACAGTAGAGCCTATGAGATTTTGGAGAGCTGAGTAACTTTCACAGTGTAAATAAGAAGTTGAACCCAAGGAATATTTAGAATCCTCCAAGTGTAGAGGGCAGTGGACGCCCAAAGGATGCTTAGGATCCAAGGATCGAGCTAAAGGGCTGTTCCGAGAAGTCTTGTGGTGTCTAATAGATTTGGGGCTCAGAGAATATTTAGAATCCAAGGGAATTTGGAGATGTAAAGGACAGTAGGGTTCTGAATCATCATCAGAATTCACAAGACACTTATGAAAAGAAGAATTATTGATTTCTACAAAACATTTGGAACATACTTGAGCTCCAGTGTCCAAAGTGTGTGTGTTGTTTATTTGAGTCTTAGGGCGTACAGCACACCAAGGGCTCATGGATGTGGAGTGGCAGATAGGCGCTAAAACTTGAGAGGTGTAAACCTCAGCACTTAGGAGATGAATAGGATTCATTTGAGACCCGGAACTCTGAAACCTCTGTTGGTATCTATTGTCTGTATAATGACTATTACAGACATAAATTTTGTGGCTGGCATTTCCGTGATGCTTGTTATCCATGAAAGTGTTTGGATCTGAAAAAAGGTTGGGGCTGTGCTTTTCCTTTAACTTTTGCTGTGAGTCTTGCTTGTCACTGAGAGTTGGAGATACCTCTTTGAATCTCACAATCTTGTCATCACTCAGGTATCTCACAAGTTGAACTCTGGACACTACTCGAGAGAGAAGAGTGAAATATGAGCAAGAATAATGAGAAAAAAAACTTGACTTTTACAAACACAACAAAAATTACACACACAAAAGAAAAAATGCCATTTCCTTCAAGAGGTTATTACTATTGGGTATTTCAAAAGGAAGATATGATCCTACATTTTCTGCTCAAATAGGTGTCATCTTGAGCTTATTAAGACATAAAAAATGAAACATGGACATTTATCTCAGAGTTTCATACTCAGACTCAGAGAGCTTAATTTTTGATGATAACTCATTAAATAGGAATTCACTGGCATCATGTGGCCAAAATAAAACTTGCCTTTCACAGATTGATTACTACAGATCTGTACTTTTTTTTCATTTTGCTTTTAGAAATACTGGTAATTTATTCTTTCCTGAAATATAATTCCTATAATTTATACAATCTCCATGTTTAGAGATAAAATTTTCCTTGGGCTTGATAGGTCAAAATGGCAAATTTTCTTGATGTTAAATGTATTATCAAGGATCACTTTTCTGTTGCTATCAAGAACTCACTGGCACATGATTCTGGAAATTTAGACATTTACCAGTATCTTAGCTTTAAAATTGAACTAAAAGTTCATTGATATTATTATGGAATAACTTTGTTTTCCAGGTAAACAGGCAGAAATAAAATTTAAAAAATTAACATGATTTCATTTTAAAAACAGAAAACCTCTCTCGACAATTCCCTTAGGTCCTAAAACATTTCTCCCATGTTTTGGCATCAAACACAGCATCATACGTGGCAAAGAGTCCAAGAAGGCTGGGTAGTACTTTCCATTTAGAAAGTGATAGTGACGTTTTATGCAAAAGGAGCTTTGTCTTCTCATCCAGTTTCCATTAAGGCCATCTAGAATCCTTAAGATAAATTCTGAATTGTACATGCATAACCTTTAGGCATTTATAAAAGAGACAGCTCTAAGTAGGTCCATTCTGAAAAGTATTCAATGGGTATTATATATATGACTTGGCCTACTATGAAATACTTAAAATGTATAGCCCTCATTGATTTATTTCTAAGAAAAGGAGCTCATATCTTATAAATACATGTATTCATTATGTTCCCCAATAGCATTCAATGGTGCTTGCATAATGTAAAATAATGTGGACTTAGAGGTCTCTATTTCCATGCTTAATAGTAAATACTAGAAGCAAAACTATAAATTTTTTATCCAAAGCAAAGTGCCAGCAAATATTGAAAGCCAGTGGTAACTAGTATCTTAAGTGGCTCTGGCCACTTCAATAACATGTACTATAGATTTTATTCATTCATATAAATTAGTGACAAAGGCTTATAGCCTGACAAAAACAAACAAAAAAAAAGATATAGCAAGATGGCAGAGCAGTAAGACGTGGAGATCAACTTCCTCCCCACAAACACATCAAAAATACACCTCCAAGTGGAACAACTCGTACAGAACACCTACTGAATGCTGTCAGAAGACCTCAGATTTACCAAAAGGGTCTTGGTGCTCCGGCAGGATGTCAGGCCTGAGGATCGGAGGTGGGAGAGCCAAGTTCAGGACAGTGGACCAAGAGAGGCCTCCCAGCTCCATGTAATATCAATTGGTGAGAGCTTTTCCAGAGATCTCTGTCTCAATGCTAAGACACAGCTCCACTAAATGATCAGCAAGCTACAGTGCTGGACACCACATGACAAACAAATAGCAAGACAGGAACACAACTTTACCCATTAGCAGAGAGGCTGCCTAAAATCATAATAAGTTCACAGACACCCAAAAATACACCACCAGACTCGGTCCTGCCCACCAGAAAGACAAGATCCAGCCTCAACCACCAGAACACAATCACCAGTCCCCTCCACCAGGAAACCTACACAAGCCACTGAACCAATGTTACCTGTTAGGGGAAGACACCAATAAGAGTGGGAACTATGAACCTGCAGGCTGTGAAAAGGAGACCCCCAAACCGTAAGTTAAGCATAATGAGAAGACAGAGAAATATGCAGCAGATGAAGCAGCAAGGTAAAAACTCAACAGACGAAACAAATGAAAAGGAAATAGGCAGTATATGTGAAAAAGAATTCAGAGTAATGATAGTAAACATGATCCAAAATCTTGGAAAAAGAATGAAGAAAATACAAGAAACACTCAACAAGGACCTAGAAGAAATAAGAGCAAACAAACAATGATGAGCAACACAATAAATGAAATTAAAAATTCTCTAGAAGGAATCAATAGCAGAATAACTGAGGCAGAAGAACAGATAAGTGACCCAGAAGATAAAATAGTGGAAATAACTACCGCAAATCAGAATAAGGAAAAATAATGAAAAGAATTGAGGACAGTCTCACAGACCTCTGGGACAATATTAAATGCACCAACATTCAAATTATATGGGTCCCAGAAGAAAAAGAGAAAAAGAAAGGGACTAGAAAATATTTGAAGAGATTATAGTTGAAAATTTCCCTAATATGGGAAAGGAAATAATAATTCAAGTCCAGGAAGTGCAGAGAGTCCGATACAGGATAAATCCAATGAGAAACACACTAAGACACATATTAATCAAAGTATCAAAAATTAAATACAAAGAAAAAATATTTAAAGTAGCAAGGGAAAAACAACAAATAACATACAAAGGAAACCCCATAAGGTTAACAGCTGATGGTTCATTAGAAACTCTGCAAGCCAGAAGGGAGTATCTGGACATATTTAAAGTGATGAAAGGGAAAAACCTACAACCAAGATTACTCTACCCAGCAAGGATCTCATTCAGATTCAATGGAGAAATTAAAACCTTTACAGACAAACAAAAGCTAAGAGGATTCAGCACCACCAAACCCGCTTTACAACAAATGCTAAAGTAACTTCTCTAGGCAGGAAACACAAAAGAAGGAAAAGACCTACAATAACAAACACAAAACAATTAAGAAAATGGTAATAGGAGCATACATTTCAACAATTACCTTAAATGTAAATGGATTAAATTCTCGAACCAAAAGAGACAGACTGGTGAATGCATGCATAAACAAGAACCTAATATGTGCTGTCTACAAGAGACCCACTTCAGACCTAG
Organism: Grampus griseus; assembly: GCF_964374135.1. NCBI lineage: Eukaryota > Metazoa > Chordata > Mammalia > Artiodactyla > Delphinidae > Grampus > Grampus griseus. The sequence continues at coordinate 72,202,011 of NC_138999.1, read as the reverse complement.
GGACACATACAGAGTGAAAGTGAGGAGATGGAAAAAGATATTCCATGCAAATGGAAATCAAAAAGCTGGAGTAGCAATTCTCATATCAGACAAAATAGACTTTAAAATAAAGACTATTACAAGAGAGAAAGAAGGACACCACGCAGTTATCAAGGGATCAATCGATGAAGACGATGTAACAATTGTAAATATTTATGCAACCAACATAGGAGCCTCTCAATACATAAGGCAAATACTAACAACCATAACGTGGGAAAATGACAGTAACAAAATCATTGCAGAGAACTTTAACTCCTCACTTTCACCAATGGCGAGATCAACGAAAATGAAAATAAATAAGGAAACACAAGCTTTAAATGACATTTTAAACAAGATGGACTTAATTGATATTTAGAGATCATTCCATCAAAAAACAGCAGAAAACAATTTCTTCCCAAGTGCTCAGGGAACATTCCCCAGGATAGATCATATCTTGGGTCACAAATCAAGCCTTGGTAAATTTAAGAAAACTGAAATCATATCAAGTATCTTTTCTGACCACAACGCTATGAGACAAGATATCAATTACAGGAAAAGATCTGTAAAAAATACAAACACACGGAGGCTAAACAATACACTGCTAAATAACCAAGAGATCACTGAAGAAATCAAAGAGGAAATCAAGAAATACCTAGAAACAAATGACAATGAAATCACGAAGACCCAAAACCTAAGGGATGCATCAAAAGCAGTTCTAAGAGGGAAGATAACAGTAGAACAATCCTACCACATGAAACAAAATAAGAACTCAAATAAACAACCTAAACCTACACCAAAAGCAATTAGAGAAAGAAGAACAAAAAAACATCCAAAGTTATCAGAAGGAAAGAATCATATAGATCAGATAAGAAATAAATGAAGGATATGATAACAAAGATTGATAAAACTAAAAGCTCTTTCTTTGAGAGATAAACAAAATTGATAAACCACTAGCCAGACTTAATAAGAAAAAAAGGGAGAAGACTCAAATCAATAGAATTAGAAATGGAAAAGGAGAAGAAAAAACTGACACTACAGAAATACAAAGGATCATGACAGATTGATACAAGCAACTATATGTCAATAAAATGGACAAATTCTTAGAAAAGCACAACCTTCCTAGACTGAACTAGGAAGAAAGAGAAAATATAAACAGACCAAACACAGGCACTGAAGTTGAATCTGTGATGAAAAATCATCCAACAAATGAAAGCCCAGGACCATATGGCTTCACAGGCGAATTATATCAAACATTTACAGAAAAGCTAACACTAATCCTTCTCAAATTCTTCCAAAATATAGCAGAGGGAGGAACACTCCCAATCTTATTCTATGAGGCCACCATCACCCTGATACCAAAACCAGACAAAGATGTCACAAAGAAAGAAAACTACAGGAAAATATCATTGGTGAACATAGATGCAAAAATCATCAACAAAATACTAGCAAACAGAACCCAACAGCACATTAAAAGGATCATACACCATGATCAAGTGGGTTTTCTCCCAGGAATTCAAGGATTCTTCAACATATGCAACTCATTCAATGTGATACACCATACTAACAAATTGAAGGATAAAAATCATATGATCATCTCATTAAATGCAGAAAATCTTTCAACACCTATTTATGATAAAAACTCCCAGAAAATAGGCATAGAGGGAACTTACCACCACATAATAAAAGCCATATATGACAAACCCACAGCCAACATTATTCTCAATGGTGAAAAACCGAAACCATTTCTTGTTAGATCAGGAACAGGACAAGGTTGCCCACTCTCACCACTCTTATTCAACATAGTTTTGGAAGTTTTAGGCACAGCAATCAGAGACAAAAAAGAAATAAAAGGAATCCAAATCAGAAAAGAAGAAGCAAAACTGTCACTGTTTGCTGATGACATGATACTATACACAGACAATCCCAAAGATGCTACCAGAAAAGTACTGGAGCTAATCAATGAATTTGGTAATGTAGCAGAATAAAAAATTAATGCACAGAAATCTCTTTCATTCCTGTACACTAATGATGAAATATCTGAGAGAGAAATTAAGGAAACACTCCCATTTACCACTGCAACAAAAAGAATAAAATACCTAGGAATAAACCTACCTAAGGAGACAAAAGACCTGTAGGCAGAAAACTATAAGACACTGATGAAATAATTAAAATGATACAAGCAGATGGAAAGGTATACCACGTTCCTGGATTGGAAGAATCAACATTGTGAAAATGACTCTACTACCAAAAGCAATCTACAGATTCAATGCAACCCCTATCAAACTACCAATGGCATATTTCGCAGAACTAGAACAAAAATTTTCACAACTTGTATGGAAACACAAAAGACCTTGAATAGCCAAAGCAATCTTGAGAAAGAAAAACAGAGCTTCAGGAATCAGGCTCCCTGACTTCAGATTATACTACAAGCTACAGTAATCAAGAAAGTATGGCATTGGCATGAAAACAGAAACATATATAAATGGAACAGGATAGAAGGCACGAAGACAAACCCAGGCACATATGGTCACCTTTTTTTGATAAAGGAGGCAAGAATATACAATGGAGAAAAGACAGTCCCTTAAATAAGTGGTTCTGGGAAAACTGGACAGCTACATGTAAAAGAATGAAATTAGAACACTCCCTAATACCATACACAGAAATAAACTCAAAAAGGATTAAAGACCTAAATGTAAGTCCAGACACTATAAAACTCTTGGAGGAAAACAAAGGAAGAACCATCTATTACATAAATCATAGCAAGATCCTTTTTGACCCACCTTTTAGAGAAATGAAAATAAAAACAAAAATAAAGAAATGGGATCTAATGAAACTTAAAAGGTTTTGTGCAGCATAAAAATCATAAACAAGATGAAAAGAAAACCCTCAGAATGGGAGAAAATATTTGCAAATGAAGCAACTGACAAAGGATTAATCTCCAAAATATACAAGCAGCTCACACAGCTCAATATCAAGAAAACAAACAACTCAATCCAAAAATGAGTGGAAGACCTAAATAGACATTTCTCCAAAGAAGATATACAGATTGCCAACAAACACATGAAAGTATACTCAACATCACTAATCATTAGAGAAAGGCAAATCAAAACTACAATGAGGTATCACCTCACACCCGTCAGAATGGCCATCATCAAAAAATCTACAAACAATAAATCCTGGAGAACGTGTGGAGAAAAGGGAACTCTTCTGCACTGTTGGTGGTTATGTAAATTGATACAGCCACTATGGAGAACAGTATGGAAGTTCCTTCAAAAACTAAAAATAGAACTACCATATGACCCAGCAATCCCTCTACTGAGCATATACCCAGAGAAAACCGTAATTCGAAAAGAGTCATTCACCACAATATTCATTGCAGAACTATTTACAATAGCCAGGACATGGAAGCAACCTAAGTGTACATCAACAGTTGAATGGATAAAGAAGATGAGGCACTTATATACAATGGAATGTTACTCAGCCATCAAAAGAAACAAAACTGAGTTTTTTGTAGTGAGGTGGATGGACATATAGTCTGTCATACAGAGTGAAGTAAGTCAGAAAGAGAAAAACAAATACCGTATGCTAACACATATATATGGAATCTAAAAAACAAAAATGGTTCCAAGAACCTAGGGCAGGACAGGAATAAAGATGTCGATGTAGAGGATGGACTTGAGAACATGGGGAGGGGAAGCATAAGCTGTGTGGAAATGAGAGAGTGGCATTGACATATATACACTACCAAATGTAAAATAGATAGCTAGTGGGAAGCAGTCTCATAGCACAGGGAAATCAGCTTGGTGCATTGTGACCACCTAGAGGGGTGGGATTGGCAGTGTGGGAGGGAGATGCAAGAGGGATGGGATATGGGGATATGAGTATACATATAGCTGATTCCCTTTTTTCTACAGCAGAAACTAACACAACAATGTAAAGCAATTATACTCCAATAAAGATGTTTAAAAAAAGCGATTTAATTTGGCTATTAGACTCTTTCACATTCAAGATAATAGTGGAATATAAAACAGTTATAAGCAATTCTGGAAAACAAATTGGAAGTATATGGGTATCGAAGGTGTACAGAGTTCTTTAACTCAATGAAAAATACTGTTAGGAAAAGCACACATCATATATAAGAATCAGTATTACTAAATTGGGTAATATCTTATCTTGTAATTAGGGTTGAGGTACAACACTAAAAGTGAGATAAAAATAAGACAGCAGTACTCAGGCTGCTCCACAGAGATAGCGAACTTAAATTATACCCAAGAAAGTTTCTCTCATTTAATAATCTTGAAGATGTATCTCTGATTTCCAAAAGAAAATGAATATATTCATATGCAAAAGATAAAATACAACATCTATAATGACCAATTTATTTTTACATGGGGTTCTGTACCTGCAGAGTTTGGTGTGGCTACAGCACAGTATATAAAGCATACATATTGTAGCTCTCATATCAGAGGTAATCTAAAGTCTTTATTCTTTTTATGATCTTTAGAGGAGGGGATGAAAATGAACAAATGACAACAAAGTGGAGTCTTAATGACATTATCAGAGCAGAATAGCTGTTTCTATGTGATTTAGAGAACTCAATATTGTGTGTTAGAAAGAGCACTGGTTTTGAGTCAAACAACCTGTGTTTGTGAATCTGGTTCTGCCATATATTGATGATATGATTTGAGAAAGTTGTACAACATTTATAAGCCATAGTTTCTTCAACTCTAGAACAATTATAATAATATCTAACTTTTAAAGTCGTTGTGAGAGTTAAATGAGATACACAATAAATGTAAATCATTTCTACCCTCCCAAGATGGGAGACTATAATATTGTTGAGACTGTTGGGCTAGTTTTTCCCCTTGTGAACCTTATATTCTTAGTGACTAGTGCTCAATTTTGCATTAATCTGTTAACTCTCCTAATTCTCTGAAAGTTAGGAAGGACATAATTGTTCAATTATAAGGAGAAAATTTGGGGCATTTTTGATTTATATATATTTTTACAATACTATTGTTCCAAGAAGTTGAATAGCTATTTTCTGCACACTCTCTCATAAAGTGAAAATAAAGTTTACTGCAAAATATGTTGTTACTAGAAATGGTATTTATTTAACTATAATTTAATGAAATAGCTAGCAAAACAGACTAGAGGCACAGCAAGATTATGACTAATTCAGATTCTTGCAAAGCAACAATTACATTAATAATAATTACTAATAGATAGCTTGAGTGTTAGGTAATTGCTACTGATGTCATTAACTTTGAAAAAAAGAGTTGATGTTTACATGAAAGGAGACAACTCTATTTTACTTGGGGTGATGAAAATGCTAAATCAACAGTCTAGGAAAAGCAGAAAAGAAAAACTGAAAAAAAGAGGTGTTTGCTAATTTCTTTAACATCATTTAGGGATGGAGTTAGATATTAAACTTGAAGATAGTGTTAGTAAAAAGACAGCAATAGTTTTACTGAATGTTGTTCCATTCCCCAAATTTCCATAATTCTCAAAAATTTTTTACAACATGTCTTAATAAAACATCAACTAGCATGTATTTTTATTAAATAGAAATCATAACACTTGCATAATGGAGTTTTGATTTTTGTTGTTGTTGTTGTTTTTGTTACTGATGAACTTTTAAAATGTCTTACTTTTGGGAAGTGGCCAAGATGGCAGAGTACGAATACCTTGAATCCAACTCCCCTCACTAGCACACCTGAATAACAACTATCATTACATTACATTATTATTACAACTGAGCAACTGTCTATGAGAACAAGCTGAAGACTAGCATAAAAGATTTTCCACAACTAGACATGAAGAAGGAATCATAACAAGATGGGTAGGAGGGGCATAATCACGACCTGCACCCCCAGGTTTCCAACCCACAAATGGGAGGAATATCACAATTGCAGAAGTTCTTCTCAAGGAGTGAGGAGTCCAAGCCGCATATTGAGCTCCCCAACCTTGGGTTCCTGCACTGGGAAGATGTGGTCCTAGAATGTCTGGCTTTAAAAATGAGATGGGTTTATGTTTGGGAGAGCTGATGGCTATAGGAAACAGAGACTCTGCACTTAAAGGGCATGTGCAAAATCTCACTTGCTCCCAGTACCAGCTCAGAGGCAGTAGTTTGAAAGGTTCCTGGTCATATGTGCTTGCTAAAGTTGGAGAGCCTCTTGAAGACTCAGGTGGCAGTTAGGACTGCCCCAGGTGACAGAGATGCTGGCAGCAATAATTTTGGGAAGATCCTTCTACTGGAATAATACCAACACTAGAGAGTACCACTTTGGAATCCTGTCTCTAGTCTGTTATCCCTGGGGATCTAGCCCTGCTCACAAGTAGGCCTGCACCAGACCCACGCTCCCAGCCCAAGGCTGCAAAGACAGCATTGCAGAGACATGCCCCCCCCTCCAGTAGGCTGCCCCCCCCTCCAGTAGGCTGTCACCAGCACCAAATCCCCCTAGGCTGAGCAAACTGCTTTGTGGAAACCTGGCCCATCAACCAGCAGGCTAGCAGCAACCCTGCACTGCCCACACTAAGCTGCTCACTAACTGCATGGGATGCTACAATGCCCTCCAGCATGCCTGCAGCCACTGCCAAAGCCACAACTTTGCAGCCAAATGGGCCAGGGACCAGCCCAACTTACCAATTTGCCCACAGTAGTCAGCTCTGCCACAACAGAAGGGCAGACACAGCCCACACAGGGGACACCTCCAAAACATACAGTTCTGCTGACCAGAGGGGAGCATGCTGCTGGGCCCTATAGGACTTCTCCTACATAAGGCCACTTCTCCAGGATTAGGAAACATAACCAACCTACCTAACACATAGGAATAAACATAGAAAATTGGGCAAAGTGAGGAGACAGACAAATATGTTCTAAATGAAGGAACAAGAACATAACCTCAGAAAAAGAACTAAATGAAGTGAAGATGACCAACCAACCAAATAAAGTGCTCAAGGTAACGATCATAAGTTGCTCACCAAACTCAGGGAAAGAATAGGTGAACTCACTGAGACTTTCAATGAAGCATAATGAAATGTGAAGAAGAACCAAACAGAGATGAAGAATACAGTAATCAAAATTAAAAAATACACTAGAAGGAGTCAAAAGTAGATTAGATGTTACAAAGGAACAGTTCAGCAAACTGAAAAACAGAATAGTGTAAATCATTCAAGCTGAACAGAAAAAGAAAAAAATAAATAATGGTAGTTTAAGAGACATTTGGGTCAACATCAAGCATACTAACATTTATATTATAAGAGTCCTAAAGGGAGAAGAGAGAAAGAAAGAGGCAGAGAACTTATTTGAAGAAAAAATAGCTGGAAACTTCCCTATCTGGGTAAGGAAACAGACATCCAGGTCCAGGAAGCAGAGAGTACTAAACAAGATGAACCCAAAGAGTTGCACACTAAGACACATTATAATTAAAATGGCAAATATGAAAGATAAAGAGAGAATCTTAAAGGCAGCAAGATAAAGCCAACAGTTATGTACAAGGGAACTCCCATAAGACTAACAGCCAGGCTTCCCTGGTGGCGCAGTGGTTGAGAGTCTGCCTGCCAATGCAGGGAACGTGGTTTTGTGCCTCAGTCTGGGAAGATCCCACATGCCACAGAGCAGCTGGGCCCATGAGCCATGGCCGCTGAACCTGCGCATCTGGAGCCTGTGCTCTGCAACGGGAGAGGCCACAGCAGTGAGGGGCCCGCGTACAGCAAAAAAAAAAGAAAAGAAAAAAAAAGACTAATAGCTGACTTTTCAGCAGAGACTCTGCAACCCAAAAGGGAGCAGTTTTACAAGATATGTTAAAGGGACTTCTCTAACAGGGCACAACTAGGAATATGAAAATTATGCAAAGAAAAAAAGGTCACTAGTAAAGGCAAACATACAGTAAAGACAGTAGATCAACCACTTGTAAAGTTAGTAGAAAGGTTAAAAAACAAAAGTAGCAAATTCAACTATATTGACAATAAGTAGTTAAGGAATACACAAAACAAAATGTGTAAAATATGTAGTTAGAAACATTAAACATGGTGGGGAGTAAAAAATTAGAGTGGTTAGAATGTTTTCAAACTTAAGAGTTCATCAACTTAAGATAATCAAATATACGTATGATATGAATCTCATGGTAACCACAAATCAAAAACCTAAAATAGATGCACACACAAAAAAAGAAAAAGGAATCCAAACATAACACTAAAGATAGTCATCAAATCACAAGGGAAGAGAGCAAAAGAATAAAGAAAAAAAAAGAACTGCAAAACAACCCCCAAACAATTAAGAAAATGGCAACAAGTACATACTTACCAATAATTAAATGTAAATAAACTATGTGCTCCAATCAAAAGACATAGAGTGGCTGAATGAATAATAAAGCAAGGCTCACCTATATACTGCCTACTACAGACTCACTTCAGATATAAAGACACATAGAGTGAAAGTTAGGAGATAGAAAAAGTATTCTAGGCAAATGGAAATGAAAAGAAAGCTGGGGTAGCAATACTTATATCACACAAAATAGATTTAAAAAAAGATGTAATGAGAGACTAAGAAGAATATTACATAATGATAAAGGGATCAATCCAACAAAAAGGTACACAATAGTAAATATATATGCACCCTACATAGGAGCACCTAAATACATATAGCAAATATTAATAAAATAAAGAGAAATTGACACTAACACAATAGTAATGGGGAATTTTAACACCCCAATTACATCAATTGACAGATTATCTATTATCTAGATAGAAAATCAAAAAGAAAACACTGGCCTTAAATGACACATTAGAACACATGTAATTAACAAATATATATAGTACATTCCATCCAAAAGCAGCAGAATGCACATTCTTTTCAAGTGCATATGAAATATTCTCCAGGGTAGATCACATGCTAGGCCATAAAACAAGTCTCAATAAATTTAAGAAGATAGAAATCATATCAAGTATCTTTTATGACCACTACTTATGAGACTAGAAATCAACTAAAAGAAAAAAAATCCTGGAAAAACCACAAACACATGGAGCCCAAACAACATGCTATTAAGCAACCAACGGATCATGGAAGAAATCAAAAAAGAAATTAAAAAATGTCTGAAGACAAATGAAAAGGGAAACACAATGATCAAAAATCTAAGGGGCACAGCAAAAGTAGTTCTAAGAGAAAAGTTTTTAGCAATATAAACCTACCTCAGGACACTAGAAAAAACTCAAGTAAACAATCTAACCTTACACCTAAAGGAAATAGAAATAGAATAACAAACAAAATGCAAAGTTAGTAGAAGGAAAGAAATAATAAAGACCAAAACAGAAATATATAAAATAGAGACTAAAATAACAATAGCAAAGATTAATAAGACTAAAAGCTGGTTCTTTGAAAAGGTAAACAAAATTGATGAGCCCTTAGTCTGACTCATCAAGAAAGAGAAGGGTCTAAATAAATAAAATCAAAAATGAAAGAGGAGATGTTACAACCAATACCACAGAAATACAAAAGATTCTAAGAAATTACTACAACAATTATCTGCAAATAAATGGACAATCCAGACGATATGGATAAATTCCTAGAAATATGCAATCTCCAAAGACTGAATCATGAAAAAATAGAAAACATGAACTGATAGATTACCAGTAATGAAATTGAATCAGTAATTTTAGAAACATTGAAAAAAGAAAAACTCCCAACAATCGAAAGTCCAGGATCAGACAGCTTCAGAGGTGAATTTTACCAAAAATTTAAAGAAGAGTCAACACCTATCCTTCACAAACTTTCCAAAAGATTGAAGAGGAAGGAATGCATCCAAAATCATTCTATGAGGCAGGCATTACCTTGATACAAAAACCAGACAAAGACACCACAAAAAAGAAAATTACAGGTCAGTATTACTGATGAACTTAGATGTAGAAATCCTCTACAAAATGTTAGCAAATCAAACTCAGAAATACATTAAAAGGATCAAACACCAGGATGGAGTGGGAATTATCCCAGGGATACAAGAATGGTCAATGTATGCAAACCAATAAGTGTAATACACCACATTAACAAATTGAAGAATAAAAATCATATGATCATCTCAATAGATGCAGAAAAACTTTTGACAAAATTCAACGTCCAGATATGACAAAAACTCTGAACAAACTGTCTATAGAGGGTACATATCTCAATATAATAAAGGCCATATATGACAAACCCACAGCCAACACCATACTACATTGAAAAGCTGAAAGCATTTCCTCTAAGATCACGAACAAGACAAGGATGCCCATTCTCCTTACTTTTATAAAACATAGTATTGGAAGCCCTAGCCACAGCAATAAGATAAGAAAATTAAATAAAAGATTCCAAATTGGAAATGAAGACATAAAACAGTTATTATATTCAGATGACATGATACTATATATAGAAAATCCTAAAGATACTACCAAAAAACTATTAGAACCCATCAACAAATTTGGTAAATTTGCAGGATACAAAATTAATATACAGAAATCTGTTGCATTTTTATACACAAATAACAGATCATCAGAAAGAGAAATAAAGAAAACAATCACATTTACTATTACATCAAAAAGAATAAAATACTTAGGAAGAAATCTAACCAAAGTGATAAAAGACTTGTACTCTGAAAATTACAAGGCATTGATAAAAGAAATTGAAGATGACACACACAAATGGAAAAATATACCATGCTCATGGATTGGAAGAATTATAATTGTATAAATGACCATACTACCCAAGGCAACCTACAGATTCAATGCACTCCCCACCAAAATACCAAAGGTATTTTCCACTGAACTAGAATAAATAACTCTAAAATTTGTACAGAAGTATGAAAAAACCCAAATATCCAAAGCAAGAACAAAACCGAAATGTCTCACACTCCCTGATTTCAAACTATATTACAAAGCTGTAATCAAAACAGTGTTGGACTGGCATAAAAACAGACACATAGGTAAATGGAACAGAATAGAGAGTCTAGAACCAAACCCACACTCATATTTTCAGTTACTCTATGACAAAGGGGACAAAAATATACAACCTCTTCAATAAACAGTGTTGGAAAAACCAGACATCTATATGCAACAAAATCAAACCAGGCTACTTTCTTACACCATATACAAAAATAAACTCAAAACAGTAAAGACTTAAATGTAAGACCTGAAACCATAAAATTCCTAGAATGAAACATAAGCACAATGATCTTTGACCTTGGTCTTAGTAATATTCTTTTGAATATGTCACCTCAGGCAAGGGAAACAAAAGCAAAAATAAACACATGGAACTACATTAAGCTAAAAAGCTTTTGCACAGTGAAGGAACCTACAACAAAATGAAAAAGCAGCCTACTATATGGGAGAAGATATTTGCCAACAGCATATCTGATAATGGATTACTATACAAAATATAAAGAACTTATATAATTTAAAATGAAAAATATAACCTGATTAAAAACTTGCAGAGAACCTGAATAGATATTTTTTCTAAATAACATAAATACACAAATAAATTCTCATTATCACTCATTATTAGGAAAATACAAAACAAAACTACAATGAGATACCACCTCACAAATGTCAGAGTGGCTACCATAAAAAGAAGAAATAACAACTGTTGGAGAGGATGTGGGAAAAGGAAACCCTTGTGCACTGTTGATGGGATTGTAATTTGGTGCAGCCACTAAGAAAAACAGTATGGAGGTTTCTCAAAAAATTAAAAATAGAACTGTCATTTGATCCAGCAATTTCACTTCCGGATATTTACCCAAAGAAAACAAAAGCATAGTTTGAAATGATATATGCATTCCAATGATCATTACAGCATTATTTACAATAGATAAGATATGGAAGCAACCTATGTGCCCATCAATAGACAAATGGGTAAAGAAAATGGGGGATATATCTATATTTTTATATCTATATCTATGTCCACCCAATAGAATATTACTCAGCCATAAAAAAATGAAATCTTTCAATTTATGACAACATGGATCGATCTAGAGGGTATTATGATAAGTACAATAAGTCAGAGAAAGACAAATACCATATAATCTCAGTTATGTGTGGAATATTAAAAACAAACAAACAAGCAAATTAAACAAAACAAAAACAGAATCATAGATACAGAGAACAAAAAGGTGATAGCCAGAGAAGAGAGTGGTGGGAGGGGGTGAAATAGTTGAAAGTGATTAAGAGGTACAAATCTCCAGTTATAAAATAAATAAGCCATGGGGATGTAATCTACAACATAAAGAATATGATCAATAATATTGTAATAACTTTGTATGGGGACCTATGGTTACTAGACTTATCATGGTGATTGTTTCATAATATATGAGAATGTCAAATCACTAGGTAGTACACCTGAAACTAACATAATATTGTACATCAATTATATTTCAATACATACATACATACATAAATAAATGTCTTACTTTTGTAAAGTACACAAAAGAACTGATATCACTGAAAAGAGAGGAATAAAGGCACTCCAGGATGGCATCCCTCTACAAAGTAAGTAATGAGTTGGCAAAAACTGTTAGAATCATCTTCTTCAGAACACTGGAATCAAAAAACTTACAAAAGACAGGGAAAAGCTTGATGAAGAAAGAGCTGTTGCTTTCCTGTGAAAGAGTGCTGTGATATTTAAATTTCCCAACTGCCATCTTCCACACACCAGATCAGTGGTGACAGATGATGGCTGTCTTCATTCATGATGCAGCTTGTTAGAATGAGAGGGAGCAATATATGTTTCATTCTCAAACAATTGTAGCTGAGATTTCAGCCTGTCTGGTAGCTCCCTGATGGACTGCTACAAGAACTTTCCTTTACTTTGTCCAACTTGGAGCATTCCCATGGCTGGACAGCTTCCCAGACAGCTTTTCATAAAAGCACCTAATAGCACAAGTATGGTCCACAGCAGCCTGAGTCAAGGGACAACAGTTTGGACAAGCAATAAATGAGACAAAAGCCTGATAAGGAAGAGGTTGTAAAGGAGATACATGAGTGAAATAAGGACCTTTGAAACTCCCACATATGCTCGGGAATCCAAAAGGCTACATGCAGGGGCAGTGATTAAATCAAAAGGGAAATTTAAAAAATCTTAAAGCAAATGAAAATGGAAACACAGCATACTAAAACCTATGGGATGCTTCAAAAACAGTTCTGAGAGGGAAGTTTATAGTGATAAATGCAAATATTAAGAAATTAGAAAGATCTTAAGTGAACAACCTAAATTTATACCTCAATAAACTAGGAAGAGAAGAACAAATTAAGCTCCAAGTTAGCAGAAGGAAGGAAATAATAAAGTTCAGAATGGAAGTGAATGGTATAGTGACAAGGACATCAATAGAATATATCAAGGAAGCTAAGATCTAGGTTTTTTAGAGATTAACAAATTTGACCAACTTTTAGCTAGAATAATGAAGAACAAGAGAGAAGATTCAAATAAAATCAGAAATGAAACAGGAAGTACTAAAACCGATACTATAGATATATGTAGCATCATAAGAGACTACCATGAAAAATCATATGATAACAAATTAGATAACCTAGAATAAATGGATAAATTACTAGAAACTACCTACCAAGACTAAATGAGGAAGAAATAGAAAATATAAATAGACCAAGAACAAGTAATCAAAAACCTTCCAAACAGAAAACTACGGGACTAGATAGCTTCACTGGTGAATTCTACTAAACATTTAAAGAAGAATTCATGCCAATCCTTCTCAAATACTTCCAAAATTCTGAAGAAAATGGAACATTTCAAACTCATTTTATAAGGTCAGAATTACCCTGATACCAAAACTAGGTAAGGGCACTACAATGAAAGAAAACTATAAACCAATATCCCAGATGACTGAAGATGCAAAAATTCTCAACAAAATATTAGCAAATGAATTGAAGAACACATTAAAAAGATTATACACCATGACCAAATGGGATTTATCCCTGGGATACAAGGATAGAAATCAATAAATGTGGTACATCACATTAATAGAATGAAAAATAAAAATCACATGTTCATCTCAATAGAAGCAGAACTATCATTTGACCAAATATAACATACTTTCATAATAAAAAACTTTCAACAAATTGTTTATAGAAAGAACATACCTCAATGTAATGATGACAAACCAACATCAAACATTATACTCAACAGTGAAAATTTGAAAGCTTTTCCTCTAAGATTAAGAACAAGAAAAGGATGCCCATTCTCACCACTCGTATTTAGTATAGTAATGGAAATATAGCTAGAAATATTAGGCAAGACAAAGAAATAAAATGCATCCAAATTGGAAAGAAATAAGTAAAATGATCATTATTTTACTGATTGATATATGATTTTATATCTAGAAATTCCCAAAGATTCAATGAAAAAACTCTTGATACTAATCAACAAATTCAGGGTATAAGATTTCCAACATTCTATTGCACAGTGTTGCTCTATATCATCTACCTGAGTGATCATATTCATGCCCATGGTGTCAGTTATTATCATCTATTTGCAGAAGACCCTCACATTTGTACTCTCATACAAACTTCTTTTTTGAGCACGAGACCTATGTGGCCAAATAAATAAATAAGGATCAATGTAGAGAAATCAGTTGCATTTCTGTACACTAACAATGAAACATCTGAAAAAAGAAAGAAAACTATCCTAGTCACAAGAGCATAAAAAGCAAAAAAAAAAAAATACCTAGGAACAAATTTAACCAAGGAAATGAAATATCTGTCCAACAAAAGCTACTAGACTTTGTTGAAAGCAATCTAAAAAAACCAAGTAAATGGAAAGACATTCCATATTTATGGATCAGAAGAATTATCATTGTTAACATGTCCATACTATCCAAAGCCATCTATAGATTCAATGCAATCCCTATCAAAATTCCAATGGTATTTTTCACAGAAATAGAAAAAAACAATCCTAAAATTTGTATGGAGCCAAAAAAGGCCTTGGATAGCCAAAGCAATCATAAGAAGGAAGAACAAAGCCAGAGGCATCACACTTCCTGATTTCAAACTATATTACAAAGCTACAGTAATTAAAACAACATGGTACTGACATAAAAATAGGCACATACAGGAACTGAGCAGAATAAAGAGCCCAGACTTAAACCCATTGCATACAGTAAACTAATATTCAATAAAGGAGCCAAAATCACATACAGAAAAAATAAACTGGACCCCTATCTTACACCACTTACAAAAATTAACAAGAAATAGATCAAAGAATTAAACATAAGACGTGGTACCATAAAACTCCTAGAAGAAGACATGGGGAAAATCTCCTTGATATTGATCTTAGCAATGATTTTTGGATATGACACCAAAAGCACAAGCAACAAAAGCAAATCAACAAGTGGGACTACATCAAACTTGAGAGCTTCTGCACAGCAAAAGAAACAGTCAACTAAATGTAAAGGAAACCTACAGGGTGGGAGAAAAGATTTGCAAACCATATATTGGATAATAGGTTAATATCTAAAATATATAAAGAATGCATACAACTAATTAAAAATCTGATTTAAAACTGAGCAGAAGATCGGAATAGACATTTTTCTAAAGAAGACATCCAAATAGCCAGCAGGTACATGAAAAAATGCTCAACATCACTAATCAACAGGGAAATCAAATCCAAACACAATGAAATATCACCTCACACCTGTCAGAATTGCAACTGTCAAAAGACAGGAGATAACAAGTATTGGAGGGAATGTGGAGAAAAAGGAACCCTCCTGCACTATTAGTTGGACTGTAAATTGTTGTATCACTATTGAAAGCAGTATGGAGGTTCCTCAAAAAATTAAAAGTAGAACTATCATATGACCTAGAAATTTCATTTCTTTATATATACCCAAAGAAATAAATATGGGATATTCCCATGTTTATTGCAGCATTATTCACAATAGCCAAGATATGGATACAACCTAAGTGTCCCTAAATAGATGAATGAATAAATAAGATATAAGATAGATAGATATCATATTATTCACCCATGAAAAAGAAGGAAATCCTGCCATTTGCAACAATATGGATATACCTTGAGGACACTATGCAAAGTGAAATAAGTCAGATAGAGAAAGACAAATACTGTGTGATATAACTTATATGTGGAATCTTAAAAAAAAAAGCTGAACTCATAAAATGGTAATTATCAGGGACTTGGGGATGGGGGAATAGAAGAAATGTTGTTTAAGGGTACAAACTTCCAACTAGTAGATAAATAAGTCTTGGGGAGTTAATGCACAGTATAGTGATTATAGACTATAATATTGTAATATAAACATCAAACGTGCTATAATACTAGATCTTAATTATTCCCACTACAAAAAGGAAAGTTATGTGATGTGATAGCAGTGCTGGCTAATACTACAATAACAATCATATTGAGAAAATTCAACACCCATTCATGACAAAAACTCTCAACAAAGTTGGTATAGAGGGAACAATCCCAACATAATAAAGGATTTTTTTTTACAAGCCCACAGCTAACATCATACTCATTGGTGAAAAATTCTAAGCATTTCCTCTAAATTCAGGAACAAGACAACAATACCCACTCTCACCACTTCCATTTAACATAGTATTGGAATTCCTCAACACAGAAATCAAATAAGAAAAAGAAATAAAATGCATCCAAATTGGATGGGAAGAAGTAAAACTGTCACTATTTGCAGATGACATGATACTACATATAGAAAACTCTAAAGTCTCCACCAGAAAACCTTTGGAACTAATAAATAAACTCAGTAGAGTTGCAGGATACAAGATTAATATACATAATTCTCTTGCTTTTCTATATACTAATAATGAACTATCAGAAAGTGAAAGCAAAAAAAATACCATTTTAAATTGCATCAAAAAGAATAAAATACCTAGGAATAAACTAAGGACGTGAAAGATATATACTCTGAAAACTATGAAACACAGATGAAGGAAACTGAGGATGACACAAAGAAATAGAAAGATATCCTATGTTCATGGATGGGAAGAGTTAATATAGTTAAAATGGCCATACTACCCAAAGCAATCTACAGATTTAATGCAATCCATATCAAAATATCCATGACATTTTTTACAGAACTAGAACAAGTAATCCTAAAATTTATATGGAACCACAAATGACCCTGAGTTGCCAAAGCAATCTTAAGAAAAAAGAACAAAGTTGTAGGTGTCATGCTCCCTGACTTCAGAATATACTAAAAAGCTTCAGTAATCAAAATAGCATTGGTCTGGCACAAAAAACAGATGCATAGATCAATGGAATAGAATAGAGAGGCCAGAAATAAACTCATACACCTGGTCAATTAATCTATGACAAAGAAAGCAAGAAAATGCAATAGAGAAAAGTCTCTTCAATAAGAGGTTCTGGGAACCCTAGACCACTACATGTAAAACAGTGATATTAGAACATTCCCTCACACTATATAAAAAAAACAAAAACAAGCAAACAAACAAAAAACCACCAAAAAAGCAAAAAACAAAAAAACAAGAGATAATTAAAGACCTAAATGAAACTGTAAAACTCTCAGATGAGAACATAGGCATAATGCTCTGACATAAATTGTTGCAATATTTTTTTGATCTGTCTCCTAAGGCAAAATAAATAAAAGCAAAAATAAAAAAAATGGAACCTAATTAAACTTAAAAACTTTTGCACAGCACAGGAAACCATCGACAAAACCAAGAGACAACCTACTAAATGGGAGAAAATATTTACAAATGATATGACCCACAAGGGGTTAATATCCAAAATATATAAACAGCTCATGCAACTCAGTATAAAAAAAAATAAAAATGGGCAGAAGGCCTAATAGACATTTTTCAAAGAAGACATACAGATGGCTCACGGACATATGAAAAGACACTCAACATTGCTAGTTATTAGAGAAATGCAAATCAAAATAACAATGAGCTATCACCTCACACTTGTTAGAATGACTATCATCAAAAAGTCTACAAATAAACAATGTTGTCAAAGATGTGGAGAAAAGGGAACTCTTGTGTACTGCTGGTGGGAATGTAAGTTGGTGCAGTCACTATGGAAAACACTATGGAGGTTCCTCAAAAAACTAAAAATAGAACTACCATATGATGTGGCAATTCCACTCCTGGGTATATATCTGGAAAAAAATGAAAACCTTAATTCAAAAAGATGCATGCACCCCAATGTACATAGCAGTACTATTTACAATAGCCAAGATCTGGAAGCAACACAAGTTTCCATCAGCAGATGAATAATGAATAAATGCTATATACATACAATGGAATATTTTTAAAAAGAATGAAATTCTGCCATTTGCAGCACTGTGGATGGACCTAGACAATATTATGCTTAGTAAAATAAGTCAAATAGAGAAAGACAAATACTGTATGATACCACTTATATGTGGAATCTAAAAAGTAAAACAAACAAATGTGTATTGCAAAGTAGAAACAGAGGCACAGATATATAGAACAAACTAGTGGTTACAAGTGAGGAGGGGGAAGGGGGTAGGGCAAGATGGTGGTATGGAATTAAGAGATACAAAATACTGTGTATAAATTAGATAAGCAAGATGGATATATTTTACAGTATGGGGAACTATGACCATTATTTTGTAATAACTTTGAATGAAGTGCAATCTATAAAAATACTGAATCACTATGTTGTACTCCTGAAACCAATATAACATTGTAAATCAACTATACTTTAATTAAAAAATTAATTTCTCAATAATTTATTTTAATTTTATTTTGCAATATTTGTCTGAGATATCTTGGAAATGTAAAAAAATCAAAAGTTATTCCCCATTGTATTAAATATTTATATGTTTTCCTACAATAAATTATAGATAAAAATTTTGTATCTATTTCTGAACTTTTTTCCTTTTTTAGCTGTTTGTTTGTTCATGAGTCAGTATCACATTGTTTCTCCAAAGTTGTCTTCTGTGATTTTAACTCTTCTACTGTTTATTTGGTTATTTTCCTTTTGTTATTTCTAATTTTGCATTTTCATTCTTGCTCATTCTTTTCTTGATTAGGTTGGCTTGGGTTTCATATATTTTATTTTTATTATTGTATGTGCGATTTTTCTGTTTTGAACTCACTATTTTATGTTTTTATTAAATCTGCTCTCCTTTCCTTCTCCTTATTTCCTACAGCTTTTATAACAAGTTACCTCAAACATAGTGACTCAGAAAAATACAAATATATTATCTTACAGTTTTGTTGGTCAGAAGTATGACATGGATCTCATTAGACAAAAATCAGGTCTCAGAAGGTATGGATTCCTTTCTCGAGGCTAGGGGAAAATAAACTTCCTTGGCTTTTTTTAGATTCTAGAAGCTGCCCACATTTCTTGGCTCATTACCCCTTCTTCTGCATTTAAAGCCAGCAATAGGAGGTTGAGTGCTTCTCTTTTCACCTTGATCTAACCCCTTCTGTCTTATTCCACTTTAAGGACCTTGTTATTACACTGGCCTATCTGTATAATCCAGGATAATCTCTCCATTTTAAGGTTAGATAATTATCAACTTTAATTCTAACTGCAACCTTAATTCTTCTTTGCCATGTAATAAAACATATTCAGAGGTTCTGGGGATTGAGATCCGGACATTTTTGAGAGGTCATTATTCTGCCTACCATACATACATAATACATATGTATGTCTGTGTGTGTATATAAAATCTATTATCATTATCTATCTATCAGTCTATCATCTTCTCGATGGTCTATGGCTTGCCTTTTCACTTTTTGATTTCATTTCTTGAAAAGTTTTTAATTTTGAGGAAGTCCAGCATAACATTTAAAATATCTTGTGATTAGTACCTTTTGTGTACTGTTTAAGAAATCTATGCCGTTTCTAAGATCATCAATATATACTATATTGTTCTCTTCTGGAATGTTTTCCTTGTTTTGGCTTCCACATTTATGGTTATGATCCATTTGAAATTATTTCTGTGTATGGTATAAAGTATTCATATGAATACCCAGCTTCTCTAGCACCAATTATTGAAAAACCTACATTCTCTGTTGAATTACCATGGTCCCTTTGTCTAAAATCAAAAGTCTATATGTGAATGTATTTATTTTGGACTCTCTTCTATTTAATTGATCTATTAGACTATAATTATGACAACACAACACTGTCTTAACTATTACAACATTTTATAAAATCTTGAAATGTATTTATTTATTTATTTATTTATTTTAACACCTTTACTGGAATATAATTGCTTTACAATGGTGTGTTAGTTTCTGCTTTATAACAAAGTGAATGAGTTATACATATACATATTTTCCCATATTTCTTCCCTCTTGCATCTCCCTCCCTCCCATCCTCCCTATCCCACCCATCTAGGTGGTCACAAAGCACCAAGCTGATCTCCCTGTGCTATGTGGCTGCTTCTCACTAGCTATCTATTTTACATTTGGTAGTGTATATATGTCCATGCCACTCTCTCACTTTGTCCCAGCCTACCCTTCCCCCTCCCCATATCCTCAAGTCCATTCTCTAGTACGTCTGTGTCTTTATTCCCGTCTTGCCCCTAGGCTCTTCATGACCATTTGGTTTTTTTAGATTCCATATATATGTGTTAGCATACTGTATTTTTTTTCTCTTTCTGACTTACTTCACTCTGTATGACAGACTCTAAGTCCATCCACATCAGTACAAATAACTCAATTTTGTTTCTTTTTATGGCTGAGAAATATTCCATTGTATATATGTGCCACATCTTCTTTATCCATTTATCTGTTGATGGACACTTAGGTTGCTTCCATGTCCTGGCTATTGTAAATAGTGCTGCAATGAACATTTTGGTACATGACTCTTTTTTAATTATGGTTTTCTCAGGGTATATGCCCAGTAGTGGGATTGCTGGGTCATATGGTAGTTCTACTTTAGTTTTTTAAGGAACCTCCATACTGTTCTCCAAAAATCTTGAAATTTAATAGGGTTAGTCCTCCATCTTTATCCTTATTCTTCCATATTGTCTTGACTATAGTAGTAATTTTGCATTTCCACATTGCCATATATATTTTATAATCAGCTTGTGAATTTTTACAAAAAAATTGATGAGATTTTTATTGGGATTGATTTGAATTGGGGGGAAATTGACATCTTGATAATATGGAGTTTTCTTATCCAAAAACCTAGTATATTCTCTCCACTTATTTGGATCTTATGTAATATTTCCCAGCAAAGTTATACACTGTTCATTGGAGATATCTAAACATATTTTATTGAATGTGTTCCTACATGTTTGATGTTTAGGTATGTTTTGTGTTATTGTTTTAAATTCTATGTTCTACTTTTTGTTGCTGCTATACAGAAATAGAATTGATATTTTAATACATGATTAGTTTTAGTAATTTCTCAATTCATTTGAATTTTCCTCATAGACTATCATGTAATCTGTAAATGACAGTTTTACTTGTTTTCCAATCTATCATTTATTTCTTTACTTACCTTTTACATTTACTAAGATTTATAGTTGAAATGAATAGAAGTGGTGAGAGCAGTAACATATTGTATTCCTGAACTAAGGGGGAAGGTGCTCAATATTTCATAATTAAGCATGATAAGAGCTACAGATTTTTTTGTAGATACCATTTATAAAATTGAGAAAGTTTGTTCTAGACATAATTTGCTTTGAATTTTAAAGTAAATGTGTGTCACATTTTCTCAAGTGCTTTTTCTGCATCTCTTGCAGATTATCAGAAGAATTTCCTATTGTGTTATGTCATAAATTATTGATTTATTTTTCAATGTTAAATCAGCCTTACATTTCTAGAATAAACCTCATTTAGTCATGATGCTGCATCTTTTAATAGTTAGCTGCATTAATTTGCTGATATTTTGTTTAGGATTTTTGCATCTATGTTAATATGGAATATTGTTCTATGATTTCCTTTTCTTGTCATGTCTTTGCCAAGTTTTGGTGTCAGAGTTATGCTGGCCTCATAAATAAGTGGAGAAATCTTCCCTCTTTCTATTCTCTGAATGAATATGTATAAGCCTGGAGTGCTTTCTTCCTTCATTGTTCATTAAAATACACTAGTGAAGCTATCTGGGCATGTAGTTTTCTTTGCGAGAAGCTTTTTTTTAAATTAAAATTTCAAATTATTTGAAATAGAGCTATTAAGCTTTTCTATTTCTTCTTCTGTCCATTTTAGATACTGTTTTTTTTTAAACATGTCAATTTGTCCTAAATTGTGGTGCATTTAATAAAGTGTTAAAACCTCCAACCATGATCATAGATTTGTCTATTTCTTCTTTTGGCACTTTCAATTTTTGCTTCATGTATTTTGAAGATATGTTATTAAGTAAATACATTTTAAGAAAAATAATGTCTTTGGTACACAGACCATTTCAGAACTATTAAATATTCTTATTTTCTCTGGTAATACACTTTGCTTTGATGTTTAGTTAATATGATATCAATCTGCCATACAATCTGTCTTCAGGATACTAGCATGGTATGTCTTTTTCCATTAAAAAAAATTTCAATCTACATCTGTTCTTATATACAAATTTTGTCTCTTTTAAACAGTATACAGTTGTGTCTTATTTCTTAATTCAGTCTTATAATCTCTGTAATTTAATTGCACTTCTTTTAAAATTTAGTCCAATTAAATTTCATGTGATTACTGGTACATTTGGGTTTATGTCTACTATGTAACTATTTTATTTATATTTTTCCCATCTTATCCTTGATCATTTTTCTTCCTTTTCTACTTTTTTATTAATCATGTATTTCCTTATTATTCAATTTTTTATTCTCTATTGGATTTTTGGCTATACCTTGCTGTGTAATGATGTTAGTAATTACTCCAGAATAGTGCTTTCCAAAATAACTTTCTGCACTGATGGAAATGTTCTATATTTGTGCTGTCCAATACTGTAGCCACTAGCCACATGTGGCTGCTGAGCACTTGAAGTGTGGTGAGTGAGACTGAGGAAATATTTTAAAATATTTTTCTTTAAGTTTAACAACTTTATTGAGTTATAATGGGCATAGAAAAACTACACATATTTAAAGCATGCACTTTGATAAGTTTTAACATAAATGCATGAAAACATTAGCAAAATCAGTATAGTTAATATATCCATCACACAGTAGAATTTTGTCAAGTCCCTCTGTAATTCATTTCTGCTGTCCATTTATTACCTCATCCACCTTCCATCCCCAGGCAACAAATGATCTGCTTTTTGTCACTATAGAACAGTGCATATTTTGCTGAATTTTATATTAATGGAATCATATCAAATGTACTCTTTTATTTCTGGTTTATTTCCCACAGAATAATTATTTTAATATTCAAGTTGAGAATCGCATCGATATACCATAATTTTCTTATTTATTCACTTATTGAAGAATACTTGAGTTGTTTTCAGTATTTGCCAATATAAAAAAAAAAGCTGCCATGAAACATTCACAAAAAGTCTTTAAAAAGACATATGCTTTCATCTCTCTTGGCTATCTAGTATTATAATGTCTGGGTCATATGGTAGATGTTTGTATAACTTTATTAAAAACTGTCAAACTATTTATCAGAGTGATTGTACCATTTTACATACCCACCATGAGTGTATGAGAGCTCAAGATCCTCCACATCCATCCCAAATCTTTGTATGGCCAGTTTTTGTAATCAAAGCTATTTTTAAAATGTGTAGTGGAATCACATTGTGGTTTTAATTTGTTTCCCTAATAAAGTGATATTGAGCATCTTTAAATTTCCTTAATTACTATCTATATATCTATCTATATCTATCTATTTATATATCTATCTATCTATCTTTCTATAGATTTTGTGACATGCCTGTCTAAATCATTTGTCCATTTTAAATTTAGTTGTTTCTTTTCTTGTTATTGAGTTTTGAGTGTTATTTTTATATCTAGATACAGTGCTGTACCAGATATATGATTTGAAAATCTTTTTCATAGTTTATGGCATGGCCTTTCATTCTACAATTTTCTGAAAACTGAACTTTTAAATATTGATGAAGTCCAATTTATCAAATGTTTCTTATTTAGATAGTGATTTTGTTGTAGTAAATGAGAAATCTTTGTCTAACCCAAGGTCACAAAGATTTTTTTTTTCATCTAGAAGTATATAGTTTTAGGACTTATTTAGGTCTATTCTCCATTTGAGTTAATTTTGTATATGGTACAAGAAATGAATTAAAATTAATGTTTTTTTCTTTTGCATTTCAATATCTAATTGTCAGAGCAACATTTTTTGGAAAGGCTACCCTTTCTTCATTGACTTTACACCTTGGTAAACCATCAGTTGTCATCAAGAACATGAGAACACAGGCTACACACTGGAAGAAAATATTTGTAAAAGAAAGTATCTGATAGGAGACTGTTATATTAAATATAGAAACATTCTTAAAACTAAACAGTAAGAAAATGAACAGTCATAATAAAAATAAGCAAAAGTCCTGAACAGAAATTTAACCCAAAGAAGATCTACAGATGTCAAATAAACATATGAAAATATGCTCAACATCATACGCCATTAGGGAATCGCAAATTTAAACACTGGTGAGATACCATTGCACAACATTAGGATGGTCCAAGTCCAAAACACTGACAACACCAAATGCTAGTGAGGATGTTAACCAGCAGGAACTCTCATTCATTGCTGGTGAGAATGCAAAATGGTACAGACACTTTGGAAGACAGTTTTTCAGTTTCTTAAAAAAACTCAATATATTCTTATCATGTGAGCCAGCAATGATGCTCCTCAATATTTAGCCAAATTAATTGAAAACTTATGCCCATACAAAAACCTGCACAGGGATATTTATTAAAAATGGCCAAAATTTAGAGGCAACCAAGATATTATCCAGTAGGTGAGTAGATAAACTGCAATGATTCAGATAATGGAATATTATTCAATTCTGAAAAAATTGATCTATTAACCCATAAATAATATTGAAGAAATCTTAAATGTATATTACTAAGTGAAAGAAGTCAACATGAAAAGAGCTATGTACTGTATGATTCCAATATGACATTCTGGAAAAATTAAAACTATGGAGACCTTAAAAAGTTCAGTGGTTGCCAGAGTAGAGGGGAAATGGATGAATAGGTGGAACACGAGGATTTTTAGTGTAGTGTGAAAATATTCTGCATCATAGTATAATGATGGATTCATGCCATTAGACATTTTTCAAAACCCATAACGATATATAACACTAAGAGTGAAGCCCAATATAAACTATTGACTTTGAGTGATAATAATGTGTCAATACAGGTTCACTGATTATAATTAATGTACCACTGTGGTGTGAGATGTTGATAGTGGGGGAGGTTGTGCATGTGTGGGTGCAGGGAGCATATGAAAACTCTGTATTTTATGCTCAATTTTTGCTTTGAACTAAAACTGCTTTTAAAAAATAAGGTCTTTTCTTAAAAAGCTAAGTTGTCCATATAGGTGAAGATCTATTTCTGGACTCTGGCTTCTGTTCCATTGATCTATTCATCTATATTAATGCTAATAACACTGCCTTGACTACCAAAACTGCTTTGAAAAATAACTAACACTAACAGTTTTAAAGACTAACAGTTATTCTAGAGTCTTTGAATTTACACATTTCAGGAATGGCTTGCCAGTTTTTTGGCCAATATTTTCTTGGATTTTGATTGATACTGCATTAAATCTACAGATCAATATAGGGAAGACAGCCATCTTAACACTGAGATTTCTGTCCTATGAACATGGGATGTTTCTTTATTTATTTTGGTCTAATTTATCTCAGAAATCCTTGGAAGGTTTTACTCTTCACATCCAGAATGTTTTGGTCAGATTTATGTCTCACATTTCATATCTTTTAAGGTTATCATCAATGGTATTTTTTGAAAATGTCAATTTCTAGCTGTTAATTGGTAGTATATAAAGATATAATTGGTTTTTGTATACCACCTTACTATCCTAAACTCTTACTAAGCTCAAGTTCTAATGGGTTTTATTGGTAGATTTCATCGCATTTTCTATATAGACATTCAGGACATCCGTGGATAAAGACAAATTTATTTTTCTTGCCTTATTACTCTGAATAGGAATTCAAGTAAAATGTTAAATGTAAGTGATGAAATTAAAAAATCTTATTTTGTTCCAGATCTTAGTGGGGAAAGCATTCAGTTTTTCACCACTAAGTATGATCTTAGTTCTGGATTAAGGACAACTAATCCAATACCCCTAATTTGTCCCTCCCCCATTCTTTCTCCCCTTTGGTAATCAGAAATTTGTTTTCTATATTTGTAGGTCTGCTTCTGTTTGCATATATATTAATTTGTATTATTTTTTGATTCCACAGAAATTGACATAATCCAGTGTTTGTCTTTCTCTGCCTGGCTTATTTCAATAAGCATAATATTCTCCGGGTCCTCTGCAAATGGCAGAAGTTCATTCTTTTGTATGGCTAAGTAATATTCCATTATATGTATATACCACGTCTTCTTTATCCTTTTGTCTGTTGATGAGCACATGGGCTGCTTCCATGTGTTGGCTACAGTTAATAATGCTGCTATGAACTTTGGGGTACATGTATCTTTTTGAATTAGTGTTTTCATTTTTTCTGGATATTTACTGAGGATTGGAATTGCTGGACCATATGGTAGTTCTATTTTTAATTTTTTGAGGAACCTCCATACTGTTTTCCATAGTGATGGTATAATTTATATTCCCACTAACCGTGTATAAAGGTTCCTTTTTCTCCACATCCTCAATAACACTTGCTATCTATTATGTTTTTTATTATAAACATTCTAACAGATGTGACATGGTAGTTCACTCTGAATTTTATTTGCCTAACCCTGATGATAAATAATGTGGAGCACTGTTGCAGGTATCTGTACCTGTTGGCCATTTGTATATCTTCTTTGGAAAAATGTCTATTCAATCTTTGCCCATTTTTTAACAGGGTTATTTGTTATTGAGCTGCATGAGTTCCTTATATAGTTTGGATCTAAAACCCATATCAGATATGGTTTTCAAGTATTTTTCTCCCATTCCATAGGTTACCTTTTCATATTATTGATTGTTTCTTTTGCTGTGAAAAATCTTTTTAGTTTGATGTAGTCACACTTGTTTAATTTTGCTTTTGATACTTGTTATTTTAGTGTAATATCAAAAAAGAAATCATTGCCAAAACCAATGTCAGTAAGCTTTCCCCATGCATTTTCTACTAGGAGTTTTATGTTCTCAGGTCTCACTTGTAAGTCTTTATTTTGAGTTAATTTTTGTGAGTAGTGTAAGATAGGGGTCAAATTTCATTCTTTTGAATGAGGACAGAAAGCTTTCACAACACAACTTAGTGAAGAGACTTTCCTTTCTCCATTGAGTATATGTGGCTCGCTTTTCAAATATTAGTTAAACATATATGCATACATTTATTTCTGGGCTCTTGGCTCTGTTCCACTGGTCTATATATAACTTTTTATGTCAGTACTATGCTGTTTTGATTAT
This sequence comes from Grampus griseus, assembly GCF_964374135.1. Classification (NCBI taxonomy): domain Eukaryota; kingdom Metazoa; phylum Chordata; class Mammalia; order Artiodactyla; family Delphinidae; genus Grampus; species Grampus griseus. The sequence goes on along the minus strand of NC_138999.1, from coordinate 72,174,525 downwards.
TCTTGCTTTATAATATATCTTGAAATCAGTAAGTGTGATGCCTCCAACATTGTTCTTCTTTCTTAAGATTACTTTGGTTATTCAGGGTCTTCTATTCCATACAAATTTTAGGTTTGCTTATTCTACTTCTGTGAAAAATGCCATTGGACTTTTGATAGTAATTGCATTGGATCTATAGATGGCTTAGGATAGTATAGATATACTAACAATATTAATTCTTCCATCCATGACCACAGAACATATTTCAATTTATTTGTGTATCCTTCAATTTACTACATCAATGTCTTATAGTTTTCAACATAAACAACTTTTACCTCACTTACATTTATTCCTCAGTATTTGTTTGTGATGCTATTGTAAACAGGAATGTTTTATTTTTTGATATTTTGTTGTTACTGTATAGAAATGCAACTGCTGGAGGGAACTTCAAGATGGCATAAGGGTAAGACGTGGAGATCACCTTCCTGCTCACACCTACAGCAGAAATACATCTACATGTGGAATAACTCCTACAAAACACCTACTGAACGCTGCCAGAAGACCTCAGACTTCCCAAAAGCAAAGAAACTCCCCAAGTACCTGAGTAGGTCAAAAGAAAAAGAAAAAACAGAGACAAAAGAATAGGGATGGGACCTTCACCAGTGGGAGGGATCTGTGAAGGAGGAAATGTTTCCACACACTAGGAAGCCCCTTCATGGGCGGAGACTGTGGGTGGTGGAAGGGGGAAGTTTTGGAGTCATGGAGGAGAGTGCAGAAACAGGGATGCAGAGGGCAAAAGTGGAGAGATTCCCACACAGAGAATCGGTGCCAACCAGCACTCAGAAGCCTGAGATGCTTGTCTGCTCACATGCTGGGACGGGTGGGGGCTGGGAGCTGAGTCTCCAGCTTCAGAGCTCAGATCCCAAGCAGAGGACTGGGTTTGGCTGTATGGACACAGCCTGAAGGGGGCTAGTGTGCCACGGCTAGCCGGGAGGCAGTCCGGGGAAAGGTCTGGAGCTGCCAAAGAGGCAAAAGACTTTTTCTTGCCTCTTTATTTTGTGGTGCACGAGGAGAGGGGATTAAAAGCACAACTTAAAGAAGCTCCAGAGACAGGCATGAGCCGCAGCTTTCAGAGTGGACCCCAGAGACCGGCATGAGATGCTAAGGCTGCTGCTGCAGCCACCAAGAAGCCTGTGTGCAAGCACAGGTCACTATCCAAACCTCCCTTCCCAGGGGTCTGTGCAGGCCACCAATGCCAGGGTCCCATGATGCAGGGACAAATTTCCTGGGAGAACACAAGGCACGCCTCCAGTTGATGCAATGTCACACCGGCCTCTACAGCCACAGGTTCACCCCGCACTCTGTACCCCTCTCTCCCCCCGGCCTGAGTGAGCCACAGCCCCCAAATCATCTTCTCCTTTAACCCCATACTGTCTGAGCAAAGAAAAGATGCCCTCAGGTAACCTATATGCAGAGGCGGGGCCAAATCCAAAGCTGAACCCCAGGAGCTGTGCAAACAAAGAAGACAAAGGGAAATCTATCCCAGCAGCCTCAGGAGCAGCGGATTAAATCTCCACAGTCAACTTCATGTACCCTGCATCTGTGGCATACCTGAATAGACAACGAATCATCCCAAATTGAGGAGGTGGGCTTTGGGAGCAATGATATATATATTTTTTCCACTTTTTCTCTTTTTGTGAGTAGGTATGTGTATGCTTTTGTGTGTGACTTTGTCTGTATAGTTTTGCTTTTACCATGTGTCCTAGGGTAGTGTCTCTCCATGCTTTTTTTTTCTCTTGTATAGTTTCAGCACTAGTTGTCATTGGTGGATTTGTTTTTTGGTTTGGTTTCACTCTTCTTTCTTTCTTTTATTTTATTACTTTCAAAAATTCTTTTAATAATTATTTTTTATTTTAATACCTTTATTTTATTATTTTATTTTACATTATTTTGTCTTCTTCTTTATTTATTTTCTTCCTTTTATTCTGAACCATGTGGATGACAGGCTCCTGGTGCTACAGCCAGGCATCAGGGCTGTGCCTTGGAGGTGTGAGAGCCAAGTTCAGGACACTGGTCCACAACAGACCGCCCAGCTCCACTTAATATCAAATGGTGAATATCTCCCAGAGGTCACCATCTCAAGGCCAAGAGCCAGCTCCATTCAATGACCAGAAAGCTCCAGGGGTGAACAACCAATGCCAAGCAACTAGCAAGACAGGAACACAACACAACCCATTAGCAGAGAGGCTGCCTAAAATCATAATAAGTTCGAAGACACCCCAAGACAAACCACGGGACGTGATCATGCCCACCAGAAATACAAGATCCAGCCCCATCCACCAAAACATAGGCACCAGTCTCATCCATTAGGAATCCTACACAACCCACTGAAACAAACTTACCCACTGGGGGCAGACACCAAATCAACGGGAACTACGAACCTGCAGCCTGTGAAAAGGAGACCCCAAACACAGTAAGTTAAGCAAAATGAGAATACAGAGAAAAACACAACAGATGAAGGAGCAAGGCAAAAACCCACCAGACCTAACAAAAGTAGATGAAAGAGGCAGCCTACCTGAAAAAGAATTCAGAATAGTGATAGTAAAGATGATCCAAAATCTTGGAAATAGAATGGAGAAAATACAAGGAACGTTTAACAAGGACATAGAAGAACTAAAGAGCAAATAAATGGTGATGAAGAACACAATAAATGAAATTAATAATTCTCTAGAAGGGATAAATAGCAGAATAACTGAGGCAGAAGAACAGATAAGTGACCTGGAAGATAAAATAGTGGAAATAACTACGGCAGAAGAGAATAAAGAAAAAAGACTGAAAAGAATTGACGACAGACTCAGAAACTTCTGGGACAATATTATATGCACCAACATTCGAATTGTAGGGGTCCCAGAAGAAGAAAAGAAAAAAAAAAGATACTGAGAAAATATTTGAAGAGATTATAGTTGAAAACTTCCCTAATATGGGAAAGAAAATTGTTAATCAAGTCCAGGAAGCACAGAAAGTAACATACAGGATAAATTCAAGGAGAAACACGCCAAAACACACATTAATCAAAATATCAAATATTAAATACAAAGAAAAAGTATTAAAAGCAGGAAGGGAAAACGAACAAATAACACCCAAGGGAACCCCATAAGGTTAACAGCTGATCTTTCAGCAAAACTCTGCAAGCCAGAAGGGAGTGGAAGGAAATATTTGAAGTGATGAAGGAGAAAAACCTAAAAGCAAGATTACTCTGCCCAGTAAGGTCCTCATTCAGATTTGACAGAGAAATTAATACTTTTACAGACAAGCAAAAGCTAAGAGAATTCAACACCACAAAGCCAGTTTTACAACAAATGCTAAAGGAAATTCTCTAGGCAGGAAATACAAGAGAAGGGAAGGAGCTACAATAACAAACCCAAAACAATTAAGAAAATTGTAATAGGAACATACATATCGATAATTACCTTAAATGTAAATGGATTAAATGCTCCAACCAAAAGACATGCGCTGGCTGAATGGATACAAAAACAAGACTAGTATATATGCTCTCTAAAACACAACCACTTCAGACCTAGAGACACATACAGATGGAAAGGGAGGGGATGGTAAAAGATATTCCATGCAAATGGAAATCAACAGAAAGCTGGAGAAGCAACTCTCATATCAGACAAAATAGACTTTAAAACAAAGACTCTTACAACAGACAAAGAAGGACATTACATAATGATAAAGGGACCAATCCCAGAAGAAGATGTAACAATCTCAAATACTTATGCACCCAACAGGGGGGAGCACTCAATACATAAGGAAAAGGGTAATATTCATCAACGGGGAAATCGACAGTAACACAATCATAGTAGGAGAAATTAACACCCCACTTTCACCAATGGATATATCATCCAAAATGAAAATAAATAAGGAAACACAAGCTTTAAATGATACATTAAACAAGATGGACTTAATTGATATTTATAGGACATTCCATCAAAAAACAACAGAATACACATTTTTCTCAAGTGCTCATGGAACATTCTCTAGGATAGATCATATCTTGGGTCACAAATCAAGCCTTGCTAAATTTAAGAGAATTGAAACTGTATCAAGTATCTTTTCTGAGCAAAATGCTATGAGACTAGTATCAATTACAGGAAAAGATCCTTAAAAAGTAAAAACACATGGAGGCTGAACAATATACTACTTAATAACCGAGAGATCACTGAAGAAATCAAAGAGGAAATCAAAAAATACCTAGAAACAAATGACAATGAAAACACAATGACCCAAAACCTATGGAATGCAACAACAGCAGTTCTAAGATGGAAGTTTATAGCAATACAATCCTACCGTAAGAAACAAGAAACATCTCACATAAAAACGAGCCTTACACGTAAAGCAATTAGAGAAAGAAGAACAGAAAAAAACACCCCAAAGTTAGCAGAAGGAAAGGAATCATAAATATCTGATCAGAAAAAAAAAAGAAATGAAGGAAAAAATAGCAAAGCTCAATAAAACTAAAGACTGGTTCTTTGAGACAATATACAGAATTGAAAAACCATTAGCCAGACTCATCAAGAAAAAAAGGGAGAAGACTGAAATCAATAGAGTTAGAAATGAAAAAGGAGAAGTAACAATTGACACTGCAGGAATACAAAGGATCAGGAGAGATTACTACAAGACACACTATGTCAATAAAATGGACAACCTGGAAGAAATGGACAAATTCTTAGAAATGAACAACCTTCCGAGACTGAACGAGGAAGAATTAAAAAATACGAACAGATCATTCACAAGCACCAAACATTTAAAGAAGAGCTATCACCTATCCTTCTCAAACTCTTCCAAAATATAGCAGAGGGAGGAACACTCCTAAACTCGTTCTACGAGGCAAAGATCACCCTGATACCAAAGCCAGACAAAGATGTCACAAAGAAATAAAACTAAAGGTCAATATCACTGATGAACATAGATGCACAAATCCTCATCAAAATACTAGCAAACAGAATCCAACAGTACAGTAAAAGGATAATGCACCATGATTAAGTGGGGTTTACTCCAGCAATACAAGGATTCTTCAATGTATGCAAATCAATCAATGTGATACACCATATGAAAAAATTGAAGGAGAAAACCCATATAATCATCTCAGTGGATGCAGAGAAACTTTTCGACAAAATTCAACAGCGATTTATGATAAAAACCCTCCAGAATGTAGGCATAGAGGGTACTTTCCTCAACATAATAAAGGACATATATGACAAACCCACAGCGAACATCATCCTCAATGGGGAAAAACTGAAACCATTTCCACTAAGATCAGGGAAAAGACAAAGTTGCCCACTCTCACCACTATTATTCAACATAGTTTTGGAAGTTTTAGCCAGCAATCAGAGAAGAAAAATAAATAAAAGGAATCCAAATCGGAAAAGAATTTAAAGATGTCACTGTTTGCAGATGACATGATTCTAAATATAGAGAATCATAAAGATGCTACCAGAAAACTACTAGAGCTAGTCAATGGATATAGTAAAGTAGCAGGATACAAAATTAATTCACAGATATCTCTTGCATTCCTATATACTAATGATGAAAAATCCGAAAGTGAAATTAAGAAAACACTCCCATTTACCATTGCAACCAAAAGAATTAAATATCTAGGAATAAACCTCCCTAAGGAGACAAAAGACCTGTATGCAGAAAATTATAAGACACTGATGAAAGAAATTAAAGATGATACAAATAGATGGAGAGATATGCCATGTTCCTGGATTGGAAGTATCAACATTGTGAAAATGACTCTACTACCCAAAGCAATCTACAGATCCAATGTAATCCCTATCAAACTACCACTGGCATTTTTCACAGAACTAGAACAAAAAATTTCACAATTTGTATGGAAACACAAAATGCTCCAAAGAGCCAAAGCAATCTTGAGAAAGAAAAACGGAGCTGGAGGAATCAGGCTCGCTGTCTTCCAACAATATTACAAAGCTACAGTAATCAAGACAATATGGTACTGGCACAAAAACAAAAATATAGATGAATGGAACAGGAAACGAAGCCCAGAGATAAACCCACACACATATGGTCACCTTATCTTTGATAAAGGAAGCAAGAATATACAGTGGAGAAAAGACAGCCTCTTCAATAAGTGGTGCTGGGAAAGCTGGACAGCTACATGTAAAATAATGAAATTAGAACACTCCCTAACACAACACACAAAAATAAACTCAAAATGGATTAAAGACCTAAATGTAAGGCCAGACACTATCGACCTCTTAGAGGAAAACATAGGCAGAACACTCTATGACATAAATCACAGCAAGATCCTGTTTGACCCACCTGCTAGAGAAATGGAAATAAAAACAAAGATAAACAAATGGGACCTAACGAAACTTCAAAGCTTTTGCACAGCAAAGGAAACCATAAACAAGACAAAAGGACAGCCCTCAGAATGGGAGAAAATATTTCCTAAAGAAGCAACTGACAAAGGATCAATCTCCAATATTTAAAAGCAGCTCATGCAGCTGAATATCTAAAAAACAAAAAACCCAAACCAAAAATTGGCAGAAGAGATAAATAGACATTTCTCCAAAGGAGATGTACAGGTTCTGAACAAACACATGAAAGAATACTCAACATCATTAATCATTAGAGAAATGCAAATCAAAACTTCAATGAGATATCATCTCACACCAGTCAAAATGGCCATGATCAAAATATCTACAAACAGTAAGTGCTGGAGAGGGTGTGGATCAAAGGGAACACTCTTGCACTGTTGTTGGGAATGTAAATTGATACAGCCACTATGGAGAACAGTATGGAGGTTCCTTAAAAAACTAAAAATAGAAATACCATACGACCTAGCATTCCCACTACTGGACATATACTCTGAGAAAACCATAATTAAAAAAGAGTCATTTACCAAAATGTTCATTGCAGCTCTATTTACAATAGCCAGGACATGGAAGCAACCTAAGTGTCCATTAACAGATGAATGGATAAAGAAGGTGTGGTACATATATACAATGGAATATTACTCAGCCATAAAAAGAAACGAAATTGAGTTATTTGTAGTGAGGTAGATGGACTTATAATCTGTCATACAGAGTGAAGTAAGTCAGAAAGAGAAAAACAAATACCATATGCTAACACATATATATGGAATCTAAAAAAAAAATGGTCATGAACAACCTAGGGACAAGACAGGAATAAAGACACAGACCTACTGGAGAATGGACTTGAGGATATGGGGAGTGGGAAGGGTAATTTGGGATAAAGTGAGAGAGTGGCATGGACATATATACACTACCAAACGTAAAATAGATAGCCATTGGGAAGCAGCCACATAGCACAGCGAGATCAGCCCATTGCTTTATGACCACCTAGAGGGGTGGGATAGGGAGGGTGGTAGGGCGGGAGATGCAAGAGGGAAGAGATATGGGAACATATGTATATGTATAACTGATTCACTTTGTTATAAAGTAGCAACTAACACACCATTGTAAAGCCATCATACTCCAATGAAGATGTTAAAAAAGAAAGAAATAATGCACCCTCTTTCTTTGTATGTTGATTTTATATCCTGCAACTATACTGAATTTGTTTATTATTTCTAACAGGATTTTTGGTGGAGACATTAAAATTTTCTATATTTTTATATTTCTAAATCTTCATATCACGTTTTAACTGTAACAATTTTACTTTTTCCTCTCCAATTTGTGTGTCTTTTATTTCTTTTTCTTGCCTAATTGCTCTGGTTAAGATTTTCTATGTTGAATGGGAGTGGTGAGAGTAAGTATACTTGTTCCTGATCTTAGAGGAATAGCTTTCAACATATCACCATTGAGTATAATGTTAGCTGTAGGTTTGTTGTATATGTTCTTTATTATGTTAAGGCATGTTCTTTCTATATCTAATATTTTTTAGGTTTTAATCATGAAATCATGTTTAATTTTTTAGATGTTTTTCTGCATCTATTGAGATGATTTCACCTATCGTTCTATTAATATGGTGTACACACTTATTAATTTGTGTGTGTTGAACCATCCTTGCATCCAAGGGATAAATCCCAAATGGTCATGTTGTATAGTCCTTGTAATATGTTGAATTCAGTTTGCTAAAAATTTTGGAGAAGTTTTGTCTTTATAGACATCAGGGATATTGATATATATAGTTCTGTTCTTGTACTGTCCTTACCTGGCTTTGGTATCTGGGTCACGCTGGCCTTGAAAAATAAATTTGGAAGTGTTCCCTTCTCTTAAAATTTTTGCAAGTTTTTGAGAAAGATTGGTATTAATTATCATTTATATGGTTAGTTGAATTCACCAATGGAGCCATCTGGTCCTGGATTTTTCTCTGTTGGGAAGTTTTTGATTACTGATTCAACTTTCTTACTTCTTATTGATCTATTTATATTTTCTAGCTTTTCTTGATTTAGATTGGTAGGTAGTATGTTTCTAGGAATTTATCCATTCTTCTAGGTTACTTAATTTGTCGGCAAATAATTGTTCATAGTAGCTCTTATGATCCTACGTATTTATGTAGTATCAGTTTTAATGTCTCCTGTTATTTTTGATTTTGAGTCTTCTTTATTTTTTTCTTCATATGTGTAGCCAAATGTTTGTCAATTTTGTTTTCTTTTTTGAAAAACATGTTATGTTTTTTGCTCATTTTTTGGATCAGTTTTTTCTTCTCCATTTTGTTTGTTTCTCCTCTGATCTTTGTTATTGCCTTCCTTCTGTTAACTTTGAGCTCTTTGTTTTTCTAGTTTCTTGAGTTGTAAAGTCAGGTCGTTTATTTGAAGTTTTATTTCTGTTAACATATACGTTTATTGCTATAAATTTTCTTCTCAATGCTACCTTTGAAGCATCACATAAGTTTTGGTATGCTGTGCTTCCATTTTCTTTTGTTACAAGATATTTTATGATTTCACTTTAGATTCTTCGTTGACCAATTGGTTGTTCCATAGAGTGTTATTTAGCTTCCATGCAAAACAAATTTTCCAGTTTTTTTCTTGTTACTGATTTCCAGTTTCATATCATTGTATTTGGAAAAGATACTTGATATAGTTTTATTCTTAAATTTTCTAAGATTTATTTTATGACCTAACATATGATCTATCCTGAAGAATGTTCTATGTGCAGTTAAGAAGAATGTATATTCTGCTGCTCTTGGGTGGAATGTTATGTATATGTTTATGTTTGATAGGCCCATTTAGTCTAAAGTTTCAAGTCCAATGTTTCCTTATTGATTTTCTGTCTGAATCATCTATCCATTATTGAAAGTGTAAGGCTGAAGTCCTCCACTATTATAGTACTTTATCTATTTGTTCCTTCAGTTCTCTTAGTACTTGATTAATATACTTAGATGCTCTAATGGAGGGTGCATATAAATTTACAATTGTTATATCCTCATGATGAATTGACCCCTATATCATGACCTTTATTGTCTTTTGGTCAAGCTTTTTACTTAGGGTTTATTTTGTCTGACATAACTATAGCTACCCTTGTTCCCTTTTGGTTTCCTTTTGCATGCAGCATATTTTTCTATGTTTTCTATTTCAGTCTATGTGTGTCCTTAAACCTGAAGTGAATCTCTTATATGCAGTATATAGTTGGGTCTTGTTTTTCAATCAATTCAGCCACTTTATTCCTTTTGGTTGGATAATTTAATCCATTTATATTTAAAGCAATCATTGCTATGTAGGTACTTACTAATGCCATCTTATTAATTATTTTCTGAATATTTTTAGTTCTTTTGTTCCTTTCTTCTTCTCTTGCTGTCTGTGAATTGATGACTTTCTGTAGTGGTGTGCTTTGATTCCCTTCTCTTTATCTTTTATATATGAATTTTAGGGTCTTGCTTTGTGGTTACCATGAGGGTTATATAAAATCTCTTATAGATATGTCTATTTTAAGCTGATAACAACTTCAATTGCATACAAAAACTTTTCCCTTTTATTCTTCCCTCCACATTTTATGTTTTTGATGTCACAATTTTTTTTTTTTTTTTTTTTTGCATTACGCGGGCCTCTCACTGTTGTGGCCTCTCCCGTTGCGGAGCACAGGCTCCGGACGCGCAGGCCCAGCGGCCATGGCTCACAGGCCCAGCTGCTCCGCGGCATGTGGGATCTTCCCAGACCGGGGCACGAACCCGTGTCCCCTGCATTAGCAGGCAGACTCTCAACCACTGCGCCACCAGGGAAGCCCTGATGTCACAATTTTTTAAATAATTTTTATTTTATATCCTTTAACAAATTACTATAGCTAGAGTTAATCTAATATTTTGTCCTTTAACTTTTATAATAGAGTTAAATGATTATTCTACCACCATATTACAGCATTGGAGTATTCTGAATTTGACTGTATACTTACCTTTACTTATGTGATTTATATTTTCATATGTTCTCATGTTAATTAGTGTCCTTTCATTTCAGGTTGAAAAATTCATTTCAGCATTTCTTGTAAAGCAGGTCTAGCAGTGATGATCTCCCTCAGCTTTTGTTTGTCTGGAAAAGGCTTTGTCTCTTATTCATTTCTAAAGGACAACTTTGCTGGGTAAAATATTCTTGGTTGGCAAGGTTATTTTTTTCTTTCATCAAGTTGAATATATCCCCTCACTTTCTCATGGCCTGCAAGGTTTCTGCTGCACAACCTCTGATAACCTTATAGAGTTTCCCTTATATGTTAAGAAAATTTTCTCTTGCTGGTTTTAATCTTTTAAAATTATCTATTTGTCTTTGATTTTTAGGAAGTTTTATTTTAATTTGTCTTAGAGATTTTTGGGGTTGAAATTTTGGGGTGACCATATTAGCTTCATGAATTTGGATATACAAATCTCTCCTCAAAATGGTAAGTTCTCAGTCATTATTTCTTTAAATAAGTTTTCTGCCCCTTCTCTCTCTCTTCTCCTTCTGGGACTCCAATAAAGTGTAGATTGTTTCTTATAACAGTATCCTTTATCTCACACAGGCTTTCTTCACTCTTTTTCATTCTTTTTTCTTTGTTCTTCACCAAGTGGACAATTTCAAATGAGCTGTCTTCAACTTCACCAATCATCTTCTCTTGATACTCTCAATTGCATATTTCATTTATTGTGATTTCTAGAGTTTCTATTTGATTCTTTTTTATGATTTCTATCTCTCTGTTAAACGTCTTGTTTTACTTGTGTATTGTTTTCCTGATTTCTCTGAATTGTCTTTCTGTGTTTTCTTGTAGCTTATTGAGCTTCCTTAAAACAACTATTTGAATTATTTATTGAGAAATTGAAGACCTTCATTTAATTGGTCTTAGTTATTGGAAAATTATTGTGTTCCTTTGATGATGTCATGTGTCCTTGATTTTTCATGTTCCTTGAAGACTCAAGCATGTGAAGGAGAAGTCACCATCTCCAGTCTTTACTGTCTGGCTTTTGGAGAGAAATATCTTCAGTAGTCAGCCCTGCTAGGGTTTCTGAAGCTTTCTCAGATCTTTTCTATGTATATGCCCAGTCCACATTTCTTGTTCCCTCTTGGGGAGATTCTTAAGATTGTATGCTTTCTTTTGATTCTACAGAGTCAGGCTGGGCACCCATAGCCTCCCATTTGCTTTGCTTATGGAAGTACTGAATGCTCTAGTGTGTGTGATTTATCCCAATTGTACAGAGTTGGGCCAGCTTTCTGCACATGTGCACTAGTTATCTGTAAAGGCTCACTCTTGCAACTCTCAGGGGTGTATACAGGGAGCTGGCCATGGAGGGTGGTGAGGTGTTTTTAAATTTAACTAACGCTCTTTTATCAGTTGTGCTTAGTGTGCTGTAAAGCCCATTTAACTAATTCTCCATTTCAAATTTTGTATATTTTAGTTTCAAAGTTTTCCCTTGGTAGTTTATTCTGTTTTTTGTAATTTCATTGTTATAATTAAATGCTCCATCTTATATCACAGGAGTCTGCAAACTATAGCCCGTGCCTTATATTTGTATGGCTTGCATGCTAACAAATACATTTACATTTTAAAGGGATGCAAAAAAATATGCAACAGAAAATTACAAAGCCTAAAATATATACTATCTATCTACAGAAAAAAAATGTTTGCCAATTCCTTCCTCACCCATTGATTAATCTTCTCCTCTAATCTTTTATATTTAAAAAATATACCTATAATTTAAAAATTATTTTATACTAACTGCAAAATCTGGCTCTTTGTTGTATCTGAAATTCTTGACTCTTTTAATCTTCCAAATTTGGTCCCATTTGTCTGTTTGTTCACTTATAATTTTTTATTACATTTTGAAATAATGTATAAAATTCTTTCTAAAAGAAAATTAGAGATTAAATAATATTTTCCCCTAAGAAAGTACAGGCCCCTCCCTTCCTTGGTTAAACTGCTAGGGTGAAGGGCTAATTTATTTTTCTTCATGTTTGATTAATTGGTATCTGGATTGGATTACAGCTTTAATAAGTTTCAATTCAACACTGGTTTCAAATGTTTTAAGGGGAGGATCACACTCTTCCCTCCAGTAGGGCATGGTATCTAAGCATCCATGAGGCTTTGGAGATCTTTGTGTTTTACAACCCAACTACCAAATTTCTTTGCCAACAGTGGTCACTACCTGCTCTCTAGCCCCTATCCTGGATTTCTGTGCCACCAGATATACCTCTCTTCCCTTTTTCCCTACCCTGACCTTCTAAAGTGCTATACACTTGGATAAAGCCCTATTCAGAAGAATTGTATGGTGGCAAGAACATTTTTGCTATCTGAGGCTCTTCCAGTTTTCCATCTGTCCTGTCAGCTCAGGAGTGCTATTAAAATGTCAGTTGGTTTATCTTTATGCTAGGAATGTATACTCCTTTGGGGGGAGGTTCACACTTTGTAGTTTTTTCAAAGGTATGTCCACAAATTCTTTGTTACTTAATTTTCTCCTTTGAGAGTGTCTTGGAATTAGTGACTTGATTCTAGTAACTAAGTTGTGGCAGAATTGATGGTATGTCACTCCTAGATTAGGTTACAAAAAGGGTGTAGCTTCTTTCTTGGGTATCTCTCTCATTTTCTGTCTCTTGAATCACTTATTCTGGTGGAATCCAGCTGCTATGTTATAAGACAGTTCGGGGAGAGAGAAGTCATCTGCCATGTTGTAAAGACTTTTAGGCAGATTATGGAGAGACGTACATGAGTGAACATGGAAACAGATCCTCCCTTATTCAACCCTGGATGACAGTTTGACTGCAATCTCCTGAGATACCCTGAGCCAGAACCACCCCAGTAAGCTACTCCTGGACTGATGACCCATAGAAATTGTGAGATTGGAAATTTTTATTGTTTTAAGCCACTAAGTTTGGAGTAATTTGTTACATAACAATAGATAACTAATATATTTCTCCTTCATATGTGCCTTCAAAAGTTAAATTGCTTGGGAGTCTTGCCTCAGCTTGGAAGGGTTTGGCTCTCTTTGGAAATTAGTTCATATAGATTACTTTGCATTATCAACTCACTGATTTGTTTAAAATGAGGTTTTTGTAGCTTATCTGGTGTCATTTTAATTGTTAAGGTGAAATAGGACAAGGGAGATGGAATAAGAAATGATGTGAGAATTCTCTAGCAATCTTCTACATCCTAACTGGAAGCAGAACTCTTTGACATTTGAATGACTTGGAATTTTTCTGAACAAACTATTAACAGGTGATTACTCTGGAAGAGGAAAAGGCCAGAAGCCATGGTAGTTTTCTGGGTTTCTTTGTTTAGATTTGCCATTTATATGCTCTTTCACTCTTCATATTCTTCCCTGTTGCTTCAAAATACTATCAGAGCACTGCTAGTTGTGAAGATTCTTCCGATATTGGGCAATCTGGCTACATACCTTTACAGATTTTATCTTTTAGTTTCACTTAATGTCTAGTTTGTGGTAGTTTTCTGATTCTTGTTATTTTTTTTTTACAGTTTCTAAGAGGAAAAGTGGAAAGATTTAGAACTAATTTTCCACTATGTTTCTACCAGATTCTTAAACCCCACTCCAATCAAGTTTTGTAATCACTATTCTATTTAAAATGTTTTTTATCAAGCTCATTGGTGACCTTAATAGTACTAAATCCAATGGTTAATTCTTGTCCCTTATGTTCCTGACCTATCATTCACCTTTAATACAGTTGATCACTTCATTTTCCTTGAAATGCTGTCTTCACTTGGATTCCAAGACACTACACACTCTTAGGAGTTTTTTCCCTCTTATCTCACTGGTTACTCTCTTTCAGTCTCCTTTGTTGGTTCTTCCTCATCTCCCTAAAATCTTTTTCTTGGATTGCTCCATAAATCAGTCCTTGAAATCCTTCTTTTCTCTAAAATAAATCCTTTGATATCATTCAGAGATATCTACATGTCAATTAATTGACCAATTATATATTTCTCTATTTAATTTCTTAAATGTATTTTTATAGCCAAGACTGCTCTCCTGAACTTTAGAGTTGAATGTGCCACTGCCTATCTGATACTTCTTCTTGACTGTTTAATTGATATCTCAATATTAACATGTCCAAATTTGAATTCCTAGTTTCCTCCCCCCATCCTCTGACCATAAACTTGTTTTTCACAGTCTTTCCCATCAGAGTAAATGACAAATATTCTTTATATTGTTGACTGGGACCAAATTCTTGATATTACTCTGAGTTCTCTATTTTATTATACCCTACATCCAAATCTCAGAAAATCCTGTTTCTTCTAATTTTAAAACATATGACCAATCTGACAACTTCTCACCACCTCCACTGCTACCTGTCTGATACAAGCCTTCATCATTTCTCACCTAGATCATTGAGGTAGCTGTCTAAATAGTCTACTTGGGGTTACCCTTGTCCCCTTACAGTCTATTCTCAATAAGAATCCTGGGTGATACTATTAAATCATAAATCAAATTATGTCACACAGTCCTGTCAAAACCTTTCAATTGTTCATAACTCAGAGTATGAGCCAAAGACCTTAATCCCTATTAATTTACTAACTTTATGTCCTGTAATTCTCCCCTTACTTACTTACATTAGTCTTTGAAATTGCTGCTCCCTTGGCCTATAGTGCCATTTTTTCAGGTATCTGCATGGCTGGCTTCTTCCCATATTTATGTTGTCTTCTCACTTAGGCTTTTCCTGACCACCCTATTTAAAACTACCAACCTCACCCAGCACTCTCCATCTTTCTTCCTTACTTAATTTTTATTCATAGCATTTACCACTTCATACTATACTATGTAATTTATTGATATTTATTATGTTTAATGTCTCTCTTCATTAGATTATAAACTATATTAAGACAAGAATCACATATTTTGTTTTGGTAACTATGGTATCTTTAGAGCATAGAACAGAGCTAGGCACTAATAAGGGCTCAAGAAATATTTGTTCAATGTACATACAGTTGACCCTTGAATAACGTGGGTTTGAAGTGTGCAGGTCCACCTATACACTGATTTTTTTCAATAAATACATACTACAGTACTACACTATCTGAGGTTGGTTGAATCCAAGGATACGGAACTTCGGATACTGAGGGCCAACTGTAAAAGTTACACACGAGTTGTCAATAGCGCAGGGGCTGGCATCCTTAACTCCCGCATTGTTCAAGTGTCAATTGTAGTTTATTACTTACTTTTCTCATTTAGCAGGATATTGTGAATGCCTCTCCATTTCAATAAGGTTATTTCTACATTATAATTTTATGAATATATGCTATTACATTGTTTGGATAGACCACAATTTAACCAATTCAGTTGGATTTAATCTTTATCTCCCTAAATAAGTATTCATCAGATTAAATGTGTATCAAATAAATCTGAAATACTGAAAGCCAAATGAATGCTGAAACAAATAAACTAAAATTCTAATAACACTAGTCATATTTTCTCAGAAAAAATAATTACTTTCACACTTTCTTAAACCCCTGAAGTTAGTGTTACATCAGATTACTTATGTAAAGAAATAAAAGTCTAGATTTTACTCTATTTTCGTTCAGCCCTATCTAATTTCCCACAAAATTTGTCAGGTTAGAAGTTATTTCCAGCCACATATGTCTAAGTGCAAGGATGTTGGCTATGTAAGAGATATGTAAGAGGCAAGTTGATGTCCTAAATTTATTTGAAGGGAGGTTCTAATTTTATTTCACTTAATGCATGAAATTTGCTCCATAATTCATTCCATACCCCTTTTCCTTCATTAATGCCTTTGCACTGACATCAGTGAAATATGTATTGCATACTGTGTGTATGTTTGTGTGTGTGTGTGAGAGAGGGAGAAGAAAGGATATGGGATGAGTTCAGATATGATAGTGGAGTTTATATTAGAAGGAAAGGAGAGCAGTTTAAATTGGGAGTGAACAACTCTAGTCTCTTTCTTTACTCAGCTTCACTATTAAACCTAAAAGAAAATGGTATAAAAATTGTACATACAAGACAGGTGTCCATAAAGGAGTTAACACAACTGGCCTGAGGCTGTCATCTTTACAAAGTCCTGCTTGCAAGGTTGGCCCTTGGTTTGCGTCTAGGAACTTGAATTTGGGGAGGGTTCCCCATATTCTCAGAACTGATCAGACTGGCTCACTGTGCCTAAATTGTCTGTACAAGTAATATGGTTTACACTGACCACCTGCCTTCCTTCTGAGATTCTGAAATTTTGGTACATGATAGGCATATATATATGATTAGCTCTCAGTAAAAATCCTAGACACTTAATCGCTAACAAACTCCCCTGGTAGACATTTCACACATGTTGCCATAATTTGCTGTTGAAGGCATTACATGGACCCTGTGTGACTCCACTGGGAGAGGACGCTTGGAACCGTGTTTCTGATTTCCTCTGGACTTTGCTCTATGCACTTTGCCTTTTGCTGATTTTGCTTTGTATCTTTTCACTGAAGTACATCATAGCCATGAGCACAACAGTAAGCTGAGCCAGTAATCCTCCTAGAGAATCTTCAAACCTGGGATTATTTACTAAAATAACACTGACTGACTGAAATATGGAAAAAGTAAATTTTTGGCAAAAGAAAAAATAAAAGGGCAGGGAATGACAAAACTTTGTTGCTTGGGTGGCTGTGGAATCAACCATAGTATGGAATAACAGCTGAGATGCTGTCTGTTGTGAGAGGTATAAGTTATTTATGGAATTAAAAAATTCTTGGGAAAGTTGGCTTGTTGGATAACCTGGCTACTTTTGGACATGTTGGCTAAAGTGGGGGGAAAAAGTGGATGTGATGTCTTTGGTTTATGTTTTTTTCCTCCTTGTGAGAGGTGAAAGGACCCCCAAATTCCTAAATGTGAGCTTTGGATGGGCCAAAAATGATAAAATGTTTGTGTTGCTATCTCTTTCAAGTGAAAGAAATAAAAGCTTAAATCAGTTCCCCAGGGTTCCAGAAAATCTTTAGATAAACCAGAAAAAAAATAAGGGGAGAACACTAGTCATTTCTTCAGCCTAGCTGCTGTTGTTTCAACAGCCCTCCTCCCCTTGCATTCCAGGGCATAAATCCCTACAGCTGTAATTGTTAACCCTGTAAATTTTAAATTTACTGTTAAAGGTTTGAGTTAACTTCCAATCAAGGAGAAAACAAGTTTTAATTTTTCTTTTATTTTCTGACTATTGTATCTGGATACATGATAAAGTAATATAAAAATATTAAATGCTTATAATATTATAAGTGCTAGAGGAATCACCCTGATCAGAAAAAGCATCACAAAAAGAGTTGTTAATGGGACAAAAATCTTTGCTTTTTGTCACTGGTAGCAGGTGAGCAGTTTGAAATTTAAATGCTTTGTGTATCGGAAATGGAACAAATCCCCATAACTGTTAATTTTTACTATTACTTTTGCCTATCAGAGCCTTTCACAAAAAGGAGACAACATAAAATGAGAGTCAGTCTCTAGATGAATATAGAGTTGAAGTTTTAAAAAGCACCTCTTATTTGCCAATGAATACTTGTTACCTCAGATGTCTGACAGTGCCTGATAGCTTTCTGACCTGATGTGTGTATTTTTGAGCAGGTTAATTTGAATTCTAAGAGTGGCAAGATAAAGACTTAGGAAATACTTCCTCATCACTTGGACTTGAAACACAGCTATGTGGCCCTGTGCAGTGTCTTGATTTTGCTGCTTCTGAAAGAATGTCACTGTTGTTTTTGAAATCCTGAATTCACAGATCCTTATATTCTGGATTTATCTCTAAGCTGGAATCTGATACCATCTGCTGTGAAGTTGTTTTAGCTCCAACACTAGCTATGACAAACTGAAATCTGGCAAAATCTCTCCAATCAATGAATGGAACTCAGACTCTGAGTTTCAGATTTAGGATACCGCTCAATATGGCCATAAATTATGAAAGCATCATGGATGATGGCTGGACTGTCTGAGTCACATACAAATACATACAGGAAAGAGTTTGTCCTCTGATGAGATCATTTAAAATAAAAATACTACTAATATCTACATTTCTGATACAGAGACTAATTGCATTCCTATCTTGTGACTCCTGCCCAAAGTGTAAGTTGGAGGAGGGCACACTGCAGGTTATAGGATGTCTCTGCCCATTCCTGATGGATCTGACTCTGGACTCCTTCTGTATCACTGCTGTTGACTTGTTGACTTCCAGAGTAGCTGAAGTTTGCAACAATGGACTGATAGCTTGACTCTACTTCCTTCATCTTTCTCCTGGTATTCACACCTTAATATAGAAAATTGTTCACTAAATGCAGCTGTACCAAGAAAAGAATTGAGTTTTTTCTATGCTCCTCATCAGATAAATGATCAGGATGAAAAGGGTGGGAGATTATGTACCAATTTTGAAAATTCAGGATTTTCTCCTGACCAATTCCTAAACATAGTGTGTTTTTCTATTTTCTATAGAAAGATGATTTTTTATAAAAATGCTTTTGTACCTCTTGCAAGCAACCCATCCAGACA
Organism: Grampus griseus; assembly: GCF_964374135.1. NCBI lineage: Eukaryota > Metazoa > Chordata > Mammalia > Artiodactyla > Delphinidae > Grampus > Grampus griseus. The sequence goes on along the minus strand of NC_138999.1, from coordinate 72,155,634 downwards.
AAGGTCTGGGTGAAAGTAGGGGACGATTGAATATGAAATGTAAATGTTATTGAATGGGACACACTGATTTTATAACAATGGAGAAAAAATAAACCCTGACACCTGGGGAAGCATGGGTGTGTGTAGGCTGGAGCATTAATGATCTTTGTTTATCAAAACTGTTCTTGGAAGCTTTTCCTTCTTCCTGAGGAAAACTCCCTGTGTTGACTTTCTAAGTTGCTGTGAACTCCTTGAATACAAACTGACTGCTAAGCGTAAGATCAAACCTAAGAATACTGATTATGAGACAGTATTGAGTGGCCCTAGCTCTTGCACTTTCCACATAAAACACCTCCAGATGTCGTCCATGCTTCTGAGAGGATAAATTGGTGTCATGGACAAGCAAAACTGTTTTGAACTGACTGCCTTAAGGCAACCCATTTGAAACTGTGAGAAGGCAGTTAGCTAGATATAAGCAGAGAAAGGAGGGGTATGGGCAAGGTGGCAGGAAACCACACATCTTGTGGTGACAGGGGTTCTAGAGGCAGACAAAGAAAGGTGGGAAAAAGCGGGAGTCTCTGGTGTCTGAATGTAACCTTTTGCTCATTATGCCCTCATTACAATAAAATTAGCCTTGCAAATAAGAAGTACCTATCATGCACTGACACTATGACACTTCTGATCGAGACTAAATAAGTAGAAAAAACCCTCCTCCCCTTGGGAAGGTAGAGCTGTGATGAAAATCAGGAAATATGACCCCAAACCTCTCCCTCCTCAATGAATATTTAGCCAATAATTTTCACAGCCCATATAACCAGTTCCTTGTGAAAGGAACTCAGGGCTGCTACTCACCTAGGCCTGCCCATTCTCCTTCCTGAGAGAGTACTATGCTTAATAAATAAATCATTGCTTTGCTTTCTTGACCTCTATCTCTCGTTTGAATTCTTCCTGCATGAGACAAGAACATACTCTCTGGTAACAAAACCAACTGAACTCAACTGAAAATCCTAGGACAGAAAGCCCTATGAAGGGAGGCCACAGTGGGGTTCCTGTTAACCTGTATTGCTTGACTAATTTATGTCCTGTTTGGGATGTGTTTCCAAGGGTTCAATGTGTGCCCTTTGGGATTGTACTTCTTGTGTGTGTGTACCCTATTATGATACTGCCTTGACTCTGCAAGGCTTTCAGGTCAGCTCCAACTTAGGCAGTGTTGTACTATGCTTGAATTGATACCTTGGACCAGATAAAAAAGGTTAATATGGAAACTCAAGGAGGATGCAATCTAGTTTTATAAGATAGATCTTTCTGATTAATGATTTTTGTTTTAGCTGGATAAATCAAGGAATCCTAAAGGGCACAACTGGGATTAATACTGCAGGTTGATAGTACCCTGTTGGGTGGGGTCCTACTATTAATGATTTTCTAAGACACCCCGGCTAAGGGTCAAGTGGGTGGACTATGCAGAAAAGGGTTAACATAGGAGTCCTGAGACTGTTATACTTAGAAAGGCCCACTTGCAAGGTTGGCCCTTGGTTATCATCTAGGAACTTGAATTTTAAGAAGATTCCTGGGCTTCCCTGGTGGCGCAGTGGTTGAGAGTCCACCTGCCGATGCGGGGGACACGGGTTCGTGCCCCGGTCCAGGAAGATCCCACGTGCCGCGGAGCAGCTGGGCCCGTGAGCCATGGCCGCTGAGCCTGCGCGTCCGGAGCCTGTGCTCTGCCACGGGAGAGGCCACAACAGTGAGAGGCCCGCGTACCGCTAAAAAAAAAAAAAAAAAAAAGAAGTTTCCTAACATTCCCAGAATGTATAAGAATGGTTCGCTACACCTAAACTGTTTGTACAAACAATGTGGTTTATGGTGAACACCTGCTTTCTTTCTGAAGTTCTGGTATTCTCGTACATGCTAGGCAGAGGGTACCTACATGACCAGCCTCCAGTATAATTCCTGAGAACTGGGGATATTGAATTTGGGCATGATAACATGCAGAACTTCATGGATTCACTGCCCTGTGGAACTTGTGGAAATTATTTTAAAACACTAACAATTTAAAATCTCTGGAAATAATCTAAAGGGCATATAACAAATAAAAAATATCTGTTCAAGAAAATCTATCAACATTCGGTAAGAAAAGAAAGTTTGTGGCATTTGAAACAAGAGTGCTCCCTCCCTCCCCTTTCCCAATACAGCAAATGGAAATTATTACAGACAGGTGCAGCCAAGAACATAGGGCTACCTCTTCCCCAAGCGCTTAATTGGAGGGCTTTTTCCTTCAGAGGAGCAGGATGTCAGCATTTCTCACCAAGCCCCCAGCTACCTGTTGCTGAGGCTAAGGTCCAGGAGAATGTGGCCAAGAGGTGGGGACTCTCTTCTTCCTGCCAGTCACCACCTATTGAACAGAGGTTCTATCTTGGGTGTGTTGTTGCTGAGATTACTGGAGCTCCAATTGTCTTTCTCTGAGCTCATAAAGCAGCAGTTCCCTGCCAGAAGAAGCAAGTCAAGAAAACTCGAGGCTACTGTCCACATCCACTGAAGGTCCTGAAGCAAGGGTATCACTCAGAGAGAAGTGCACCATTGTCCCTACCTCCATTTCAAGAGTTTTGTCTCAGAGATTTTACCTGAGGAAAAAGCATGCCATAAAACAGATGGCTCCTAATCTCTTCCCAAAATAGTTGACTTCATTTGCAACAGAACAAGAGAAGTTCAAGACTAAGAGCACTCTAGGGTGTGGAGAAAAGGGAACCTTCCCACACTGTTGGTGGGAATGTAAGCTGGTGCAGCCACTATGGAAAACAGTATGGAGGTTCCTCAGAAAAATTAAAAATAGAATTACCATATGATCCAGCAATCCCACTCCTGGGCATATATCCAGACAAAACTATAATTCAAAAAGATACATGCACCCCTATGTTCATAGCATCACTATTCACAATAGCCAAGACATGGAAAGAACCTAAATGTCCAGATGAATGAATAAAGAAGGTGTGATACATATATGCAATGGAATACCACTCAGCCATGAAAAAGAATGAAATAATGTCATTTGCAGCAACATGGATGCATCTAGAGATGATCATGCTAAGTGAAATAAGTCAGAAAGAGAAAGACAAATACCATACAATATCACTTATATGTGGGATCTAAAATATGACACAAACGAACTTGGCTACCAAACAGAAACAGACTCACAGACATAGAGAACAGACTTGTGGTTGCCAAGAGGGAGAGGGGAGGGGAAGGGATGGACTGGGAGTTCAGGGTTAGTAGATGCAAACCATTACATTTAGAATGGATACAAAACAAGGTCCTACTGTACAGCAGAGGGAACTATATCCAATCTCTTGGGATAAAGCATATGGAAAATAATATAAAAAAGAATGTATATATGTGTATAACTGAGTCACTTTGCTGTACAGCAGAAATTAACACAATATTGTAAATCAACTATACTTCAGTAAAAGAAAACAATAGAGGTTGTTGGTAAATGGCAATTGAGAGGAGACTGGTAAAGTCAATGAAGATAAAGAATAAACTGTAGGTCAGCTAGTTTAAGGAGAGAACTGGGAAAATTTACAGCTAGGAGGAACACTCCTGGATTCAGACAAATATCAGACATGGACCTAAGGATATATTCCTTCAAACAAGACCAAATTTGATTGGATTAGTCTTTAGAGCTTAAATTTATGCCCAGAGCCCTGTTGAAAACAGTAGGGCAATCAGCAATTAGTGGGTGTGTCTAGCGAAAGAGACAGAGGCCTGCCAAAATCAAAATGAAGAGTCTGAAAATGAAATTCAGAACAAAATTCTTTTATAATAGCATCAAAAGAATAAAATACTTTGCAATAAATTGAACAAAAGAAGTTCAAAAGTCATATTCTGAAAAGCACAAAACATCATTGAGAGAAATTTAAAAAGATTTAAATCAATGGAAAAACATTTCATGCTCACAGATCAGAAGACTTAATATTGTTGAGGTGACAATACTTCACAAATTGATTACAGATTCAATGCAACCTCTACGAGAATCTCAGTTGACTTTTTGCTTGTGAATTGACTAGCTGATCCTAAAAGTCATATGGAATTGCAAAAAACTGAAATAGCCAAAACAATCTTGAAACATAGCAAAGTAAGAGAGCTTTTACTTCCATATTTCAAAACTTATTACAAAGCAATGGTAATTAAGACTGTGTGGTGTTGGCACAAGGATAAACATAGAGATCAATGGAATAGAATTGAGATCTAGAAATAAAATCATGGGTCTCTGGCCAACTGATTTTTGACAAGGGTGCCAAGAGCATCCCATGGTGAAATAACAGTCTTTTCCAGAAGTGATATTGGGTCAACAGGACAGCCACATGCAAAAGAATGAATTGTTCCTTTACATCACAACATACACAAAAAGTAACTCAAATGGATCAAACAACTAAATGTAAGAACTAAAATTATAATATTCTTAAAAAAAAAAGGTGCAGATCTTCACAATCTTGGATTTGGCAAATGAGTCTTATACATGACACCTACATTATGAGTGACAAAAGAATAAAAACAGATAATTCTGACATCATCAAAATTTTAAAAATTTGTGCTTCAAAAGACACCATTAAATGAAATGAAAAGACAACCCACAGAATGGGATAAAATATTTGCCAATCATATATCTGATAAAAAATTTTTTCAGAATATATAGAGAACTCTTACAACTCAACGACAAAAAGTAATAAAAATATAAAAGTAAAAAAGAGGATCCTAGTAGACATTTATCCAAGGAAGATATACAATGGTCAAAAAACACATAAAAAGATCCTCAACATCATTAGTCATCAAGGAAATAGAAATCAAAACTATTAAAGAAATATCATTTCACATTCACCAGGATGGCTATACAGAAGTCAAATAATGACAAGTGTTGAGGAGGATGTGGAGAAATAGGAATCCTCATACACTGCTGGTGGGAATTTAAAATTATGCAGTCACTTTGGAAAACAGTCTGCAGTTCCTTAAGTGTTTAGACATCGAGTAAACAGATGACCTAGCAACTCCACTCCTAGGTATATATCCAGGAGAAATGGAAACATACTTCTATGTACACAAATGTTCATAGCATCACTATTCATAATAGCCAACATGTGTAAACAACTCATATGTCCATCAGCTGACAAATACATAAACAATATGCAGTATATCCATACAATGGAATATTATTCAGTCATAAAAAGAATGAAGTACTGATACATGCTACAATATGGATTAACCTTGAAAGCAGTATACTAATTGAATGAATGTAGTCACAAAGGGCTATGTATCACATGATTCCATTCATATGAAATGTCCAGGACAGAGGAATCTATAGATACTTAAAGTAGATTAGTGGTTTCTTAGGGCCAAGGGGAGTGGAAAGGGTAGGCAGGTGATAACTATAGGGTACAGCCTTAACTTTTATGGTGATAAAAATGATCCAAAATAGATGATATGGTTGCACATATCTATACCTAAAACCATTGAATTGTGTAGTTTGATGGGTAAATTATGTGTCAATAAAGCTGTTAAAAAAGAAACACACTGAGCAAAAAACACCCTGAGCACTGATAATCTAATGAGTGTTCCTGGTAGACAATATTTCACACATGTTGTCATAATTTATTGATGGATGAATTAGATGGGTCTTGTGTGACTCCAATGGGAGAGGACTCTTAGAACCTTTTACCTAGTTTTCACTAGACTTCAATCCATATGTCTTTTCCTTTTATTAATTTTATTTTGTATCCTTTCACTGTAATAAATTGTAGCTTTGAGTACTATTGTGTGCTGAATCTAGTGAATCCTGCTAAAGAATTATTGGACCTGGATATTGTCTTAGAGATCCCTGATATAAAAGTTCTGGCTTAAATTTTTCCAAATATTGAATAAAATATATGAAATCCTTAGGCAATTTCTATTGAATACACTCACCTCTGTTATCAATTTGTTGCACAGAGTGTTGTTCTTCAGTTTCCTTTTCTTGGGCATGTGGAGGTGACAGGAAAATAGGCCTCCAAAAACCTATAAACGTATTAAATAGACTCAATTATTCTCCAATTCCTAACAAAAATATGATTGTAGAAAGTAAAAAGTTATATAATTCTGAAGTGAAAAAATATTTCAGATAATACTATTTTTCTTCAATTATATCTATTAGTAATGGTGATCCTCATTCCAATTTTCATGGAGTTTATTAAGGCAATATTGAAAGTTAAGTTAAAAATATTCTAGTATATACTGGTATATATTTCCTCATATAAATATTCAGCAGATCCTCAGTTAACTCTCTCTAAAAAAATTGTAGCTAGTTTTTGCCCTAATCAATGAAATATTGGATATAAAATTGGCTAACAAGCACCCATTAGGATGAATACTATCAAAAACACAAAAAGTAACAAATGTTGGTGAGGATGTGGAGAAATTAAGACCCTTATGCACTGTTGGTGGGCATGTAAAATGGAACAGCCATTATAGAAAACAGTATGGCAGTTCCTCAAAAAGTTAAAAATAGAATTACTTTATGATCCAACAATTCTACTTCTGAGTATATACCCAAAATAATTGAAAGTAGAATCTCGAAGATATATTTGTGCACTCTTGTTTGGCATTACTCACATTAGCCAAAAGGTGGAAGTTACCCAAATGTCCATCAATAGCTAATGGACAAGCAAATTGTGATATATCCATACAATGGAATATTATTTAGCCTTAAAAAGCAAGAAAATTGTGACACATGCAACAATATGGATCAACCTCAAGGACATTATGCTAATTGAAAGAAGCCAGGCACAAAAAGACAACTACTCTATAAGAGATAAATACTTATATGAGACACCTAGACTAGTCAAAATCACAGAGACAGAGAGTATGATCGTAGGTAACAGGGACTGCGTGGAGTGAGGAAGGCGGGAGGTTATTGTTTAATGAGCACAGAGTTTTTGTTTTGTAAGATGAAAAGAGTTATGGAGATTGGTTTCAGAAAATGTGAATGTACTTAACACTACCGAACTGTACACTTAAAAATTAAGATAATAAATTTTATGTTATGTATATTTTACTACAGTTTTTTTTAAAAATGGCTAACAATAGGCTGTGGTAGAATATGGAGGTGAGGGGATAGGAATATGTGTTCATGTCAGACATAATGGAGACTGCAGTTCAGTGATCCCAGAATGATAGTATTTAGTGTAAAAATTTAAAGTGCAACATAAATTCTAAACATCACTATGACTAATTAGCAAAGAAGTTGAGAAAATGAGTTAATATTATCAATGAGCTTTGGATTGTTCTCAGGAAAAGCATTTTGCAAAAAGGATAAACTAAAAATAAGGTGTTTTGCAACCAACTGTTCATTTATTTACAAAAAAAGCCTATTATAATTTAGGGTCCGTAGTTACAGGAGCAAAGAGACTTAATTCTGGGCCTGGGAGATGCAGTGAAGTCGCTTTTCTTCCTATCTCTTACTATAGGATGGCATAGAGAAGGAACAGACATGGTGTAAGCTGACTTTAAGAGAAATGTATTGCTTATTTGGAAGTGAACGTGAAATAAGCAGCACAAAGAGCGCTTTTTCTATACCCATGACCTTCAAGTTTATTTCTGGGAGTTTTGAACACATTTAGTTATCAGTTTATATTTTCAATATATAACAGGTGAAAATTGGTGAAAGATCCTAGCAAAATTTTGTTTTTATCTACCTGTGTATTGACCAATGCATGTTTTATATTAATAATAATCCATAATTTAGATAATTACAGTCCAATTACAAATGTTTAAAATGTGTCAAAGTCTCACACAAAGTGTAATCTATTAGTTTCATGTGTAATAATATTCTCATCTCATTTAGATTGCAAACTTTATCAAGTCACAGATGTGGTCAAGATAACAGTATGCTAGGATTTTCTGTCCTCTAGCTTAGCCACTAATTACCTATGTAACATTTAGTGAAGTAATCTGTCTTTGCCTGTTTCTTCATTTTTGAAGCAAGCACAATAATGCTATAGTGTACTAGCTCTTTCTAAATTAGAGAACATGAGGTAAAACAAGGGTCAAGATATAAGTAACATAATTAAACTGATTAAGAACTCAGGCTCTGGAGTCAGATAAACCTAGAGTCAAAGTCCAGGGCAAGTCACTTGAACATCTTAGCCTCAATTTTCTCACTGTAAAATTGGGATAGTACATAACTCTTAGGACTGAAAGATAGTATGTCTTTATGTTTAACAGTAAAGACTTTGGAACATGGGTTCACAGCCTGACTATCATTTATTGTGTTACCTTCATTAATTACATAACTTCTTTGTGGCTCAGTTTCTTCATTGGTAAAATAGATATGATAATAGTGCCCACCTCCTAGGGTTATTGTGAGGTTTTAATGAATTCATACATATAAAACTGATGAATTAGTATTAATTAATTAGTACTAGTGAATTGGTACTAACAAATTAGTATATGTAAAATGCATGGAATGGTTCTTGGCTGTGCTATATAAAGCTTAGCTATTATCAGTAAAGGGGGATAACAATGGTAAATGGGATTAAATATAATAATGCATGTGGTTTGTGTAGCACAGTACATGACACTCAGTATTAGATGCTATTATTATTTTTACCTTAATGAAATTTGAAAGGTGTTACATAAATTTAAGGTATTAGACTTTTATGTATTTATTATAATTTATGTTGAACATATAGTAAGAATTTGAATGACAAAATTTTACAAAGTACATCAATAACAGTGCAGTTAAGTCCCTGAGAAGTAGTTATGCTAACTCACTGGTCTTTTATCAGATGGTGTTTAAAAATATTAAAAACAGAAGCTGGATGAGAAATGTGAATCTTTATACCCTCTATGCAGATTAATGCAATTCTTACAGGATTGCTAATATTACTTCATTAGAACAGAATTATATTGGGTTAGGGGAGAATTAACTTAGTGTTACTAAGTTCAAATCCAGTGAAAAAACTGTTTTAAGGATTTTCCCCCTTTCCTCATAAAAGGTAACATACCTTTATCACCACCCTACCAATACACTGCTCTATAAGAGAATCTCAGAAATTAATTTCTCACATTATTTAATTCTTCCCAATAGAATTGCTTTTCTAACTAGAAATCAGAGAGTTTTCCTCAGAAAATATAAAGAATCAAATGAATATTTTCCTCTGATTGTTCAAATAAAATATTGCACAGTTATTCCAGTTGAATTAGTGGCTTGAGGATAAATGTACCACTGACAGCAAGGGCAACCTCTGGATAACACTTTGTGTTAGTTAATGTCCTATATATATATACTGTACTTTATTATTATTGGATCCAATAGCCTATCCTACTTAAAAGCATATGAAATGGAAAAGTCAGTTTTATATAGGACAAATTTCAAGACCTGTGTAGAAACAGCATATTAAAATAGGAAATATCTGGTCTGGAGGAAGTCAAGATGGCGAAGGAGTAGGAGGACATGAAGTTCATCTTTTCCCACAAATGAATCAAGAATACATCTATAAATGAAACAATTCTCACAGAGCACCATCTGAACACTAGTAGAGGACCTCGGACACCTAAAAGGACAAGAAAGATCCCCACATAACTGGATAGATTAAAGAAAGAAGAGAGGAAACCGAAGAGGAGAGGAACAGGGATGGGACCTGCTCCCCTGGTGGGCGAACTGAAGGAGAGGAGAGGTTCCTGCATCCAAGGAATCCCCCTTACCAGCGGGGAGATCAACTGGGGCAGAAGGGGAGCTTTGGAGGTTATCAGAGGAGAGTGCAGCAATTGGTCTGTGGCAGGAAGGACAGAGTGAGACCTATACAGATGGTCTGTGCCACAGCCCTGTGTGCCCCAGCCTGAGACGTGTGTCCACCGGTGCGCACGGGGATTGGATGCTGTAATGTGGGGTTTGGAGAGCAAACCTGGGGAGAGGACTGCTGTTGGCTGTGAGGAGACAGCCTGAGGAGACAGGAGTGAGGAAATCCACAACCAGGAATGCTTGTGGAGGAAACCCAGACCACCATAGAAGCGAAGTGCCACTGTTGAGTGACACACAGGGGGTAGGGCTACCATTGCAGCCTCTCTCCCCACACACTGGCCCCTGCCCCCTGGATAATAGGAAGGGCCACCACTGGGGCTGGCTCTCTCATGCCCAGGGCCAAGCAATAGGAAGGTCCCCCCATGGCCAGCTATCTTGCACCCATGGCTGCTGGCTAACCCACGCATGCTGTCCCCACTGGGGCTCTTGCAATCCTGGCTGCCACTGCCTCTGAGTGCCCTCCTCGATGGAATGGACTTGTGTGTTCTGGGGCAACCTCAGGAACAAACCCCTGTGGGTGGACCACACACAGAGGTGTGGCTTAAACCACAGCTGAGCCCCAGGAACCATGCAACTAAGGAAGAAAGGCTGATATCTCTCTTCACAGCTGCACAAACCGCAAATTGACACCCCTGCAACAGGCTTTGTAAACTTAGTGCCTACAGAACATCTGAACAGACAACAAGTGCTCCCTCAGCCAAGACGGGTCTGGCTTTAGCAGCTGTAGACTTTGTGGGCACATACACATAGGGGTTGGGCAAGGCCAGAGTCTGAACTGTCCCCACAGCAACCAAAGTGGGTCCAGATCCATCGTCACTGCAATCCTGGGACCTGAATTCTGTGGATCTATGCTGGTGGCCTGGAGAAAACAATGTCTGAGAGACACCAGGACCAATTGCTGCATACGCACAGTTAAGGTGGGGCTGAGAGCAGTGCCAACAGTAGTGTAATCTGAGAGCTCACGCAATGGGTGAAAGGTGACACAACAGAGCACACCCACAGGTGAACACCTCCAGAGGAGGACTACTCAGTGGCTTCCCTCCCAGTGGGAGTGCTCCAATCCTGCTTATCTCACACTGCAGATCAGAAACACAGCTAATAAACAGATCTGGGGACCCCTACTCCAACAATAAGGGAGCAGACCCCACCTCTGACAAGACAGTGACAACCACAGAGCAAAGGGGAGGCCCTGCTAAATATCCAGTATGGGTTCTGGTCATCACAACATCAGTCACACCTTCTATAAAGGGAATAATGGCCAGCATACACTGAAGAAAGAAGTGGCAGACATCTATACTAAAAAAAACATTACAGCAAAAATATTAAACCCACATAGGCTACACATGGATGTTACCACATAAAATAGCCCTCCAAGACAGTCTGAGGGTCTGCCATAAGGAGGAATAATGCCCAGGCATTTAGCCTTGAAGGTCAGCAGGACTTGAGTGAAGGAGCTCCACAGGGCTGGGGGAAACAGAGATTCCACTCTTGGAGGGTGCACACAAGGTCTCATGTGCACTGGGATCCAGCACAAAGCAGTACCTGGGCTACACCTACATAGGGGTCTTGGAGGGTCTCCTGGGGAAGCAAAGGTTGACTATAGCTCACTGTGAGTGCACAGACACTGAGAGTGGAAGCCCCAGGGAATACTGATCAGAGTGAGCTCTCCCAGAGGTCCAAATTTTGGCACCAAGACCCAAACTCAGCCAACAACCTGCAGGCTCCAGTGCTGGAAAGCCTCAAGCAAAACAACCACCAAGATAGGAACACAGGCCAAATAATCAGAAGACAAGCTACGTAAAGTTGTACTAAGCTCACAGCAACCTCAAAACACACCCTTTGACACGGTCCTACTCATCAGAGGGACAGACACAGATCCACCCACCAGAGGCAGGTAACAGTTCTTCTCACCAGGAAGCCTGCACAAGCCCATGGACCAACCTCACCCACCAGGGGGCAGACACAGAAACAAGAGGAACTATGATTCTGCAGCCCATGGAAAGGAGACCACAGAAACAGTAAGTTAGACAAAATGAGATGACAGATAAATATGTTGCAGACAAAGGAACAAGATATAAGCCCACAAGAACAACTAAATGAAGAAGACATAGGCAATCTACCTGAAAAAAAAATCAAAGTAATGATAGTAAAGATGATCCAAGATCTCAGAAAAAGAATAAAGGCACAGATCGAGAAGATACAAGAAATGTTTAACAAAGACCTAGAAGAACTAAAGAACAAAGAGAGATGAACAATACAATAAATGAAATGAAAAATACACTAGAAGGAATCAATAGCAGAATAACTGAGGCAGAAGAATGTATAAGTGAGCTGGAAGACAGAGTGGTGAAAATCACTGCCACATAACAGAATAAAGAGAAAGAATGAAAAGAAATGAGGACAGCCTCAGAGACATCTGGGACAATATTAAACACACTGACATTCTAAGTGCATGGGTCCCAGAAGGAGAAAAGAAAGAGAAAGTGCCTGAGAAAATATTTGAAGATATTATAGACAAAAACTTTCCTAACATGAGAAGGAAAACACTCACTCAAGTCCAGGTAGCACAGAGAATCCCATATAGGATGAACCCAAGGGGAAACACACCAAGACACATATGAATCAAACTGACAAAAATTAAAGACAAAAAATATTAAAAGCAACAAGGGAAAAGCAACAAATAATATACAAGGTAATCCCCATAAGGTTATCAGCTGAATTTTCATCAGAAACTCTGCAGGCCAGAAGGGAGTGGCATGATATATTTCAAGTGATGAAAGTGAAAAACCTACAATCAAGAATTCTCTATCCAGCAAGGCTCTCATTTAGATTTGACAGAGAAATCAGAAGCTTTACAGACAAGCAAAAGCTAAGAGAATTCAGCACCACCAAACCAGCTTTACAACAAATACTAAAGGAACTTCTCTAGGTGGGAAAGAGAACAGCAACTTAAAACAAACTTGTACATATATAGACTACTATTTCAAAACCACATGGGAACAGTAAACCCAAAAACTACAATAGATACACACACAAAAAAGAAAAAGCATCCAAAACACAACACTAAAGATGGTCCTCAAATCACAAGAGAAGAGAACAAAAGAGGAAGGGAAGAAAAAAGACCTACAGAAAGAAATCCAAAACTATTAAGAAAACATCAATAGGAACATACATATAGATAATCACCTTAAGTGTAAATGCATTAAATGCTCCAACCAAAAGACATAGACTGGCAGAATGGATACAAAAACAAGACCTGTATATATGCTGTCTACAAGAGACCCACTACAGACCTAGGGACACATAGAGTCTGAAAGTGAGGGGATGGAAAAAGATATTCCCTGCAAATGGAAATCAAAAGAAAGCTGGAGTAACAATACTCATTTCAGGCAAAATAGATTTTAAAATAAAGACTGTTACAAGAGACAAGGAAGGACTCTACATAATGATCAAAGGATTAATTGAAGAAGACGACACAATCGTCTCCTATGCACCCAACATAGGAGCACCTCAATATATAAGGCAAGTGCAAAAACCATAAAAGGGAAAATCGACAGTAACACAAAAATAGTGGGGGACTTTAAAGCCCACTTACACCAATGGACAGATTGTCCAGACAGAAAATTAATAAGGAAACAAAAGCCTTAAATGACACATTAGACCAGTTAGAATTAATTGATATCTATAGGACATTCAATCTGAAAGCAGAAGAATAAACTTTTGTCTCAAGTGCACACAGAACATTCTCCAGAATAGATCACATCTTGGGTCACAAATCAAGCCTCAGTAAATTTAAGAAAATTGAAATCATACCAAGCATCTTTTCTGACCACAACGCTATGAGATTAGAAACCAATTACAAGAAAAAAACTGTAAAACAACACAAACACATGGAGGGTAAACAATGTGTTACTAAACAACCAATGGATCACTGAAGAAATCAAAGGGGAAATCAAAAAATACCTAGAAACATATAACAATGAAAACACAACAATCCAAAACCTGTTGGACACAGCAAAAGCAGTTCTAAGAGAGAAGTTTAAGCAATACAATCTTACCTCAGGAAACAAGAAAAATCTCAAATAAACAAACTAACCTTACACCTAAAGCATCTAGAGAAATAAGAACAAATAAAACCTAAAATATTTGCAAACAAAGTGACTGACGAGGGATAGATCTTCCAAATATACAACAGCTCATGCAGCTCAATATCAATAAAAACCCCAAATAACCCAATCAAAAAATGGATGGAAGATCTAGACATTTCTCCAAAGAATGCATACAGATGGCCAAGAGGCACATGAAAAAATGCTCAATATCACTAATTATCAGAGAAATGCAAATCAAAACTGCAATGAGGTATCACCACATACTGGTCAGAACGGCCATCATCAAAGAATCTGCAAACAATAAATTCTGGAGAGGGTGTGGAGAAAAGGGAACTCTTCTACACTGCTGGTGGAAATGTAACTTGGTACAGCCACTATGGAAAACAGCAGGGAGGTTCCTTAAAAAACTAAAAATAGAGTTACCATATGATCCAGCAATCCCAGTCCTGGGCATATATCTGGAGAAAAACATAGTTCGAAAGGATACATGCACCCCAATGTTCATTGTAGCACTATTTACAATAGCTAGGACATGGAAGCAATCTAAATGTCCATCAGTGGAGGAATGGATAAAGAAGATATGGTATATATGTACAATGGAATATTACTCAGCCATAAAAAATGAAATAATGCCATTTGCAGTGACATGGATGGACCTAGAGATTTTTATACTGAGTGAAGTGAGACAAAGACAAATATCATATAATATTGCTTATATGTGGAATCTGAAAAATAGGGTACAAATGAACCTATTTATAAAACAGAAATAGAGTCACAGATATAGAAAACACACTTATGGTTACCAAGGGTGAAAGGGGTTGAGGGATAAATTGGAAGATTGGGATTGACATATACACACTACTATATATAAACTAGATAACTAATAAGAACCTAGTGTATAGCACAGAGAACTCTACTCAATACTCTGTAATGACCTACATGGGAACAGAATCTAAAAAAGAGTGGATATATGTATATGTATAATCGATTCACTTTGCTGTACAGCAGAAACTAACACAACATTGTAAATCAACTATACTCCATTAAAAATTAATTAAAAAATAAAATAGGAAATATTGATCATACATTAAACATATTATTTAAAATACACTGTTTTTAAAAAGTCATTGGAATTTATTGAGGTATAGAACTTCTTGTTATAATTTCAGAGGGAAGCATTCTGAAAAATATTTGGGGGCAAATTCTTAGTTTTCATATCACACTTTGAATTGTAACTAAAAGGCTCAGTGGAAAATGACTAATATAAAGAAAAATATCTGAGATGATAATAGTTCCTTTATCATAATAAGCATACCTTAATAAAATGGCTTAGGAAATGGAGAATTATAATGATTTAGTGTGATAAGTTAAATATGATGAACAAGGTAAATGACAATTATTTATTGAAAATTATGAAGTTTTATAACTTTGAGAGAACCAAGATAAGTTGAACGTTTATATAGATGACTTGGATTCCGTTTTCCACAGTAACTAATAATGGGAAAATGTTTATGAGCAATCTCTATCCACTCATTCTAGAATCATGTAAACTAAATTAACATGCTGTTTCCTAGGCCAGAAAAATCATTTTTGCTAATGATTCTTTAATTTTCCTTCTTTTAAGATAATATGGTAAAGTAGATAACTAAAGACAGATGATTTGCCTAATTTTCAAAAGTGAATGGAAATCTGGGATTAATATGCCTTTTCTCTGAATTTCTGATGAAATGATTTCAGGTCCAAATCTCTTAAAGCTACTGCCATTTTGGAAGTATCATCAAGTTATATTAAACTTTAAAACAAGCTGTTTTCAAAAGCCATCCACATTTAAGCTTACCCTGAGGACGATTATCTTTTCTGCGAGCACCAAGCCATTGTGCTTCATTTTCTGAGTCAAGGTGGTGTCTTTCCTTGTCAGATAAAATCTTGTGCTCTTTTTCACTGTCAGACTTTATGAGATATTTTCCCCTGTCTTCATCAATTTGAAGTCTCTCATTTTCAGATTGTATCACACACTGTTCCCTCTCCATCTCCATCACATGTCTTTCACTTTCAAATTTATTTTGATATCTTTCATTTTCAGAATTTGTTCGATGTTTTTCAGAATCAGAGTCTATTTGATGTCTTTCAAACTTATCCGAGTCTTTTTGAAGGTCATCTCGACATTTTTCAGAGCCACCCTGAAGTCTTGAAGACCTGTGTTGATATCTTTTAGAGCTGTCCCAGCATCTACCACAGTCAAAGTCCAACTGTGGTCTTTCAGAGTCAGTCCAGCATCTTTCAGATTCAGACCTGAGGCCCATCCAGAATCTTTGCAAGTCAGAGGCCCTTTGGCAATTTTCAGCCTTCATCATGTGTTTCACAGAATCAGAGGTCATACCAAGGCTTTCAGAATCCAAGTCCATTGTGCATCTTTCAGACCAAGAATCTATCCAGGGCCTCTCAGTGCCAGTGCTCAACTGGAACGTTTTAGCGTCCATGAGACATGTCACAGAAGCTGAGGCTAACCCATATCTTTTTGAGTCTGAGTCCATCCTACATGGTTCAGAGTCAGAGTCCATCATATGTCTCTCAGATCTAGTCTTCTCCTGATGTTTTCGTTCCCCCATCTGATGTACCTCAGATGCAGAAGCTGAGTTCATTCCATCTCTTTCTATGTGTGAGTCCACCACATACTTCTCAGAAGCAGAGAGTATCCAGTGTTGTTCGGTCTCCATTAATCTTTTTTCAGATTCCATCAGGCGTTTTATAGAATCTGAGGCCATTTGGCATTTTTCTGCCTTCATCAGGTATTTCACAGATGCAGAAGCCATGGGATATTTTTCTGAGTCTGAGTCTATCCCAGCTCTTTCACTGTCAGAGTCCATCACATATTTTTCAGAGTCAGAGTCTGCCAAGCATTTTTCTGAATCTGAGTCCATCCAGTGTTTCAGAGAGTCAAAGTCCAGCTGACATTGTTCAACTCCAATTAGGTGTTGCTCTGACTCCATCAGGTCTTCCACAGAGCCTGAAGCCATCTGGTATTTTTCTGCTTCTAGCAGGTATTTCACAGAGTCTGGGTCCATGGGACATTTTTCTGAGTCTGAGTCCATTCCCCATATTACTGAGTCAGAGTCTTTCAAGTGCTGTTCTAAGTCAGTCTCCAAACCAATGCCTCTGTCAGAGTCAGAATCAATCACACATCTTTCAGAGCCAGAATCCAGCAGAGGTGCATCACTTTCAATTATTGTTAGGTCTTGGAGACTTTTATAGTCAAAAGAACTGGCTGAATTTTCAGAAACTTTTGTATTAGAAACTTCTGCTTCTGATTTGTTTCCTTCATCAAGTGGCATCATTACTGCTCCTTCATTACTTAAAAAAAGACAAACATGAATACTTAAAAAATATTCATCACATGTCAGCAAATATATTATTTCACTGTTGAAAAGTCTTCTGTAGGAAAATGTTATAAAGTACACATTTATATCTATCAGGCTTTAGAAATCATGAGACATCATTACACTTCTTGTGACCAAATTGGAAGGAAATCAGTGTAGGTAGATTTTACACTCACTTGCATTTACCCTCACATTAACTGTTTTTCTAATGCACCTGAAAGTAATTGCCTGACTAGGCTACTTCCCTACAATGTACTATTTTCTTGTCCTTATCCAATCAATGCACCATTATTTTGGAAATTGCATATTATGTTAAAAATGTAGTGGAAAATAGAAATAAACTATTTCTATATTCTACTCCAATTTAAGATTATATATATGTAGACCTGATTATCAGTGAGGCTTACCTTGGATTGTTGAGCCTTTCTATAGAAAAATATCCAAATCTGTCAGGTACTGTTTCATTTGGAAGGGACACATCTTGAAGGGGAAATATAGGTTCACCAGATGAACTAGTTGTAATTATTGCCTGCAAAGCAAAATAAATTATAAACAAAGTTATAATTTCTCAGTTACATTTAACATGAAACACAGTACATCTAAGCATTTTGATTGTGGGTAGGCTGTTACTTCATTATCTGAACCTGTGTTTAAGGGAAAGTTATAAGGAGGACCGCTTTCAAAATAAAACTTCAAAATTAATATTTAAGTATAAGGGTGGCTATGATAGACGCATTGTGAGGTGTCTTCCTAACCTCTATTTTTCCATGAAGTAATGGACATCCCCAAATGCTGCATTGGTGCTATGTTGCCTTGGTAGTAAGTAACTGGCATTTGACCCAAATTGGGACAATAAAATTCTTTTTCCTGTGGAGTTAGAGTCAGAATTCAAAATAGCTCTTTTTTTTTTTTCCTGCTGGTTGTTTGAAATGAGGACAGGCAATCACTGGCAGTATGAAAAAGCAATGTCTGTCATATGCCTAGAGAAATAGAAAAAAGCCAATGTGCAGAGAGTGTAAATAATAAAATATCCATACATTAAGGAAGAAGAAACAAGGGATCATATGCCTCTAGAGAAACAGACGAACATATTTTCTACCTGGGTTCCTGATTCCAGTTCCTACTAAATATTAACTCTACTTTCTGCCCTTGAGTTCTCTAACGTAACCATGATCCTTGATTTAATGTATTTACCATGCTTCCTTTTTTCATTCAAGCCAGTATGAGTGGGGTTCTGTTCCTTTCAGTCAAAAGGTCCTTCATAAGGCACCAAAACTGCTGTTAATATTTTATTGTTAACCTCAAAGTGGAACATACATAACAAGTGAGTCTTTTAGGTGAAGAAGGAGTCCAAGAATAGGAAAAAGGAGAGTTAAAGAATTACCAACATGAATTTTATCTATGTAAAGAGATATATTCCATCTTCAATGAAACCTGAGCAAAAAATAATAGACTTATACTATAACATGTTATTTAGTTACAACATGAGAAAAAATACTCCACGAGTCTTAACATACTCTAGAATTGATTATAATAAAAGTTTTGAAATCTTCTGTCTCAGCAAATAATTGTGAGGCTCAAATGAGATAGTGCCTAAGAGAAAACACTAACTGTGAAAAATGGTAAAGACTTACATAATGTAAATTATTAACAGAAAATAAAGAGAAAGGTAATGTTGATTTATAAGGCAAACATACATGAGAAATATTGAAACTTCCACATCCTAGGGGAGGTATACAGCAAATAATTTTCATGGGCTTCTACACATTGATCTAAAAGTGCAAATACTCAGAACTTCTTTGACTCCTATTCTCAAATCATAGTAATGAATTTTCTATTATGATTGCTCTGTCACTAGTTTTCATTATTTTGAAAGTCAAGACAGAAAGTAAAGGGTGAGGGAAAGTTCAGCAAATTTTATTTAGCTAGACAATATCTAATTTTTTTTTTTTTTTTTTTTTTTTTTTTTTGCGGTACGCAGGCCTCTCACTGTTGTGGCCTCTCCCGTTGCGGAGCACAGGCTCTGGATGTGCAGGCTCAGCAGCCATGGCTCACGGACCCAGCTGCTCCGCAGCATGTGGGATCTTCCCAGACCGGGGCACGAACCCGTGTCCCCTGCATCGGCAGGCGGACTCTCAACTACTGCACCATCAGGGAAGCCTGACACTATCTAAATTTAAACAAATAATATCTGTCTTTTTAGATTGGTAACTAATATCCTTTCATGCATTTGATTTATCAGGATGCCTGGCCTCCTGAGAAACTATACACATAATGTTTCTACTCTTTCCAAAAGAATATTCTACTATATTAAGAAAAAATCTAACAGAAAATACAGTAAATATGGAATTCACATTGGTTATTTAGGATTGGCATACTGCCTGAAGCTTTGGGGACTTTGACCATATCAAAGCTTTATGTCTGCCTGAGCAGGAATACTTGCAAAGATGTTGTAGAGTACAAGAAGTTTTAAGTGTTCTTATCAGTAACATCACTTTCCAGAGGTAACACTTTTGAAATAAATACATTTTGGCTAGTTATTAAACTTGAATTAACATCAAAAGAGGGGAAATGATATTTACAAATTCATTAATTAGAACTCTGTAAAAGCTAATCTCTCTTAATCTCTAAGAATATGCTTTCCTGAGAACGTAATTCTGTATAGCACTGAGAATTTCTTATTTAGAGAAAAAAACTGCTGTGAAAACCAAATTCAAACAGATTGTTAAATAAATATTTCCACAGCAAATGAATTACAACATGAATCTGTAAAAAATTGCTCCCCCTGAGAAGGCGGAAGATGGCGGAAGAGTAAGACGCGGAGATCACCTTCCTCCCCACAGATACACCAGAAATACATCTACACGTGGAACAACTCCTACAGAACACCTACTGAAGGCTGGCAGAAGACCTCAGACCTCCCAAAAGGCAAGAAACTCCCCACGTACCTGGGTAGGGCAAAAGAAAAAACAGAGACAAAAGAATAGGGACGGCACCTGCACCAGTGGGAGGGAGCTGTGAAGGAGGAAAAGTTTCCACACTCTAGGAAGCCCCTTCGCGGGCGGAGACTGCGGGAGGCGGAGGGGGGAGCTTCGAAGCTGCGGAGTGCACAGCAACGGGTGCGGAGGGCAAAGCGGGGAGATTCCCGCACAGAGGATCGGTGCCGACCGGCACTCACCAGCCCGAGAGGCTTGTCTGCTCACCCGCCGGGGCGGGCGGGGCTGAGAGCTGAGGCCGGAGCGCAGGGAGAGGACTGGGGTTGGCGGCTTGAACATAGCCTGAAGGGGTTAGTGCACCACAGCTAGCCGGGAGGGAGTCCGGGGAAAAGCCTGCACCAGCAGAAGAGGCAGGAGACTTTTCCTTCCCTCTTTGTTTCCTGGGGCGTGAGGAGAGGGGTTTAAGAACGCTGCTTAAAGGAACTCCAGAGACGGGCGCGAGCCGCGGCTAAAAGCGCGAACCCCAGAGACGGGCGCGAGCCGCGGCTGAAAGCGCGGAATCCAGAGACGGGCGCGAGCCGCGGCTGAAAGCGCGGAATCCAGAGACGGGCGCGAGCCGCGGCTGAGGGCGCGGACTCCAGAGACGGGCGCAAGCCGCGGCTAAAAGCGCGGACCCCAGAGGCGGGCGGGAGACGTTAAGGCTGCTGCTGCCGCCACCAAGGGGCCTGTGTGCGAGCACAGGTCACTCTCCACACCCCTCTTCCGCGGAGCCTGTGCAGCCCGCCACTGCCGGGTTCCCGGGATCCAGGGACAACTTCCCCGGGAGAGCGCACAGCGCGCCTCAGGCTGGTGCAAAGTCACGCCGGCCTTTGCCACCGCAGGCCCGCCCCGCACTCTGTGCCCTTCCGTCCCCGCCGGCCTGAGTGCGCCAGAGCCCCCAATCAGCGGCTCTTTTAACCCCATCCTGTCTGAGCAAAAAACAGACGCCCTCCAGCGATCTACACGCAGTGGCAGGGCCAAATCCAAAGCTTAGCCCTGGGAGCTGTGAGAACAAAGAAGAGAAAGGGAAATCCCTCCCAGCAGCCTCAGAAGCAGCGGATTAAAGCTCCACAATCAACTTGATGTACCCTGCATCTGTGGAATACCTGAATAGACAACCAATCATCTCCAATTAAGGAAGTGGACTTTAGGAGCAAGATCTATGATTTTTTCCCCTTTCCTCTTTTTGTGAATGTGTATGTGTATGCTTCTGTGTGAGATCTTGTCTGTATAGTCTTGCTTCCACCATTTGTCCTAGGGTTCTATCCGTCCATGTTTTTTTTTTAAATTTTTTTTCTTAATAATTAATTTTAATAATCTTATTATACTTTACCTTCGTTCTTTCTTTCTTTCTTTCCGTCCTTCCTTCCCTCCTTTAGACAACGAATCATCCCAAATTGAGGAGGTGGTCTCTGACAGCAAGATTTAGGATTTTTCCCCATTTACCTCTTTTAGTGAGGGTGTATGTGTATGCTTCTGTGTAAGATTTTGTCTGTATAGCTTTGCTTCCAACATTTGTCCTATGTTCTTTCCGTCCCTTTTTTTTTTTTTTCTAAATAAGAAGTTTTTAATTCAATAACTTTATTATACTGTATTTTATTTTTACTGTATCTTCTTTCTTTCTGTCTTTTTTCCTTCTTTCCCTTCTTCCTTCCTTCCTCCCTCCCTCCCTCCTTTCTTTCCTTCTTGCCTTCTTTCCTTCTTTGCTTCTTTCTTTCTTTCTTCCTTCCTTCCTACCCTCCTTTCCTTCTTTCTTTCCTCATACTTCTACTAATTCCCTCTACTTTTTCTCCCTTTTATCCTGAGCCTGTGGATGAAAAGCTTTTGGTGCTCCAGCCAGGAGGCAGGGCTCTGCCTCTGAGGTAGGAGAGCCAACTTCAGGACACTGATCAACAAGAGACCTCCCAGCTCCACATAATATCAAACGGCGAAAATCTCCCAGAGACCTCCATCTTAACACCAGCACCCAGCTTCACTCAACGACCAGCAAGCCACAGTGCTGGAAAACCTATGCCAAACAACTAGCAAAACAGGAACACAACCCCACCCATTAGCAGAGAGGCTGCCTAAAATCATAATAAGGCCACAGACACCCCCAAACACACCACCAGACGTGAACCTGCCCACTAGAGAGACAAGATCCAGCCTCATCCACCACAACACAGGCACTAGCCCCCTCCACCAGGAAGCCTACACAACCCACTGAACCAACCTTAGCCACTAGAGACAGACATCAAAAACAGGAGGAACCACAAACCTGCAGCCTGCAAAAAGGAGACCCCAAACACAGTAAGATAAGCAAAATGAGAAGACAGAAAAACACACAGCAGATAAAGGAGCAAGATAAAAATGCACCAGACCTAACAAATGAAGAGGAAATAGGCAGTCTACCTGAAAGAGAATTCAGAATAATGATAGTAAGGTTGATCCGAAATCTTGGAGATAGAATGGACAATAGATTGGACAAAATGCAAGAATCAGTTAACAAGGACCTAGAAGAACTAAAGATGAAACAAGCAACGATGAACAACACAATAAATGAAATTAAAAGTACTCTAGATGGGATCAATAGCAGAATAACTGAGGCAGAAGAACGGATAAGTGACCTGGAAGATAAAATAGTGGAAATAACTACTGCAGAGCAGAATAAAGAAAAAAGAATGAAAAGAACTGAGGACAGTCTCAGAGACCTCTGGGACAACATTAAACGCACCAACATTCGAATTATAGGGGTTCCAGAAGAAGAAGAGAAAAAGAAAGGGACTGAGAAAATATTTGAAGAGATTATAGTTGAAAACTTCCCTAATATGGGAAAGGAAATAGTTAATCAAGTCCAGGAAGCACAGAGAGTCCCATACAAGATAAATACAAGGAGAAATACGCCAAGACACATATTAATCAAACTGTCAAAAATTAAATACAAAGAAAGCATATTAAAAGCAGCAAGGGAAAAACAACAAATAACACATAAGGGAATCCCCATAAGGTTAACAGCTGATCTCTCAGCAGAAACCCTACAAGCCAGAAGGGAGTGGCAGGACATACTGAAATTGATGAAGGAGAAAAACATGCAGCCAAGACTACTCTACCCAGCAAGGATCTCCTTCAGATTTGATGGAGAAATCAAAACCTTTACAGACAAGCAAAAGCTGAGAGAGTTCAGCACCACCAAACCAGCTTTACAACAAATGCTAAAGGATCTTCTCTAGGCAAGAAACACAAGAGAAGGAAAAGACCTATAATAACGAACCCAAAACAATTTAGAAAATGGGAATAGGAACATACATATCGATAATTACCTTAAATGTAAATGGACTAAATGCTCCCACCAAAAGACACAGATTAGCTGAATGGATACAAAAACAAGACCCTTATATATGCTGTCTACAAGAGACCCACTTCAGACCTAGAGACACATACAGACTGAAAGTAAGGGGATGGAAAAAGATATTCCATGCAAATGGAAGCCAAAAGAAAGCTGGAGTAGCAATTCTCATATCAGACAAAATAGACTTTAAAATAAGGACTATTAAAAGAGACAAAGAAGGACACTACATAATGATCAAGGGATCGATCCAAGAAGAAGATATAACAATTGTAAATATTTATGCACCCAACATAGGAGCACCTCAATACATAAGGCAAATACTAACAGCCATAAAAGGGGAAATCGACAGTAACACATTCATAGTAGGGGACTTAAACACCCCACTTTCACCCATGGACAGATCATCCAAAATGAAAATAAATAAGGAAACACAAGCTTTAAATGATACATTAAACAAGATGGACTTAATTGATATTTATAGGACACTCCATCCAAAAACAACAGAATACACATTTTTCTCAAGTGCTCATGGAACATTCTCCAGGATAGATCATATCTTAGGTCACAAATCAAGCCTTGGGAAATTTAAGAAAATTGAAATTGTATCAAGTATCTTTTCTGACCACAATGCCATGAGACTAGATATCAATTACAGGAAAAGATCTGTAAAAAATACAAACACATGGAGGCTAAACAATACACTACTTAATAATGAAGAGATCACTGAAGAAATCAAAGAGGAAATCAAAAAATACCTAGAAACAAATGACAATGGAGACACAACGACCCAAAACCTGTGGGATGCAGCAAAAGCAGTTCTAAGGGGGAAGTTTATAGCAATACAAGCCCACCTTAAGAAGCAGGAAACATCTCGAATAAACAACCTAACCTTGCACCTCAAGCAATTAGAGAAAGAAGAACAAAAAAACCCCAAAGCTAGCAGAAGGAAAGAAATCATAAAAATCAGATCAGAAATAAATGAAAAAGAAATGAAGGAAACAATAGCAAAGATCAATAAAACTAAAAGCTGGTTCTTTGAGAAGATAAACAAAATAGATAAACCACTAGCCAGACTCATCAAGAAAAAAAGGGAGAAGACTCAAATCAATAGAATTAGAAATGAAAAAGGAGAGGTAACAACTGACACTGCAGAGATAAAAGAGATCATGAGAGATTACTACAAGCAACTCTATGCCAATAAAATGGACAATCTGGAAGAAATGGACAAATTCTTAGAAATGCACAACCTGCCAAGACTGAATCAGGAAGAAATAGAAAATATGAACAGACCAATCACAAGCACTGAAATTGAAACTGTGATTAAAAATCTTCCAACAAAGAAAAGCCCAGGACCAGATGGCTTCACAGGCGAATTCTATCAAACATTTAGAGAAGAGCTAACACCTATCCTTCTCAAACTCTTCCAAAATATAGCAGAGGGAGGACCACTCCCTAACTCGTTCTACGAGGCCACCATCACCTTGATACCAAAACCAGACAAGGATGTCACAAAGAAAGAAAACTACAGGCCAATATCACTGATGAACATAGATGCAAAAATCCTCAACAAAATACTAGCAAACAGAATCCAACAGCACATTAAAAGGATCATACACCATGATCAAGTGGGGTTTATTCCAGGAATGCAAGGATTCTTCAATATACGCAAATCTATCAATGTGATAAACCATATTAACAAATTGAAGGAGAAAAACCATATGATCATCTCAATAGATGCAGAGAAAGCTTTTGACAAAATTCAACACCCATTTATGATAAAAACCCTGCAGAAAGTAGGCATAGAGGGAACTTTCCTCAACATAATAAAGGCCATATATGACAAGCCCACAGCAAACATCATCCTCAATGGTGAAAAACTGAAAGCATTTCCACTAAGATCAGGAACAAGACAAGGTTGCCCACTCTCACCACTCTTATTCAACATTGTTTTGGAAGTTTTAGCCACAGCAATCAGAGAAGAAAAGGAAATAAAAGGAATCCAAATTGGAAAAGAAGAAGTAAAGCTGTCACTGTTTGCAGATGACATGATCCTATACATAGAGAACCCTAAAGATGCTACCAGAAAACTACTAGAGCTAATCAATGAATTTGGTAAAGTGGCAGGATACAAAATTAATGCACAGAAATCTCTGGCATTCCTATATACTAAGGATGAAAAAGCTGAAAGTGAAATCAAGAAAACACTCCCATTTACCATTGCAACAAAAAGAATAAAATATCTAGGAATAAACCTACCTAAGGAGACAAAAGACCTGTATGCAGAAAATTATAAGACACTGATGAAAGAAATTAAAGATGATATAAATAGATGGAGAGATATACCATGTTCTTGGATTGGAAGAATCAACATTGTGAAAATGACTCTACTACCCAAAGCAATCTATAGATTCAATGCAATCCCTATCAAACTACCACTGGCATTTTTCACAGAACTAGAACAAAAACTTTCACAATTTGTATGGAAACACAAAAGACCCCGAATAGCCAAAGCAATCTTGAGAACGAAAGAAGGAACTGGAGGAATCAGGCTCCCTGACTTCAGACTATACTACAAAGCTACAGTCATCAAGACAGTATGGTACTGGCACAAAAACAGAAAGATAGATCAATGGAACAGGATAGAAAGCCCAGAGATAAACCCATGCACATATGGACACCTTATCTTTGATAAAGGTGGCAGTAATGTACAATGGAGAAAGGACAGCCTCTTCAATAAGTGGTGCTGGGAAAACTGGACAGGTACATGTAAAAGTATGAGATTAGATCACTCCCTAACACCATACACAAAAATAAGCTCAAAATGGATTAAAGACCTAAATGTAAGGCCAGAAACTATCAAACTCTTAGAGAAAAACATAGGCAGAACACTCTATGACATAAATCAAAGCAAGATCCTTTCTGACCCACCTCCTAGAGTAATGGAAATAAAAACAAAAATAAACAAATGGGACCTAATGAAACTTCAAAGCTTTTGCACAGCAAAGGAAACCGTAAACAAGACCAAAAGACAACCCTCAGAATGGGAGAAAATATTTGCAAATGAAGCAACCGACAAAGGATTAATCTCCAAAATTTACAAGCAGCTCATGCAGCTCAATAACAAGAAAACAAACAACCCAATCCAAAAATGGGCAGAAGACCTAAATAGACATTTCTCCAAAGAAGATATACAGACTGCCAACAAACACATGAAAGAATGCTCAACATCACTAATCATTAGAGAAATGCAAATCAAAACTACAATGAGATATCATCTCACACCAGTCAGAATGGCCATCATCAAAAAATCTAGAAACAATAAATGCTGGAGAGGGTGTGGAGAAAAGGGAACACTCTTGCACTGCTGGTGGGAATGTGAATTGGTTCAGCCACTATGGAGAACAGTATGGAGGTTCCTTAAAAAACTACAAATAGAACTACCATATGACCCAGCAATCCCACTACTGGGCATATACCCTGAGAAAACCAAAATTCAAAAAGAGTCATGTACCAAAATGTTCATTGCAGCTCTATTTACAATAGCCCGGAGATGGAAACAACCTAAGTGCCCGTCATCGGATGAATGGATAAAGAAGATGTGGCACATATATACAATGGAATATTACTCAGCCATAAAAAGAAACGAAATTGAGCTATTTGTAATGAGGTGGATAGACCTAGAGTCTGTCATACAGAGTGAAGTAAGTCAGAAAGAAAAAGACAAATACCGTATGCTAACACATATATATGGAATTTAAGAAAAAAATGTCATGAAGAACCTAGGGGTAAAGCAAGAATAAAGATGCAGACCTCCTAGAGAACGGACTTGAGGTTATGGGGAGGGGGAAGGGTGAGCTGTGACAGGGCGAGAGAGAGTCATGGGCATATACACACTAACAAACGCAGTAAGGTAGATAGCTAGTGGGAAGCAGCCACATGGCACAGGGATATTGGCTCGGTGCTTTGTGACAGCCTGGAGGGGTGGGATGGGGAGTGTGGGAGGGAGGGAGATGCAACAGGGAAGACATATGGGAACATATGTTTATGTATGACTGATTCACTTTGTTATAAAGCAGAAACTAACACACCATTGTAAAGCAATTATACCCCAATAAAGATGTTAAAAAAAAAAAAAAAAAATTGCTCCCCCTTTCTAGATAGTTGCTCATTTTTCTAAAGACTTGATTTACAGTTTTACACTATACACTCAAATGATTTGCAATTCAGCTTGTAAAGCTCTGTCCAAAGGTTTATCCTTATCTCTCCTTTATTTATACCTGCTATTTTTACTGCATCTTATATAGAACTAAATTGTCATTTAATTCCATAATCTTAACAGATTATTTCAGCCATTATGATGAATTCATTAGATAGATCATCTCCTGATCTGATGGTGTCACTGCCATGGCCATACAATTGTAAAATACAATTGTATCCTAACTAACCATTATTCTGAAAGAAATGGAGTCAAGGGGTATCTAAGCCTCAGAAACTGGCAAATGACAATAAGTGAACTCCCAGATTCATTGGAAATGTGACGATAACAAAAAGGTTCTGTTAATGACCTATATTATACTCCATAGAAAGTTTTTTTCCCTCCAAAATCTGTTTTATAAAGTAAAAATCGTCATTGTTAATCTGTAACACAATTACATGAAAAAAAACATTGTGTGTGATTTGCAAAGCTTTAACAATTTTAGAGCTTAAGTAAGGAGTTTAAAGGGAATAGGGAGAGAGCGTGACAAGGAACTCCTTTATTTTCTAAAGTAAGTAAGGCCCTCTATTCATGGAATTTGGCTCTTTAATTGTCCTCCTTTTAGTAAACTAGCCCTATCATTGTACATTGTACATTTCACTAGAGGCTTACCTTGGGAAAGCATAACTACTAAGAATTCCCAATTGCAAATTAAAATCAAGGAAAGAAGCCAGAATATTCAAGTATTTTCAACAAGCGCCCTAGGTTCAGCCCAGTTTAAGATAAAATGAGCTAGATGAGGGACCAGCAAACTATGCTTGAGGGCCAAGTCTATCCCACCATGTTTTTGTATAGCTTAAGAGCAAAGGAAATTTTTCACATTTTAAAATTGTAAAAATTTAAAATGTAAAGTCTATTAGCCCATCAGTGAGGGCAGTTTCTTCAACAGTTGAGAACGAGGTTTTACCTGGAAAGCCCCAAATATTTAAGATCTAGTCCTTTACAGAAGAAGTTTGCCATTCTC
The DNA here is from genome assembly GCF_964374135.1 of Grampus griseus. Taxonomy (NCBI): domain Eukaryota; kingdom Metazoa; phylum Chordata; class Mammalia; order Artiodactyla; family Delphinidae; genus Grampus; species Grampus griseus. The sequence goes on along the minus strand of NC_138999.1, from coordinate 72,126,824 downwards.
TGAACTAGATGATTTCCAAGGACTTTTCTGACTCAGAGTCCACGAACCTATGCTTTTAAGCAAAATAAAAGCATTAGCAATGAGAATGTTATCAGAATTAGAGAAAATTATAGATAAACACAGAATTTTAATAAGGATTTAGAAAATAAAAAAAGAACCAGTCAGAACTGAAGACTACATTAACTGAAATGTAAAACACACTAGAAGGAGTTAACAACAGACTAGGTGATACAGATAAATGCTTAAGAGATCTGGAATATAGAATAATGTAAATCACCAATTCAGGACAGCAAAAAGAAAAAACAAATTAAAAAATGAGAAAAGTTTATAGGACTTCTGAAACAACATCAAATGTAACAACATTTGCATTTTATGGGTCCCAGAAGGACAAGAGAGAGAGGAAAGTGTCAAAAATATATTTGATTAAATTATGGCTGAAAACTTCCCAAACCTGAAAAAGGAAACAGATATCCAGGTACAGGAAGCACAGAGGGTCCCAAACAAGATGAACCCAAAGAGACCCATACCAAAACATAACATGTTTCAAATGGCAGAAGTTAAAGATAAAAAGAGAATTCTAAAGGTAGCAAGAGAAAAACAAAGAGTCACATACAAGTGAATCAGTTGATTTTTCTGCAGAAACTTTGGAAGACAGAAGGGATGGCATGATGCATTCAAAGTGCTGAAAGAGAAAAAAAAATGCAACCCAGGATACTTTACCCAGAAAGATTATTATTTAGAATTGAAAAAGAGAGAAAGAACTTCTAGAACAAGCAAAACCCAAGAGTTCATCAATAAAGAATGAAGGAATAAACATGAAGATGTAAAATATGACAAAAAAAAAAGAGGGGAGTAAAGTAAAAATGTAGATCTTTTAGAGTGTTTGAATTTAAATGACTACTAATTTAAAACAAGTAGATATAGTCATAAGTCAATATTTATGAACCCCATGGTAACCACATATTGAAAACCTACAATAGATACACCAAAACTAGAGAGAAAGAAACACAAGCATACCACTAAAGAAAATAATCAAATTACAAGGGAAGAAACTAAAAAGAGACAAAAAGAACAGAGAACTAGAAAAACAACCAAAAAACAAGTAACAAAATGGCAATAATTACGTATCTATCAATAATCACTTTAAATGTCAATAGACTAAATGTTCTAATCAAAACACATAGGGTGGATAATTGGATAAAAAAATGAAGACCGACCAATATGCAGCTTCCAAGAGACTCAATTCATAGCTAAAGTCACACACAGACTGGAAGTGAGGGGATGGAAAAAGATATTTCATGAAAATGGAAGTGACAAGAAAGCGGGGATAGTAACACCCATATCAGACAAAATAAACTTTAAAACAGTCTATAACAAAAGACAAAGAAGGGTATTATATCATGATAAAAGCATCAACACAAGAAGAGGATGTAACAGTCATTAACACATATGCAGCTAATATGAGAGCACTTAAATATATAAAGCAAATATTAGAAAACATAAAGGGAAAAATTGACAATAATACAAAAATAGTAGGGGACTTTAACACCACATTTACAACAATGGACATATTATCCAGACAGAAAATCAGTAAGGAAATAGTGGAATTAAATGACACATTAGACCAGTTGGACTTAATATATATCTATAGGACATACCATCTCAAAACAGCAGAATATAAATTCTTTCAAGTTTACATAAAATGTTCACCAGGATAGATCACATGCTAGGCCACAAAAAAATTCTCAATAAATTCAAGAGGACAGAAATTATATCAAGCATTATTTTTTTTCCAACTACAATGGTATGAAACTAGAAATCAATTACAGGAAGAAAATTGGGAAAAACAAACACATGGAGACTAAACATGCTACTAAAATACCAGTGGGTCAATGGAGAAATCAAAGAGGAATTCAGAAAATACATAGAGATAAATGAAAATGGAAACACAACTTTCCAAAATCTATGGGGTGCAACAAAACAGTTCTAAGGAGAAATTTAATAGTGATACAAGCCTACCTCAAAAAACAAGAGAAATCTCAGGTAAACAACCTAACCTACCATCTAAAGGAATTAGAAAAAACGAAAGCAAACAAAGCCCAAAGTCAGTGGAAAGAAGGAAACAATAAAGATCAGAGAGGTAATAATAAAATAGAGACCAAAAAACAATAGTAAAAAGTCAATGAAACTAGGAGATCTTTTTGAAAAAAGTAAACAAAATTGATAAACTCTTAGCCAGGCTCACCAAGAAGAGAGAGAAAACAAATTATCAAACTAAGAAATGAATGAGGAGAAATAAAAACCAATACCACAGAGATACAAAAAAAACAAAAAAGAATACTATGAACATTTACAGGTTAACAAATTGTACAACTTAGAAGAAATGGACAAATTTCTAGAATTATACAACCTGCCAAGACTGAGTCAAAAAGAAACAGGCAATTTGAACAGACTGATCACTAGTAGTCATATTGAATGTGTAATAAAAAAATTCCAGCAAACAAAAGTCCAGGACTGGGCAGCTTCAGAGAGCAACTCTACCAAACATAAAAGGAAGTGCTAATATCTATCCTTTTCAAACTATTCCAAAAAAATTGAAGAGGAGGAAACAGTCCCAAATTCATTTTGTGAAGCCACCATTACCCTGCTACCAAAACAAGACAAAGACTATACAAAAAAAGAAAATTACAGTCCAATGTCTTTGATGAATACAGATGAAAGAACATTAAAAAATATTAGCAAACTGAATCAAAAAATATATAAAAATGATCATACACCATGATCCAGTCCCATTAATTCCAGAGTCAGAAGGACCATTCAACATTTGTAAATCAATCAATGTGATACACTAAATTAAAAAACTGAAGAATAAAAATCATGATAACCTCAATAGATGGAGAAAAAGCTTTTGACAAAATTCAACATTGATTTATGATAATAACTCTCATCTATGTTGGTATGGGGAACATATCTCAGCTTAATAAAGGCCATATATGACAAATCCACATCTAACATCATACTCAATGGTAAAATGTTCTCATCATTTCCTATAAAATCAGGTAAAAGACAAGGATGCCCACTCTTGCCAGTTTTATTTAACATACTATTGGAAGTCTTAACCACAGCAGTCAGACAAGAACAAGAAATAAATGATATCCAAATTGGAAAGGAATAAGTAAAACTGTCACTATTTGCAGATGACATGATGCTATATATAGAAAACCCTAAAGTATCCATGAAAAAACTATTAGAACTAATAAATGAATACAGTAAAGTTGCAGGATATGCAATTAATATACAGAAATTTGTTGCTTTTCTCTACACTAATAATGAACTATCAGAAAGATAATTAAAGAAAATAATCCCACTTACAATTGCATGAAAAAGAAAAAAAATCCTAGCAATAAACTTAATCAAGAAAGTGAAAGACCTATATTCTGAAAGCTGTAACATTTATGAAGGAAACTGAATATGATACAAGTAAATGGAAAGATATAATATATTCATGGATTGAAAGAATTAATATGTTAAAATGTCCACAATACCCAAAGTAATCTACACAAATAATGCAATCTCTACCAAAATACCCATGACATTTTTTTCACAGAACTAGAACAAATAGTCCTAAAACTTGTATGGAACCACAAAAGATCCCAACAGTCAAAGGAATCTTGAGATAAAAGAACAAAGCTGGGGTTATCCTGCTCCCTGATTTTAGATTATATTACAAAACTACAGTAAGAAAAACAATATCATACTGACACAAAAACATACAAATAGATCAATGGAACAGAATAGATGACCTAGAAATAAACCCATGAACTTATGGTCAAATAATCTACGACAAAGGAAGGAAGGCTATACAATGAGAAAAAGATAGTCTTTTCAATAAGTGTTGCTGGGAGTACTGAACAGCTATGTGTAAAAGAATGGAATTAGAACATTTTTTCACATCATATACAAAAATAAACTCAAAATGGATTAAAGATTTAAATATAAGACCAGAAAGCATAAAACTCCTACAAGAAAACCTAAGCAAAACACTCTGTGACATAAGTTGTAGCAGTATTTTCTTGGATCAGTCTCTCAAGGCAAAGGAAACAAAAGCAAAAATAAACAAATGGGACTTAAACTTAAAAGCTTTTGCACATCAAAGGATACCACCAATGAAATGAAAAGACAACCTACTAAAAGGGATAAAATATTTAAATATTTGCAAATGATATGACAAACAAGTGGTTAATATCCAGTATATATAAACAGCTAATACAACCCAATATAAAAATAAACCTGATTAAAAAATGGGCAGAAGTCCTGAATAGATATTTTCCCAAAAAAGATACACAGATAGCCAACAGGCACAAGAAAATATGCTCAGCACTGTTAATCATCAGAGAAAGGCAAGTTGAAGCCACAATGAGATATCACCTCACAGATGTCAGAATGGCTATATTCAAAAATTATACAATATCAATATTGGTTAGGATGAGAAGAAAAAGGAACCCCAGTACACTGTTGGTGAGAATGTAAATTGGTGCAGCCACTATGGAAAACAGCATGGAGGCTCCTCCAAACACTAAAATAGAACTACCATATGATCAAGAAATTCTGCTTCTGAGTATATATCAAAGAAAACAAAAACACTAAATCAAAAAGCCCCATGCACCACAATGTTCATAGCAGCATAATTTACAGTAGCCAAGATACAGAAGCAACAGATGAATATATAAAGAAGATGTGACATTACATGTGTATATATATATGTGTATATCTGTGTGTATATGTATACACATATATATAAATATCTAAAATATATATGTACTATATATACATATATACACAATGGAATATTACTCTGCCTTAAACACGACTGAAATACTGCCATTTGCAACAACATGGATGGATCTAGAGGGTATTATGCTTAGTGAAATAAGTTACAGAGGGAATAAAGTACTATATATTATAACTTATATGTGCAATCTAACAAATAAAAAAATAACAAAACAAAACAGATGCACAAATATATAGAACAAACTAGTGGTTATCAGTGAGTGGTAGGAAGTGGGTAGATCTAGATATGTTCAGGGAATTAAGAGGCAGGAAGTACTATGTATAAAATAAATAAGCTACAAGGGTATATTGTACAGAACATGGAATATACACATTATTTATAATAATTTTAAATGGAATATACTCTATAAAAATATTGAATTGCCTGAAACTAATATAATCTTTTAAATCAACTATACTTCAATTAAAAAAAGAATAAAGGAGAAATAAGGACCTTCTCAAATGAAGAAAAATGAAAAGACTTGCTTGCAAACAAATCTACTCAAAAATTGTCTAAAGAAAATGTTCTTAAGGGCAAGTACATGATCAAATGAAAAAATAGAGGATTCAAATGAATAAAATCAGAAATGAAGGTGAGACATTAAAACTAATACCACAGAAATACAAAGGATTATAGAAGACTACTATGAACAACTATACACCAATAAATTTGACAACTTAGAATAAATGGATAAACTCTTGAAAAATATAAAACCTACCAAGACTGAATTATGAAAATTGAAAATTTGAAAAGACCAATAACAATTAAGGAGATTTAATCTATAGTCATAAACCTCTTAACACGGAAAGCCCCAGGACCAGATGGCTTCACTTGTGATTTCTCTGAAACATTTAAAGAAGAATTAATATCAAACTCTACCAAAATATTAAATGGGAATGAACTCCTCCAAAATCAATTTACAAGGTCAGTATTACACTGGTTCCAAAACCAGACAAGGACACTACAAGAAAAGAAAATTACAGGTCAATATCCCTGATTAACATCAATGTAAATATCCTCAATAGAATATTAAGAAACTGATTCCAACAGTACATTAAAAAGACCATATATCATGATCAAGTGGCATTTACTCCAAGAATGTAAAGACAGTTCAACATTCACAAATCAACCAATGTATCACATTAATGATTATGTTACTATATCACATTAACAACATGAAGGATAAAAATTAGGCTTTTCTCAAACAAATACCATATGCTAATACATATATAAGGAATCTAAAAAAAATGATACTGATGAACCTAGTGACAGGGCAGGAATAAAGGTGCAGATACAGAGAATGGATTTTAGGACATGGGGGGGATGGGGAAGCAGGGACAAAGTGAGAGCATAGCATTGACATATATACACTACCAAATGTAAAATGGATGGCTAGTGGGAAGCTAATGCTTTGTGATGACCTAGAGAGGTGGGATAGGGAGAGTGAGAGGAAAGCTCAAGAAAGAGAGGATATGGGGATATATGTATACATATAGCTGATTCACTTTGTTGTACAGCAGAAACTAACACAACATTGTAAAGCAATTACCCTCCAATAAAGATGTAAAAAGAAAAATTAAACTACCATAAAAAATTAGGGAGAGAGATTTGAGAAGATGGGGGAGAGATTTGAGAAGATGACGGAAGAGTAAGACGCGGAGATCACCTTCCTCCCCACAGATACATCAGAAATACATCTACATGTGGAACTGCTACTATAGAACACCCACTGAAAGTTCGCAGAAGATCTCAAACCTCCCAAAAGGCAAGAAACTCCCCACGTACCTGGGTAGGGCAAAAGATAAAAGAAAAAACAGAGACAAAAAAATAGGGATGGGACCTGCACCAGTGGGAGGGAGCTGTGAAGGAGGAAAGCTTTCCACACACTAGAAGCCCCTTCACGGGCAGAGTCTGCAGGTGACGGAGGGGAAAGCTGCAGAGCCACGGAGGAGAGCACAGCAACAGGGGTGAGGAGGGCAAAGCGGAGAGATTCCCGCACAGAGAATCAGTGCCGACCAGCATTCACCAACCTGAGAGGCTTGTCTGCTCACCTGCCAGGATGGGCGAGGGCTGGGAGCTGAGGCTCAGGCTTCAGTTGTATGCAGGGAGAGGAATGGGGTTGGCTGCGTGAACACAGCCTGAAGGGGCTAGTGCGTCAAGTCTAGCTGAGAGGGAGTCCAGGAAAAGTCTGGAACTGCTGAAGAGACAAGAGACTTTTTCTTGCCTCTTTGTTTCCTGGTGTGTGAGGAGAGGGGATTAACATTGCTGCTTAAAGGAGCTCCAGAGACGGGCACGAGCCGTGGCTATCATTGTGGACCACAGAGATGGGCATGAGAGGCTAAGGCTGCTGCTGCAATGACCAAGAAGCCTGTGTGCAAGGGCACGTCACTATCCACACCACCCCTCCCAGAAGCCTGTGCAGCCCGCCACTGCCAGGGTTCCGTGACCCAGGGACAACTTGCCCAGGAGAACGCACAGCGCGCCTCAGGCAGTTGCAACATCATGCCAGCCTCTGCCGCCGCAGGCTCGCCCGGCATCCGTACCCCTCTATCTCCCCGGCCTGAGTGAGCCAGAGCTGCCAAATCAGCTGCTCCTTTAATCCTGTCCTGTCTGAGCCAAGAACAGATGCCCTCAGGCGACCTACATGCGGAGGCGGGGCCAAATCAAAACCTGAACGACTGTAGCTGTGCAAACAGAGAAGAGAAAGGGATATTTCTCCCAGCAGCCTCAGGAGTAGCAGATTAAAGCTCCACAATCAAGTTGATGTACCTTGCATCTGTGGAATACCTGAATAGACAATGAAACATCCCAAATTGAGGAGGTGGACTTTGGGAGCAAGATATATTATTTTTTCCCCTTTTCCTCTTTTTGTGAGTGTCTATGTGTTTGCTTCTGTGTGAGATTTTGTCTGTATAGCTTTGCTTTCACCATTTGTCCTAGGCTTCTGTTAGTCCGGGTTTTTATTTTCCTTTCTTTTTTTTTTTTTTACTTTTTAAAATCATTTTTATTTAAAATTATTTTTTATTTTAACAACTTTATTTTATTTTATCTTTATTTTATTTTATTGTCTCTTTCTTTCTATTTTTTTCTCCCTTTTATTCTGAGCCGTGTGGAGGACAGGCTCTTGGTGCTCCAACCAGGCATCAAGGCTGTGCCCCTGAGGTGGTAGAGCCAACTTCAGGACACTGGTCCACAAGAGGCCTCTCAGCTCCATGTAATATCAAATGGCAAAATGTTCCCAGAGACCTCCATCTCAACACCAAGACCAGGTTCTCTCAATGACCAGCAAGCTAAAGTGCTGGATACCCTATGAGAAACAACTAGCAAGACAGGAACACAACCGCATCCATTGGCAGAGAGGCTGCCTAAAATCATAATAAGTCCACAGCCACCTCAAAACACACCACCAGACTTGGGTCTGCTCACCAGAAAGACAAGATCCAGCCTCATCCACCACAACACAGGCACTAGTCCCCTCCACCAGGAAGCCTACACAATGCACTGAACCAACCTTAGCCACTAGGGAGAGACACCAAAAACAACAGGAACTATGAACCTGCAGCCTGCAAAAAGGAGACCCCAAACACAGTAAGATAAGCAAAATGAGAACACAGAAAAACGCACAGCAGATGAAGGAGCAAGGTAAAAACACACCAGACCTAAAAAATGAGGACAAAATAGGCAGTCTACCTGAAAAAGAATTCAGAATAATGATAGTAAAGATGATCCAAAATCTTGGAAATAGAATACAGAAAATGAAAGAAACATTTAACAAGGACCTAGAATAACTAAAGAAGAAATAAGCAATGATGAACAACACAATAAATGAAATTAAAAATACTATAGAAGGGATCATTATCAGAATAACTGAGACAGAAGAACGGATAAGTGACCTGGAAAATAAAATAATGGAAATAACTACTGCAGAGAAGAATAAAGAAAAAAAAATGAAAAGAACTGAGGACAGTCTCAGAGACTTCTGGGACAACATTAAATGCACCAACATTCGAATTATAGGGGTTCCAGAAGAAGAAGAGAAAAACAAAGAGACTGAGAAAATATTTGAAGTGATTATAGTTGAAAACTTCCCTAATATGGGAAAGGAAATAGTTATTCAAGTCCAGGAAGATCAGAGAGTCCCATACAGGATAAATCCAAGAAGAAACACAACAAGACACATATTAATCAAACTGTCAAAAATTAGGTACAAAGAAAACATATTAAATGCAGCAAGGGAAAAACAACAAATAACACACAAAGGAATCCCCATAAGGTTAACAGCTGATCTTTCAGCAGAAACTCTGCAAGCCAGAAGGGAGTGGCAGGACATATTTAAAGTGACAAAGGAGAAAAACCTAAAACCAAGATTACTCTACCCAGCAAGGATCTCATTCAGGTTTGATGGAGAAATTAAAAGCTTTACAGACAAGCAAAAGCTGAGAGAGTTCAGCAACACCAAACCAGCTTTACAAGAAATGCTAAAGGAAATTCTCTTGGCAAGAAACACAAGAGAAGAAAAAGACCTATAATAACAAACCCCAAACAATAAAGAAAATGACAATAAGACCATACATATTGATAATTACCTTAAATATAAATGGATTAAATGCTCCCACCAAAAGACACAGACTGGCTGAATGGATACAAAAACAAGACACGTATATATGCTGTCTACAAGAGACCCAATTCAGACCTAGGGACACATACAAACAGAAAGTGAGGGAATGGAAAATGATATTCCATGCAAATGGAAATCAGAAGAAAGCTGGAGTAACAGTTTTCACATCAGAAAAAATAGACTTTAAAATAAAGACTATTAGAAGAGACAAAGAAGGACACTACATAATGATCAAGGGATTGACTCAAGAAGAAGATATAAGAATTGTAAATATATATGCACCCAACATAGGAGCACCTCAATACATAAGGCAAATACTGAGAACAATAAAAGGGGAAATCGACAGTAACACAATCATAATAGGGGACTTTAACACCCCACTTTCACCAATGGATAGATCACCCAAAATGAAAATAAATAAGGAAATACAAGGTTTAAATGATACATTAAACAAGATGGACTTAATTGATATTTATAGGACATTCCATCCAAAAACAACAGAATACACATTTCTCTGAAGTGTTCATTGAGCATTCTCCAGGATAGATCATATCTTGGGTCACAAATCAAGCCTTGGTAATTTTAAGAAAATTAAAACCGTATCAAGTACCTTTTCTGACCACAACGCTATGAGACTAGATATCAATTACAGGAAAAGATATGTAAAAAATAGAAACACATGGAGGCTAAACAATACACTATTTAATAACGAAGTGATCACTGAAGAAATCAAAGAGAAAATCAAAAAAATCCTAGAGAAAAATGACAAGGGAGAAACAGTGATCTAAATCCCATGGGATGCAGAAAACCAGTTCTAAGAGGGAAGTTTATAGCAATACAATCCTACCTTAAGAAACAGGAAACACCTCAAATAAACAACCAAACCTTACAACTAAAGCAATTAGAGAAGGAAGAACAAAAAAACCCCAAAGTTAGCAGAAGGAAAGAAATCATTAAGATCAGATCAGAAATAAATGAAAAAGAAATGAAGGAAATGATAGCAAAGATCAATAAAACTAAAAGCTGATTCTTTGAGAAGATAAACAAAATTGATAAACCATTTTCAGACTCATCAAGAAAAAAAGGGAGAAGACTCAAATCAATAGAATTAGAAATGAAAAAGGAGAAGTAACAACAGACACTGCAGAAATACAAAAGATCATGAGAGATTACTACAAGCAACTCTATGTCAAGAAAATGGACAACCTGGAAGAAACAGACAAATTCTTAGAAATGCACAACCTACTGAAACTGAACCAGGAAGAAATAGAAAATATGAACAGACCAAACACAAGCACTGAAATTGAAACTGCATTTAAAAATCTTCAAACAAACGAAATCCCATGACCAGATGGCTTCACAGGTGAATTCTGTCAAATATTTAGAGAAGAGCTAACACCTATTCTTCTCAAACTCTTCCAAAATATAGCAGAGGGAGGAAAACTCCCAAACTCATTCTACGAGGCCACCATCACCCTGACACCAAAACCAGAGAAAGATGCCACAAAGAAAGAAAACTACAGGCCAATATCACTGATGAACATAGATGCAAAAATCTTCAACAAAATACTAGCAAACAGAATCCAGCAGCACATTGAAAGGATCATACACCATGATAAACTGGGGTTTATTCCAGGAATGCAAGGACACTTCAATATACGCAAATCAATCAATGTGATACACCATATTAACAAATTGAAGGAGAAGAACAATATGGTCATCTCAATAGATGCAGAGAAAGCTTTCAACAAAATTCAACACCCATTTATGATAAAAACCCTGCAGAAAGTAGGCATAGAGGGAAATTCCCTCAACATAATAAAGGCCATATATGACAAACCCACAGGGAACATCATCCTCAATGGTGAAAAAGTGAAACCATTTCCACTAAGACCAGGAAAAAGATCTGGTTTTCCACACTCACCACTTGTATTCAACATAGTTTTGGAAGTTTTAGTCACAGCAATCCGAGAAGAAAAAGAAATAAATGCAATCTAAATTGGAAAAGAAGATGTAAAGCTGTCACTGTTTGCACATGACATGATACTATACACAGACAATCCTAAAGATGCTACCAGGAAATTACTGGAGCTAATCAATGAATTTGGTAACATAGCAGAATAAAAAATTAATGCACAGAAATCTCTTTCATTCCTGTACACTAATGATGAAATATCTGAAAGAGAAATTAAGGAAACACTCCCATTTACCACTGAAACAAAAAGAATAAAATATTTAGGAATAAACCTACCTAAGGAGACAAAAGACTTGTATGCAGAAAATTACAAGACACTGATGAAAGAAATTAAAGATGATACAAATAGATGGAGAGATATACCTTGTTCTTGGATTGGAAGAATCAACATTGTGAAAATGACTCTACCACCCAAAGCAATCTACCTATTCAATGCAATCCCTATGAAACTACCACTGGCATTTTTCACAGAAATAGAACAAAAAATTTTGCAATTTGTATGGAAACACAAAAGACCCCGAATAGCCAAAGCAATCTTGAGAACGAAAAGTAGAGCTTGAGGAATCAGGCTCCCTGACTTCAGACTATTCTACAAATCTACAGTAATCAAGACAGTATGGTACTGGCATAAAAACAGAAATATAGATCAATGGAACAGGATAGAAAGCCCAGAGATAAACCCACACACATATGCTTACCTTATCTTTGATAAAGGAGGCAAGAATATACAGTGGAGAAAATACAGACTCTTCAATAAGTAGTGCTGGGAAAACTAGACATGTACATGTAGAAGTATGAAATTAGAACACTCCCTAACACAATACACAAAAATAAACTCAAAATGGATTAAAGACCTAATTGTAAGGCCAGACACTATCAAATTCTTAGACGAAAACATAGGCAGAACATTCTATGACATGAATCTCAGCAAGATCCTTTTTGACCCACCTCCTAGAGTAATGGAAATAAAAACAAAAATAAAAAAATGGGACCTAATGAAACTTCAAAGCCTTTGCACAGGAAAGGAAACCATAAACAAGACCAAAAAAAACCCCTCAGAATGGGAGAAAATGTTTGCAAATGAAGCAACTGACAAAAGATTAATCTCCAAAATTTACAAGGAGCTCATGTAGCTTAATAAGGAAAAAAAAAACCCAATCCAAAAATGGGCAGAAGACCTAAATAGACATTTCTCCAAAGAAGAAATACAGATTGCCAACAAACACATGAAAGAATGTTCAACATCATTAGAGAAATGGAAATCAAAATTACAATGAGATGTCATCTCACACCAGTCAGAATGGCCATCATCAAAATATCTAGAAACAATAAATGCTGGAGAGGGTGTGGAGAAAAGGGAACACTCATGCACTGCTGGTGGGAATGTAAATTGATACAGTCACTATGTAGAACAGTATGGAGGTCCCTTAAAAAACTACAAAAGGAACTACCATACGACCCAGCAATCCCACCAGTGGGCATATACCCTGAGAAAACCATAATTCACAAAGAGTCATGTACCAAAATATTCATTACAGCTCTATTTACAATAGCCAGGACATGGAAGCAACCTAAGTGTCCATCTTCAGGTGAATAGATAAAGAATATGTGGCACATATATACAATGGAATATTACTCAGCCATTAAGAAACTAAACTTAGTTATTTGTAGTGAGGTAGATGGACCTAGAGTCTGTCATACAGAGTGAAGTAAGTCAGAAGGATAAAAACAAATACTGTATGCTAACACATATATATGGAATCTAAGAAAAAAAATGTTCATGAAGAACCTAGGGGTAAGACAGGAATAAAGACACATACCTACTAGAGAATGGACTTGAGGATATGGGGAGGGGGAAGGGTAAGCTGTGACAAAGTGAGAGAGTTGCATGGATATATATACACTACCAAACATAAAATGGATAGCTAGTGGGAATCAGCCACATAGCACAGGGAAATCAGCTAGGTGGTTTGTGACCACTTAGAGGCATGGGATAGGGAGGTTGGGAGAGAGGGAGACACAAGAGGGAAGAGATATGGGAACATATGTATATGTATAACTGATTCCCTTTCCTATAAAGCAGAAACTAACACACCATTGTAAAGCAATTATACTTTAATAAAGATGTTAAAAAAATAAGCTTTTCTCAATAGATGGAGAAGTAGCATTTAATAAGATTTGAAATCCTTTCATGATAAAAATTTTCAAATCTTGTATAAAGGGAACATACCTCAACATAAGAAATGCCACATATGATAAGCCCACAACTAGCATCATACTCAATGGTGAAAAGCTGAAAACTCTTCCTCTAAGATCAGGAGCAAGACAAGAATGTCCACTCTTGCCACTTTCATTCAGCATAACACTAGAAGTCCTAACCAAAGCAATTAAGCAAGGAAAAGAAATAAAATTATCCAAATCAGAACAGAAACAGTAAAACTGCCTCTATTTGTAAATGTCATATTATTATATACAGACAACCCTGAAGATTCCATCCAAAAATTGTTAGAGCTAATAAATGATTCACTAAGGTTACAGGATACAAAATCAGCATACAAAAATCTGTGCATTTCTGTAAATAAAAAAGAACTGTTAGAAAGAGAAATTAAAAAAATAATCCCAATATATAATTGTAAATAGTATCATTAAAAAGAATAAAATATTTTGGAATAAATTTAACCATATAATTTAATGATCTGTACATTGAGAACTGTAAACCTTTGCTGAAAGAAACTGAAGAAGACATAAATAAATGGAATGCTATTCTTTTCTCATGGATAGGAAGAATTAATATCATTAAATTTCCATACTACTCAATGTAATCTATCTATATATTGCAAGCCCTATCAAAATTCAAGTGGCATTTTTCACAGAAATTGAAAAAAATATTAAAATTTGTATGGAACCATAGAAGATCATAAAGAGCCAATGTAATCTTAAGAAATAAGAACAAAGCTGGAAACATCACATTTCCTCATTTCAAACTATATTACAAAACTATAATAATCAAAAGAGCATGGCATAAAAACAGACATAAAATTAATGGAACAGAATAGAGAGTCAAGAAATAAACCCATGCACATATGGTCAATTAATTATTACAAAGCAGTCAAGAATAAGTAATGGGGAAAGAATAGTCTCTTTAATATATGGTGTTGGGAAAAGTGCATTGCCATGTGCAAAAGAATGAAACTAAACTCCTGTCTTACCCCATGCACAAAAATCTATTCAAAATGGAATAAAAACTTAAGTCCTGAACTGTAAAACTTCTAGATTAAAACATAAGGTGCAAGCTCCTTGACATCAGTCTTGGCAATGATTTTTTGAATTAGACACCAAAAGCAAAGGTAACAAAAACAAAAATCAAGTGATATTACATCAAAATAAAAATCTTCTGCGCAACAATGGAAACCATCAACAAATGCAAAGGCAACTTATGAAATGAGAGAAAATATTTGCAAATCACATATCTGATAAGCAGTTAATATGCAAAGTATATACTGAACTCACACAACTCAGTAGCCAGAACCAAACGACCCAATTAAAATATAGGCAGAGGAACTGAATAGACAATTTTACAAAGACATGCAAATGGCCAACAGGTACATAAAAAGGTGCTCAACATCACTAATCATCTGGAAAATGCAAATGAAAACCACAGTGAGATACAACCTCACACCAGATAGAATGGTTATCATCATGTAAATAAAAGATAACAAGTGTTGGTGAGGATGTGGAGAAAAGGTAACCACTATGCACAGTTGGAATGTAAATTGGTTCAGCAACTAGGAAAAAGAGTATGGAAATTCATTTAAAAATTAAAAATAGAACTGCCATAAAATCCAATGATTTCACTTCTGGGTATATATCCAAAGGAAGTGAAAACAGGATATCAAAAAGGTATATGCATTCCTATGCTCACTGTAACATTATTCACAATAGTCGAGATATGGAAACAACCTAAATGTCCATTACTAGATGAGTAGATAAAGAAGGTTACACACACACACACACACACACACACACACACACACAAAATGGAATATTAGTTGGTCATGAGAAAGAAGGAAATCTTGCCATTTTCAGGTCTGAGGGCATTATATTAAGTTAAATAAGCCAAAAGAGAAAGTCAAATACTGAATTGAATAATTTCTATGTGAAATCGAAATAAAATTCAAAATCATAGAAACAGAGTATAAAAGTGTCTACTAGGGGCTGGGGATTGTGGGAAATAGGGAGAAATTAGTAAAAACACTACCAACTTTCAGCTATAAGATGTACAAAATCTTTGGATATGATGTATAACATGTTGACTATAGTTGATAACACTGTAGTGTATAATTGAAATATTCTAAGAGAGTAGGACTTAAATATTTTCACAAAAGAGTAAAGATGTGAAGTGATGGATATGTTAATTATTTAGATGGGAGGAATCCTTTCACAATGTAATATTTCACAATATTTCAAATCATCATGATATTTACTTTAAATATCTTATAATTTTATTTTTGAATTATATCTCAATATAGCTTAAAATGATTAAAATTTAAAAGGTGAAAATAAATGATAAAAGAAGTAATGTTGGAACATTAGAAATAAAGAAAGAATAATGGGAATATAAAAATATAGATTGAATACAAGGGTATTCTTTCTCTTGAGTTTTCTAAATTATATTGATGGATGGAGCAAAAATTATAACACTGTCTTATATGGTCCTCAAAGTATACAGAGGAAGTATTTAAGGCAATTATATTGTAAATGCAGGGGGTAAAGGGAGAAAAATATTTCTGTACTACAGTCAAACTGGACAAATCTAATCAAACTAGCAATCAAAACATAAAGATAGCAAGAAATCACCCCACATTTGGAAATAAAGCAACACATTCATAAATAATCATTGAGTTAAAGAGCAAGACTCAAGGGAAATAAAAAATACAATTAACTGAATAAAAACATGACATATCAATATGTGTAAGACATAGCTAAAGCAGCACTGAAGAAGGAATTTATGCCACTAAATGCTTACGTTACAAAAGAAGAAAAGTGTCAAATTGATAATCTAAGCTCTTACCTTAAGGACCTAGGAAAAGAAGGGCAAAATATAACCAAAGCAAGTAGAAGAAAGTAAATAACAAAGATACAAACAGAAATCAAAGAAATTGGAAACAGAACAATAGAGAAAATCAGTGAAAAATAGTAGGTTCTTTGGAAAAAATCAATAAAATAGGCAAAATTCTAGCAAGACTGAAACAGAAAAGGTAGAAGATACAAATTAATATATCAAGAAAAACAAGAAATATCATTACAGAACTTGTAGATAACAAAGGTATAATAAATAATACTACAAACAACTAAGCCCACAGAAATTTGATAAATTATTTCAAATGGATAAATTCCTGAAAAAAACACAAATTACCATAACTCACCCAAAATAAAATAGATAATTTGAAAAGTCCTATTCCTATCAAGGAAACTTAATTCATAATTTGTAAACTCCCCAAATTCTAGGTCTGAAAGTTTTCACAGGAGAATTCTATCAAACTTTTGAAGAAAAAATACTACCAGTTCTGCACATCTCTTCCAAATAATTGTTTTTCAAGTAAGCCTATGAAGTTAATATTACCTTAATGACAAAACTAGAAAAAAACAGCACAAAAAGAAAACTAAAGTTCAATATCCCTTATGAGTAGACAAAAAATTATTTAAAAAATATTAGCAAATAAATTTCAGCAACATATAATAAGAACTATCCACTGAGACAAAGTGGGTTTTATTCCAGGCATGCAATGCTGGTTCAGTAGTTAAAAATCAATCAATACAAAAATCCTCAAAAAAAATCAGCAAGTTGAATCCAACAATGTGTAAAAAGATTTATACACAACAGCTAATAAGGATTTATTTCAGGTATGTAGGGCTGGCTCTAAATTCAAAA
Organism: Grampus griseus; assembly: GCF_964374135.1. Classification (NCBI taxonomy): domain Eukaryota; kingdom Metazoa; phylum Chordata; class Mammalia; order Artiodactyla; family Delphinidae; genus Grampus; species Grampus griseus. The sequence goes on along the minus strand of NC_138999.1, from coordinate 72,109,468 downwards.
ACAAATTAATGTAAACCTTCCAATCAATAGACTAAAGTCAGAAAATCATATTGTCATATCAGTAGATGCCAAAAATTTTTTTGACAAACATCCAACACCCGTTCTAGTTAAAAACTATCAGCAAACTAGGAATAGAGGGGAACTTCTCTGACTTGATATACAACATCTGCATAAAATCTATAGCTAACATCATGCTTAATGGTATTAAGCTAGATGTTTTCTTGCTGAGATCAGAAACAACACAAGGATGTCTCATTTCACCACTTCTATTCAACACTGTAATGTAAGTCCTACTTAATGTAATAAGACAAGCAAAAAAAGGTATACAGAGTGTGAAAAAAAGAAAACTCCCTTTCTTCACAGTTGATGTGATTACCTATGTGGACATTCCCAAAAATTAACAAAATGAAACCTCCTGGAACTATTATAAGGAATTATAGTAAAGTTAATATATAAAAACCATTTGCTTTCTTATATGGTATACCAGAAATGTACAGTTAGAATTTGAAATTAAAAACACAATACCATTTACTTTATCATCAAAGCCTGAAATATTTAGGTATAAATCTAACAAAATATGTATAAGTGCTATGTTAGGAGTCTATAAAACTCTGATGAAAGAAATCAACAAAGATTTAAATAAATGGATAGTCCATGTTCATGTATAGGAAGATTCAATATTATCAAGATGTTAGTTATTCCCAATTTGATATACAGATTCAATGCAATCCCAGTAAAAACCCCAGCAAGTTATTTTGTGGATATAGACAAATATTATGGGGTTTATATGAAAAGGCAAGGGACCAAGAGTAGCCAATAGAATACTGAAGGGAAAGAACAAAGTTGGAAGACTGACGCTACCACACTTCAAGACTTACTATAGAGCTACAATAATCAATACAGTGTGGTATTGCAAAAGAATAGGCAAAAAGATCAATGGAACAAAATAGAGAATGCTGAAATAGACCCACACAAATGCAATCAACTTATCTTTGACAAAAGGGAAAGGGTAATTCAATGGAGAAAGGATAGTCTTTTCAATAAACGGTGCTGAAACAACTGGACATCTACAGGCAAAAATATGTATCTATACAGAGAATGTATACCTTTCACAAAAATTAACTTCAAATGGATCAGAGGCTTAAATATAAAACACAAAACTATAAAACTACTAGAAGATAACACAGAAGACCTAGTTGATCTTGGGTTTGGCTATGACTTCTTAGAGACAACATCAAAGTAAGACTTGTAAAAGGAAAAATTGATCATTTGGATTTCATTAAAATTAACAAGTCATCTCTGTGAAAGGCACTATTAAGAGAATGAGAAGAGATGCCATGTGATGGGAGAAATTCTTTACAAAATACATGTCTAATAAAGGCCTGGTATGCAAAGTATACAAAGAATTCTTAAAACTCAACAGTAAGAAAATAACCCAACTGAAAAAAGGGTCAAAGATCTTAACAGACACCTCAACAAAGAAGATCTACAGATGGCAAATAAGCATATGAAAAGATGCTCAACAATATATGTCAATAGAGAAGTGCAAATTAAAACAATGAGATGTCACTACAACCTACTACAATGGTTAAAAAAGAAAACACTGACAACAGAAAAAGCAAATGAGGATGAGGAGTAATACAAACACAAACTCATTTCTATTAGGAATGCAAAGCGGTACAGCCACTTCAGAAGACAGTTCAACATTTTCTTATAAGACTAATCATACTCTTACTAAATTATCTAGTAGTCCTGCTCCTTGGTATTTATCCTAATGAGTTGAAAATTTATGTCCACAAAAATCCTGCACATGTATATTTACAGCATATTTATTCATAACTGTCAAAATCTGGGACATTCCTTTGGAATCATATAGAAATGGCTTGGAGATTGGCCTATGTCCTTTATTAATCATAGCCCATAAACTACTTTACTATCACAACCTGACATTTCTAAAATCACCTTTCTTAGAATGTAAGATAATTCTGCATCACATTTTGTTTTTATATGTGATGTGGAGTGATATTGGGAACCAAGGTGATCTCAAGATATCCCTTACAGGCTAATATTTTTCTATTTGTTTCTTCTTTCATAATACAGACTTCAGTGTTTAAATATCAGCCAAGCCAACTACAATAATTTGCTACCAGAATTTTTGTTTCACTTTTTTAAACTCTGAAAAAATCTCTTGTTAGTTTTAGTGATGGGTTAAAGAACAATTATTTTTCATCTGTTCAATACCAACAAGATAATTGTTTATTAAACTATGATAGTTTGTGGAAGAGTGACGATGTTAATGCCAATTGTTGATAATGAAATAAGAATAATAACACACTAAGAAATTGAAGGGTCTTAAAGAAAATAAGATTGTAATTTATCTTGTCCTCTCTGCATGCTGAATTACCACTTTTAATAATCTTGCCTCTAAATTAACTTACTATTTTACTCAATGATTAGGTATAAGAGGCATGGAATAATTATAAAATATATTATTGGTGTTATAATTAGCATCATTATTTTTTTCTTGGAAAAATCATACAGTGACTCTAATGCAGTTTCTTTAAAGTCTTAATTAAATATCAAATACCATTGTAAGGATTACCACTAACTCATGGAAAGACAAATAATGTTAAGAGTAATTATAAATCATAAATGCATTCATAGAAGACAAGAGCACTAAGCCCCTAAAAAGTCTTGTCTGATTTATCTATTTGAATAGTATCCTGAAATTTCTTTAGTAAAGATAACCTAATATTTTAAAATTTCTTCCCTTTCAAGCTGTTAGTTAAACACAAAACCAAACCATCTATACAAAATGTTTGAAAATGGTACATATCTCTGTTCTTTTTGGTTTTTGTTTTTTGGCTGTGTTGCGTCTTCATTGCTGGGTGCGGGCTTTAGTTGCGATGAGTGGGGGCTACTCTTCATTGCAGTGCACGGGTTTCTCATTGCAGTGGCTTCTCTTGTTGAAGAGCACGGGCTCTAGGCATGTGGGCTCCAGTAGTTGCAGCACACAGGCTCATTAGTTGTGGCTCGTGGGCTCTAGAGTGCAGGCTCAGTAGTAGTGGCTCATGGGCTTAGTTGCTCTGTGGCATGTGGGATTTTCCCAGACCAGAGATCAAACTCGTGTCCCCTGCATTGGCAGACGGATTCTTAACCACTGTGCAACCAGGGAAGTCCCTATGTTCTTCAGATATTAATCCATATGAAATAAAAACAAAAATTACTTCCAATAAGGAACTTTTGGTATAGGTTTTTCCAATGAATGCCAAATAAGCAATTTTCATGAGATAGTGCAGGTGAAAAATTATACACAATAAATATCAAACACAAAATTCCATTCTTCGCAAATAATAAGTTTTTCTTGGAATGAAAATAATAAGTTCAGAGTTTAAATCACACAAATTTCCACAGAATTAGAAATGAGATCACATTTGAGAAATTATAGTAATTGTGTTGCTAGAGGACAGATGTTTCAAGCAGAAAAAGACTAAACTAACTTGACAGGTTCATTCCATTTTCAGCCACATCATATAGTGAATGGACATAGAATCTGAGTCAATTTTATTAGCATGAATAGTAAAGGTAACATTTTAACCCAGAGTGGGAAATCAACTCAAGCAATGATAGGAGATCTAAAAAGTTAATCACATTTAATAATTATTGTCTATAAATATATTATGATTAATAATTGCTAATTTCTATTAAGGTTTGAAAGTGCTTTGGTGTCAATAATACAACTTATGAGATGGTTTATATAGAATCCTCTGGGGTCACATTGTAGGGTGACTTTTAATGGTCAGGGAAGTAGGGCATAATCATTCTTTTCTTCATTTAAAGGGTAAAGAAAAAGGACTGTTAGTCACAACCAGCAACAGCAGGGTGGTAAAACAAAAGGAAACTTCTGCCAAAGAAGCATTTTATTGGTTCTTGTATATACAATGTTCATTAGCCTTACAAAATTATTGGAGGAAAGATAAATGAAATTTGTGGGCTTCATGGACTTGTCTTTTAATCTCTAATTAGATTTATCTTAAAAACTGTTGTGCACACAAAGTGAAACAAAAAACTGAGGAAAGTCTCTTGGATACTTGATTTCAGAAGGCACATTGGACAGAAAAAGAAACCTTGTTTCCCTAATTACTCACTGGGGTTTTCAAGTGAAGGCACAAATAAGTACTGATATTCTAAGAGTGGAAAGAGAGTAGAGACCTCTAGTTTGTCTCAGGCTAGTTCTGGTCAGACCAGGTAAACTCATGAGTGAAAGGGGTAGCCTGGAGTGCCACTGCCTACATAAGAGGAACCCACTTACCCTCCATAGGATGAAACCTAATAAGCAGCTATTAGCTGTCACCAGTCTAGTTTGGGAGATACGACAGATTGTCAATTAAGCAACATGTGCAGCAATATGGATAAGGAGAAGATGATTAAATTTAATCAGATGGCTTTAAATAATTTTGAAAAAGATGAAAAAGGAAACAATGGAAATTTAAACAAACTTAAATCATATATATTACTTTTTTATAGCCTTAAAAATAATTCTTGAGAAAATGCCAGCTTTATTTTTTAGTCAGTGCTTTCTCATTCTTTTTGCATTTTCTCCTTCTCTCCTTTCATACTTAAAATAATTGAACTCCTCTAAGTGTTAATAGTCTGTATTTTTTTTGTCACATAGCTAACTCCTTATACAAAATATGATATTCAACCAAAAGCTCAGCAAAAGGCTGAAAGACAGAAAATAAGTACCAATGTACCTTTGCCTTCACCAGAACTCAAAACATTTAACTAAATCATGGGATATGGTACTGTGTGTTTTTACTTATAAAGTGAAGCTCTTCCCCTCCTTTTCTATGTTGGACTTCTGGACATTCTCTTTGAGACATCCTTGTTGCTTCTCTCTCCAATTATTACATTACAAAGTAGCATAGAAGGGGCTTCCCTGGTGGCGCAGTGGTTGAGAGTCTGCCTGCCGATGCAGGGGACACGGATATGTGACCCGGTCCGGGAGGATCCCACATGCCGCGGAGAGGCTGGGCCCATGAGCCATGGCCTATTAAAGAACCTGAAGCATGATTTAACTGTTTTCCTAGAATGTATAAATTTAGTAGCCACTCTACTGAAGCTAACGTTTTTGGTTTTTATAAAAAACGGTCATTTTACACAAAATAATTATGAATTTCAGTGAACAACAGAATCTCTTAAATTTGCTAATATCTGGCTAAAATTTCAGCATAAATTCCCTGTGAAATAGCTCCAAGAGTGACAATAGTTGAGAAGGAATGCTGAGACATTCTACTGATATTTCATTAATAGTCAAAAATATTTTATACTGCAAGTCATCTATTGGTATGGGAAATGGAAACTTTTGCTTGTTGAAGAATGCTATTATTTCAATTTGAATCATACTAAGGTTGCTTGGTAGACACAGTTTTCTAATTGTGATACTCATAAAGTTATTAATAGATGATGGATATTGCCTATTCAACTTGCTTATTAGGCAGGTTTCAGGTTAACTAAACTACTTGGGAATAGTATTAGCCAACTTATTAATTGATATATCCCCCCAAAGCATATTTCACACACAAAAAATGCTAATTCACTGTAAATTCATTGAGTATACACTGTAATGAGAGTGTTAGCAATGTTAGTATATGATGTATTAACATTTTGTTGGTAATAGCGGTACTTACAAATGGTGTGGATATTTATGCCTCTCCATTCTCTCATCTCCCAAATTTACACCATTTATGAAATAGTGCAAAAGACAATTTGAAAAACAAATCAGATAACAACAATCCCTTACAGGTGTAGCAGGCTTTACAGTATATAAACTATTGTCACTTATACAATCTCCACCTGATCTGCAGGGAGTGTCTGATTATGTTCATTTTTTTAACAGATGAAGAAAATTTTCCAGTCTAATTTTTACTTTGACTCTATAGATATAAGTAATCATTACCCATAAGCTCTCTGTAAAATTCCTTGCTCATATTACTTGGGGGTGGGGGGCCCTCAGTGAGACAGATTTCCCCAAGTACAAATAGCTAGAAACAATGCTTTGTCTTTTGTATCTTCTAGTCACAAGTTTATATCTCCTAAAACTGGGGCTTGTCACATTTTAGCTTCTGTGTTAGAGATAAACATTTATAAATTGAATGCAAGACACTCAGTTTAGCACCAATACTTTAAAAACAATTATTTGGATGCTGATTAGTGAAAAAAAAAATCTAAGTGAACAAATCTGTTAGATTGACAATTATCATTCTTTGCAAATATTTGATAGTCAAAGACCATGTTTACACTATATTAAGCACACCAAGAAGAAACAGACAAGTTTTTAGTCTTACAGAGAAAATTTTAGAATTCAGGTGCTTCCCTGATTTTATATAATTCTATTAAAAGGAAATGATAAATAATTTAAACGTTGATAAATCATTCTAAATAAAATATGTTCATGGCACCCTATTAAAATTGAAGACTTATAATATTCAGAACTACAAAGCTGAATACTATGGAAGAACAAAATTTAAAAATGCTCTTAGTGAGCAGGCTATTTTATTATGAATTATAGCAGTAAAATATATTTGGGGAAGTAGAAGTTATTATCATAATCTTAAAATCTTATCTGACAACTTGTCTGTCATGCAAATGGTAGCATATTAAATTTTAACAATTCTATGTAGCTTCTAGCTAATGTAGATCATGCTTTTCAAGAAACCTATCTCATTTGAATTTCCCAAAGTATACATTTAGTAATTTCTGCTCCAAAACATGGACTAAGGTACTTCTCCCTTTAATGAGAATAACATTAAAATCACCTTAATGAGGGCTTCCCTGGTGGTGCAGTGTTTGAGAGTCCACCTGCTGATGCAGGGGACACGAGTTCGTGCCCCGGTCCGGGAAGATCCCACATGCCACGGAGCGGCTGGGCCCGTGAGCCATGGCTGCTGAGCCTGCGCGTCTGGAGCCTGTGCTCCGCAACGGGAGAGGCCACAACAGTGAGAGGCCCGCGTACCACAAAAAAAAAAAAAATCAAATCACTTTAATGAAACAGAAAAGGTCAGTCTGGGTAATTTAAATTTCTGCCTATGTGAATGAGCCTCAAGCAAAATAGCACTGCCACAGCATGCAAGTGTTAAAAAAAAGAGAAGAAACAGCTAACCTTGATGTACAGAAATGTTTCTTATTCACCATTAGTAGAACATGAGCTTTGAACTTTTTTTAAAAAGTGGGATTGGCTTACCATGAACCACTTTGTATTCTTAACTGCTGCTTTCTGAAACCAATTAAAACTATTGGATACTTATGTAACAAGGTGATAATTATCCCTACAATAGCAATCATATTACAATATATAAATGTATCAAATTAACATGTTGTACACATTAAACTTACACAATGTTATATGTCAAACATATTTCAATAAAAAATACCTGGATAACGTACAATCTATTGTTACAATAAAAACTGAAAGCAGCTGGTCCAAATAAGAAAGGATACTGCGAAATTTCACTGTATCAAATGTTTCCTTGGTTCAGTTCTAAGTTAAAATAATTTGGGAAATGCTAAAATCTGGCTCTCAGGCTACTGAATAGACGAGTTTTTCTTTCTTGATGCAAATAAGCATGTCAAGAGTAGAAACAACAACAAGAGTAGAAAGAGACAAAAAGCACTCATTTACAAAAAATCTAAATGAAAGGTCATATATGCTTTAAGAGCAGCTCTTAGCCATGTCACTGAAATCACTAGTATTACAACAAATTGTTATCATTTCATGTGTTTGTTTGTTTTGATGGGTAGGCAAGACTGGGAAGGGAGGGTAGTGTGAGTGGGCACATCTGTGAATGAATCTGTCAATTGAAGTAGTTGCTTGCTAATCTTAAATTACCACAAGGAGGTGCCTAGTTTCACCCTTTAATACCTTTCAGCTCACTTATCATAAAACTGTAGACTTTTTCACTTCCTTCTAGCAGTAGAGTTACTAAATACCCTGTAAGTCTTTTCCTGGACCTCCATCATCCTGAAGCCTCCCTGGAAACATGGTATGGACTTTCACCAGTGATATGCTGGTAAATGTTTTAAAAGATGGCTCTTTGGGATAGAAGAGGAGCCCTCATTTCTAGTGTTTGCTGATTTTGGTGGTGTAAATATTGGGTTGGCCAAAAATTTCGTTTGGGCTTTTACATACGGTGGTGTAAATATTGATGCTACCACCGTGGTTGGGAAGGTATGCAAACAATAGATTATTATGAACAAGTTTGAACTCGATCCAACACACTACCAGGTCTTCCAGGGTGTTTACAGACCATGTGCTGATAGTCGCAGTACTTCCTAAGCTAAAGACAGTTATTACAATTACTTTCTGAGTTAAGTCAATAATTATAGTGTTCTAAATAGGGAATATTTTTTATTGAGTTGCAATTCACCTACCACACAATTCGCCCATTAATAATGTATAATTCCATGGTTTTCAGAATACTCAGAAGGTTGTGCAGCCATCACCACTATCAATTAGATAACATTTGCATCACTCCCAAAAGAAACTCCATAACCAGTAGCAACCACTCCCCATTTGCCCCCTAACCCTGACAACCACCAGTCTATTCTCTATCTTTGTAGACATGCCTATTCTGGACAATTTGTATAAATGGAATTATATGTTATTTGGGCTTTGCTACTACCTTCTTTCATTAAAAAAAATGTTTTCAATGTTCATTGATGTTGTAGCATGTATCAGTACTACATTCCTTTTTATGGGTGTATAGCATCCCATCTCATGGATATAGAACATTTGTTTATTTATTATTCAGGTGAGGGATATTTGGGTTTTTCCACATTTTGGCTATTATGAATAATGCTTCTATAAATATTGGTGTACAAGTTTTTTGTGTAGGCATGTATTTTCAGCCTTCTTGGGTATATACCTATTAGTGGAATTGCTGGATAGTATGATAATTCTATGTTTAACTTTATGAGGAAATGCTGAACTGTTTTCCACAGAAATTACACCATTTTACATTTCCTCCAATAATATATGAGGGGGAATTCCCTGCTGGTCCAGTGGGTAGGAATCCATGCTCCCAATGCAGGGGGCCTGGTTTCGATCCCTGGTCAGGGAATTAGATTCCGCATGCATGTCACAATTAAGAGTGTGCATGCTGCAACTAAGAATGTGCATGCCACAACTAAGAAGTCCACATGCCACAACAAAGTATCTCGCACGCTGCAACGAAGATCCTGTGTGCCACAACTAAGAACCAATGCAGCCTAAATAAATAAATATTAAAAAATATATATATGAGGGTTCCAACTTCTCTAAATCATTGCCTCAATTTTTTAAAATAAAACATAATACTAAATAAAATAGTTTTTAAAATATAATAGTCATTCTAGTGGGTAAGAAGAGATATCTTGTGATTTTGCTTTACATTTCCCTAATGACTAATGATACTGAGCATTTTTCATGTACTTTTTTGGACATTTGTATATTTTATTTGGGGAAATATCTATCCAAACCCTTTGCTCATTTTTAAACTGGGTCATTTGTGTTTTTATGGCTGCATTATAAGAGTTCTTCACATATTCTGGATATTAAAAAACTTTATCAGATATACGATTTGCAACTACTTTCTCCCAATGTGTAGATTGCTTTTCACTTTCTTGCTAGTATCCTTTGAAACAAAAGTATTTTTAAGTTTATTGTAGTAGAGTTTATCTATTTGTCTTTGATTTCTTGTGTTTTAGGGGACATACAAGTAAAATACTGCCTAATTCAAGTTCATGAAGATTTATGTCTAAGTTTTTGTCTAAGAGCTTTATAGTTTTAATTCTTGCAGCTAGGTCTTTACAACATTTTGAATTAATTTTTATGTGTGGTGTGTGATAAGGGTCAAACTTCATGCTTTGCATATGAATATCCAGTTTTCTCAGCCAAGAAATAAATTTAAATGTCTGTCTCCTTTAGACTCTCTGTCCTTAAATACCTAGACTGATTGAACCTAGTGCTGTAATATCTTTCAGATATTATTTTTATTTAACAATAAAATAATTCCTCTGTCTATTTTCACTTTTGGTTTAAATATGTGATTCTCAAATCTAAAAATATATAAATGTATACTTTTATATTCAATTTAAAAAACAAATCCTCAGTTAGAAGAAAGTCACTTAATATATTGCACTAAAGTACTGCTTCTTCTACCCTCCAGAATTTGTTGTTCTGTACTAATTATTTTGTCATCACTGGTGTAAATTATTCATATGTTATTTTAAAAATTGGAATGAAATTTATAGTACTAGTCACAATCACATTATTTATATGGACTTTGAGACACTAACAAAGTATGGGTTAATTAAACCTGCTATGATTTGATAAACATATGGAATATCATTAATTGCTGACTTACAACAAGCAATTAACTGAGGCATAGCTTTCATGTTTCCAATTAAGTAATATTTTTTTAAAATATTTATTTATTTATGTATTTATGCCTGTGTTGGGTCTTAGTTGTGGCATGCAGGATCTTTCATTGTGGCATGCAGTCTCTTTGTTGCAGCACGCAGGCTTCTCTCTAGTTGTGGCATGCAGGCTCCAGAGCACGTGGGCTCAGTAGTTGCAGCATGTGGACTTAGTTGTGCTGTGCAGGCTTAGTTGCCCCACAGCATGTGGGATCTTAGTTCCCCAACCAGGAATTAAACCAGTGTCCCCTGCATTGGAAGACAGATTCTTAACCTCTAGACCACCAGGGAAGTCCCAAGTAAGTAATATTAAAGGAAGTTAAAAGAGAACCCTATCAAGCTAAGAAGCAGTATCCTACATGAATGGAAAAGGGGGGAAAAAAACAATTCTATTTTAGACCTAGTAACGAAAATAAGTTAATAGGACTTGTATAAAAGTGTATAATATTTGCTCTCAGAGATTCAAAAAGAGGATACATAGCATGGAAAAATATCTTCTCATTTTTCTTACAAATATAAGATAATTCAGATGAAGCAAAAAGTACAAAATCTTGTATCATAAAAATGAATGTACCCATCATTTGATAAAATGTTCCAGGACAAATGAAGCACCCTGTGTACTATTCACAGATCACTTCCACTTCCCTTCCTATTCAGAGGTAACCCTCCTCTTTCTTACATGAAAAGCAAGTATGATTAAAGGGCACACTAGTAGCCCATGAAGAACAAGTATTTAATTCATTTTATTTGAGATATTCCACAAAAAGGGAGCCATGTGATTTTTATATACTATAATCATAGAATAGGCCATCAATTATTAGAGTAATCTATTCATAAAGATTCAGAAATCACTGTATACTGAAAGAGAGAGAGAGAGAAAATATGAATGGAAGATTTAGCAGCATAATAAACCTTCCACACATAATATGCAATTATGAATAACATTTTAATTTCATATATAATAACAGCTTCTATTATAATGTTATTCAGCTTTGCTAGTTATTATCTATTATATATCTTTCCTTATAATCGACAACCTTCTAAATGTCTAGAAATGAACTAGGTTCTGTGACACAAACAGAAATACAGCGATTCTCTATTAGTATAGAGGTCAGACTGACAAAATATCCACATACTTCAGTTATTATAGTAGAGTAGATTTCTGTCATGTCTTGGCTATGCAACCAAATAGCTCTGTGGTTTGGTTTAGGCAACTATTTAGTTTTTAATTGAAGTATAGTTTATTTACCATGTTGTGTTAATTTCTGCTGTACAGCAAAGTGATTCAGGTATATATATATATGTATACACATTTTTTATATATTCTTTCCCATTATGGTTTATCATAATGAATAAATAATACTGGATATAGTTCCCTGTGTTATACAGTAGGACCTTGTTTATCCATTCTATATATAATAGCTTACATCTGCTAACCCCAACCTCCCACACCATCCATCCCCCAAAACCCTCTCCATTGGCAACCACAAGTCTGTTCTCTATGTCCATGAGTCTGTTTCTGTTTCATAGATAAGTTCGTTTGTGTCATATTTTAGATTACATATATAAGTGATATCCTATAGTATTTGTCTTTCTCTTTCTGACTTATTTCACTTAGTATGATCATTTCTAGGTCCATCCATGTTGCTGAAAATAATGTTATTTTATGCTTTTTTTATGGCTGAGTAGTATTCCATTGAATATATGTACCAAATCTTCTTTAACCATTCATCTGTCAATGGACATTTAGGTTGTTTCCATGACTTGGCTATTGTGAATAGTGCTTCTATGAACATAGGGGTGCATGTAATCTTTCTGAATTATAGTTTTGTCTGGATATATGGCCAGGATATATGGGTCATATGGTAAATCATTTTTTTAGTTTTCTGAGGAACCTCCATACTTTGTTCCATAGTGGCTTCACCAACTTACATCCCCACCAACAGTATAGGAGTGTTCTCTTTTCTCCACACCCTCTGCAGCATTTGTTATTTGTAGACATTTTAATGATCGCCATTCTGTCTGGTATGAGGTGGTACCTCACTTTAGTTTTGGTTTCCATTTCTCTAATAATGAGCAACGTTCAGCATCTTTTCATGTGCCCATTGGCCATCTGTATTTCTTCTTTGGAGAAATGTCTATTTAGGTCTTCTGCTCATTTTTCTATTGGGTTGTTTGTTTTCTGTTTTTGTTGAGTTATATGAGCTGTTTGTATATTTTGAAAATTAGGCCTTTGTTGGTTGCATCATTTGCAAATACTTTCTCCCATTCTGTAGGTTGCCTTCTCATTTTGTTTATGGTTTCCTTTGTCACACAAAAGCTTGTAAGTTTGATTAATTCCCATTTGTTTATTTTTGGTTTTATTTCTATTGCCTTGGGAGACTGATCTAACAAACATTGATACAATTTATGTCAGAGAATATTTTGCCTAAGATCACTTCTAGAGAAATCAAAAGCTTACATACAAGCAAAAGTTAAAAGAATTCAGCAACACCAAACAAGGTTTACAACAAATACTAAAGGAAGTTCTGTAGGTGGGAAAGATCCCCATAACTTAAAACAACCTTGTACACATATAGACATCTATATCAAAACCTCATGGGAACAGCAAACACAAAAACTTCAATGGATACACACACAGAAATGTAAAAGCATCCCAAACACAACACTAAAGATGGTCCTCAAACCACAAGAGAAGAGAACAAAAGAGGAAGGGAAGAAAAAAGACCAAAAACCTAATAGAAAGCAATTAACACAATGGCAATAGGAACATGCATATCAATAATTACCTTAAACATAAATGGATTAAATGCTCTAGCCAAAAGACATAGACTGGCAGAATGGATACAAAAGGAAGACCAGTATACATGCTGTCTACAAGAGACCCACTTCAGACCTAGGGACACATACAGACTGAAAGTGAGGGATGGAAAAAATAATACATGCAAATGGAAATCAAAATAGACTTTGCAATAAAGACTGTTACAAGAGACAAGGAAGGAGGCTACATAATGATCAAGTGATCCATTCAAGAAGATATAACAATTGTAAATATATATGCACCCAACATAGGGGCACCTCAACATATAAAGGAAATGCTAACAGCCATAAAAGGGGAAATTGACAGTAACACAATATTAATGGGGGACTTTAACACCCTATTTACACCAATGGGCAGATCATTCAGACAGAAAATTAATAAGGAAACACAAGCCTTAAATGACACATTAGACCACATAGACTTAATTGATATCTATAGGATATTCCATCCAAAAGCAGCAGAATACACTGTCTTCTCAAGTGCACATGGAACATTCTCTGGAATAGATCACATCTTGGGTCACAAATCAAACTTTGTAAATTTAAGAAAACTGAAATCATATCAAGCATCTTTTCCGACCATAATGCTATGAGATTAGAAATCTATTACAAGGGAAAAAAACTGTAGAAAACACAAACACATGGAGGCTAAACAATGCAGTACTAAATAAACAATAGATCACTGATGAAATCAAATAAGAAATCAAAAATACCTAGATACAAATGACAATGAAATCACAACAATCCAAAATCTATGGGAGGGAGGAAAGGCAGTTCTAAGAAGGAAATTTGCAGCAATAAAATCTTACCTCAGGAAACAAGAAAAATCTCAAATAAACAACCTAACCTTACACCTAAAACAATTAGAGAAGGAAGAACAAACAAAGCCTAAAGTTAGTAGGAGAAAAGAAATCATAAAGATCAGAGCAGAAATAAATGAAATAGAGAAGAAAACAATAGCAAAGATCAATGAAACTAAAAGCTGGTTCTTTGAGAAGATAAACAAAATTGATAAAACTTTAGCCAGACTCATCAAGAAAAAAGGAGATGACTCAAATCAATACAATTAGAAGTGAAAAAGGAGAAGTTAAAACTGTCAGTACAGGGCTTCCCTGGTGGCACAGTGGTTGAGAGTCCGCCTGCTGATGTAGGGGATGTGGGTTTGTGCCTCAGTTTGGGAAGATCCCACATGCCACAGAGCGGCTGGGCCCATGAGCCGTGGCCGCTGAGCCTGCGCATCTGGAGCCTGTGCTCCACAATGGGAGAGGCTGCAACAGTGAAAGGCCCGCATACTGCAAAAAAAAAAAAAAAAAAGGCAGTACATAAATACAAAGGATCATAAGAGACTACTACAAGCAACTGTATACCAATAAAATGGATAACCTAGAAGAAATGGACAAATTCTTAGCAAAGTACAACTTTCCAAGACTGAAGCAGGAAGAAATAGAAAATATGAACAGATCAAACACAAGTACTGAAATTAAAACTGTTATTTAAAAACTTCCAACAAACAAAAGTCCAGGACCAGGTGGCATCACAGGCAAATTCTATCAAACATTTAGAGAAGAGTTAACACCTATCCTTCTCAAAATATTCCAAAAAATTGCTGAGGAAGGAACACACCCAAAATCATTCTATGAGGCCACCATCACTCTTATACAAAATGGAGACAAAGATATCACAAAAAAAGAAAATTACATGCCAATATCACTGATGCAAATAGACAAAAAAAAATCCTCAAGAAAAGGGGGAAGAGTAAGCTGGAACAAAGTCAGAGAGTGGCATGGACTTATATACTACCAAATGTAAAATAGATAGCTAGTGGGAAGCAGCTGCATAGCAAAAGGAGATCAGCTTCGTGCTTTGTGACCACCTAGAGGGGTGGGATAGGGAGGGTGGGAGGGAGATGTAAGAGGGAGGAGATATGGGTATATATGTATATGTGTAGCTGGTTCACTTTGTTATAAAACAGAAACTAACATACCATTGTAAAGAAATTATATCCCAATAAAGATGTTAAAGAAAACCCCAGCAAAACGAATCCAACACCATATTAAAAGGATCATACACAATAATCAAATGGGGTTTATCCCAGGGATGCAAGGATTCTTCAAAATATGTAAATTAATCAACGTGACACACAATATTAACAAACTGAAGAATAAAAACCATATGATCATCTCAATAGATGAAAAGATTTTGACAAAATTCAACACCTATGTATGATAAAAAAAAACTCTCCAGAAAGTGGGCATAGAGGGAAAATACCTCAACATAATAAAAAGGTCATATATGACAAACCAACAATAAACATCATTCTCAACGGTGAAAACCTGAAGGCATTTTCTCTAAGAGCAGGAACAAGACAAGGATATAACTTCTTGCCACTTTTATTCAACATAGTTTTGGAAGTCCTAGCCATGGCAATCAGAAAAGAAAAAGAAATAAAAAGAATCCAAGTTGGAAAAGAAGTAAAACAGTAACTGTTTGCAGATGACATGATAGTATACGTACAGAATCCTAAAGATGTTGCCAGAAAACTACTAGAGATCATCAATGAATTTAGTAAAGTTGCAGGATACAAAATTAATACACATAAATCACTTGCATTCCTATACACAAACAACAAAAGATCAGAAAGAGAAATCATGGAAACAAAATCCCTTTTACCTTTGCATCAAAAGGAATAAAATACCTAGGAATAAACGTACCTAAGGAGTCAAAGATCTGTACTCAGAAAACTATAAGACACAGATGAAAGAAATCAAAGATGATGCAAACCAATGGAGAGATATACAATGTTCTTGGATTAGAGGAATCAATATTGTCAAAATGAGTATACTATACAAAGTAATCTACAGATTCATTGCAATCCCTATCAAATTACCAATAGCATTTTTCACAGATTTAGAACAAAAAATTTAATATTTGTGTGGAAACACAAAAGACCCCAAATAGCCAAAGCAATTTTGAGGAAGAAAAACTGAGCTGGAGGAATCAGGCTCCTTACTTCAGACTATATTACAAAGCTACAGTTATCAAAACAGTATGGTACTGGCACAAAAACAGAAATATAGCTCAATAGAACAGGATAGAAAGTCCAGAACTAAACCCACACACCTATGGTCACCTAATGTATGACAAATGAGGCAAAAATATACAATGGAGAAAAGAGAGTCTCTTCAATAACTGGTGCTGGGAAAAGTGGACTGCCACATGTAAAAGAATGAAATTAGAACATTCTCTACTACCAAGCAAAAAAATAAACTCAAAATGGGTTAAACATCTAAATGTAACACCAGATATTATAAAATTCTTAGAGGAAAACATAAGCAGAACACTCTCTGATATAAATTGCAGCAAATCTTTTTTGATCCACCTCCTAGAGTAATGAAAATAAAAACAAAAATAAACAAATGTGATGTAATTAAACTTAAAAGCTTTTGCATAGCAAAGGAAACCATAAACAAAACGAAAAGACAGCTCACAGAATGGGAGAAAATTTTTACAAATGATGCGACTGACAAGGGATTAATCTCCAAAATTTACAAACAGCTCATGCAGTTCAATATAAAAAAAACCAAACAACCCAACCAAAAAATGGCAGAAGATCTAAGTAGAGATTTCTGTAAAGAAGACATACAGATGGCTAACAAACACATGAAAAGATGCTCAACATCACCAATTATCAGATAAATGCAAATCAAAACTACAATGAGATATCATCTCACAACAGTCAGAATGGCCATCATCAAGAAATCTACAAATAGTAAAAGCTGGAGAGGGTGTGTAGGTAAGGGAACCCTCCTACACTGTTAATAATAATGGAAATTGGTATAGCTACTATGGAAAACAGTATGGAGGTTCCTTAAGAAAGTAAAAATAGAATTACCATATGATCTAGCAATCCAATTCTTGGGCATATATCCAGAGAAAACCATAATTTGAAAAGATACATGTACCCAAATCTTCATTGCAGCACTATTTACAATAGTCAGGACATGGAAGCTATCTAAATGTGCATTGATGGAGGAATGGATAAAGAAGATGTGGTACATATATATATACAATGGGATATTACCCAGCTATAGAGTAGAATGAAATAATGACATTTGCAGCAACATGGATGGACCTAGAGATCGTCATACTGAGTGAAGTAAGTCAGACAGAGAAAGACAAATATATTATATCACTTATATGTGGAATCTAAGAAAAGGGTAAAAATGAACCTATTTACAAAACATAAATAGAGTCACAGATGTAGAATACAAACTTATGGCTACCAATAGGGAAGGAGGGGAGGAATAAATTTCGAGGTGGGAATTGACATATACACACTACTATATAAAATAGATAACTAATAAGAATCCACTGTACAGCACAGGGAACTCTACTCAATACTCTGTAATGTGCTATATGTGAATAGGATCTAAAAAATAGTGGATATATGTATATGTATAACTGATTCACTTTTCTGTACAGCAGAAACTAACACAACATTGTAAATTAACTATACTCCAATGAAAGTTAATTTAAAAAAAAGAAGTAATATCTGACTTTGACGAACCAACAATCTAGATGCATGAACAAGATAACACATGTGGAAAAATTGAAAAACTATATACAGTACCTTATCTTTAACAAAAATATACTTAAATTTTTGCATCTACCTTTAACTTTTTATTACAGGTAGTGACCCTCAGAGAAGGCGTGCTTTTTGATAAGATCAGAGGTAGCTAAGTCATTGTGGCATAGTCTTGAAGGATGGGTAGGTTTTGAGAAATGGAAAAGAACAGACTAGGGAACAATGTGAACAACATGGCATTTTGGGGGGAAGAGTTAGGAGTTATTCATCACACTTTAGTTAAGGAGTTATATTTAAATATTATTAAATTCATGAAGGTAATCTTATCACAGTATTCACTTCTAATTTTTAGTTCATAATTGGTATAGAAATTATTATTCAAACATCTAATTGATATGAAATGAGTTTGGAATGATACTCATAGGGAAAGGAAACAAGTAATATATAACACAATATTTTCTTGGTGTGGAACCAAGTGTCACTAGGAAATACTTTTATATAATTTTCCTCTACTTTAGGAAACCAAAATTCTAACAAAGTTAGATGGAGCAATATATTTTGGTAAAATTCATCTTCCTTTACTACTGACTCTAATGTTATAGAATGAGGTATTATCCCTTGACAGTCTCCTAAAATCTGAATTGAAAACTTTTTGCAAAAAGAGAATTAAAATACTCTTAGTAATGTCTATTGAGAATTACAGTCCTCACCAGCAGCTTACTTTTCAGTGAATCACTTTAAAGTATTCTTTTAACTTCAGAATCTCTCCTTCCCATTAGCACTACTACCATGAATAATAATTTTCGTATCATTTGTAGAGATTGTCACCTTTCATGTACAAATATCACAATGGAACTCTTTTTTTTCTTATTCTCATCTTTGTATTTGCTGTGTTATATTGAGCTGAGCTGTACTACTCCACCTGACCAATAAGAAGGGATGCCACCTAACGTGTACTGTAACATGAAAAAAAACCTTAACTTGATGATTATATACTTGGAAATGACTTCATTTGTTTATCAATCCCATGAATTAGTTTATTTATGTAAAGTTCAAATGCAGTATTCAGTAACAATAAAGGAAAAAATCCCAGGAATTTCACAGCACTTTGAAAATCATTTTCCTAAGTATTAAATGAATGTGGAGAGTGAGCATCTTTTGCACTCCTAAGTAAAAACAAGAAGGGTAATATTTATTGAGTGCCTACTATGTGTCAGGCACTATATAACACATTGTCACAATTAATTTTTAATTCAAATTGTTCAAGGTTACACAATTTATAAATGCCAGAGTTGGGATTCAAATGGGGGACTGACTTAAGTGTTTATAAATGTTCCAGTATCCCATGTCACCTTTCTTTAGAGATCAAAAGCTTAATTAAATGAATAATGGCCTATCTGAATTCTAATCTTTATTATCTTTCACTGGGCCTTTTGGTTATTGATAGTATCACTTCTCAAAGTTGGTTGCCTGGGAGAGTTTTAAGACTCAACATAGGTCATTAAAACAGTTTTCTATCTAGACTATCATCAGTTTCAATTGCCTTCTCCTTTTTTTTTTTTGATACATTCCCAATTTCCCAATTCATCCCACCCTTGGTATCCATACGTTTGTTCTCTACATCTGTATCTCTATTTCTGCTTTGCAAATAAGTTCATCAGAATTTATACAGAGCAGAATACTGTTGATCATTCAATGCAATCTTAATCAAAATTCCAATGGCATTTCTCACAGAAAGAGAAAAACAGTCCTAAAATTTGTATCAAACCACAAAAGATCTCAAATAGCCAAGGAAATCATGAGAAAGCCAGAGGCATCACACCTCTGGATTTCAAACTATAATACAAAGCTACAGTAATTAAAACAGTATGGTACTGGCATAAAAATAAATACATAGACCAATGGAACAGAATAAAGAGCCCAGAAATAAACCCCAGCATTTATGGTCAACTAATATTTCACAACGGAGCCAAGAACACTCAATGGGGAAAGAATAGTCTCTTCAATAAATGGTGCAGGGAAAACTGGATAACCACATTCAGCTAAATAAAATTGCAACCTTATTTTACACTCTCACAAAAATTAGCTCAAAATGGATTAGAGACTTAAGTGTAACCCCTGATACTGTAAAAATTCTAGAAGAAAACATAGGGGAAAATCTCCTTGACATTGGTATTACTGAGGATTTTTTAGATATGATACCAAAAGCACAAGAAACAAGAGCAGAAGTCAAGGAGTGGTATTATAGCACACTTAAAAAGCTTCTGCACAGCAAAAGAAAAAATTAAAAATGAAAAAGCAATCTATGGAAAAGGAGAAAGGATTTGCAAACCATGTATCAGATAAGAAGCTAATATCCAAAATATATAAAGAACTCATGAGAGAGGTCCAAGATGGCAGTGTAGGATTACACTGAGCTCATGTCCTCCCATGGACACACTGAATCTACACCTACATACAGAGCAATTCTCACTGAAGAAGACCCGTTGGGGTCTTAGAACAGATCTCGGGGTGCATTAGAACAGCTAATGCACATAGAAGGACCACATAGAAATTGGTAGGAAAGATGGAGACACAGTATCCATGGGAACCTCACCCCTAATGCAGTAACCTGCAGTAGAGAGAGGTATTGCTGAAGAACCTGAGTGTAGACTCATCTGCCCTAGGATACAGTGAAAAAACAGCAGATTAAAGGGCACCTGGACTATACAGGAAGAAGATCCATTTACTAATCCTAGAGCTTCTGCCAAATGTGCAGGGAACTACTGGACACCTCTCTGGGTTTGGAAGTGCTGGTGAGTAACATTGTTTGAGTTCCCCCAGGGAATCCCCTTGGCTTACACCTGATCCAGCTTTAGTTGTCCCACCAAGATGAACTTGGTGAGGTGCTGCCCAGGGACTGGCCCCTGCCAGGGCTCACTCCAGTCTGAGCTCCCCGACCAATTCAGCTTCAGGCACAGTACTTTTCAGTTTCTGTTCCAGCTTCAGCTGACTTGCCAAAGCCATAAGGCACAAGCCATCTACACAGGGGATGTTTCCATACAAAGCCATTTTTTCAAGATCAGAAGTAGCTGTTTTGACTAATTCATAGAAACAAAAAACAAAAGTCAAACAAAATAAGAAGACAGAAGAATACGTTCCAAATGAAACAACAAGAAAAATCCCTATTGAAACAGAGATAAATGATTTACCTGATAAAGAGTTCAAGAAGTAGTCATAAGAATGCTCTATGAACTTGGGAGTAGAATGGAGGAATTCAGTGGGAACTTCAACAAAGACTTAGAAAATATAATAAAAATCCAATCAGAACTGAAGAAGACAAAAACTGAAATAAAAAATACACTAGAGGGTATCAACAGCAAATTAGATGTTACAGAATAATGGGTAAGCAATCTAGAATATTGGAAATTACACAATCAGAACAGTAAAAATTTAAAAAATCAGAGTTTATGGGATGGTGAAACAACATCAAGCATACTAACATTTCCATTATAGGGATCCCAAAAGGAAAAGAGAGAGAGAAAAGGACAGAAAATTTATCTGATGAAATAAAGGCTGAAAATTTCCCTGAACTAGTGAAGGAAACAGACATCCAGGCACAGGAAGTACAGAGAGTCCCAAACAAGTTGAACCCAAAGATATCCATGCCAAAACATATTATAAATAAAATGACAAAATTAAAGTCTATAAAGAGGGAATCTTAAAGACAATGAGAGAAAAGCAACTAGTTACCTATAAAAAAAACTCCCATAAGACTATCAGTTGACTTTTCAGAAGAAAATTTCCAGGCCAGAAGGGAGTGGCAGGATATATTTAAAGTGTTAAAGGAAAAATCTTACAACCTACAATACTCTACCCAGAAAGATTATCATTCAGAATTGAAGGAGAGATAAAGAGTTTTCCAGAGAAGCATAAATTAAAGTTCATCACCACTAAACCAGCCTTACAAAAAATGTTAATGGATCTTCTTTAAGTGGAAAAGAAAAGACCACAACTAGAAATAAGGAAAAATATGAAAGAAAAATATCTCACTGGTTAAGGAAAATATACATGAAAGTCAGTGGATCAGCCACTTAAAAAGATAGTATGAAGGTTAAAAGACAATAGTCATATAATCAAGCATACTTTCAATAAGTAATTAAGAGATACACAAAATAAAAAGATGCAAAATATGAAAAGTGGGGAGGGGGAGTAAAAATATAGTGCTTTTAGAATGCCTTTGAACTTAAGGGACTATAAGCTTAAAACAGAAAGCTATATATACAGGTTAATATATATGAATCTCATGGTAACCACAAACCTAAAAACTGCAGTAGATAAACAAAAAATAAAGAGAAAGGAATCCAAACATATTACTAAAACAATCCATCAAACAACAAGGAAAGAAATCAAGAGAAGGAAATAGGAACAGATAAGACCTACAAAAAAAACCCCAGAAAACAATTAACAAAATGGCAATAAGTACATGCCTATCAATAATTACTTTAAATGTAAAATAGACAAAATACTCCAATCAAAAGATGTAGGGTAGCTGAATGCATAAAAAAAAAGACCCATCTATATGTTTCCTAAAATACACTCACCTTAGATCTACAGACACACATAGACTAAAAGTGAGGGGATGGAAAAAGACATTTCATGTAAATAAAAAGAAAAGAAAGCTGATGTAGCAACATTCTTATCAGACAAAATAACCTTTAAAAAAACCATAAGAAAAAACAAAGAAAGGTATTGGTTAATGATAAAGGGGTCAGTCCAACAAGAAGTTATAATATTTGTAAAAATTTCTGCACCCAACAGAGAAGCACCTAAATATATAAAGTAGCTATTAACATAAATAAAGGGAGAGACACTAATACAATAATATTAGGGGACTTTAATACCTCACTTACATCAATGGATAGATCATCCAGACAGAAAATCAATAAGGAAACAGTGGTCTTTTATGACACATTAGACCAAATGAATTTAATAGATACATATAGAACATTCAATCCAATAGAAGAACACATTCTTTTCAAATGCATATGGAACATTCTCCAGGATAACAAAACAAGACGTGGTAAATTTAAGAAAATTGAAATAATATCAACCACCTTTTCCAACCACAAAGATATGAGTAGAAGTCAACTACAAGAAAAAAAAAAAACTGCAAAAAACACCAACACGTGGAGGCTAAACAATATGCTACTAAAAAACATTGGATCACTGAAGAAATCAAAAAGGAAATAAAAAAATACCAAGAGATAAATGAAAAGAGAAACACAACAATCCATAACCCATGGGATGCCACAAAAGCAGATCTAAGAGGGAAGTTTAGAGCAATACAAGCTTACTTCACTAAACAAGAAAAATCTCAAATAAACAATATAACTTTACACCTGGAAGAACTAGGAAAAAAAAGAAAAACAAACCCCAAAGGTAGTAAAAGAAATCATAAAATCAGAGCAGAAATAAATGAAATAGAGACTAAAAAAGCAAGAGAAAAATCAATAAAACTAAAAGCTGCTTTTTTGAAAAGACAAACAAGATTGATAAACCTTTACCCAGACTCATCAAGAAAAAACGGGAGAGACCCCAAATCAATAAAATCAGAAAAGAAAAGGGAGAAGTTACAATTGACATCATAGAAATACAAAGGATCATAAGAGACTACTATGAACAACAATATGCCAATAAAATGGACACCCTAGAAAAATTCTCAGAGATGTGCAATCTCTGAAGACTGAGCAGGAAGAAATAGAAAATATGAACATACCAATTACCAGTGATGAAACTGAATCAGAAATTTTAAAACTTTCAATGAACAAAAGTCCAGGACCAGATGGCTTCAAAAGTGAATTCTAGGGATTTCCATGGTGGCACAGTTGTTAAGAATCCACCTGCCAATGCAGGGGACAAGGGTTTGATCCCTGGTCTGGGAAGATCCCACATGCCATGAAGTAACTAAGCTCGTGCACCACAACTACTGAGCCTGTGCTCTAGAGCCCATGAGCCACAACTACAGAAGCCCATGTACCTAAAGCCCATGCTCCACAACAAGAGAAGCCACAGCAATGAAAAGCCCATGCACCACGAAAAAAAGTAGCCCCCACTCACCATAACTAGAGAAAGCCAGTGCACAGCAATGAAGACCCAATGCAGCCAAAAATAAATAAAATAAACTTTTAAAAATTAAATAAATTTATTTAAAAAGTGGATTCTACCAAACATTTAAAGAAGAGTTACAACTATCTTTCTCAAACTATTCCAAAAATTGCAGAGCTAAGGACACTTTCACACTTATTCTATGAAGCCAGCATCACCCTGATCCCAAAGCAAGACAAGAATACAAGAAAAAAAGAAAATTACAGGCCAATATCACTGATGAACATAGATGCAAAAGTTAACAAATTATCGGCAAACCAAATCCAACTATACATTAAAATACACCATGATCAAGTGGGATTTATCCCAGGGATGCAAGGAGTTTTCAATATCCACAAATCAAACAGTGTGATACAGTACATAAAAAAATTGAGGAATAAAAATCATATGATCATCTCAATAAATGCGGAAAAAGCTTCTGACAAAATTCAACATCCATTTATGATAACAAATCTCGAGAAAGTGGGCATAGAGGGAATATACTTCAACATAATAAAGGCCATGTATGACAAACCCACAGCTAATATCATACTCAACAGTGAAAAGCTGAAAGCATTTCCTTTAAGATCAGGAACAAGGCAAGGATTCCCATTCCTGCAACGTTTATTCAACATCTTATTGGAAGTCTTAGCCACAGCAGTCAGACAAGAAAAAGAAATAAAAGGCATCCAAATTGGGAAGGAAGAAGCAAAACTGTCACTGTTTGCAGATGATATGATACTATACATAGAAAAGCCTAAAGACGCTCCCAGAAAACTACTAGAGCTCATCAATGAATTCACTAAAGTTGCAGGATACAAGATTAATATACAGAAAGGGGTTGCATTTCTATACACTAACAATGAACTATGAGTAAGATAAAGTAAGAAGAGTCATGGGTAGTACTACCACTGGAATTTTACACAGAACTAGAACAAAAAAATTCACAATTTGTATGGAAACAAAAAACCCCAAATAGCCAAGGCAATCTTGAGAATGAAAAACGGAGCTGGAGGAATCAGGATCCCTGACTTCAGACTATACTACAAAGCTACAGTAATCAAGACATTATGGTACTGGCACAAAAACAGAAAGATAGATCAATGGAACAGGATAGAAAGCCCAGAGATAAACCCACGCACATATAGTCACCTTATCTTTGATAAAGGAGGCAGGAATGTACAGTGGTGAAAGGACAGCCTCTTCAATAAGTGGTGCTGGGAAAACTGGACAGGTACATGTAAAAGTATGTGATTAGAACATTCCCTAACACCATACACAAAAATAAGCTCAAAATGGATTAAAGACCTAAATGTAAGGCCAGAAACTATCAAACTCGTAGAGGAAAACATAGGCAGAACACTCTGTGACATAAATCACAGCAAGATCCTTTCTGACCGACCTCCTAGAGAAATGGAAATAAAAACAAAAATAAACAAATGGGACCTAATGAAACTTCAAAGCTTCTGCACAGCAAAGGAAACCATAAATAAGACCAAAAGACAACCCTCAGAATGGGAGAAAATATTTGCACATGAAACAACTGACAAAGGATTAATCTCCAAAATTTATAAGCAGCTCATGCAGCTCAATAATAAAAAAACAAACAACCCAATCCAAAAATGGGCAGAAGACCTAAATAGACATTTCTCCAAAGAAGATATACAGATTGGCAACAAACACATGAAAGAATGCTCAACATCATTAATCATTAGAGAAATGCAAATCAAAACTAAAATGAGTTATCACCTCACACCTGTCAGAATGGCCAGCATCAAAAAATCTACAAACAATAAATGCTGTAGAGGGTGTGGAGTAAAAGGAACCCTCTTGCACTGTTGGTGGGCACATAAATTGATACAGCCACTATCGAGAAGAGTATGGAGGTTCCCTCGAAAACTAAAAATAGAACTACCATATAACCCAGCAATCCCACTACTGTGCATGTACTCTGAGAAAACGATAATTCAAAAAAACTCATGTACCCAAATGTTCATTGCAGCTCTATTTACAATAGCCCAGAGATGGAAGCTACCTAAGTGTCTGTTATCGGATGAATGGATAAAGAAGATGGGGCACATATATACAATGGAATATTACTCAGCCATAAAAAGAAACAAAATTGAGTTATTTGTAGTGAGGTGGATGGACCTAGAGTCTGTCATACAGAGTGAAGTAATTCAGAAAGAGAAAGACAAATACTGTATGCTAACACATATATATGGAATCTAAGAAAAAAATGTAATGAAGAACCTAGGGGTAAGACGGGAATAAAGACACAGACCTACTAGAGAATGGACTTGAGGATATGGGGAGGGGGAGGGGTAAGCTGTGACAAAGTGAGAGATTGGCATGGACATATATAGACTACCAAACGTAAAATAGATAGCTAGTGGGAAGCAGCTGCATAGCACAGGGAGATCAGCTAGGTGGTTTGTGACCACCTACAGGGCTGGTATATGGAGGGTGGGAGCAAGGGAGATGCAAGAGGGAGGAGTTACGGCAACATATGTATATGTATAACTGATTCACTTTGTTATAAAGCAGAAACTAACGCACCATTGTAAAGCAATTATATTCCAATAAAAATGTAGAAAAAAAAGATAAAGTAAGAAAACAATCCCATTTACCACTGCATCAAAAAGCATAAAATACCTATGAATAAACCTACCTAAGGAGACAAAATAACTGTACTTGGAAAACTATAAGACACTGATGAAAGAAATTGATAATGACAAACAAATGGAAAGATATAACATGTTCTTGGATTGGAAGAATTAATATTGTTAAAATGACCAAACTACCCAGTCCACATATTCAATTCAATCCTTATGAAAATATCAATGACATTTTACACAGATATATAACAAATAATTTTAAAATATTTATGGAAACACAAAAGACCCCAAATAGCCAAAACAGTTTTGATAAAGAAGAATAGAGCAGGATGAATCCCACTCCCTGACTTTAGGCTACACTACAAAACTACAGTAACCAAAATTACTTCTTTGTCTTGAAGTATATTTGATTTACAATATTATATTAGTTTCAAGTGCAAAGCATAGGAATTCAGTATTTTGCAGATTATACTCCATTATAAATTATTGAAAGGTAATGGCTATAATTCCCTGTGCTATACAATATATCCTTGTTGTTCATTTTATACATAGTAATTTATATCAGCTAATCCAATACCCCTAGTTTTTCCCTCCCTGCTTCTTTCTCCCGTTTGGTAATCATAAATTGGTTTTCTATATTTGGGAATCTGCTTCTGTTTTTTGTTATTTTTTTAACATCTTTATTGGGGTATAATTGCTTTACAATGGTGTGTTAGTTTCTGCTTTATAACAAAGTGAATCAGTCATACATAAACATATGTTCCCATATGTCTTCCCTCTTGCGTCTCCCTCCCTCCCACCCTCCCTATCCCACCCCTCCAGGCTGTCACAAAGCACCGAGCCAATATCCCTGTGCAATACGGCTGCTTCCCACTAGCTATCTACCTTACTACGTTTGTTACTGTGTATATGTCCATGACTCTCTCTCGCCTTGTCACAGCTCACCCTTCCCCCTCCCCATAACCTCAAGTCCGTTCTCTAGGAGGTCTACGTCTTTATTCCTGCCTTACCCCTAGGTTCTTCATGACATTTTTTTTTCTTAAATTCCATATATATGTGTTAGCATACAGTATTTGTCTTTCTCTTTCTGACTTACTTCACTGTGTATGACAGACTCTAGGTCTATCCACCTCATTACAAATAGCTAAATTTCGTTTCTTTTTATGGCTGAGTAATATTCCATTGTATATATGTGCCACATCTTCTTTATCCATTCATGCGATGATGGGCACTTAGGTTGTTTCCATCTCTGGGCTATTGTAAATAGAGCTGCAATGAATATTTTGGTACATGACTCTTTTTGAATTTTGGTTTTCTCAGGGTTTAAGCCCAGTAGTGGGATTGCTGGGTCATATGGTAGTTCTATTTGTAGTTTTTTAAGGAACCTCCATACTGTTCTCCATAGTGGCTGAACCAATTCACATTCCCACCAGCAGTGCAAGAGTGTTCCCTTTTCTCCACACCCTCTCCAGCATTTATTGTTTCTAGATTTTTTGATGATGGCCATTCTGACTGGTGTGAGATGATATCTCATTGTAGTTTTGATTTGCATTTCTCTAATGATTAATGATGTTGAGCATTCTTTCATGTGTTTGTTGGCAGTCTGTATATCTTCTTTGGAGAAATGTCTATTTAGGTCTTCTGCCCATTTTTGGATTGCGTTGTTTGGTTTTTTGTTATTGAGCTGCATGAGCTGCTCGTAAATTTTGGAGATTAATCCTTTGTCAGTTGCTTCATTTGCAAATATTTTCTCCCATTCTGAGGGTTGTCTTTTGGTCTTGTTTATGGTTTCCTTTGCTGTGCAAAAGCTTTGAAATTTCATTAGGTCCCATTTGTTTATTTTTGTTTTTATTTCCATTACTCTAGGAGGTGGGTCAGAAAGGATCTTGCTGTGATTTATGTCATAGAGTGTTCTGCCTATGTTTTCCTCTACGAGTTTGATAGTTTCTGGCCTTACATTTAGGTCTTTAATCCATTTTGAGCTTATCTTTGTGTATGGTGTTAGGGAGTGATCTAATCTCATACTTTTACATGTACCTGTCCAGTTTTCCGAGCACCACTTATTGAAGAGGCTGTCCTTTCTCCACTGTACATTCCTGCCACCTTTATCAAAGATAAGGTGTCCATATATGCATGGGTTTATCTCTGGGCTTTCTATCCTGTTCCATTGATCTATCTTTCTGTTTTTGTGCCAGTACCATACCGTCTTGATAACTGTAGGTTTGTAGTATAGTCTGAAGTCAGGGAGCCTGATTCCTCCAGTTCCTTTTTTCGTTCTCAAGATTGCTTTGGCTATTCGGGGTCTTTTGTGTTTCCATACAAATTGCAAAATTTTTTGTTCTAGTTCTGTGAAAAATGCCAGTGGTAGTTTGATAGGGATTGCATTGAATCTGTAGATTGCTTTGGGTAGTAGAGTCATTTTCACAATGTTGATTCTTCCAATCCAAGAACATGGTATATCTCTCCAGCTATTTGTATCATCTTTAATTTCTTTCATCAGTGTCTTATAATTTTCTGCATACAGGTCTTTTGTCTCCTTAGGGAGGTTTATTCCTAGATATTTTATTCTTTTTGTTGCAATGGTAAATGGGAGTGTTTTCTTGATTTCACTTTCAGATTTTTCATCATTAGTATATAGGAATGCCAGAGATTTCTGTGCATTAATTTTGTATCCTGCCACTTTACCAAATTCATTGATTAGCTCTAGTAGTTTTCTGGTAGCCTCTTTAGGGTTCTCTATGTATAGGATCATGTCATCTGCAAACAGTGACAGCTTTACTTCTTCATTTCCGATTTGGATTCCTTTTATTTCCTTTTCTTCTCTGATTGCTGTGGCTAAAACTTCCAAAACTATGTTGAATAAGAGTGGTGAGAGTGGGCAACCTTGTCTTGTTCCTGATCTTAGTGGAAATGGTTTCAGTTTTCAACCATTGAGGATGATGTTTGCTGTGGGCTTGTCATATATGGCATTTATTATGTTGAGGAAAGTTCCCTCTATGCCTACTTTCTGGAAGGTTTTTTATCATAAATGGGTGTTGAATTTTGTCAAAAGCTTTCTCTGCATCTATTGAGATGTTCATATGGTTTTTCTCCTTCAATTTGTTAATATGGTTTATCACATTGATAGATTTGCGTATATTGAAGAATCCTTGCATTCCTGGAATAAACCCCACTTGATCATGGTGTATGATCCTTTTAATGTGCTGTTGGATTCTCTTTGCTAGTATTTTGTTGAGGATTTTTGCATCTATGTACATCAGTGATATCGGCCTGTAGTTTTCTTTCTTTGTGACATCCTTGTCTGGTTGTGGTATCAAGGTGATGGTGGTGTCGAAGAAGGAGTTTGGGAGTGTTCCTCCCTCTGCTATATTTTGGAAGAGTTTGAGAAGGAAAAGTGTTAGCTCTTCTCTAAATGTTTGATAGAATTCGCCTGTGAAGCCATCTGGTCCTGGGCTTTTGTTTGTTGGAAGATTTTTAATCACAGTTTCAATTTCAGTGCTTGTGATTCGCCTGTTCATATTTTCTCTTTCTTCCTGATTCAGTCTTGGCAGGTTGTGCAGTTCTAAGAATTTGTCCATTTCTTCCAGATTGTCCATTTTATTGGCATAGAGCTGCTTGTAGTAATCTCTCATGATCTTTTATTTCTGCAGTGTCAGTTGTTACCTCTCCTTTTTCATTTCTAATTCTATTGATTTGAGTCTTCTCCTTTTTTTTCTTGATGAGTCTGGCTAGTGGTTTATCTATTTTGTTTATCTTCTCAAAGAACCAGCTTTTAGTTTTATTGATCTTTGTTATTGTTTCCTTCATTTCTTTTTCATTTATTTCTGATCTGATTTTTATGATTTCTTTCCTTCTGCTAGCTTTGGGGTTTTTTGTCCTTCTTTCTCTAATTGCTTGAGGTGCAAGTTTAGGTTTTTTATTCTAGATGTTTCCTGCTTCTTAAGGTGGGCTTGTATTGCTATAAACTTCCCCCTTAGAAATGCTTTTGCTGCATCCCATAGGTTTTGGGTCATTGTGTCTCCATTGTCATTTGTTTCTAGGCATTTTTTGATTTCCTCTTTGATTTCTTCAGTGATCACTTCATTATTAAGTAGTGTATTGTTTAGCCTCCATGTGTTTGTATTTTTTACAGATCTTTTCCTGTAATTGACATCTAGTCTCATGGCGTTGTGGTCAGAAAAGATACTTGATACAATTTCAATTTTCTTAAATTTACCAAGGCTTGATTTGTGACCCAAGATATGATCTATCCTGGAGAATGTTCCATGAGCACTTGAAGAAAATATGTATTCTGTTGTTTTTGGATAGAGTGTCCTATAAATATCAATTAAGTCCATCTTGTTTAATGTATCATTTAAAGCTTGTGTTTCCTTATTTATTTTCATTTTGGATGATCTGTCCATGGGTGAAAGTGGGGTGTTTAAGTCCCCTACTATGAATGTGTTACTGTCGATTTCCTCTTTTAGGCCGTTAGTATTTGCCTTATGTATTGAGGTGCTCCTATGTTGGGTGCATAAATATTTACAATTGTTATATCTTCTTCTTGGATCGATCCCTTGATCATTAGGTAGTGTCCTTCTTTGTCTCTTTTAATAGTCCTTATTTTAAAGTCTATTTTGTCTGATATGAGAATTGCTACTCCAGCTTTCTTTTGGTTTCCATTTGCATGGAATATCTTTTTCCATCCCCTTACTTTCAGTCTGTATGTGTCTCTAGGTCTGAAGTGGGTCTCTTGTACACAGCATATATAAGGGTCTTGTTTTTGTATCCATTCAGCTAATCTGTGTCTTTTGGTGGGAGCACTTACTCCATTTACATTTAAGGTAAATAATCGATATGTATGTTCCTATTCCCATTTTCTAAATTGTTTTGGGTTCGTTATTATAGGTCTTTTCCTTCTCTCTTTTTTTTCTTGCCTAGAGAAGATCCTTTAGCATTTGTTGTAAAGCTGGTTTGGTGGTGCTGAACTCACTCAGCTTTTGCTTGTCTGTAAAGGTTTTAATTTCTCCATCAAATCTGAATGAGATCCTTGTTGGGTAGAGTAGTCTTGGCTGCAGGTTTTTCTCCTTCATCACTTTCAGTATGTCCTGCCACTCCCTTCTGGCTTGTAGGGTTTCTGCTGAGAGATCAGCTGTTAACCTTATGGGGATTCCCTTGTGTGTTATTTGTTGTTTTTCCCTTGCTGCTTTTAATATGCTT
Source organism: Grampus griseus (assembly GCF_964374135.1). Lineage (NCBI taxonomy): Eukaryota > Metazoa > Chordata > Mammalia > Artiodactyla > Delphinidae > Grampus > Grampus griseus. The sequence goes on along the minus strand of NC_138999.1, from coordinate 72,077,665 downwards.
TCTTTGTATTTATTTTTTGACAGTTTGATTAATATGTGTCTTGGCATATTTCTCCTTGTATTTATCCTGTATGGGACTCTCTGTGCTTCCTGGACTTGATTAACTATTTCCTTTCCCATATTAGGGAAGTTTTCAACTATAATCTCTTCAAATATTTCTTCAGTCTCTTTCTTTTTCTCTTCTTCCTCTGGAACCCCTATAATTCGAATGTTGGTGCGTTTAATGTGGTCTCAGAGGTCTCTGAGACTGTCCTCAGTTCTTTTCATTCTTTTTTCTTTATTCTGCTCTGCAGTAGTTATTTCCACTATTTTATCTTCCAGGTCACTTATCCGTTCTTCTGCCTCAGTTATTCTGCTATTGATCCCATCTAGAGTACTTTTAATTTCATTTATTGTGTTGTTCATCGTTGCTTGTTTCATCTTTATTTCTTCTAGGTCCTTGTTAACTGTTTCTTGCATTTTGTCCACTCTATTTCCAAGATTTCGGATCATCCTTACTATCATTATTCTGAATTCTTTTTCAGGTAGGCTGGCTATTTCCTCTTCATTTGTTAGGTCTGGTGCATTTTTATCTTGCTCCTTTATCTGCTGCGTGTTTTTCTGTCTTCTCATTTTGCTTATCTTACTGTGTTTGGGGTCTCCTTTTTGCAGGCTGCAGGTTCGTAGTTCCCGCTGTTTTTGATGTCTGTCTCCAGTGGCTAAGGTTGGTTCAGTGGGTTGTGTAGGCTTCCTGGTGGAGGGGACTAGTGCCTGTGTTGTGGTGGATGAGGCTGGATCTTGTCTCTCTAGTGGGCAGGTTCTCGTCCGGTGGTGTGTTTTGGGGTTTCTGTGCCCTTATTATGATTTTAGTCAGCCTCTCTGCTAATGGGTGGGGTTGTGTTCCTGTTTTGCTAGTTGTTTGGCATAGGTTGTCCAGCACTGTGGCTTGCTGGTCGTTGAGTGAAGCTGGGTGCTGGTGTTAAGATGGAGGTCTCTGGGAGATTTTCACCATTTGATATTATGTGGAGTTGGGAGGTCTCTTGTTGACCAGTGTCCTGAAGTTGGCTCTCCTACCTCAGAGGCAGAGCCCTGACTCCTGGCTGGAGCACCAAGAGCCTTTCATCCACACGGCTCAGAATAAAAGGGAGAAAAAGTAGAGGGAATTAGTAGAAGTATGAGGAAAGAAAGAAGGAAAGGAGGGAAGGAAGGAAGGAAGAAAGAAAGAAAGAAGCAAAGAAGGAAAGAAGGCAAGAAGGAAAGAAAGGAGGGAGGGAGGGAGGGAGGGAGGAAGGAAGGAAGGAGGGAAAGAAGGAAAAAAGAAAGAAAGAAGATACAGTAAAAATAAAATAAAGTATAATAAAGTTATTGAATTAAAAAATTCTTATTTAGAAAAAAAAAAAAAAGGGACGGATAGAGCCTTAGGACAAATGTTGGAAGCAAAGCTATACAGACAAAATCTTACACAGAAGCATACACATACACCCTCACTAAAAGAGGTAAAGGGGGAAAAATCATAAATCTTGCTGTCAGAGACCACCTCCTCAATTTCGGATGATTCGTTGTTTAAAGGAGGGAAGGAAGGAAGGAAAGAAAGAAAGAAAGAACGAAGGTAAAGTATAATAATGTTATTAAAATTAAAATTGATTATTAAGAAAAATATTTTAAAAAAAAACCATGGAAGGATAGAACCCTAGGACAAATGGTGGAAGCAAGACTATACAGGCAAGATCTCACACAGAAGCATACACATACACATTCACAAAAAGAGGAATAGGGAAAAAAATCATAGATCTTGCTCCTAAAGTCCACTTCCTTAATTTGGGATGATTGGTTGTCTATTCAGGTATTCCACAGATGCAGGGTATATCAAGTTGATTGTGGAGCTTTAATCCGCTGCTTCTGAGGCTGCTGGGAGAGATTTCCCTTTCTCTTCTTTGTTCTCACAGCTCACAGGGGCTCAGCTTTGGATTTGGCCCTGCCTCTGCGTGTAGGTCGCTGGAGGGCGTCTGTTTTTTGCTCAGACAGGACGGGGTTAAAGGAGCCGCTGATTCGGGGGCTCTGGCGCACTCAGGCCGGCGGGGAGGGAGGGGCACGGAGTGTGGGGCGGGCCTGCGGCGGCAAAGTCCAGCGTGACTTTGCACCAGCCTGAGGCCCGCCGTGCGTTCTCCCGGGGAAGTTGTCCCTGGATCCCGGGAACCTGGCATTGGCGGGCTGCACAGGCTCCGCGGAAGAGGGGTGTGGAGAGTGACCTGTGCTCGCACACCGGCCCCTCGGTGGCAGCAGCAGCAGCCTTAGCGTCTCCCGCCCGTCTCTGGGGTCCGTGCTCTCAGCCGTGGCTCGCGCCCGTCTCTGGGGTCCGCGCTTTTAGCTGCGGCTCGCACCCGTCTCTGGGGTTCGCGCTTTTAGCCGCGGCTCGCGCCCGTCTCTGGAGCTCCTTTAAGCAGCGTTCTTAAACCCCTCTCCTCACGCACCAGGAAACAAAGAGGGAAGAAAAAGCCTCTTGCCTCTTCGGCAGGTGCAGACTTTTCCCCGGACTCCCTCCCAGCTAGCCGTGGTGCACTAACCCCTTCAGGCTATGTTCAAGCCGCCAACCCCAGTCCTCACCCTGTGCTCCGTCCGAAACCAAAACCCGAGCCTCAGAGCCTCAGCTCGCAGCCCCGCCCGCCCCGGCGGGTGAGCAGACAAGCCTCTCGGGCTGGTGAGTGCCGTTCGGCACCGATCCTCTGTGTGGGAATGTCCCCGCTTTGCCCTCCGCACCCGTTGCTGTGCACTCCTCCGCGGCTTCGAAGCTCCCCCCTCCGCCTCCCACAGTCTCCGCCTGCGAAGGGGCTTCCTAGTGTGTGGAAACTTTTCCTCCTTCACAGCTCCCTCCCACTGGTGCAGGTGCCGTCCCTATTCTTTTGTCTCTGTTTTTTCTTTTGCCCTACCCAGGTACGTGGGGAGTTTCTTGCCTTTTGGGAGATCTGAGGTCTTCTGCCAGCCTTCAGTAGGTGTTCTGTAGGAGTTGTTCCACGTGTAGATGTATTTCTGGTGTATCTGTGGGGAGGAAGGTGATCTCCGCGTCTTACTCTTCCGCCGTCTTCAAGGTCCCCCCTCTTCTGTTTGCATACACATATATTTGCATCATTTTTTCGATGCTTCACTTAAGTGACATCATGCAGTACTTGTCTTTCTCTGTCTGGCTTATTTCAATAAGCATAATACTCTCCAGATCCATCCAAGTAGCTGCAAATGGCAGAATTTCATTCCTTTGTATGACTGAGTAACATTCCATTGTATGTGTATACCACATCTTATTTATCCACTCACCTTTTGTTGGGCTGTTGTGTTGCTTTTGTGTCTTGGCTATTGTGAATAATGCTGCTGTGAACATTGGGGTACCGTATCTTTTCAAATTAGTGTTTTCTTTGTTTCCAGATATATACTGAGGATTGGAATAGCTGGATCATATGGTAGTTCTATGTTTAGTTTTCTGAGGAAACTCCTCCATACTGTTTTTCATAATGGCTGCACCAATTTACACTCCAACCAACAGTGTATAAGGGTTCCCTTTTCTCCACATCCTCTCTAACATTTATTTCTAGACTTTTCGATGATAGCCATTCTGACAAGTGTAGGTGATATCTCATATTTATTTTGATTTGCATTTCTTTTATGATTAGCATAGTTGATCATCTTTTCATGTGCCTTTAGCCATTTTTATGTCTTCTTTGGAAAAATGTCTATTCAAGTCTTCTGTCCATTTTTCGATTAGGTTGCTTGTTCTTTTGATATTGAGTTGTATGAGTTCTTTGTAGATTTTGGATATTAACCCGCTGTCAGTCACATCATTTGCAAATAATTTCGTCCATTCCATTGGTTGTCTTTTCATTTTGTCAATGGTTTCCTTGTTGTGCAATAGATTTTAAGTTTAATTAGGTCTGATTTGTTCATTTTTGCTGATTTCTTTGGCCTTAGGAGACAAATCCTATATATATATATATATATATATATATATATATATATATATATATATATATATATATATATATATACACACACACACACATATATAGGCACGATTTATGTCAAAGAGTGTTCTGCCAATGTTCTCTTCTAGAAGTTTTATGTTTCCAGGTCTTACATTTGGGTCTTTATTCCATATGGAGTTTATTTTTGTATGTGGTGTGAAGGAATGTTCTAATCTCATTGTTTTACACGTAGCTGTTCAGTTTTCCCAGCACCACTTATTGAAGAGGCTGTCTTTTCTCCTTCGTATATTCTTGCCTTCGTTGACATAGAGTAATTGACCATAGGTGCCTCAGTTTATTTCTGGGCTCTCTATCCTGTTCCATTGATGTATGTGTCTGTTTCTGTGACAGAACCATGTTGTTTTAATAACTCTAGCTTTGTAATATAGTGTGACTGAGAAGATTATACATCCAGCTTTATTATTTTTTCTCACAATTTCTTCAGTAATTCAGCATCTTTTGTGGTTTCATGTGAATTTTAGAAATATTTGTTCTTGTTCTGTGAAAAAGGTCATGCATATTTCAACAAAATTACATTAAATCTGTAGATTGCTTTAGGTAGTATGGCCATTTTAGCAATAATTATTATTCCAGTCCAAGAGTATGAGATATCTTTCCATTTCTTTATATCATCTTTAATTTCCTTCATTAATGTTTCAAGTTTTCATAGTATAGGTCTTTCACCTCCTTGGTTAAGTTTATTCCTGGTATTTTGTTCTTTTCGATGGGATTTTAAATGGTATTTTTTTTCTTTTTCTTTCTCGTGTTTCATTATTAGTGTATAGAAATGCAACATATTTCTGTACACAAATCTTGAATCCTGCAACCTTTCTAATTTTTTAAAATTAATTCTTATAGTTTTTGGGTGGAGACTTTAGAGTTCTCTATATAAATTATCATGTCATCTCCAAATGGTGAGAGTTTTACCCCTTCCCTTCCAATTTGGATACATTTTATTTCTTTCCCTTGTCTTGTTGTTGTGGCTAGGACTTCTAATAACATGTTAAATAGAAGTGGTGAGAGTGGCAATCCTTGTCTTGTTCCTAAATTTAGTGGGAAGGCTTTCAACATTTTGCCATTGTATATGAAGTTGGCTGTAGTTTTGCAATAAGTAGCCTTTATTATGTTGAGATATGTTCCTGCTATACCTACTTTGATGAGAGATTTTATCATGAATGAATAGCATTGTCAAATGATTATTTCTGCAACTACTGAGATGATTATGTGTTTTTCATACTTCCTTCTATTAATGTGATGTGTCACACTGATTGATTTGCAAATGTTGAACCATCCGTTTGACCCTGGAATAAATTCAAATGGATCATGGTGTATGATGTTTTACATACATTGTTCGATTTGGTTTGCTAATATTTTGTTGAGGACTATTGCATCTTTATTCACCAAAAATATTGGCTTGTCGTTTTCTTTTATGTAGTGTCTTTCTCTTGTTTCTGTATATGAATAATGGTGGCATCCTAGAATTAATTTGTTAGTATTCCCTCTTCATTTTTTTTGGAATAGTTTGAAAAGGATAGGTATTAATTCTTCATATGTTTGATAGAATGCCCCTGTGAAGCTGTCTGGTCCTGAACTTTTGTTTACTGGGAGTTTTTGTTTTTGAATTACAAATTCAATTTCACTTCTAGTGATTAGACTGCTCCAATTCTCTGTTTCTTTTTGATTCAATCTTGGCAGGTTGTATGTTTCTAGAAATTGGTCCATTTCTTTGAGGTTGTCCCATTTGTTGGCATATAGCTGTTTATAGTATTCTCTTATGATTTTTTGTATCTCTGTGGTATTGGTTGGTTTTTCCCTTCTTTCATTTCTTATTCTGTTTATATGTGTCTCTCTTTTCTTCTTCATGAGCTTATCTACATATTGATCAATTTGTTTGTCTTTTCAAAAAAACGGTTCTTAGTTTCATTTATCTTTTCTTTTTTTGATGTCTATTTTATTTATTTCCTCTCTGATATTTATTATTAACTTCCTTCTGCTCACTTTGGACTTTGTTCTTCTTCCAATTGTTTTATGTGGTATGTCAGATTGTTTGAGAGTTTTCTCATTTCTTGAGGTAGGCCTGTTTCACTATAAACTTCCTTTTTAGAACTGCTTTTTCTGCAGCCCATAGATTTTGGAAAGTTGTGTTTCCGTTATCATTTGCCTTGAGATACATTCTGATTTCTTCTTTAATTTAATGATTGATCCACTGGATTTTCAGTAGTATGTTGTTTAGTCTCCACATGTTTCTGTTATCTCCATTTTTAATTCTGTAATTGATTTCTAGTTTAATATTATTGTGGTTGGAAAAAATGATTGATATAATTTCTATCCCCTTAAATTTGTTGACACTTGTTTTGTGGCCTAACATGTGATCTGTCCTGGAGACCATCCCATGTGCACATGAAAAGAATGTATATTTTGCTGTTTTTGGATGTAATGTCCTATAGATATTTATTAAGTCCAGTTGCTCTATTCTGTCATTTAAGAGCACTGTTTTCTTATTTACTTTCTGTCTGAACGATCTGTCCACTGATGTCAGTGGAGTATTAAAGTCCCCTAATATTATGGTATTATTTACCATTTCTCCCATTTTGTCTGTTAGCATTTGTTTTATATACTTAAGTGCTCCTGTATTGGGTGTATATATTTTGAGTGAATATTCTCTATTTTCATTAATCCCTTTATCATTATATGATGCCCTTCTCTGTCTTTTTTATAGCCTTTGTTTAAAATCTACCTTTTCTGATATGGATATTGCTACCTCTGTTTTATTTTCATTTTTGTTTGCATGAAATATCTTTTTCTATACTCCCACTTTCAGTTTTTGTGGATTTTTTAGTCATGAAGTGAGTCTCTTGTAGGCAGCACATTGAAGGGTCTTTTTTTTTTAATCCAATCAACCACTATGTCTTTGATTGGAGCAGTTAGTACACTGACATTTAAAGTAATTAATGAAAGGTATGTAATTATTGCCATTTTATTACATTTTTCCAGTTGTTTTTGTAGTTCTTCTCTGTTCATTTATTCTTTCTGCTTCTCCCATTGTGGTTTGATGATTTTCTTGAGTAATATGCTTTGGTTCATTTCTTTTTGTTTTTTGTGTATTTGCTGTTTTTGTTTTGTGGTTATCATGTGGTTCATTTATGTTGACCCATAATTATTTCCACTGGTGTTAAACTTATGGTTGTTTAAATTTAACACATTCTAAAAGATCTATATTTCTTCTTCCCTCCCTCACATTTTGTTTTTGATGTCATATTTTACATCATTATACTTATCCCTTAACTCTTTATTTTAGTTATATTTGCTTTAAAAAATGTTTTGTCTTTTTCTTTTAACATCTTTACTGGAGTATAATTGCTTTACAATGTTGTGTTAGTTTCTGCTGTATAAAAAAGTGAATCAGCTATATGTGTATATGTATCCCCATATCCCCTCCCTCTTGCATCTCCCTCGCATCCTCCCTATCCCACCCTTCTAGGTGATCACAAAGCACCGAGCTGATCTCCCTGTGCTATGCAGCTGCTTCCCACTAGCTATCTATTTTACATTTGGTAGTGTATATATGTCAGTGCCACTCTCTCACTTCAACCCAGCTTTACCCTTCCCCTTCCCCGTGTCCTCAAGTCCATTCTCTATGTCTGCGTCTTTATTCCTGTCCTGCACCTAGGGTCATCAGAACCTTTTCTTTTCTTTCTTTTTTTTAAGATTCCATATATATGTGTTAGCATATGGTATTTGTTTTTCTCTTTCTGACTTACTTCACTCTGTATGACAGAATCTAGGTCCATCCACCTCACTACAAATAACTCAGTTTTGTTTCTTTTTATGGCTGAGTAATATTCCATTGTATATATTTGCCCCATCTTCTTTACCCATTCATCTGTTGATGGATACTTAGGTTGCTTCCATATCCTGGCTATTGTAAATACTGCTGCAATGAACACTGTGGTACATGTTTTTTTAAAAAAAATGTTTTGTCTTTTAACTTACAATCCAGTTTATTTAAGTAATCTTCAATCCTTACTGTATATCTTCCTTTTCTTGTGGGATTTTCCCTTTCCAATAGGTTCTTTTTTCAAAACGCAGTTAATTTAATGTAACTTTTTAAATTGAAGTGTAGTTGATTTACAATATTTCAGGTGTACAGCAAAGTGATTCACCTATACATGTATACATATATCTATTATTTTCCAGATTATTTTTTCATTATAGGTTATTACAGGATATTAAATATCATTCCCTGTGTTCTACAGTAAGTCCTAGTTGTTTATTTTATACATAGTAACGTGTATCTATTAATCCCAAATCCATAATTTATCCCTCACTCCCCTTTCCCCTTTGGTAATCATAGTTTTTTCCCTATGTCTGTGAGTCTATTTCTGTTTTGTAAATAAGTTCCTTTGTATCTTTTTTTAGATTCCACATATACGTGATATTGTATGATATTTGTCTTTTCCTGTCTGACTCATTTCACTTGGTATGTAAATCTCCAGGTCCATCTATGATGTTGCAAATGGCATGATTTCATTCTTTCTTATGGCTGAGCTATATATATAGTCATTTAGGTGGCTTTCATGTCTTGGCTATTGTAAGTAGTGCTGCCATGAACACTGGGGTGCATTTATCTTTTCAAATTAGAGTTTTCATCTTTTCTGGATTTATGCCCAGGAGTGGGATTGCTGGATCATATAGTAACTCTATTTTTAGTTTTTCATGGAAACTCCATACTATTTTCCATAGTGGCTTTACCAATTTACATTTCCTCAAACAGTGTAGAAGGGTTCCCTTCCAATAGTTTCTTACTTTATTTCCATTTAGAGAACACCCTTCAACATTTCTTTTATGATAGGTTTAGTACTGATTCTTTTACATTTTGCTTGTCTGAGAAATTCTTTATCTCTCCGTCTATTCTAAATGATAATCTTGCTGGATAGAGCATCCTAGGTTTCAGGGTTTTCCCTTTCAGCAGTTTGAATATATCATGCAACTCTCTTCTGGCCTGCAGTTTCTGCAGAGAAATCAGCAGATAGCCTTATGAGGATTCCCTTGTATATGACCATTTTCTCTTGCTGCATTTGGACTTCTCTGTTTATCTGTAACTTTTGCCATATTAATTATGATATGTCTTTGGTGTGGATCTGTTTGTGTTCATCTTGTTTGGGACCCTCTGTGCTTCCTGTACATGTATATTTGTTTCCTTCTTCAAGTTTAGGAGTTTTCCAGCCATAATTTCTTCATATACATTTTTTTTTTTTTTTTTTGCGGTACGTGGGCCTCTCACCATTGTGGCCTCTCATGTTGCAGAGCACAAGCTCCAGACGCACAGGCTCAGCGGCCACGGCTCATGGGCCCAGCCGCTCCACAGCATGTGGGATCTTCTGGGACCGGTGCACAAGCCCGTGTCCCTTGCATCGGCAGGCGAACTCTCAACCATTGCGCCACCAGGGAAGCCCCCTTCATATACATTTTTGATAACCTTCTCTCTTTCCTCCTTCTTGAGCCCCTATAATGTGACTTGTATTACACTTAATGTTATCTCAGAAATCTCCTACCTTGCTTTCATCTTTTAAATTTATTTTTCTTTCTGCTCTTCTCATTGGGTGATTTCCATTATTCTATCTTCCAGATATGTTAATGGATTCTTCTATATCACTTAGTTTACTATTCATTTCTTCTAGTGTGATTTTTTTATGTCAGATACCAAATTATCTATTTTTGATTTGGTCTTTTTTATATTTTCTACTTCCTTGTTAAAATGATCATTGTTTTGATCAATTATTTCCCCTAATTCAGTTAACAGTTTTATTACCAATGATTTTCATTCTTTATCTGGTAAATCATTTATTTCTGTTTCATTATTTTTGCAATGTTTTTATCTTGCTCTTTCAATTGAGAGTAATTCCTCTGCCTTTTCATTTTACTTAACTTTCTCTGTCTCTATGAATTTAGGTGAAACAGTTACATATTGCAGTATTGATGGGGTGTTCTTATGTGGGAGTGTCCCTATGCAGACTGCATGTGCCCACTTCCTTTGGTGGTAGGATAGGATTTGATGTGGTTGCCAGTCAACCCTTTCCCCAGGGTGTGCTGGTGGCTATCACCTTTGTAGGGGATGGTGCTGGAGATCAGTGAGGTAAAGTCTGCACAGGTCGTGAGGTGGGACTTCCTCTCTGCTGAAAGGCCATCACTGCCCTATTCAGGGCGGGGTCTCTTCCTACACTGCTGGAGTGGAAGCCCTAAGGGTCAGACTCAAGCTGGCACTGTTCCTTTAAGTGTGTTTTTCCTTCTCCCTCTGCCAGGACCTTTGCCTAAAGGAGGAGTATGCTGAAGCAAATCAATTTCTTGCACCTACAGAGGTCCGATGCTCTGCTTGTGTACGTGTCTGCAGCTCCACTCAGGTGCAGCCCACAGTTGCACCTTTTCCCCAGCCACAGCCACCCCAGATCTAATGCTACATAGTGGCATGGAGTGAGCAGAGCCAGAGTGTTCACTCAGCTAGAGTGGGGGAACACGGGAAACCTGGTGGCTGCTAGGGCAGACCTCTCTCCATATTGCCTCTGAGCAAGTCAGCACCTGTGCACTCATCATAAGCAGAGTCCAGGCTTCTCCAGCCTTTCTATCTGTCCCAGAGTTTGTCCAACCAGCCAGGTGGGCTTGTCTCCTATGTGGAGGATCCCAGGAGTGAGGTACCCAGTCTATGGCTTGACTCACTCACTCCCCAGTGTGGGTGACTGCTCCTACAGTCTCTTCCTCTGAGTCTCCTCATGGGCACAGGCCTTGACCCGATCACTCTTCTTCCTGTCCTACTCAATTACGTGTGGATCTTTCTTACAGTCTTGATTGTACAGGAGTCCTTCTGCCAGTTTCCAGTTAATTTTCAGTGAGAATTGTCCCACATGTAGGTGTATTTTTGTTGTGTTCATCGGGGGAAGTGAGCTCCATATCCTCTTAATTCATCATCTTGATTTCTCTCCCCCAATATTACTTCTTATATCATTATTTCCTCTATTTAAACAATTTCCTTAGACCTTTTTTAAGGTAAGTCTGCTGGAAAAATATCCTTTTCACTTTCCTTTACCTGAGAATGTCTTGATATCTCTTTTGTTAATGACGGATATTTTGTCTGGATGTAGAAATTATGGGTTTACAGTTCTTTTCTTTCATTACTTGAAAAACATTTTGCCACTTTTTCTGGCCTTCATGGTTTCTGAAGAGAAATCTGTTGTCATTCAAATTGTTTTTCACCTAAAGGGAGATGCAAGAGATATGGGGATATATGTATATGTATAACTGATCCACTTTGTTATAAAGCAGAAACTAACACACCATCATAAAGAAATTATACTCCAATAAAGATGTTAAAAAAATAAAAAGTGAGGTGGCATTTTTCTCTGGCTGCTTTCAAGATTATTTTCTTTATATTTAGTTTTCAAAAGCTTAATTATGATGCATCTTGATGTGATTTTCTTCAGCTTTATCCTGTGTGGGGGTCCATTCAGCTTCTTGAATCTATAGGTTTGCATATCTTGCCAAATTTAGAGATTTTTTAGGCCCTCTCCTCTTTCTCCTCTCCTTTCAGAACTCCACTAACATGAATATTAGATCTTTTGTTTTAATCTCAGATTTCTGTAGCTCTGTTTATTATCTTTTCCAGTTTATTTTCTTTCTGTTGTTCAGACTGGGTAATTTCTATTGTTTTATCTTTAAGTTCACTGATCCTTTCCTTCAACGCTTTCATTTCACTACTGAGCCCATCCATTTTTAGAATTTCAGCTATTGTATTTTTCAATTTTAAAATTTCCATCAGTTCTTCTTTTATCTTCTTTTTCTTTGGTGGTGATTTTATTCCTTCATTTGCTTTCAGCATGTTTGTAATGATTTGTGGAAGCCTTTTCATGATGGCTCTTTTAAAACCTTTGTCAGATAATTTTAACATGTCTGTCGTCTTGGTGTTATTGTCTTCATCTTTGATCCCTCAAGTGAGGTTTTTCTGGTTCTTGATATGAGTGATTTTTGATTTACACCTTGACATTTTGGGTAGTATATTATGAGACTACATATCTTATTCAAAACTTTTGTTTTAACTGGCTTTCACTGATACCATCCCACCAGAGGAAAGGCAACTCTGACTCATTACTGCCATTCATGGGTAGTGATCCAGGTTCCCTTGTTGGCATCTATTTGCATGTGAGGGGAAGGGAACTCACTACTGCTCAGGCAGGGATTGGAGTTCTTACTCTCCACTAGGCCTCAAAAAATTATAACTCCCTGGCTGTGAAAAGTAAAACTGTCTAATTACTGCTCCGTACATAACCTCCACTGACAATGAGGAGGAGCATTTGTGGCCTTATAACTCTTGGTCAGTGGGGAAAGTCCTGACTCCCAACTTGGCCACCTCTGATATCACTCTAGAGGGGAGAAAAAGGAGTGTCTGGTTAATGCTGGATGAGGTTAGAAGCCTAGGGTCCCCATATTGTCTCCACTGATACTGTGGATAGGGAGGTCTTTTACAGCCTGGCAAGGATTAATGACCGAGATCCCTACTTGGCCTTCTCTGATACCACACAAGTGAGGTGGTTGAGATGCCTTGCAACAGCCTGGTGAGGGTGGAGTTTTCTGTGGTGTTTGGTTGAAGTAGAGTAATTATAGTCTGAAAGTTTTCTGTTTTGATGCTTTTCTGTCTTGCTCTTGTCCTGGTCTTTGGCTAGAAATAGCACAACTGTGTTGGGACTTTTTTGTTTAATCCCACTGGCATTTCTAGGTATCTGGCATCTTCTACTCCAAGTATGAGATATATGAGGCTAAAAGAAACCCAGAGAACTCACCAACCCATCATTTATTGGGTCTTGAAGTCTCTAGACAGTCTGCTTTTCTCCACCCTTCAATATCTTCTTATATATAATCTTATAATGTCCAGGGTAAGTCTACTTCCATTATGCTTCCCAGAAAGAATATTTTTTAAAAAATTTACATGTTATTTTAATATTATTTTATATATTATTTTTATGCTACTTTAAATTTTATTTTCTATATTCTTTTATATACTTGTTTTTATACATTATCAGACATTGTTAAAACAAATCCATCAGGAATAACCTGTGTGTGTGTGTGTGTGTGTGTGTGTGTGTGTGTGTGTGTGTAGAAAGAGAGTGTGTGTTATTCTAGTGAGTTTTCTGAGGCACTCCCAAATTTTCACCTCCTAAATTGGCAGTTTGTATTTATTTTATTTTATTGGCTGCACCCACAGTTTTCAGGGTCTTAGTTCCCCGATCAGGGATTGAACCTGGGCTTGGCAGTGAAAGCACCACTTCCTAACTACTGGACCACCAGGGAATTCCATCTTAATTTGAAATTTGGGGCTTATTGCTCAGTGTAGCTTTACATAGTTGGAATGTTACTGACTATGTTAAGGAATGGCATAAAACTATATGCATTCTGGGAAAATTAATGAAACACAGGAGCTGCATTTTGCATAATATCTATGGAATGGCATTATTGTTTGCATAGGGCTTGGAGGTAAGAATACTTTCTCTTATCTGGCACCATGAGAGAACCTTCCCATTCCCATTATGAAGAAATTTCATTTGAAAATGTCCAGCCATAACTTACATCAAAATGTTGGGTAAGGGGCTTCCCTGGTGGCGCAGTGGTTGAGAGTCCGCCTGCCGATGCAGGGGACATGGGTTTGTGCCCTGGTCCGGGAAGATCCCACATGCCGCGGAGCGACTGAGCCCGTGAGCCATGGCCGCTGGGCCTGCGCGTCCGGAGCCTGTGCTCCGCAACGGGAGAGGCCGCAACAGTGAGAGGCCCGGGTACCGCAAAAAAAAAAAAAAAATGTTGGGTAAGACATAACTTCTACTTTGCCACCAAATTTGGTACTAGAGACATGGTCTTGATAAAAGTCAAGTCTGTTGAAGGTATCTTGAGGAATTGAGTTATTCCTTAATTCAGGGTCATAGCTCTTGGTGGAAACTGTTTAGGGCTGCAAGTTTCAACCTATCTACTACTTTGTATTTCTGACTCCATTCTGGAAATCTAATCTCATTTACTATCTGTGCTCTTGCTATGTGGTTTGGAGAACTTGGCTGGGGGTTGTGTCTTAATTATAATGAATTCAGCCATATCAAATCAACAGGAAGACTTAGAGACTCCTTGAGAAAAAATGAAGTTAACTCTGGGGATGTAGGAGACATGGAGAAATCCTGTCACATTTGCTTTTGATTCTCACATATCATATACCAACTCAGGGGTATGAAACACAGAAAGGGAAAATTTTCATACAAAGAAATGAAAATATCCTTTGTCTCTGGTATGAAGAAGAAATTACTCTTTGATTCTGAAAAAAACAATATATATTTCTAAAGATAGGACACATAGGTAAATTTAATCCCAAGATAAAAGAATATTGGCAGAGAGAAGTATCTTAATGTTTGGATCCAGAAAAGGGAAGGAAAATTCAACTCGCACAAGGAAGAAACTGAGGTAGAATTCATCAGTTCAAAGAAAAACTTACAATTAAGTAAAAATCATAATTACATGTAAACAAATTTTAGGTAAAGTTACTTTATTGATTTGGTCTAAACTGTTGAGACATTTGAAAACTGCGTCTGAAACATGAACTACATATTGCCATATCACTCAATAAAATTTAATGAATTGTCCTCCCCACATTTTGCAAGGAGTTCAGAAATATGAGGTTATGTGGAGTTATAGGGTATTCTAAACAACTTCCAGATTACAAAGAACTGTTATCCTTGATTGTCTTACAGCAAAAAATGGTTATCAAGCTTAAAATATGAACAAATGCAGCTCAATAGTATACCTTTTATTATCTTTATTGAACCTTTCCATATTTACTTCTTGATATTTTCATAGGGTCCTATGTTATGCATGCATATTTAAAGCTGTCCAATAGTTCCCTCAAGTCTCTAGATAGTGCACTGAAATACTGACAGCCAGAGTCTACCTAAAAAAGAATTCAGAAAAAAAGATAGTAAATATGATCCAAAATCTTGGAAACAGAATGGAGAAAATACAAGAAATGTTTAACAAGGATATAGAAGAACTAAAGAGCAAACAAACAATGATGAACAACAAAATAAATGAAATTGAAAATTCTCAAGAAGGGATCAATACCAGAACAACTGAAGCAGAAGAACGGATAAGTGACCTGGAAGATAAAACATTGGAAATATTACTGCAGAGCAGAAAAAAGGAAAAAGAATGAAAAGAATTGAGGACAGTCTCAGAGACCTCTGGGACAACATTAAATGCACCAACATTTGAATTATACGGGGCCCAGAAGAAGAAGAGAAAAAGAAAGGGACTGAGAAAATATTTGAAGAGATTATAGTTGAAAACATCCCTAATATGGGGAAGGAAATAGTCAATCAACACCAGGAAGCACAGAGAGTCCCTACAGGATAAATCCAAGGAGAAAGATGCCAACAAATATTAATCAAACTATCAAAAATTAAATACAAAGAAAAAATATTAAAAGCAACAAGGGAAAAACAACAAATAACATACAAAGGAATCCCCATAAGGTTAACAGATGATCTTTCAGCAGAAACTCTGCAAGCCAGAAGGGAGTGGTAGGACATATTTAAAGTGATGAAAGGGAAAAACCTACAGCCAAGATTATTCTACACAGCGAGGATCTCATGCAGATTTGACTGAGAAATTAAAACCTTTAAAGACAAGCACAAGCTAAGAGAATTCAGGACCACCAAACCAGCTTTACAACAAATGCTAAAGGAGCATCTCTGGCATGAAACACAAGAGAAGGAAAAGACCTAAATAACGAACCAGAAACAATAAACAAAATGGTAATAGGAACATACATATAGATAATTACCTTAAATGTCAATGGATTAAGTGCTCCAACCAAAAGACAAAGAATGGCTGAATGGATGAAAAAACAAGACCCGTATATATGCTGTCTACTAGGGACCCACTTCAGACCTAGGGACACATACAGACTGAAAGTGAGGGGATGGAAAAAGATATTCCATGCAAATGGAAACCAAAAGAAAGCTGGAGTAGCAATTCTCATATCAGACAAAATAGACTTTAAAACAAAGACTAATACAAGAGACAAAGAAGGACACTACATAATGATCAAAGGATCAATCCAAGAAGAAGATATAACAATTGTAAATATTTATGCACCCAACATAGGAGCATCTCAATACATAAGGCAAATACTAACAGCCATAAAAGGGGAAATCGACAGTAACACAACTATATTAGGGGCCTTTAACATCCCAGTTTCACCAATGGGTGGATCTTCCAAAATGAAAATAAATAAGGAAACACAAGCTTTAAATGATACATTAAACAAGATGGACTTAATTGATATTTATAGGACATTCCATCCAAAAACAACAGAATAGACATTCTTCACAAGTGCTCTTGGAACATTCTGCAGGATAGATCATATCTTGGGTCACAAATTAAGTAAATTTAAGAAAACTGAAATCATATCAAATATCTTTTCTGACCACAATGCTTTGAGACAAGATATCAATTACAGGAAAAATTATGTGAAAAATACAAACACATGTAGGCTAAACAATACACTACTTAATAACCAAGAGATCACTGAAAAAATTAAGGAGTAAATCAAAAAATACCTAAAGAAATGACAATGAAATACGAAGACACAAAATCTATGGGATGCAGAAAAAGAAGTTCTAAGAGAGAAGTTTATAGTAACACACTCCTACCTTAAGAAACAACAAACATCTCAAATAAGCAATCTAACCTTATACCTAAAGCAATCAGAGAAAGAAGAACAAAAAATCCCCAAAATTAGCAGAATGAAAGAAATCATAAAGATCAGATCAGAAATAAGTGAAAAACAAAAGAAGGGAACAAGAGCAAATATCAATAAAACTAAAAGCTGGTTCTTTGAGAAGATAAACAAAATTGAAAAACCGTTAGCCAGACTCATCCAGAAAAAAAGGGAGCAGACTCAAATCAATAGAATTAGAAATGAAAAAGAAGTAACAACTGACACTGCAGAAACACAAAGGATCATGAGAGATTACTACAAGCAACTGTGTGCCAATAAAATGGACAACCTGGAAGAAATGGACAAATTCTTAGAAATGCACAACGTTCTGTGATAGAACCAGGAAGAAAGAGAAAATATGAGCAGACCAATCACAAGCACTGAAATTGAAACTGTGATCAAAAATCTTCCCACAAACAAAAGCCCAGGACCAGATGCCTTCACAGGCAAATTCTATCAAACATATAGAGAATTGCTAACACCTATCCTTCTCAAACTCTTCCAAAATATAGCAGAGGGAGGAACACTTCCAAACTCATTCTACAAGGCCACAATCACCCTGATACCAAAACAATACAAAGATATCACAAAGAAAGAAGATTACAGGCCAATATCACTGATGAACATAGATGAAACAATCCTCAAAAAAAACTAGCAAACATAATCCAACAACACATTAAAATGATCATACACCATGATCAAGTGGGGTTTATCCCAGGAATGCAAGCATTGTTCAATAAATGCTAATCAATCAATGTGTTACAACATATTAACAGACTGAAGGACAAAAACCATATGATCATCTCAATAGATGCAGAAAAAGCTTTTGACAAAATTCAACACCCATTTATGATAAAAAACCTACAGAATATAGGCATAGAAGGAACTCACCTCAACATAATAAAGGCCATATATGAGAAACGCACAGTCAACATTGTCCTTAATGGTGCAAAACTGAAACCATTTCCACTAAGATCAGGAAAGAGACAAGGTTGCCCACTCTCAGCACTATTATTCAACATAGTCTTGGAAGTTTTAACCACAGCAATCAGACACAAAAAACAAATAAAAGGAATCCAAATCAGAAAACAAGTAAAGCTGTCACTGTTTGCAGACGACGTGATCGTATACATAGAGCATCCTAAGGATGGTACCAGAAAATTACTAGAACTAATCAATGAATTTCGTAAAGTAGCAGGATACAAAATTAATGCACAGAAATCTCTGGCATTCCTATACACTACTGATGAAAAATCTGAAAGTGAAATTAAGAAAACTCTCCCATTTCCCATTGTAACAAAAAGAATAAACTAACCTAAGGAGACAAAACACCTGTATGCAGAAAATTATAAGACGCTGATGAAAGAAATTAAAGATGATACAAATAGATGGAGAGATATAACATCTTCTTGGATTGGAAGAATCAACAATGAGAAAATGACAGTAGTACCCAAATTAATCTATAGATTCAATGCAATCTCTATCAAACTACCACTGGCATTTTCACAGAACTAGAATAAAGAAATTCATAATTTGTATGAGAACACAGAAGATCCAGAATAGCCAAAGCAATCTTGAGAAAGAAAAACGGAGCTGGAAGAATCAGGCTCCCTGTCTTCAGACTATACTACAAAGCTACCGTAATCAAGACAGTATGGTACTGGCACAAAAACAGAAATATAGAACAATGCAACAGGATAGAAAGCCCAGAGATACACCCACACACATATGGTCACCTTATGTTTGATAAAGGAGGCAAGAATATACAATGGAGAAAAGACAGCCTCTTCAATAAGTGGTGCTGGGAAAACTTGACTGCTCCCTGTAAAAGAATGAAATTACAAGACTCTCTAACACCATACACAAAAATACACTCAAAATTGATTTAATACCTAAATGTAAGGCCAGACACTATTGAACTCGTAGAGGAAAACCTAGGCAGAACACTCTATGATATAAATCACAGCAAGATCCTTTTTGACCCACCTCCTAGAGAAATGGAAATAAAAACAAAAATAATGAAATGGGACCTAATGAAACTTAAAAGCTTTTGCACAGCAAATGAAACCATAAACAAGATGAAAATACAACCCTCAACTGGGAAAAAAATATTTGCAAATGAAGCAACTGACAAAGGATTAATCTCCAACATTTACAAGCAACTCACTCAGCTCAATATCAAGAAAACAAACAACCAAATCCAAAAATGGGCAGAAGACCTAAATAGACATTTCTCCAGAGAAGATATACAAATTGCCAACAAACAAATTAAAGAATGCTAAAGTTCACTAATCATTAGAGAACTGGAAATCAAAAGTACAATGAGATATCATCTCACACCTTTCAGAATGGCCATCATCAAAAATCTACAAAGAATAAATGCTGGAGAGGGTGTGGAGAAAAGGGAACCCTCTTGCACTATTGGTGAAAATGTAAATTGATACTGCCACAATGGAGCACAGTATGGAGTTTCCTTAAAATACTAAAAATAGTACTACCACATGACCCAGCAATCCCACTACTGGGCATATACCCTGAGAAAACCATAATTCAAGAGAGTCATGTACCACAATGTTCAATGCAGCTCTATTTACAATAGCCAGGACAATGGAAGCAACCTAAGTGTCTATTGACAGATGAATGGATAAAGAAGGTGTGGCAGATACATACAATGGCATATTACTCAGCCATAAAAGGAATGAAAATTGAGTTTTCTGTAGTGAGGTGGATGGACATTGAGTCTGTCATACAGAGTGAAGTAAGTCAGAAAGAGAAAAAGAAATACCATATGCTAACACATATCTATGGAATCAAAAATGTAGAAAGAAAATGGTCATGAAGAACCTAGGGGCAAGATGAGAATAAAGATGCAGACCTTCTAGTGAATGGACTTGAGGACATGGGGAGGGGGAAGTGTAAGCTGGGACAAAGTGAGAGTGTGGCAGGGACATTTATACACTACCAAATGTAAAATAGATAGCTAGTGGGAAGCAGCCGCATAGCACAGGGAGATCAGCTTGGTGCTTTGTGACCGCCTAGAGCAGTTGGATAGGGATGGTAGGAGGGAGGGAGACACGAGAAGGAAGAGCTATAGGGATATATGTATATGTATAAGTGATTCACTTTGTTATAAAGCCAAGGCTAACACACCATTTTAAAACAATTATAGGCCAATAAAGATGTTAAGAAAAGCAAAAGCTATTTTGAACAGCATTACTTTACAGAAAACTTAAAAAAAATATTCAGGGGCTTCCCTGGTAGCGCAGTGGTTGAGAGTCCACCTGTCAATGCAAGGGACACGAGTTCATGCCCCGGTCCAGGAAGATCCCACATGCCGCGGACTGGCTGTGCCCATGAGCCATGGCCGCTGAGTCTGTGTGTCCAGAGCCTGTACTCTGCAACAGGAGAGGCCACAAGAGTGAGAGGCCCGCATACCACACACTATATATATATATATATATATATATATATATATATATATATATATATATTCATATAGAACCACAAAAGACCCTGAATGCCAAAACAATCTTGAGCAAGATGAACAAAGAGAGAGGTATGACACTTCTTGATTTCAAACTAATCTACAAAGCTATAGTAATCAAATAATATAGTACTGGCATAACTTAGATATATAGACAAAGAGAATAGAATAGAGCTCAGAAATAAATCTATGCATATGGGTCAAATATTTTCTACTAGGACTCCAAGAATACAAAATAAGGTAAGGGGAGTCTCTTCAAAGAATTGTATTAGGAAAATTGGATATGCACATACAAAAGAATGGAATTGGATGACTGTCTTACACTATGCAGGAACATCAACTCAGAATGGATTAAAGGGCTTCCCTGGTGGTGCAGTGGTTGAGAGTCCGCCTGCCAATGCAGGGGACACAGGTTTGTACCCCGGTCTGGGAAGATCCCACATGCCGCGGAGCGGCTGGGCCCGTGAGCCATGGCAGCTGAGCCTACGCGTCTGGAGCCTGTGCTCCACAACGGGAGAGACCACAGCAGTGAGAGGCCCGTGTACCACAAAAAAAAAAAAAAAAAAAAGATTAAAGACTTAAACATAAGACCTGAAACTCTAAAACACCTAGAAGAAACATAGGTAGAAAGCTTCTTGAAATTGGTCTTGCCATAATATTTTGGATACAACACAACATCACTGGAAACAAAAGCAAAAATAAACAAGAAGAATTACATAAAACTGAAAAGTGTCAGCACAAGAAAATAACAATCAATAATAGAAAAATGTAACATAGTAAATAGGAGAAATTATTTCCAAAGCATATACCTGATAAGGGGTTAGTTTCCAGAAATATAAGCAATTCATACAACTCATGAACAAAAACCTAAATAACACAACTTAAAAATGGGCAAAGGATCTGAATAGATATTTTTCCCAAGAAGACATATGAATGACCAACAACTGTCTGAAAAGATGCTCAATGTCACTAATCATCAGGAAAATAACAATTAAAACCACAGTGAGATATCATCTCACAACTGTTACAATGACTATTATAAACTAGTCAAAAGATAACAAGTGTTGTTGAGGATGTGGAGAAAAACGAACCCTTAATCACTGGTGATGGGAATGTAAATTGTTACAGCTATTTTGGAAAACAGTATGGAGATTCCTCAAAAAATTAAAAATAGATCCTTCAACCCCACTTTTGCATAGTTATCCAAGGAAATTGAAATAAGAATCTTCAGGAGATATCTGCACTCCCATGTTCATTGCAACATTATTCCCAATAGGCAAGACACAGAAACAACCTAAATGTCCATTGATGGATGAAAGGATAAACAAAATTTGGTGTGCGCACACAAGGAATATTATTCAGCCTTAAAAAGAAGGAAATCCTGCCATTTGTTACAACATGGTTGGACATGGAGGACACAATGCTAAGTGAAACAAGTCAAAGAAAGACAGTATTTCACTTACGTATGTATGATTTCACTTAATGTGGAATCTAAATAGTTAAACTCATAGAAGCACAGAGTAGAATGATGACTTCCAGGAGCTAGGGGGAGTAGGAAATGGAGAGGTGATGGCCAAAGGGGACAAAATTTAAATTATGCAAGATAAATGTGTAAGTTCTGATGATCTACTATACAGTATAGTGCCTATAGCTTACAGTACTGTATTTTACACTTAAGATTTCCTAAAACGTTAGATCTTATGTTAAGTGTTCTTAACAGAAACACACAATAATAATAAAGGGAGCAGGAGGATACTTTGGGAGGTGATGGATAGGCTAAAGCCTTGATGGTGGTGATGATTGTAAGGGTGAAAATGTATCCACAAAGTCATCGACTTGTATACATTAAACATGTATGGCTTTTGACATGTAAACTATACCTTAATAATGTGGTTTTAAGACAAAATAAAACAAAAAGACAATAGAGGAATTTAGGTGTAGGGTAAATGGGGACTCTCTGTACTGTCTCCAAATTTTTCTGTAAATCTTAAACAATTCGAAAATAGAAAGATTATAATTAAAAATAAAAATATAAAAATAACTTTAGAAAATACTATTTGTTGTCACAGATGTGTAAATTTTGTAAGTTTGAAATCCACTGTGGGCATTTATATACTCTAAATTAAAATATTAAATTATGTTGAAATTCTACTAAACTATAGAACTCAGGGAACTCTAAAATAAGAAAAATATTAAAATTGCCAGTTAATTGTATTTCTTTGCATTTCCCACAACAGTTAACACAGTGTACCACTCACAGAACTCTAGACTATTAGAATGGAAAGAATTCTGAAGAATATCCTCACTTTCCATAGCAATAAATATCCATTAATTGATTTTGTCATATAAGAAGAAAGACCACTGAAAGACTATTAAAGGACAATGGAGAAGCACTGGAGAAATAATCAGTATTTCCACTTCTCTTCTACTTTTCGCTTCCTGTCCATTCTTTAAGGATTTAAGATGTAAACTGTTATAAACTAATGAGATGGCAGAGGAGCTGAGAAGTAAAAAGTGTTAAAAATTGCCATGAGCAAATTGGGAAAGTATGTCAGAGAAATATAAGAAAGAAAAGACAAAGAACTTGCTGTGCTGCAAGGACGGAATAAGGTCCAGAAAAAAATCCTGAGTGAGAGTCTATGTAGGCATTTGGGTAAGGTATAGCCTGTATGAATAGTAAACATCAAAGAGACAGCTAGCTGTTGGAGGTTCCCTGGTGGCGCAGTAGTTGAGGTCCACCTGCCAATGCAGGGGACACGGGTTCATGCCCCGGTCCGGGAAGATCTCACATGCCGTGGAGCAGCTGGACCCATGAGCCATGGCTGCTGAGCCTGTGTGTCCAGAGCCTGTGATCCACAACAGGAGAGGCCACAACAGTGAGAGGCCTGCGTACCACAAAAAAAAAGAAAAAAAAGAGACAGCTAGCTGGTAATACATTTTAGATAATTATGAAAATGAATGTGATTTGCTACTTTATACTATCTAATTTACAATAAATGAACAAAAGCCACAGTTTTCATATGGGAAGGGAATGATCTTCAAAAATTCACAGATAGGATAGTCATTGTAGTATGCAACCTCTAAGATGGCTACCAATGGTCATCATCTCCTGCTATTCATGTCCTAGTGCAATTACCACATCATGATTTACTTCTAATGAAAGGAATATGACAAAATTATGAAATATCACTTCTCAGATTAAGTTCCAGAAAGACTGTGGATTCCATCTTCCTTTCTCTTTCTTGCTTGATCACTCTGAGGGAAGCTAGCTACCATTTTGTAAGTCTTATGGAGAAGTAACCATGGCAAAGAACTGAGGGAAGTTTCTGACCAACAGTCAAGAAGGAATCAAAGCCTTATAGTCCAAGTCTTCAACACAGCTATAAGAAATATGTTCAAAGAATTAAACACATGAAAGACATTTATAGAGCACTATACACAACAACTACAGAGTATGCAGTATTCTCAAGTACACATTAAACTTTCATCATGGAAGATCATATGCTGGGCCACAAAATAAGTTTTGATAAATTACAAAATATTGGAATGTCTGGCCACAGTGGAATTATATTAGAAATCAACAAGGTAGGCAGAAAATCACTAAATATTTGCAAAATATATAACCCATTTAATAAACCTGTAGGTCAAAGAAGTCATTAGAGAATTTATAAAATATTTTGAACTGAATGATAATTAAAACACAATATATCAGCATTTGTGTGATACAGTTAAATCAGTGCTTAAAGAGAAATTTACAGCTGTAAATACCTATAGTAGAAAAGAAGAAAATTTACAAAAATTAATTAAGCTTTTATCTTTGTGAACTAGGAAAAAAGAGCAAACTACACTTGAGAAAAAAATGAAAGAGAAAAAAGCACAAATCAATGAAATAATCAGAACTTAAACATAGAAAAAAAATAAATGCAGCAAAACCTGGTTCTTTGAAAAGATTAATAAAATTGATAGCTCCTCTGTAAGAATAATAAAAAAGTGAAAAACTAATTATTAGCATAAGGAGTAATAAGGAATAATATAATAAAAGAATTATGAACAATTTTGTGCCAAAAAATTTGTCAATTTCATGAAATGAAAAAATTCCTTAAAATCACACATCATCAAAAATGTCCACTTGTCAGTTCCCTCCATCAAACTAGTTAAGTCCAAGAAAATCTTATTTGAGAATTATTGTTTATATCTGTTATAATATATCTGGGGGCTACGTGAAAGACTGACACAAGGTGCTCACATCTGTTGTGCCTAACTTAGATCTCAGGAGGGAAAAGCAGTGGGTATGGCTCATGAAAGCTGAAAGGTGTACTACAGGCCCACAAGTGTATGGGGCAAGTGATCACTGGTAGAGACATACAATAGGCCTTTTGAGGCACAGAGAAGCTGGGTGAGATTCTTAGGGAAATTAGGACATTTAAAAGCAGTCAGGTGCAAGGGAGAAATTTAGAAAGGCACTCATGGGGCCAGGGAAGATGCATGCTCAGAAAAAATCTGAGAAGACCTTAACTTTCACTTTATGCTAATCCTTAGGCTCAGAGCAAGCTATACTGACCAAGTATTGAAGGGCAGCCCCAACATAGAGCCAATCTACAAAAATTGGGAAAGGTGGGTTTTTCGTTTTGTTTTTCTGTTTTTCTGCTTTTCTCTTACTTTTTGGTATGTGTGTGTGTGCTTTTTTGTTTGCATGTTTCAGACCCTGGTATTCAAGGAAATCTCTGTCAAGCTATCAGATGAATCCAGTCTAAAGGAACAGAAACTCCAGGGATCACACATGACAAAGAATAGTCTTTGCAAAAAGTTTGAAAAAGTTTAAAATAGACAATTATAGTCTTCAGAAATTAAAAAAGAAAAACAGCAAAATCTGGGAAAGGACAATCAGATACCCCAAAATAACACATTATAATAATCAAATGACCAATTTTCAACAACAAAAGTACAAGGCATACAAAGAAACAGGAAACTGTGGCCCATTTCAATGAACAAAATACAAAAACCAAACAAACAGGTTGAAAGATACTGAATGGAAGAAATAGTATTGTCAAAATGACCATATTACCCAAGGCAATCTATAGATTCAATGTAATCTCTACCAAAATACCAATGCAACTTTTCACAGAATTAAAACATAATTCTAGGGGGCTTCCCTGGTGGTGCAGTGGTTGAGAGTCTGCCTCCCAATGCAGAGCACACGGGTTCGTGTCCTGGTCCAGGAGGATCCCACATGCCGTGGAGCAGCTAGGCCCATGAGCCATGGCTGCTGAGCCTGTGTGTCCAGAGCTTGTGCTCCACAAGGGGAGAAGCCACAACAGTGAGAGGCCCGTGTACCGAAAAACAAACAAACAAACAAACAAAAAACATATAATTTTAAAATATGTGTGGAAACACAAAAGACCCTGAATAGCCAAAACAATCTTAAGAAAGAACAAAGATGGAGTTATCACACTCCCTGATTTCAAACTTTACTACAAAACTACAGCAATCAATACACTGGCACAAAAACAGACACACAAATCAATGGAACAGAATGCAGAGCCCAGAAATTAACCCACACCTGTATGGCCAATTAATGTAAGACAAATGCGGCAAGAATATATAATGTGGAAAAGGCAGCTTCTTCAATAAATAATGTTGGGAAATCTGGACAGCTACACGCAGGAAAAAAAAGAAAATTGGACTCTTTATCACATCATTTTACAAAAATAAACTAAAAATAGATCCAAGACTAAAATATATTACCTGAAACCATAAAAGTTCTAGAAGAAAACCTAGGATGTATGCTTTTTAATAATGGTCTTAGCAATATTTTTTTAGATATATCTCCTCAAATAAGAGAAACAAAAACAAAAAAAAGGAACTATATCAAACTAAAAAGCTTTCGCACAATGTAGAAAACTATCAACAAAACAAAAAACTGTCTACTGAATGGTAAAAAAATTTTGCAAATGATTTATCTGATAACATATCCAAAATATACTAAGTACTCATACAATTCAACATCAAAAAATAGGTAGGTGGGTGAAAAGAAAAAGAAGTGGTAACTATGTGAAGTAGTGAATGGTAATTAGCTTGATTATGGTGATCTATTTACAATATATATTTATATAAAAACCATCAAGCTGTACATATTAAATATATAAAATTTTTGTTAATTATACATCAATAAAACTGAAAAAGATGAAAAAATAAAGTAAATGGTAGAGAAATATATATCATGTTAATGATAATCAAAAGAAAGTGGGAAAAACAACCTTAAGAAAGAAGAACAGAACTGGAGGAATCACACTACCTGACTTCAGACTATATTATAAAGCTACCATAGTCAAAACAATATGGTACTGGCACAAAATCAGTCACACAGATCAATGGAACAGAGTAAACAGCCCAGAAAATAACCCATGCACTTAAGGTCAATTAATATGACAAAGGAGGCACAAATACATAGGGGAGAAAAGACAGTCTCTCCAACAGGTGGTATTGGGAAAACTGGATGGCTACATGTAAAAGAATGAAATTAGAACATTCTCTAACACCATATACAGAAATAAACTCAAAATTGATCAAAGACCTAAATGTAAGGTTGGAAACCATAGAACTCCTAGAAGAAAATGTAGGCAGATCACTCTTTGACAAAAATCATAGTAATATTTTTTGGGTTGGTCTCCTAAAGCAAAGGAAACAAAAGCAAAAATAAATAAATGGAACCTAATTAAACTTAAAAGCTTTTGCACAACAAGGAAACCATTGACAAAATGAAAAGATAACCTACTGAGTGGAAGAAAATATTTGTAAATAATGTGACCGATAAAGGGTCAATATCCTAAATATATAAATTGCTCATACAACTCAACATTAAAAACAAAATGAAAACCCTAATTAAAAAGTGGGCAACCTGAATAGACATTTTTCCAAAGAAGACATGCAGATGAACAACAGGCACATGGAAAGATGGTCAACATCATTAATCATCAGAGAAATGCAAATTAAAATCACAGTGAGCTATCACCTCATACCTTTCAGAATGGCTATCATCAAAATGAACACAAGTAACAAGTGTTGATGAGAATATGGAGAAAAGGGAACACTCATACACTATTGGTGGGAATGTAAAATGCTGCAGCCACTGTGTTAAACATTATGGAGGTTTCTCAAAAAACTAAAAATAAAACTACCATATGACCCAGCAATTCCACTCCTGGGTATATCTGAAAAAACAAAAACACTAATTTGAAAAGATACATCACTCCAATGTTCATAGCAGCATTATTTACAATTTCCAAGATATGGAAGTAACCTAAGTGTCCATCAACAGACAAATGAATAAAAAAAGATGTGAGATATATATATATATATATATATATATATATATATATATATATATATATATATATAAAATGGAAAACTACTCAGCCACTAAAAGTAACTAAATTTTGACATTTGCAGCAACATGGATGGCCTTGGAGGGTATTATGCTAAGTGAAATAAGTTAGACAAAGAAAGACAAATACTGTATGATATCAGTTATATGTGAAATCTAAGAAATACAACAAATTAGTGAGTATAACAAAAAAGAAGCAGTCTCACAGACATAAAGAACAAACTAGTGATTATCAGTGGGGAGAGGGAATGGGGGAGGGGCAATATAGGCGTAGGGAATTTAGAGGTACAAACTTACGTATAAAATAAGCTACAAGGGTACATTGTACAACATGGGGAATATAGCTAATATTTTATAATTATAAATGGAGAATAACCTTTACAATTTTTGAATTACTATATTGTATACCTGTCATTTATATAATATTTTACAGCAACTATACTTAAATAAAAATAAATAAAATAAAATTAATGTTATACTTTTGAAGGAAAAAATATCAAAAAAGCCAATTTAAAAATGAGTTAAGGACCCTAAAAGATATTTTTCCAAATAAGACATACAAATGGCCAACAGGAACATGCAGAGATGGTCAACATTACTAATCACCAGGAAAATGCAAATCAAAGTCACAGTGAGATATCACCTCAAACTTGTCAAAATGGCATTATCAAAAAGACAACAAATAACAAGTGTTGGCAAGGATGTGGAGAATAGGGAACTTTTGTGCACCGTTTGTGGGAATGTAAATTGGTGCAGCCATATAGATAACAGTATAGAGATTCCTCAAAAAATAAAAAATAACACTACCATACCATTCAACAGTTCCATTCCTGGCTATTTATAAAAAGAGAATGGAAATAGCAATTCAAAAAGATACATGCACCCCATTGTTCATAGCAGCACTCTTTATAATAGCCAAAATAGGGAAACAATCCAATTGCCTATGAATAGATGAATGGATAAAAAGATGTAGTGTGTATATATATCATGGAATATTACTCAGACATAATAATGAATGAAATTTTTCCATTTGTGACAATACGGATGGACCTATGGACCTAGAGGAAATTATGTTATGTTAAATGAGTCAGACAGAGAAAGAAAAATACTGTGTGATTTCACTTACATGTGGAATCTAACAAATGATACAAATGAACAAACACAACTAAACAGAAACAGAATCATAGATACAGAGAATAAACAGATGGTTGCCAAGGAGGAAGAGGGGAGGGGAGGGGAGAAAAATAGGTCAGGGAAATTAAGAGGCACAAACTTTCAGTTTCAAAATAAACGAGTTACTGGTACAAAATGTACAGTGTGGAGAATACAGTTAATAATTGTTTAATCTTTGTATTGTGACAGATGCTAACTAAACTTATGATGATCATTGTGAAATGTATAGAAATATAGAATCACTAAGTTGAATACCAAGGAACTAACATAAATTGTAGGTCAATTATACTTCAAAAACAAGCAAACAAACAAACTGATAGAAAACAAGATCAGATTTGTGGTTAACACAGCAGCTGGGTGGGGAAGATGGAATTGGATGAAGGTAGTCAAAAGGTACAAACTTCCAGTTATAAGATAAATAATGCTAGGTATGTATTGTACAAAATGATAAATATAATCAACACTGTTATACATTATATATGAAAATTGTTAACAGAGTAAATCCTAAAGTTTCCCTCACAAGCAAAAATATTTTTTCTGTTTCTTCAATTTTATATGTATATGAGATGATGGATGTTCACTGAACTTATTGTGGTAATCATTTCATGTTGTATGTAAATCAAATCATTATGCTTCACACCTTAAATTTATGCAGTGCTGTATGTCAATTATATCTCAATAAAACTGGAGAAAAAAATCTATTTCTCTCTCTCTCCATATATATATATTCTTTCTATTGATTCAGTTCCTTTTGAGAACTCTAATACAACTGCTAACTTCACTTTTAATGTTGAAAGCTGGATCCTTTCTCTCTATGATCAGGAACAAGAGAATTACATTGGATTTTGCCATTCTCTTGAACATTGTGCTGAAGATTTTAGCCAGGGAAATTTGGAAAAAAATGAAATAAAAAATCCATACTTAAAAAGAATAAAACTATCTCTGTAAAGGACATGACCTTGTATACAGAAATTCCAAGGGAATCCACTAAAAAATCTATTAAAACTAGTAAATAAGTTCAGAGAGGCAAGGGTTACAAGATCAATATACAATATCAACTTTATTTATATACTTTGACCATGAATAGTCTGATAATTAAAATAAGACACAATCGATTAATAATAGCAGCAATAATAATAAAACACTTAGAAATGAATTCAACAAAATGGCCCAAAACTTGTACTCTGAAAACCATAGAATATAGTTATAAGAAACTAAATTAAGTCTAATTAAATGAAAATACATTTACTGTTCATAGATATTACTAATTTAAGACGTTAATATGTCTAAAACTGGTCTATAGAGTCAATGCAATCCCTATCCAAATTCCAGGTGGCATTTTTGTTTTAGAAATTGGCAGGGTGATCCTAAAATTCATATGTAAATGCAAGGGGCCCAGAATAGCAAAAGTAAAATCTTGAGAAAGAAGAACAAAGTTGAAGGTCTAGTATTTCTTAATTTTGAAACTTACTACAAAGCTACAGTTATCAAGACAAGACAGTATTTTACTGGAATAAAGATATATATATATATATATAAGAACTAGTGAAATAGAATTGAGTCCAGAAGTAAACTTTTAGAGTCAATTCATTTTGAAAGCGTACTGGGACAGTTCAGTGGGGAAAAGAATAGTCTTCAACAAATGATCCTGAGACAATTGTATATCCACATGTAATTGGGCCTCTTCCTCACTCCATACACAAAATTAACTTAAAATAGAGCTAAGTGCAAGAGCTAGGGAAATTAGGAAAAAATTGAAATAAAAACATCCTTACTATAGCTTTAAGACAATAAAACTCTTAGAAGAATATGTAGGAGCAAATATTTGTTACCCTGGGTTAGGCAAAGCCTTATAAGACATGCAACAAAAGCACAAATGGCAACAAAACATAGATAAATTGGACTTGAGCAAATTTTTAAATATTTCACTTCAAAAGACACCATAAAGAAAGCAAAAAGGCAATCCATAGAATAGGATAAAATATTTGCATATCATATATCTTACAAACGATTTGTATTTAGAATATATAAAGGGCTATTACAACTCAGAAATAAAAAGACAACCCAGTTTTTAAATGGGCAAAATATGAATAGACATTTCTTCAAAAAAGAAATAAAAGTGATCAATAAGCATGTGAAATGATGCTCAAAATTATTATACATCAGTGAAATTAAAATCAGAACCACGTGTGATAATACTTCACACCCACTAGAATGACTATAATCCAAAAGACTAATAATAAGAAGTGCTGGTAAGGATGTGGAGGAATTGGAACCCTCATACATTTCTGTTGGGAATTTAAAATGGAGCAGCCAATTTAGAAAACAGTCTGGCATTTCCTCAAATGATCAAACATGGAGTTACCATATCACTCATAATTTCCTCTTCTAGGTATATGCCCAAGACAAATGAAAACTTATGTCTACACATGTTTAGCATGATAGCCAAAAAGTGGAAACAACCCTAATGTCCATCAACTGATGAATGGATATATCCATATAATAGAAAATTAATTAACAATAAAAAGGAAAGAAGTAGAGATAAATTCTACAACTTGGATGAATCTTGAAAACATTGTGTAAAGTGAAAGAAGCCAAATACAAAAGACTATATATTGTATTATTCTATTTATATGAAATGTCCAGAATATGCACATCTGTAGAGACAGGAAGTAGATTACTGTTTCCTAGGGGCTAAAGAAATGGTAGAATGGGGAATAACATAATTGGCATGTGATCTCTTTTTGGGGTGATGAAAGTTTTCTAAAATTGTGGTGATGGTTGCAGAACTCTGCTAGTATACCAAAAGCATTTTAATGTATACATTCAGTTGGTGAATTCCATGGTATGTGATTTATATTTCAATAAAGCTGATAAAAATTATTCAAGTAGTGTAACTTTGTTTAGATGCATACAGCTGAAAAGTTGTGGTAATCCAACTAGCTTCCACAGAAGCTATGCAATAACATTTCACAGAAGGATGGGGAGATGTATATTGAATGAAGAAAAAAAAATAGAGCACGTTCAGTATTCTGAAGGAATAAATTTAGAGTTGTTGGCTTAAATTCTACATATCAAACCCAAAATGCAGAAATAATCACTAAAACAAATACCAAAATACAATTTACACAAAATTTCCTATCCACTACTCCACTGCTTTATGAATACTTTCTTGCAGTATGGATCCACCCATTGACCCACAAGCATGCTTTTGTATTCCAGCTCTATGCCTCTGCCTGTTTTTAATATGTACTATTTAGTGTTATTATGAGGATTGAGATAAGATATGTAAAGTGGCCACCACAGTATTGCCACAAGTAGGCCATGGGTTACAAATTCAAGGCTGTAGGGCCCAAATAAATAACCTATTTAAGGAATACAAACTTAGTAGAACATAACAGGGAACAAGTAGGGGCTGTGGAAAACTGAAGAATGCATCCTCCATTCTTAAGGCAGCAGGCCTTAAGCAGGCAGCAGTATTCCAATGTATTGCTATCATGCAGAAACAAGAGCCTAGTGTTGCCAGGTATTCTGACTTTTCAAGTGAGTTAGGCATCCAGAATTAATGAAAGTTTTCCTCATAAAAATGTTGACAACTGACTCAAATGGAAAAAAATTATAGATGAATGTGGCCAGCAGATTGCCAAACTACAAATTTTGATGTAGGCATTCAACACAAATTCACTGTGACTGGCCAAAATATTCCAAACCCATTTGAAAACAAACTGTGGTTAGCATCTTTGACCTATCTCATATTTTCTAGTAAGGCCTTATTCATATACATATTTTCATTGATAAAGACACCTAAACATTTTACTTCTCTTTTTTCTTCTTTGATAAACACTTCAAGTAAGTACAACTGCCAGGTTATTAAATCATTCTTGCTCTTCACACTCTGGTGTGTTCCATATTGACAATAGACTAATTCAGGAATAGTCTGGGGTCTAAAGCGATATGGAGACACTGTAAAATAATTATCTCTAATTATACTACTATATAACTAAAGCGAGTGTGTATGAAGTTGTACATTCACTGATAATAACTATGACAGTTGAATTATTACCAAGTTTTTCTGATACATATTTGTTTAATATGCTTTACTTTGTGCTTCTTCTATGTATAATTTCACTAAACTTTTCTGGTCCTTTCATTGGATACTGATTCCTTTATTTACTATAGACTTCCAAAAATGTTTCTTAATTCAATTGCAAAATAAATAAAACAAAATATTGATATTTTATGTGCCTTATAAGGAAATTTTCTTTATACAGATTCTGCCAAACCCTGTTCTTACAACATTACTAACTCTTATAGACTCAGTTCACTCAAGACTTTAATTCTCAATTCACAGTAAGTTATGGTTGAATTGTATTAGAGATAAAACGTTGTGGATCTCAACATGGAAATCTGGTAAATGCGCATGCCTACTTTGCTTTCTGGTCAACTAGTAGGTAAGAACATGTCTTGCATTGAGGCTTTCCGAAGTCCTGGTAGTTCCACTTCAGTATTGCTACTATGAGAAAAGTTATATAACAGAAAATGCTTATAATAAGTACAAGTTTTCTTCAAATACTTTGGTCAATAAGATGAGTTTCAGCAAATACATCTTATGTATAACTATCTCTTGTATTTGTATAATACTTTATATTTTTTCAAAATGTTTTCACATAAATAACTACATTCAAGCCTAACCTCAAAACTATGAAGTAGAATAGCAATCATTACCACCATTCACTGATGAGGTGCTTGAGAGGAAAAAATAAGATTTAGCTGAATGATATCTGTTTTATGTAAAATGTGTTAATTTGTGACCAAGTCAGGACCATGATCCTGATCTCTTAACTCCTAATTGGCTATTCTTTCCACTGTAATGCCTAAAGTGGTTGATACGACTCTACTAGACTAATTTGTAGAGATGTGGATGGACCTAGAGACTGTCATACAGAGTGAAGTAAATCCGAAAGAGAAAAACAAATATCCTATATTAATACATATATGTGGAATCTAGAAAAATGGTACAGATGAACCAGTTTGCAAGGCAGAAATAGAGACACAGATATAGAGAACAAATGTACGGACACCAAGGGGGGAAAGCAGGGGGTGGTGGTGGTGGTGGTGGTTTGAACTGGGAGATTAGGATTGACATATATACACTGATATGTATAAAATACATAACTAATAAGAACCTGCCATATAAAGATAAATTTAAATTAAATAAAAAAATAATCTACTAGAGTAGTGAATAAATTGGCAAATATTTATGTTTAGTATGCTCTAGGCATTCTCTAACATTGGTAAGATAAACAAAGTATTTTCCCTGAAGGCGGTTAAATTTGGTTAACAAAGAAATGTATGAATATAAAGTTTTGTGACAATGTATAAGAGGTGGAAAGGTCAGAAAAAATCTCATGGAAAAGGTAGAGATCTGTTTTTGAGAAAGAGCATTCAGATAATCAGAGATAACAGAGTTTGACATTTTCAGAGAGATTAAGTGATTTGAGCATAGGAAAAAAGCTAAGAATACATATTGTGACTTCCAAGGAGAGTAAGAAACCCATTATGGTAGGAGCAGAAAACAAAAGAAAGCAAAGCAAACAAAACCCCCAAAATCAGTAATAGGATACTGAAAGAACAGTGTGACCATTTTAGTAGATGGTTTGGAGGTACTAGCAAAGGCATTTGGAGTTAATTTGCAGGTAATGGAGAGTCATGAAAGGTTTTGAGTAGGGGAATGACACTGTATCATGAAGCAATGTTTATAGAAATAATAATCTCTTTGCAGTGCATGAAATGGATCATCAGTTTAGAAGTTAAATGGACTTAAAAATCATCAATATTGATAAAAAGAATAGTATAAAAATCTGTGAGGGAGGGAGATGTAAGGGGGAAGAGATATGGGGACATATGTATATGTGTAACTGATTCACTTTATTATAAAGCAGAAACTGACACACCATTGTAAAGCAATTATACTCTAATAAAGATGTTTTAAAAAATCTGTGAACAATGATTATGGCGCTTTAAATTTATAAACCCACCCCATGACATTGTCAGAGTACTTCTTTTCCCAATAACTTATAAAATTAATTGGGTATGGTCAGTGTTTTGTGTAATACAACAATAACAACGATGACAACAACAAAACTTGGTTTCCTAACAAAGGATGATTCACACTCAAGGGGAAGTATAGTTTGAAAACTCAAATAAGCCATAATAAATTATGTAAGCCTGTCTTGGGAGGAAAAAGGACACACATAGAAAGAGTATATAGGCATACAACCAACATATGGACAGAAGTAAACTGTCAAAGTATGGTTGATATTTTAAATAAGAACAAAACCCTTGAGAATGCACTGATTGAATTTGACAGATGCCTTCTGACATCTCACAAGCTGATTCTCATCACTAGTAATGTGTTGTTACTTATCATTTTTATATTTAATTGAAAAGATATGCATATTATAAGGCAAAACCAGGTAACAACAGCTTTTCAATTGGCACTACAGAGACTAATAGCTAAATTCTATTTAAAAGTTTTATTATTAAAGCAAAAAAATAATTATTGGCTTTTATTGAATCAAAGCACATACAAAAGCATCATCAAGTGATTCTTCCAGCTGGGATGTCCCACTACATTATTGGAGTGGGGCTATTTAAATATTTAAATTCCAGAGAGTAACTTGCAACCTCTAATATGATAGAAGTTAACTATTACTAGAGTATAATATATAAGTGATTTAAACTTAATGTACTAGGTCATCCGGATTAGCAAACATTTTGGCTAAACTCTACTAGGTATTATGTATGAAATTAAATACAATAGATTATGCATTGACATACTGCTACTTTTAGCAACTAGCAAGATTCATTTCAATGAAATATCGATACATTGTAGGACTCAGTGTTTGAAATTATAATGGAACTTAGTGTAAAAAATATTACAACATGTTAAATATTCATCTTATATGCAAAACAATAGAATAGTTTCTGTAGGTGAAAACAGGGTAAGTACTTACATTTGGAAACTAATCTCACAGTTTTGGTAATATCTAAACCAAGTGTATGTAACAACTGTTTATTTAATGGATACTTAATATCATACAGGTCTAAGAGGCTAATAAGATAGAAAATCACTGCTAATTGGCAAATTATGGTGTTGTTATACAGATTCCAAGATATTCTAATCAACTATGAAACATTAAAGACACATAGCTTTTGGTAAAGATTTTCATTATTTTTGTGTCTTTCACCAAAAAAAATTAGTTATATATTTTCTG
Organism: Grampus griseus; assembly: GCF_964374135.1. Taxonomy (NCBI): domain Eukaryota; kingdom Metazoa; phylum Chordata; class Mammalia; order Artiodactyla; family Delphinidae; genus Grampus; species Grampus griseus. The sequence continues at coordinate 72,041,560 of NC_138999.1, read as the reverse complement.
TGTAACAGGCAAAATCAGAATATTTATTTTAGAAGGTCTAAGTTATGTTGGGAAATAATGGAAACAAATAAAATTGGTGGTGGAGCTAGAAAAAGAGCTTATAACAGGGAAATGATTGTTATATATAATGTACATGATAAAGGGATTAGTTAACATTTAAACCAGTAAAAATACTACAGGCTTTTTATCACATTCTACTCCCACTCTAGGCTTGTTAATTACTGAATTGTATGCTCTATATTAATAAGTTAAGAGCCTCAGAAAATAATCTGAAAAAGAATATATATGTGTATATATATATATATATATATATATATATATATATATAACTGAGTCACTTTGCTGTACACTTGAAGCTAACACAACATTGTAAATTAATTATACTTCTATAAAAATAAATAAATAAAAAGAAGAACATAAGTTAAGAGCCTCCCATCACCTCCAAATTCACTCTGAGTTAGGACAAATCCTTTTTCTCAAACTAAATGAATAAACAATAGATCTGTTATTTGTACCAAGGAGAAACAGCTTTTGTATGACAAAATGGCTATTGCATATAAATAGAAACAGTGCGCTTTTTTTACTTCCTTTATTTATCTGATGTTGGTGCAATCACAACTACAACAGCCAGAGAGTCAAAAGTATTTTAAAGATCACCTCCAATGAGCATTCATGTACAAACTCCAAAATAATATTCTAATATGCTTTCTTCTTGTTTGATCCCAAAGAAAAACACAAATTTGGTCTCTCTTAAGACTATCATCAGAATGAAAAACAATCCAAGTAATTTAATTGGATTTTGAGGCTAAATAGCAGTAAAAAATGAAATTCAAACACCCACATTAATGCTCTTATAAGAATTCTGAAAAAAATTAAAGTTATTGAACAATATACATGTAGGTTATTTAATATGACATTTGAGAACTGAGTTTTCCCATTTAGGACACTGATCAACCTTGAAGATCATAATAATATTTAAAAAGGAATTAGAAAAATTTGCAAATAGTTTGTCTAGAAGTTCACATGGGATCATCAAGGAGATTGGCTAGATTTTTCAAACCTTATATAATCTGCTATTGCCAATATAGACAGGATAGGAAGATTTCATTTTTCTTCCATTACTCTTTCTTCATAGCTCTGAATATAAAAGCAAGACAATCTACTACTTTTATGGTGTGATGTAAAGTCCTTTTATTGATCATCAAAACTCTTTCTTGGGCTTCCCTGGTGGCGCAGTGTTTGAGAGTCCGGCTGCCGATGCAGGGGACACGAGTTCGTGCCCTGGTCCGGGAGGATCCCACATGCCGCGGAGCGGCTGGGCCGGTTAGCCATGGCCATTGAGCCTGCGCGTCCAGAGCCTGTGCTCCACAATGGGAGAGGCCACAACAGTGAGAGGCCCACATATTGTAAAAAAAAAAACAAAAAAAAAACAAAAACTCTTTCCATTTGGCTAGTACAGAGAATAAAATTCCAAACCATACGTACTTCTTCTTTAGGATAAAACAACATATCTGAAACACTTTATATTTTAAAAATACAAATATTTAGTCAAAGGTTTAGAATTCATTATCATATTATCTGTGAAGAGGACCAAGGTAAGATGACTTTTCATTTAAAAAGAGGATTTATAAAGATATGAAATGCAGTTTTCTGCTTGGAAGTTCAAACACTCTGGATCCATTTTCTTGCTTTACCATTTCATGACATTTTTCCTAAGTCAGGTCCACACAAATATTTGAATTCTATGAGATATCTCCTGAAATTTTATGATTGAGCTATTGCTCCTATATAATACCAAAACAACCTATCAATTTAAACCCAAACTCTGCCAAAGTGGTTATTTTGTGCCACATGAACACACCTTAAATCTTTGTTGTTATTCTCCACCTTCATGTTCAACTAATCAATAATGGAGAATACATATGTGTGTCCTGTTGATTATAGATCTCCACTACAAGAAGATTGGTCTGTGTATTTTTTTATTTTTTATTTTTTTACGGTACACGGGCCTCTCACTGTTGTGGCCTCTCCCATTGTGGAGCACAGGCTCCGGACGCGCAGGCTCAGTGGCCATGGCTCACAGGCCCAGCTGCTCCGAAGCATGTGGGATCCTCCCAGACCGGGGCACGAACCCATGTCCCCTGCATCGGCAGGCGGACTCTCAACCACTGCACCACCAGGGAAGCCCTGGTCTGTGTATTTTTAAGTTGTCAAACAAAACATTCTAAGAAGTTTTAATTCATTAATAGTAAATTTCCTGTATAAACTGCAGAAGTGAGTGCTACTTAAAAATAATAGAAAATTTCTGTCATTAGAGCTCTAAATTGTAGCATCTTGAGTAAGTGGAAAGTTATCACTGAGAAATGCAAAAAACACTGGGGACAAAACAACTCCATCCAACCCCTTTTCTAAGAGACTTGCACAAACTCTAGCATGGCTTCTAACAGCTTAAGCCCATGTCCCTAGTGTGACCCCAGCATCCCTCAAAATGCCTGTCTGAAAAAACTCAACACTCCCAGGAGAATTTTTATGGTTTGTTCCAGCAAAAACTTGGTGTTAGGCTGGTAGGCCCCTGAATCCCCTACTGGAGAAGTTACTTTAAGAAGGTTGCAATTATAAATCCTTTCTCTGTCCTTTGAAATGTAAATATTCTACCACTCAGAACTCTTTTCCAAAGGACCTGGGAGCCATACCCTTGAAGTGCAAATATTCAGGGAGATAGCTCTTACTTCCAGTCCCTGTGGGAGGGAAAGGGCCTAACTTCAGTGAGACTCGTTCTCCAACTTGTGCCACTACTTTCTGTCATAAAGATATGAGAAGCTTGTTTCTCCTTTGGATAAGTGCCAATTAGCAAACCCAGATGGCCTAGTCATCTGGACCAAACGCTTCTTAATGCCTTTCAGTGTCTTTCCATTAACACATCATCAACATTTTAAAAATCTCTTGCTTCTTGTTTTGGCAGAGTTGAGCTCAGTTTACATTGAGGTCTCTCCCCTACTGTGATAGTTATTACCGAATAAAATCTGGCTTTACCACCTTTAACAACTGCCTGGCTTTGTTTATCTTTGACACTATAACTATTTTCTTGGAACATGGTAGCTCAGGAAATAATTTCCAAATTTTCTATTTTGAACAGTATTTCAAGAAAACATTTATATTATCATTATCTTTGGAATCGCTAGCACTGCCAGTAAATATTGACTTAAGTTAAAACCCTTGCACTGACAAAGATTTGTTCTGAAAATTTCAAGTATACGCAGCAAAAGTGAAGCCCAACATAATTTAAACATAGACTACGTTGCCAACAATACATCTTGTGCTTTATCTTGTCTAATAATTACCTATAGTAACCTAACCCAGTCCATTAGCATCATCCATAGTATTACATGAATCACTTCTGTTGGTTCAAAGCATTTAATAGCTGAAAATTGATATATGCAGGTTGCCTCAAAATTATAAGAACACTTCATATGTTGGTAAATTCTAAGAGAATATATTTTAAGAAAATAAATATTGACTGGCATGATGGGCTCCAGAACAACATAGTGTGCTGAGAATGTATAATTAATTATAAAACTAGTATATGACTAAAATTAAAATTAAAAGCTCATTTACTTTGAAATGCCATCTGAAGTGGCTGACCATTATACAATTTGTAAAGAAACTTCTTGATAGCATGGATTATTCATGCTTTCTCCCATTTTCATCTGAACTAAAACCCTAGGGAAACGTAGGTTTTAGGAAAAAAGTAGCAGTGGATGAGTGGATGATATTTTTAAAACCTATTTTCTAGATTTCCACATATGCAGAAAAAGAGAAAAAGAAAACAAAGCTCTCTCAATCTTTGTTTTAGATTCATGAAGGAAGAGAAAATATTACATTTATCCATGTGTATGTTTTTTTCTTTTTCTAAAATCTAGAGGTGACTGGGAAGTCAACCAAATAAAATCCTCTGAGACAACAATATGCTTTCTTCTAGTTCACTATTGTCCACAATAAGTAAAATCAGTTTTCTCTCTTGCACCAGGAAGAGAGTTCCTGTTCACAGCCCCCAGTTTAAGATGGTTCAGGATTATTAAGACATCTGTTCATTTTATTTAAAATAAAATTATCTGACAAAAAATAACAGTTTTAGAATCAGCTACATAAGTACTTTTACTTAGAACTTGAAGCATTTGTTAAAACAATATCATAGGGTATAGAAATATAACTTCATTATTGAGATCTACTGAAGGTTCTTGGTTGTTGTTGGTAAACATTTATTAATGCTGGAGAAAGAGTGGAGCTACCACAGCATCGAAGGTCAGATAAACTATAATAACTACAGAGAATGTTGTCTTCTGCAAACTACTACTAATTGCCCACTTTTTGAGATGAATTATTGGGTACTCATTTGGGTCATCTACCCTCAAAATAATTATTTCATTGTCTGTTATGATTTTTACCATCTAAAGTAGTCCATGAGAGATTCATTTAGAATAACCCCATGATCAAGGCATCAAAGTCTGACTTTTTTTTTCCTCTCCTGGCTAAAATAACAACATTTTAATTTCACAATCCTTTGTTCGACTATCTCTCCTTGAGAGATGGGGCACATTCCTATTACAAAGTGGAGTGCCTGACACATAGAAGATACTCAAAACAGAATTACTGAATAAATCAACGAATCAGTCAATGAGCAAAAAAGTTGCTCTACTCATTCTCTGGAGTACACTAATTTGAGGCAAAATATTTCTTTCTTTTTAATTCCACCTCAATTTTATTTTTACTTCTGTACAAGCTCATCATGCTTGTTTATCTAATCTAAATATTTATAGATTTACAGTAAATTACTATTTCAAAGGCAGTTAAGTCACACTTAACTACATTTTTCTTCAGAAAGCATAATTATTTATCTACAGTATTTGCTCATTTAAAAATCATTTTTGAAAATAAGATCTTGTGTAATTTCATTTGTATTCCGAGTTTAATATGGGAAAATAAGAATATAAATAATTTGTTGGAATGTACTATAATAGCTTATTAAGAGGTAAAGCATTAGAATTTTTACAAGGTATCTTTGTTTTCTTTTTTTTTTTTTTTTGGTACGTGGGCCTCTCACTGTTGTGGCCTATCCCATTGTGGAGCACAGGCTCTGGACGCGCAGGCTCAGTGGCCATGGCTCATGGGCCCAGCCGCTCCGCTGCATGTGGGATCTTTCCAGACCGGGGCACGAACCCATGTCCCCTGCATCGGCAGGTGGACTCTCAACCTCTGCACCACCAGGGAAGCCCGAGGAATCTTTTTATAGCAACTAATAGTTCTATCTCTTGTTTTTATTGAGCACTTCCTATATGCTCAACATAAATCAATTTATCCTCTCAAAAACCTTATTGGGTATCATTAACTCCATTACATATCTGAGGAAATTAAGAACAGTTAAATAACTTTTCTGATGTTACATGGCTTAAAGTTTATCTATCATAACCCCTTTATTTTTACAAATGAGGATTTGAAGTTGTGTGGGTTTCAGTTTAACTGATAAATTTCAGAAAGCTAGTAACTGATAGAGCTAAGAGTACAACATAAGTTTCATGATTCCTAGTGAAGTACTCTTTGCAATTTGAATAATCACATTTCACATTATTCATCTATTTTAGAACTTTGCATATTTTAGACAAATCCCCTCCTCCTTTCTCTAGACAGGTTTAATCATAACTGAGCTTTGACTTGGGGGAGAAGTCCAGGTGGAGATACAGAATGCAAGTTATCAGCATTTGAATAATAGTTAAAAACCATGGGGAATTTCCTTAGGTAAAGGGAAAGACAGTGATTCTCAAACATTGGCCTGCATCAAAATTACTGACAGTTTGTTAAAAATTGAACATTCTTGAGCCCCATCCCTGTGAATTCTGATACCGAAGGTTTGGAGATGCAGTTCAGGAATCTGAATTTTTAACAAGTACCTCTAAGTAATTCTGATGTATGTAGTAAAAAGATACCTTGGGTAACAGTGAGGCAGAGGAAGCCAAGAAAAACAAAAATTCTCAGGACATAGTATGGGAAAAAAGTAACATTTATGGAATAAAAAAACTGAATGAAACCAAAGACACTGAGAAAATTGGCCATATAATTTGGAGAAGAATACAGAGTGTATGGGGTCACAAAAGATAGTGAAAGGGAGACCTTCAAGATGGCAGAGGGGTAAGACATGGAGATCACCTTCCTCCCCATAAATACATCTAAAATGCATCTACATGTGGAACAACTCCTACAGAACACATACTGAATGCTGACAGAAGACCTCAGACTTCCCAAAAGGCAAGTACCTGGGCAGGGCAAAAGAAAACAGATAAAACAGAGACAAAAGAATAGGGATGGGACCCACACCTCTGGGAGGGAGCTGTGAAAGAGGAAAAGTTTCTACACACTACGGAGCCCCTTCACTGGCGGGAACAGGGAGTGGGCAGTGGGGAAGCTTCACAGTCAAGGAGAGCGCAGCAAAAGGGGTGCAGATGGCAAAGCGGAGAGATTCCCACACAGAGGATCAGTGCCAACCAGCACTTACCACACTGAGAGGCTTGTCTGCTCACCTGCCAGTGCAGGGGTCGCTGGGAGCTGAGGCTCAGACTTTGGAGGTCAGACCCCAGGGAGAGAAATGGGGTTGGCTGCATGAAGACAGCCTGAAGGGGGATAGTGCACCACAGCTAGATGGGAGGGAGTCCAAGAAAATGTCTGGACCTGCCAGAGAGGCAAGAGACCTTTGTTTTGGGGTGCACGAGGAGAAGGGATTCCTTCCTAGTGTGCCCACAGAAGGAAGAGCACCCCCTAAATGAGCTCCAGAGATGGGTGTGAGCCACGGCTATCAGCTCAGACCCCAGAGAAGGGCAGGAATCGCTAATGCTGCTGCTGCTACCAAAAATCCTGTGTGCAAGTGCAGGTCACTATGCACAACACCCCGGGATCCTGTGCAGCATGTCACTGCCAGGGACCCGTGATCCAGGGACAACTTCCCTGGGAAAACACACGGTGTGCCTCAGGATGTTGCAGTGTCATGCCAGCCTTTGCTGCTTCAGGCTCGCCACACATTCCAATTATGACAACCATACCCCTCCCCCTGCCCCGGCCTGAGTGAGCAAGAGAGACCTAATCAGCTGCTGCTTTAACATCCTCCTGTCTGGGCAGGTAACAGATGCCTGAGGGAGGCCTACATGCAGAGGTGGAGTGAAAACTGAAGCTGAACATGAGGAGCTGTGTGAACAAAGCAGAGAAAGGGAAATTTCTCTGTGCAGTCACAGGAGCAGCAGATAAAATCCCCACAATTACTTTGATAAAACCTGCATATGAAGAATACCTGAATAGACAATAAATGTTCCCAAAATTGAGGCAGCGGACTTTGGGAGCAACTGTGGACTTGGGGTTGCTGTCTGTGTCTAATTTGTTTCTGGTTTTATGCTTGTCTTAGTTTAGTATTTGATGCTTATTACCATTGGTGGATTTGTTTACTGGTTTGGCTGCTCTCTTCCTTTTTATATATATATTTTTCTCATTTTTCTCTTCTTGTGAGTGTGTATGTGTATGCTTCTTTGTGTGATTTCGTCTATATAGGTTTGCTTTTACCATTCGTCCTAGGGTTCTGTCTGTTCGTTTTTCTGTTTTTGTTTTTTTGGGGGGTTTTTGTTTTTATATTGTTTTCTTTTCTTTCTTCCTTTTCTTCTGTCAGGGTCTTGGTGCTCTGGCCAAATGTCATGCCTGAGCATCCTAGGTGGGAGGGCGAGTCCAGCACACTGGACCAAGAGAAAAGTCCTGGTCCTATGTAATATCAATCAGCGAGAGATCTCCCAGAGATATTCGTCTCAACACTAAGACCTAGCTCCACTCAATGGCTAGTAAGCTCCAGTGCTGGATGCTCCATGCCAAACAACTAGCAAGACAGGAACACAACCCCACCCATTACAGAAATTCTGCCTAAAGTCTTATTAAGTTCACAGACACTCCAAAACACAGCACCAGATGTGGTCCTGCTCACCAGAAGGACAAGATACAGCTCCACCTAACAGAACATAGGCACCAGTCTCCTCCACCAAGAAGCCTACACAAGCCACTGAACCAAACTCACCCACTGGAGCAGACACCAAAAAAATGGAAACTACAAACGTACAGCCTGCAAAATTGAGATGCCAAAACAGTAAGTTAAACAAAATGAGAAAACAGAGGAAATATGCAGCAGATGAAAGAAAAAGGTACAAACCCACCAGACCAAACAAATGAAGAGATAATAGGCAGTTTACCTGACAAAGAATTCAGAGTAATGATAGTAAAGATGATCCAAAATCTTGGAAAAAGAATGGAGAAAATACAAGAAACGTTTAACAAGGAACTAGAAGAATGAAAGAGCAAACAAACAATGATGAACAACAAAATAAATGAAATAAAAAATTCTCTAGAAGGAATCACTATCAGAATATCTGAGGCAGAAGAACAGATAAGTGACCTAGAAGATAAAATACTGGAAATAACTGCCACAGAGCAGAATAAAGAAAAAAGAATAAAAATAATTGAGGACAGTCTCAGAGACCTCTGAGACAACATTAAATGCACCAATATTTGAATTATAGGGGTCCCAAAAGAAGAAGAGAAAAAGAAAGGGACTGAGAAAATATTTGAAGATATTATAATTGAAAACTTCCCTAATAAGGGAAAGGAAATAGTCAGTCAAGTCCAGGAAACACAGAAAGTCACATAGAGGACAAATCTAAGGAGAAACATGCCAAGACACATATTAATCAAGCTATCAAAAATTAAAATCAAAGAAAAAATATTAAAAGCAGCAAGGGAAAAACAACAAATAACATACAATGGAATCCCCGTAAGGTTAACAGCTGATCTTTCAGCAGAAACTATACAAGCCAGAAGGCAGTGGCAGGACATATTTAAAGTGATGAGAGGGAAAAACCTACAACCAAGATTATTCTACCCAGCAAGGATCTCATTCAGATTTTATGGAGAAATTAAAAGCTTTACAGTCAAGCAAAAGCTAACAGAATTCAGCACCACCAAGCCAGCTTTACAACAAATGCTAAAGGAACTTCTCTAGGCAGGAAACACAAGAGGAGGAAAAGACCTACAATAACTAACCCAAAACAATTAAGAAAATGGTAATAGGAACATACATATTGATAATAACCTTATATGTAAATGGTTTAAATGCTCCAACCAAAACACAGAGACTGGCTGAATGGATACAAAAACAAGAAACATATACATGCTGTCTATAAGAGACCCACTTCAGACCTAGGGACATATACAGACTGAAAGTGAGGGGATGGAAAAAGATATTGCACGCAAATGGAAATCAAAAGAAAGCTGGAGTAACAATTCTCATATCAGACAAAATAGACTTTAAAATAATGACTATTACAAGGGACAAAAAAGAACACTACACAATGATCAAGAGATCAATACAAGAAGATATAACAATTATAAATATTTATGCACCCAACATAGGAGCAGCTCAATACATAAGGCAAATGCTAACAGCCATAAAAGGGGAAATCGACAGTAACACAATAATAGTAGGGGACGTTAACACCATATTTTCACCAATGGACAGATCATCCAAAAAGAAAATAAAAAGGGAAACACAAGGCTTAAAACACACATTGGACCAAATAGACTTAATTGATATTAATAGCACATTCCATCCAAAAACAACAGAATACAATTTCTTTTCAAGTGCTCAAGGAATATTCTCCAGTATAGATCATGTCTTCAGTCACAAATCAAGCCTCAGTAAATTTAAGAAAATTTATATCATATCAAGTAACTTTTCTGACCACAACACTATGAGACTAGATATCAATTACAGGAAAAAATATGTAAAAAACACAAACACATGGAGGCTGAACAATACACTACTTGATAACCAAGAGATCACTGAAGAAATCAAAGAGGAAATCAAAAATTACCCAGAAATGAATGACAATGAAAACATGATGAGCAAAACTTATGGGATGCAGCAAAAGCAGTTCTAAGAGGGAAATTTATAGAAACACAATTCTACCTCAAGAAACAAGAAATATCTAAAATAAACAACCTAAACTTACCCCTAAAGCAATTAAAGAAAGAAGAACAAAAAAATTCCAAAGTTTTCAGAAGGAAATAAATCATAAAGATCAGATGAGAAATAAATGAAAATGATAGCCAAGATCAATAAAACTAAAAGCTGTTTCTTTGAGAAGATAAACAAAATTGATAAACCATTAGCCAGGCTCATCCGGAAAAAAAAGGGAGAAGACTCAAATCAACAGAATTGGAAATGAAAAAGAAGTAACAACTGGCACTGCAGAAATACAAATGATCATGAGAGACTACTCCAAGCAACTATATGCCAATAAAATAGATAACCTGGAAGAAATGGACAAATTCTTAGAAAAATACAACCCTCCAAGACTGAATCAGGAAGAAATAGAAACTATGAACAGACCAACCACAAGCACTGAAATTGAAACTGGGATTAGAAATCTTCCAACAAACAAAAGCCCAGGATGAGATGGCTTCACAGGTGAATTCTATGAAACATTTAGAGAACAGCGAACTCCTATCGTTCTCAAACTCTTCCAAAATATAACAGAGGGAGGAACACTCCCAATCACATTCTACGAGGCCACCATCACCCTAATACCAAAACCAGACAAAAATATCACAAAAAAAGAAAATTACACACTGATATCACTGATGAACATAGATGCAAAAATCCTCAACAAAATACTAACAAACAGAATCCAACAGCACATTAAAAGGATCATACACTTTGATCAAAAGGGGTTTATCCCAGGAATGCAAGGATTCTTCTATATACGCAAATCAATGTGATATACCATATTGAAAATTTGAAGTGTTAAAAACATGATAATCTCAATAGATGTAGAGAAAGCATTTGACAGAATTCAACATCGATTTATGATAAAAACTCTCCAGAAAGTGGGCATAGAGGGAAACTAACTCAACATAATAAAGGCCATATATGACAAACCAACAGCCAACATTGTTCCCAATGGTAAAAAACTGAAACCATTTCCTCTAAGATCAGGGACAATACAAGGTTGCCCACTTTCATCACTAATATTCAACATGATTTTGGAAGTTTTAGCCACAGAAATCAAAGAAGAAAAAATAAAAGGTATCCAAATTGGAAAAGAAGTAAAGTTGTCTCTGTTTGCAGATGACATGATACTATATAGAGAGAATCCTAAAGATGCTACCAGAAAACTTCTATAGCTAATCAATTAATTTGATAAAGTAGCAGGATACAAAATGAATGCACAGAAGTCTCTTGCATTCCTATTCAGTAACAATGAAAAATCTGAAAGAGAAATTAAGGAAACACTCCCATTCACCATTGCAACAAAAAGAATAAAATACCTAAGAATAAATCTTCCTAAGGAGACAAAACACCTGTATGCAGAAAACTGTAAGACATTAATGAAATAATGTAAAGACAATACAAACAGATGGAGAGATATACCATGTTCTTGGGTTGGAAGACTCAACATTGTGAAAATGACTATACTACCCAAAGAAATCTACAGATTCAGTGTAATCTCTATTAAGGTACCAATGTCATTTTTCTCAGAACTAGAACTAAAAATTTTACAAATTGCGTTGGAAACACAAAAGAGCCCAAATAGCCAAAGCAATCTTGAGGAAGAAAATTGGAGCTGGAGGAATCACGCTTCCTGACTTCAGATAATACTACAAAGCTACAGTAATGAAGAGAGTATTGTACTGGCACAAAAGAAGAAATACAGATCAATGGAAACAGGATAGAAAGCCAAGAGATTAAACCCACACATGTACGGTCATCTTATCTTTGACAAAGGAGGCAAGAATATACAATGGACAAAAGGCAGTGTGTTCAATAAGTGGTGGTGGGAAAACTGGACAGCTACATGTAAAAGAACGAAATTAGAACACCATATACAAAAGTAAATTGAAAATGGAGTAAAGACCTAAATGTAAGGCCAGACACTATAAAACTCTTAGGGGAAAACATAGGCAGAACACTCTATGACATAAATCATAGCAAGATCCTTTTTGACACACCTCGTAGAAAAATGGAAATAAAAACAAAAGTAAACAAATGGGACCTAATTAAACTTAAAAACTTTTGCACAGCCAAGGAAACTATAAACATGATGAAAAGTCAACCTTCAGAATGGGAGAAAATACAAACAAAGCAACTCACAAACGATTAATCTCTAAAATATACAAGCAGTTAATGCAGCTCAATATCAAAAAAATAAACAACTCAATCCAAAAATGGGCAGAAGAACTAAATAGACATTTCTCTGAAGAAGATGTACAGATTGACGACAACCACATGAAAGGATGCTGAACATTACTAATCATTAGAGAAATGCAAGTCAAAACCACAGTGAGGTAGCACCTCACACTCATCAGAATGGCCATCATCAAAAAATCTACAAACAATAAATGCTGGAGAGGGTGTGGAGAACAGGGAACCCTTTTGCACTGTTGGTGGGAATGTAAATTGATACAGCCACTATGTAGAACATTATGGAGGTTCCTTCAGAAACTAAAAATAGAACTAGCATATGACCCAGTAATCCCACTTACTGGGCATATACCCTGAGAAAACTATAAAGAAAAAAGAGTCATGTACCACAATGTTCATTGCAGCACTACTTACAATAGCCAGGACAAGGAAGCAACCTATGTGTCCAACAAAGATGAATGGATAAAGAAGGTGTGGCACATATATACAATGGAATATTAGTCAGTCATATAAAGAAATGAAATTGAGTTTTTTATAGTGAGGTGGATGGACCCAGAGTCTGTCATACAGAGTAAAGTAAGTCAGAAAGAGAAAAACAAATACCATATACTAACACATATATATGGAATCTAAAAAAAAAAAATGTTTCTGTTGAACCTAGGGGCAGGATAGGAATAAAGATGCAGACATTGAGAAGGACTTGAGGACATGGGATGGGGAAGTGTAAGCTGGGACAAAGTGAAAGAGTAGCCTTTACATATATACAATACCAAATATAAGGTAGATAGCTAGTGGGAAGCAGCTGCATAGCACAGGGAGATCAGCTCAGTGCTTTGTGACCATCTAGTGGGGTGGGGTAGTGAGGGTGGGAGGAGAAACAAGAAGGAGGGGATATGGGTATATATGTATAAATATAAATGATTCACTTTGTTACACAGCAGAAACTAACACAACATTGTAAAGCAATTTTACTGCAATAACGATGTTAAAAAACATTTGTTTAGAAAACCATTTAGTATTCAGCTATTTCCTTTTAAGATTCCATGCAGTCTGCTAAATACTTTGTTTGCTCTTTTGGTGTTTGTGCCTATCAAGAAATCATAGTCTTTAATGTACACATTTGCTTGGTTATTGTTTGGTCAAGGGTTTTAGTTTTTCTTCATCTATTTATTTTTCTCAGAGAAATCCTTAAGTATTATTTGTACTTCTCTCTCAATTTTTTTCTCATTTGTTTCTTATTTTCCTCAGAATGAACATAGTTTCCAGCAATGAGTTTATCAGAGTCATGGAGAGTAGGGTGAAATTCTCTTAGCCACTTTATTTAAACTGTTATTTACCCAGTTGATTACTGGAAATCATATGTTTTATATGTCTTGAAATCCATAAAGAGAACATATTAAAGTAGTGAATCATACCCCCCACTGACATTGATGTCCCTCTCTGAAAGCTTGTGAAGCCATTTTGAACATATGCACAAATTCAGATATTGTGATATAATACCTTGGGAAATTAGGTAGGCTTTTTTATTCAGTTCTGTAAATAACAAGAAAAAGATAGAATGATTTTATCATTAAGAAGTACCCTCTGGTCCAAAAAGATAAAAAGGGATAGTGAAAGAAAGAGTTTCAAAGAAGCAGCACTCGATTTTGTGAAATGTTGCAGATAAATAAAGTAAGATGAAGATTGAAGTTTCATTAGAAGAATGGGGAATGGGGGCAGAAGGTTGGTTTCTGCAGATTGAGTAGTGAAGAGGGGGTAAGGGATTCATAACATTTATTGTCCTTTTAGGAATCTTGGTTTATCAGTGAAGGAGAAAGGCAATGAAATAGCTAAAGGAAGATGCAGAATCAAGGACTATTTTGTGGGGAGAGGGGATAGGTGAGATTTGGGTGTGACTGTAGATTGAGTTAAAGAGCAGATGAGAAGGAAAGTTAAGAGCTAAGTGAAAACAAAAGGAAACAAGGTGCAGAAGGGACCTTATATTATGAAAATATAAGGGACCATATTTAGAATAAGGAGAAACATGTCCTTCCCTGCACCTGGAGGGGAGGAAATAAGTTTGCCTGTGGATAAGAATCATTTTGAAGGTGGGAGTGCTGGAAGGTGAAGAGTTTCACACCTTATGCTTTGTTTATTTTGAAGCTATGTTATAATTATATGCATACAAATTTAAAACTGTTTTACCTTTCTGAGAAAAATAACCTTTTATCTTGTGAAATAGTCACCTTTATCTCTAGTAATGCTTTTTTACCTTAAAATCTACTTAGGTTAATATTCCAAATTTGTTTTGGTAATTGTTTGCATGTTATATATTTTTTCCATCATTTTACTTTGAAGCAATCCATATTTTTATATTTTAGGCATGCCTTTGTAAGGCATAATCCCTATACTTGTATAATCCCTATACTTGGGATTTAGTTTGTTTACATTGAATATTATCACTGATATATTTGGGTTTAAACCTACCATGTTACTAGTTGATTTCCATTTTTCCTGCCTATATTTTATTCCCTTTGCTTCTCCTTTCTTGCTTTCTTTTGGACTATTACTCCCCATTTTCTCCTCTATTGCTGATAGTTATACATTATTTTATTATTCTTTTGGTGGTTACTACAAGCATCCATGCCTTTTCAAAGTACATTTTCACTTCTTGGATAGTGCAGGGACCTTACAATACTTTATTTACCCTCCTCCCTCCTCTTTTGCTACTATTGTAGCAAGTTTAAATTTTAGATATTTAAAACTCCATATTATTGCAACTATTATTATTTTACCCAGTCAATAATCATTCATATTTACATACATATTTACCATTTTTGTTGCTCTTCATTCTTTCCTGCATCCTTGAGCTTCCATCTGGGATCATTTTCTTCCGCCAAAGAACAATCTTTAGCTGAGAGTAACAAATTTGATGGTAACAAATTCTCAGTTCTGTTTTTCCAAAAAGTCTTAATTTCACTTTCATTTTTGAAGAATATTTTTATGGAAAATTGAATTCTAAGTTGTCCATTTTTTTTCAGCACTTTCAGTTCACCTTTTGAAACAGAAATCCATTTTCTTCTGGCTTTCATTGCTTTACAGTCTAGGTTTTCTTCTTCCAGGTCTTGGTCTCATCTTTTTTTTTCCCCACTGATTGTTAGTTCTCTAAAGACAATTTTTTTAAAAAATTGTCAAGCTTTTCTGTTTGTTTTCAGCCAAAATCTTGACACAAAATACGAAGTCCACCATTATTGAAGGTATTCCCAGGAATTTCATAACTGGTTGGCCCAATATTTTTGCTGAAGGGGATGGTGAGGCCATAAGCTGAGATTGAAAGGAGGCTGGGGTTGGATAGGGAAACTTTTTTGGCAGTGGTGAAAGTTTGATTTAGTTTCTGAGATGACAGCCAACCACAGATGATTAAATAAATGATATTGACAGTGCAAGTGAACTTGTTATATAGCAGTGACAAGCAGGGATAGAGAGTGGTATAAAGTTATCTGGGCCTCAATTTCTTATTTTTTAAAATGAGTATGAAAATAGTTCCTGCCCTATCACAGAGTTATTTTGAGCACCAAATGAGATGATGGTATGCATTTCCAAATAAATGATAAATGTGAAAGTAAACTATGAGGTGGTATAAATATTGGCTATTTATACACAGGCACATATTTAAAAAGTGAATAAAACATACTAAATTTGAAATAATCTTTTCTTATTCAAAAGAACAAAATGTATGATATTGTGTCTTCCAAGGTTGATGTTTAGGATGATGGACCACCTTTAAATTTTCATTCATAGAACTGGCATTTACTGCTGCATTCCCATAGCACTGTGGGAAATATTCATGGAGGAAGGCTGTGAGTAGACAAGTAGCTGATCATATCACACTTGAAGCAAATGAGAAAGAGGGTGTAGGGAAAGTGAGATGGAATGGAAGAAAGAAGGGAAGCAAAAAGACAGACAGGTACTTTGTGAGTTCCAAATCTATACTTCCTTCTTTAAATCTGAAATATTGTAAAGCCTCTTCATGGTGACTGTAATTTAGCACAGCTATCTCACTCAGACTAGCTACTGCTGGAAGCCTATTAGGGTCATTGGCCAAAGGGTTACTGCAGAAATGTCTGTCAAGAACACACAGCAAGTCTAGTGTCTGGTTGTAAGCTCTTGGTTTTATCTCCTGGATCCTGCCTCTTGAATGGAACAAGAAGTCAGTCAAATAGTTCTAGGCTTCTCCTCCTGAGCAGAGGTGATCCATTTTAGCTGGACAATTTTGTAGCACAGTTCTTTGAATGGATAGAATCTGAAACTTCGTTTCTGAGGGTACAGGGCAGAGCCACTTTTTTGAGCTAAATGAAGATTTTCAGAATGCTTTGTAATGATACATTTTGGAAACACAAAACACTACTCTTAGATGATGCATCTTTACAATGAAAATACCTTGTAGCCATGCAGTATTTCAGCATACAAACATGTATTTTGTGATTCTGTTCTGACTTTTCTTACACTCGGAAATGATTCCACTATTGATTTATTTTAAAACAGAAAGCCCATAGAGTAGTCTATTGGATTTTTAAATGTTAAAAAAAGTTTCATATATTTTCCATTGAATTAGATAACTACAGTTACTTCTTGGTTTTCTCCCTTTGTAGAGCATTAAAGCTGATTTTTCCTGTCATTTCATCATTCTGCATAGCTTTCTTCTACTGTTAGTCAGTTTCCTTATTAAGGCATATCGTTTTATACCCACATCTATTAATTAGAATGTTGTTTATTATATTCCAAAGGTACAGTGAAATTTTATGTTTTTAATTTTTGTTTCGGATTGCTGATGCAAATAACCAAGAGTTGACATAGATGTGAAAATTTCCTGAAACATGATGAATCTCAAAATTGATTATGGTATTATTGACTACTCACAGCATTGCAATATTTCAAAGATTATATTTTAAATGGTTGCTAAAAACAGAGGAAACTGTGATTGAAAAACCGTAGCATATAATACAAATCTCAGATTGTACAAGAATTTATGGGCTATGACAGTGAAAACATTTGGGTCGTCACAATCCTTAATCAAATCAATGATCATAATTATCCACACACCAAGTGCACAAAAAGCATAGGGAGCCAGGCATATTAGATGAAAGATGAGTGTGATGAGATGTTGGTAAAGATGATGCCAATGTGCCAGTACATTTCTCTGGACATGAAATAATGGTCCTGGATAGGAAACTTATTGGTTATTCTATTTGTGGTTGGTAAAGGCCCACTTTTGTGGGTAGGTTTTTTTAGCCATCTAAATGAAAGAAATATGACAAGAATATTTCAGGCAGTTGACACGGAGGGAAGCATACTGGCTTTGTACATTCCTTGCTGATGCAAAAGCCATATCTATATAGTATTTACTGTTTAACCTCCAATGCTGTTTTCTTCTTTCACATTACTTGTGTTCATGGAGTTAGAACTGCTAAAGATAAGGAGTGGAGCCAGAGAAAAGTATGCAGAAGAAAAAACATGCCTAATCCCAGAGACAGATTTACCATGAAGCCAATGAAGCTTAAGTTTTAGGACCCCTCACTTGTACAGGCCCCTTCCAAGGCACTAAGAGTATTTTACATTTGTAATATTTATCAGATTTTAAATATTTAATTTGTTGTGATTGTTCTCATTCCAAATTTCTATTTTATTTTGTGTTTATTTCTAAAGAGGCACCCTCAAACTGTATAAAGTTCAGGCTCTTCAAAACCTGGATTTTACCCTGTTAAGTGTGCCTCATCAATAGTCAGCTGGAAGAACTTGACTACATATCCTTCAAACTCCTAATATCCTCCCTCTGTCACCAATACATCAGAATCTATAGTTCCAAGTTTTTTTTGATAAAAGTCAATAATATTTGATCCATTTCCATGTTAGGAATTAATTAATCATTAGACAGAATATGTGTACTAGTTAATGATGTTGTTACAAGGCCACTATGGGAAATATAAAATTGTGGGCCTGCGGAAATATATTAGATTCACATAGCTATATGTGACCTCAGTCGTCATTCACCCAAACCCTGCATTTTACAGAGTAGAAAGTAAGGTTTACAGAGGAAATATGACTTGTTCAAGTTCATATCTAGGCCATTAGTGGTAAAGCAGGGAATTCAAAAAAAACTAATCCTTATACTAATTTCTACTGTTGTTCCAATTTATTTACTTCTTCGTTTATGAAGTTTATTTCCTAACATGTTTTGGATTTATATAGTTTGCATAATAAAGTTTAAATTCTATCTGATTCTACAACTGAGAGTCAAATTATTATTTAATATTTTAGATCATTACTTTGTGTACCTTACCATCAGCATATAATGTCGTATTCTTTTTTCATGCAGTTTATAGTTTAATGACATCCTTGATCCAACTGAACAATGAGATAACAGCTCCCATTCCAAAGGACTATTCCTTTTTTTTTTTCAGGTAATTAACTATTTCAAGCCAAACAATTCTGTATTAAAAAGCTCTACTCTCTTTCTTTCATTAAATTGTTATGCTAAGATAAGGTTTTCCATGCAACCATAATAATGATTTTGTTTTGTTTACATGGATAACAGTAAAGACAATAGATAAAAATAATTCTGAAAATAAAAGCATGACATTTGAAGTATCACTTCAAATTATAGCTTTAAAAATTCATGTTAAATCACTTCTTCTGTTGGAGCAAATCTGAAGTTATTTTGCCTTTGGTTTAAGGAGATTTAAGTCATAACTATATCACTTTTTAAAAGTACTGGAAACTCACTAAATACTATGACAGATGCAATCATATTGTAAGTGGGCCAAGATAATGCACTTAAAATATGCAAGCTAACTTTACTAAGCTTCTTATTTCTGAAATTAAACATTCCATATCTCAATTCATCATGCAAATCTTTACAATAAATTTGTGACATATGCATATAAGTAATATAAAATGCACATAAGTTACCACTAAGATCCCAGTGGTTAAGTGGACAAGGGTTATGAACGGGCAATTCAGCTAAAAGGAAATAAAAATGGCTAATAAATATAATGGAAAACACTTAACCTCATTAATTGTAAAAGAAACAAGATATGACTAGGATTATGATTATGACTATCTCTTACCTGGATAATTCTATTTGTTTAAATAGTAAAAGCATAATGAAATGGTTACGCATGTATGCTGCTGATAGAAGTGTGAACTGATACAATCCTTTAGAGGCAAATTTTCAATATATATTAGAAACTTAAAACTGTTCATAACCCTTGGATCAGTAATTGCATGCCTCAGCAACTAAGCGTGAAGAAGAGCTTTATGTACAAAGATGCACAATTATGTATGTCAAAGCAGTATATGTAATAATAACATAGCAATAAATAGAAGTAATTTTAATGCCAGCAATTAAAAAGATATCAAGTAAATTATGATATGTTCATATGATCAAGTTATATATGTGTATATGTCAAATTATATAAGTAAAATATGAGTAGAAGAAACAATGGAAGAAAATATACATATATTATTAATGGTTAAACAATTAAATGTTTTTCTATATTTTTTATATTTTATAATAATGAGCCGGTACTTTCAAGTTAGAAAAATTAATTTAAATAATAAAGAAATGGAGAAAGTAGGAGAAACATATAGCATATAAGAAAAATGCCCAAGCAATTAAAACCATACTAAAACAAAAGTGAGGTTTGATTTTACACTTCTAGCAAGAGTAAGGAAAAGAGATAAAATCCAATACTGTGAAAATGCAGGGTTTAATTTGGTAGAATTCTTCTGGTAGGTAATTTCATATTATGATTAATCCTAAAACAACTGTATATTCTGTTATGATAATCAGAGAAATTATTTGAATGGTTAAAAATACATTATACTTAAAATATCATTATGTCAGTTTTACTTTTAACACCTGGAAACTGGCGGCAATCTAAATAATCCAAGTATAATTGAATGATTAAATAAGTCATGGTATATAAATTCAATGGTATATAATGCAGTCACTTAAAGTTAATATAATGACTATATGGAAAAGCAAGATGTGATCACATCACCTTATATAGTATATACGGTTGACCCTTGAGCATGGGTTTGAAATGCACAGGTCCACTTATATGCAAAATTTTTTGTTTAAATAAGTACTACACTATCCATGGTTGGTTGAATCTGTGAATGTGGAATTGCACATATAGAGGAGAGACTGTAAAGTTATATGTGGGTTTTCTACTGTGTGGAGGGTTGGTACCCCAATTCTGGTGTTGTTCAAGCATCAACTGTACATTGAGAAACATTGGAAGGAAACCAAAAAACAGATAAATGAGTTCCGTGTTAAATTAGAGAGGATTTGATTGATAATTACAAATCTTTACTAAATGCTTTCTATTAAAGATAAATCTTTTTTAAAAATTGCTTACCACTTGCACGTTAGGTGACTTCTCTTCAGGGGCAATAAATTCTGGAATTTGTGTTTCTGGTTCTGTAATATCAGGTGGCAAAGCAATTATGTAATTACAGATTTTAGTCACACCCTTGCACTAGAAAAGAAGAAACAAAGAAAAAAATGTATGAAACTCATATCAGCATCATTATCTCAGTTCTAATGTGTAATTGCCATAATTTTCAGTTTTCAGAAAATGAATATACATACATTTTATATATATATATATATATATATATATATATATATATACATATTCCTATTTATATTCAGGGGGAGATACTATGTGACTCACCAAGTTGAAAAATATATTTATATGTTTCTAGAGTGAGTCAACTGTGCATTATCAAAGCATAAAACTGGACTTAATTTTTTAGGTCCTCTCAATTGTGTTATAGTCAAAGTGCAGATGAGGGAGAAGTAAAAACAAATTTTAAATGTTAATTTATTTTTGAAAAAAGTATATATATTTACGGACATTTTAGAAAAAAGCAGAGGAGCCTAAGAAGAAATTAACTATCACCCAGAATCCCACCCACATAGAAACAGGATAAATATTAAATTTACTTATCATGATCTCCATAAATATCTATTTACTATGGATTTATTTCAAGTGCACATTTGGCAGGGAATTTTTATATTTCTGTATGTATGTTTTCAGAGACCATATTGTCATTTCCTTTAAATATGGCAAACTCTCTAAAGAAAATTTGAACTGTGTAAATTTTAATATTTTGATACGTTAAGAAAGGGACAATAGGCTTAAAATGAAGTCACTCATGCTAGGCCCACATCACCAAACTGAGACTTAACACCTAACTTGATTATGGTTTCAATCTCTCCAAGGAGTGGAATATTAAACCAGTTAATCTAGAATTACTTGGTCAGCACTAGTAAGGTAATCTGCCTTATAGAGAAACCTGCCATCCTCCAAAGGAAGAATATCTTGCCTGAAACAATCCACTCTTTGCTAGTAGCTTCCGTGTCCCACCCCCTTCTGCCTATAAATGTCTTTCATTTTGTACAGTTCTTTGGTGCTCTTTTCTATAAGCTAGATGGGATGCTGTCCTATTCAAGAATCATTGATTAAAGCCAATATAATCTTTAAAATTTACTCACTTGAATTTTGTTTCTTAACAGACTTGGTGAAGTATCAGAATCTGAAGGAGACTTCCAAGAACTTTGGGAACAAGGGAAACACAGGCATGGTACCCAAAAGTCCTTTGAGTTCTCTGTCTTTCTCACCATTTCCAAGGACCATGGGTAATTTCCTCTCTGTCTGAGCTTTGCTCTCTTTGCTAGAGCTTCCGATATAATTGCCTTTCCAGTTCAGGGGTTACAAGTCAGCTTGTAGCTTGTAGACAGTTCTACCCAGAGTCTGAGTCCATAGCCCTTGATTCAGGCCATAGTTCCCATTTGTTTAGAATCCCTACCCATATTCCACATTGTGAACTGCTGGTGGTTACTAGCTGAAGTCGGAATGGGTACGGCTTAAGCTGGACCAGGTCCAATGTGAGGCATTGGGTGAATAAAATTTTGTTTTAAGGCTGAACAAGCAGTTTATTCCAGTCCACATTCCCCATTTGTTGTGGTCTGCTGATTCAGTCTCTACCCCAGTCCCCAGTTCTACCTTAGGGATTATTGATAGTGCACAGAAGGCCTTCTATTGGCCAGCCCACAGTAACATCTCTTTGGTTGCTGCCAGTATGTTAATATGCACATGCTTATTTGTCCTGTTTTGTGTAGGTAAAGGCTATTGCTAATGGGAATCTCAGAAGCTAAAAACCACAAAATTGGCGGGGCTAGATTGAGTACTTAAAAGCTGTTAGAGAGTGCAGCACCTAACTCTAAGAATCCCGTGTTAGAATAAATTGGTCATGGAATAGGTTACAGTGACACTAGGTCACCCACCAACCTCGAGAAAATTTCCATGCAACAAGGTACATTGTAAAACATCACACCATCCTAACCCAGCAACATATCCCTCTTAGTTATTGCTTTGGCTCTAAGAGACCCAAAGGCTTAGCCAAAAAAGGGATCCTAAAATTCCAGAGTTCAGCACGCCACCTTTCAGCACACCTGATTATTTTATATTTAAAAACTATGATCTTGGGGCTTCCCTGGTGGTGCAGTGGTTGAGAGTCTGCCTGCTGATGCAGGGGACACGGGTTCGTGCCCCGGTCTGGGAAGATCCCACATGCTGCGGAGCAGCTGGGCCCGTGAGCCATGGCCACTGAGCCTGCGCGTCCGGAGCCTGTGCTCCGCAACGGGAGAGGCCACAACAGTGAGAGGCCCGTGTACCGCAAAAAAAAAAAACCCTAAAAAACAAAAAACTATGATCTCGGAAGCTATAAGAATTTATGAAAGTGGCAAAATCTTACTAAGTTTGATTTGTGTCCTGAGAACTTGGTCTTGTAACTGCCAAGTTGGGTGCTCCAAAATATGGCCAGACACAAACGTGGGTTACACCCTGTTTGCAGTTAGATATGGCTGGACAGAAATGTGCACTGAAATACACTTGCAGCTAGGGTCCTACCAAACTGCTGCCAGTCCTCAGGAGGATTACAACGGCCATTATGAGGAACATTGCAATTAGATAAGATAATTTAAAAAGTGCACTTGAAAGCAAGGGCTCCAAAATGAAACAAACAGCATGGGATATTTATTTTAATAAGTATTCCAAAAGACTTCAAAATTCCAAAATGGTTTCATTGAAAGAATCATTTGAAAAATCTAATAAAACTTAAAGACACAAGAAGTACCTAAAAGAAACAAAAACAATTAAGACTGACATAACACTGCTACTCCTTATCAAACTTTACTTGAGTACTCATTCTAGTAATCCTCTGCCTGAATTATCTTTCCACTATGAAGAGATTACATGACCATAAGCAAAAGTCCACCAAATTAGTAACCTTACAGAAACCTCCATAACTACCTTTGAAAGAGGGCCCCCATATTATGGGACTCAGGGATTTTCTGGTAAACTGCTACAATATTAACTTAATCAGCTAGGGGGAACTAAAATTAAAATTTATGGAAAATTTTGCCAAATTCTGGTATATAATGGAACCACACTGTCTGCTATAAAACCCACTCAGAGCCTGCAGATGGGATCCTGGGAAAACTGGCAAAAGCTGGCTAAGTGTGAGAATTCTTATGAGATTCAGCTATCCCAGATCTCTTTTAGTACCCAGTAGAGAGAGGAAAATAATATATAATTTGAACCCACTTTGGGAACACCTCTTGAGTCCAAGGGGTTGTTCAATACTGCCAGGAATATTTACTGTTTGTCCTGGCTGAAACCTGACAAGATATTTGAAAGGATTTTTTTTAAAGTAGCTCTGTGGGCAGAAGTTGGCCAAATTGGAAATTGATATTCAAAGCCTTATAGGATTTATTTTTAGGCTTTCTCTCTCAAGCTAAAATAAAAGTATGCATCCAGAGGGAAAGAAAAATCTTCTGAAGCCTTTGTGAAAGGATTTACTAAAACATTCCAAAGACAAAGAGCTTTAAGCGCAGGGCACAGAAGTCTTTTGATTTCCATCTTAGTTGTAAATCATCTTACTAATGTAAAAAAAAGCAAATTGAAAAGATGTGGTGGGATGAATAGATCAGACCCTTGATAAAATTTAGGCTGCAACTCAACTCTTTGAGGAATTAAAAACAAATGCCCTTATCTTACAAATCTTTACAAAACCAGAAACGCTGCTGTAGAAACAATTCAAAATCCGCTTATCTTTATCATCTTCTATTCTTTTCTTTTCTTTTTTTTTACATCTTTATTGGAGTATAATTGCTTTAAAATAGTGTGTTAGCTTCTGCTTTATAACAAAGTGAATCAGTTATACATATACATATGTCTCCATATCTCTTCTCTCTTGCGTCTCCATCACTCCCACCCTCCATATCCCATCCCTCTAGGTGGTCACAAAGCACCGAGCTGATCTCCCTGTGCTATGCTGCTGCTTCCCACTAGCTATCTATTTTACATTTGGTAGTGTATATATGTCCATGCCTCTCTCTCGCTTAGTCACAGCTGACCAATCCCCCTTCCCATATCCCCAAGTCCATTCTCTAGTAAGTCTGTGTATTTATTCCTGTCTTACCCCTAGATTCTTCATGACATTTTTTTCTTAAATTCCATATATATGTGTTAGCATATGGTATTTGTCTTTCTCTTTCTGACTTACTTCACTCTATATGACAGACTCTAGGTCTATCCACCTCATTACAAATAGCTCAATTTCGTTTCTTTGAATGGTTGAGTAATATTCCATTGTATATATGCACCACATCTTCTTTATCCATTCATGCAATGATGGACACTCAGGTTGTTTCCATCTCTGGGTTATTGTAAATAGAGGTGAAATGAACATTTTGATACATGACTCTTTGAATTATGGTTTTCTCAGGGTATATGCCCAGTAGTGGGATTCCTGGGTCATATGATAGTTCTATTTGTAGTTTTTTAAGGAACCTCCATACTGTTCTCCATAGTGGCTGTACCAATTCATATTCCCACCAGCAGTGCAAGAGTGTTCCCTTTTCTCCACACCCTCTCCAGCATTTATTGTTTCTAGATTCTTTGATGATGGCCATTCTGACTGGTGTGAGATGATATCTCATTGTAGATTTTTTTTAACATATTTATTGGGGTATAATTGCTTTACAATGGTGTGTTAGTTTCTGCTTTATAACAGAGTGAATCAGTTATATATATATATATATACATATGTTCCCATATCTCTTCCCTCTTGCCTATCCCTCCCTCCCTCCCACCTTCCCTATCCTACCCCTTCAAGTGGTCACAAAGAACCGAGCTGATCTCCCTGTGCTATGTGGCTGCTTCCAACTAGCTATCTACCTTATGTTTGGTAGTGTATATATGTCCATGCCTCTCTCTCACTTTGTCATGGCTCACCCTTCCCCCTCCCCATATCCTCAAGTCCACTCTCTAGTAGGTTTGTGGCTTTATTCCTGTATTACCCCTAGGTTCTTCATGACATTCTTTTTTCTTAAATTCCAAATATATGTGTTAGCATATGGTATTTGTCTTTCTCTTTCTGACTTACTTCACTCTGTATGACAGACTCCAGGTCTATCCACCTCATTACAAATAGCTCAGTTTCGTTTCTTTTTATGGCTGAGTAATATTGCATTGTATATATGTGCCACATATTCTATATCCATTCAACTGATGATGGACACTCAGGTTGTTTCCATCACCAGGCTATTGTAAATAGAGCTATTATGAACAATTTGATACATGACTCTTTTTGAATTATGGTTTTCTCAGGGTATATGCCCAGTACTGAGATTGCTGGGTCATATGGTAGTTCTATTTGCAGTTTTTTGAGGAAGCTCCATACTGGTCTCCATAGTGGCTGTACCAATTCACATTCCCAACAGCAGTGCAAAAGTGTTCTGTTTTCTCCACACCCTCTGCAACATTTTTTGTTTCTAGGTTTTTTGATGATGGCCATTCTGATTGGTGTGAGATGATATCTCATTGCAGTTTTGATTTGCATTTCTCTAATGATATTGAGCATTCTTTCATGTGTTTGTTGGCAGTCTGTATATCTTCTTTGGAGAAATGTCTATTTAGGTCTTCTGCCCATTTTTGGAATGGATTGTTTGATTTTTGGTAATGAGCTGCATGAGTTGTTTGGAAATTAATCCACTGTCAGTTGCTTCATTTGCAAATATTTTCTCCCATTCTAAGGGTTGTCTTTTGGTCTTGTTTATGGTTTCCTTTGCTGTGCAAAAGCTTTGAAGTTTCATTAGGTCCCATTTGTTTATTTTTGTTTTTATTTCCATTACTCTAGGAGGTGGATCAAAAAGGATCTTGCTGTGATTTATGTCATAGAGTGTTCTGTCTATGATTTCCTCTGAGTGTTTGATAGTTTCTGGCCTTACATTTAGGTCTTTAATCCATTTTGAGCTTATTTTTGTGTATGGTGTTAGGGAGTGATCTAATCTGATACATTTACATGTACCTGTCCAGTTTTCCCAGCACCACATT
Organism: Grampus griseus; assembly: GCF_964374135.1. Lineage (NCBI taxonomy): Eukaryota > Metazoa > Chordata > Mammalia > Artiodactyla > Delphinidae > Grampus > Grampus griseus. The sequence goes on along the minus strand of NC_138999.1, from coordinate 72,014,833 downwards.
TTGAAGAGGCTGTCCTTTCTCCACTGTACATTCCTACCTCCTTTATCAATGATAAGGTGACCATATGTGTGTGGGTTTATCTCTGGGCTTTCTATCCTGTTCCATTGATCTATCTTTCTGTTTTTGTGGCAGTACTGTACTGTCTTGACTACTGTAGCTTTGTAGTATAGTCTGAAGTCAGGGAGCCTGATTCCTCCAGCTCTGTTTTTCGTTCTCAGTATTGCTTTGGCTATTCGGGGTCTTTTGTGTTTCCATAAAAATTGTGAAATTTTTTGTTCTAGTTCTGTGAAAAATGCCAGTGGTAGTTTGATAAGGATTGCATTGAATCTGTAGATTGCTTTGGGTAGTAGAGTCATTTTCACAATGTTGATTCTTCCATTCCAAGAACATGATATATCTCTCCATCTATTTGTATCATCTTCAATTTCTTTCATCAGTGTCTTATAATTTTCTGCATATAGGTCTTCCGTATCCTTAGGTAGGTTTATTCCTAGATATGTTCTTCTTTTTGTAGCAATAGTAAATGGAGTGTTTCCTTGATTTCATTTTCAGATTTTTCATCATTAGTGTATAGGAAGGCCAGAGATTTCTGTGCATTAATTTTGTATCCTGTTACTTTATCCAATTCATTGATTAGCTCTAGCAGTTTTCTGGTAGCATCTTTAGGATTCTCTATGTATCGTATCATGTCATCTGCAAACAGTGACAGCTTTACTTCTTCTCCGATTTGGATGCCTTTTACTTCCTTTTCTTCTCTGATTGCTGTGGCTAAAACTTCCAAAACTATGTTGAATAAGAGTGTTGAGAGTGGGCAACCTTGTCTTGTTCCTGACCTTAGTGGAAATGCTTTCAATTTTTAACTATTGAGGACGATGTTGGCTGTGGCTTTGTAATATATGGCCTTTATTATGTTGAGGAAAGTTCCCTCTATGCCTACTTTCTGGAGGGTTTTTATCACAAAGAGGTGTTGAATTTTGTCGAAACATTTCTCTGCATCTATTGAGATGATGATATGATTTTTCTCCTTCAATTGATTAATATGGTGTATCACGTTGTTTGATTTGCATATATTGAAGAACCCTTGCATTTCTGGAATAAACCCCACTTGATCATGATGTATTATCCTTTTAATGTGCTTTTGGATTCTGTTTGCTATTATTTTGTTGAGGATTTTTGCACCTATGTTCATCAGTGATATTGGACTGCAGTTTTCCTTCTTTGTGACATCCTTGTCCGTTTATGGTATCAAGGTGATGGCGACCTCATAGAATGAGTTTGGGAGTGTTCCTCCCTCTGCTATATTTTGGAAGAGTTTGTGAAGGATAGGTGTTAGCTCTTCTCTAAATGTTTGATATATTTCACCTGTGAATCCATGTGTTCCAGGGCTTTTTTTGTTGGAAGATTTTTAACCACCATTTCAATTTCAGTGCTTGTGATTGGTCTGTTCATATTTTCTATTTCTTCCTGATTCAGTCATGGCAGGTTGTGCATTTCTAAAAATTTGTCCATTTCTTCCATGTTGTCCATTTTATTGGCATACAGTTGCTTGTAGTAATCTCTCATGATCTTTTTTATTTCTGCAGTGTCAGTTGTTACTTCTCCTTTTTCATTTCTAATTCTATTGATTTGAGTCTTCCTACTTTTTTTCTTTATAAATCTGGCGAATGGTTTACCAAATTTGTTTATATTCTCAAAGAACCAGCTTTTAGTTTTATTGATTTTTGCTATCATTTCCTTCATTTCTTTTTCATTTATTTCTGATCTGATCTTTATGATTTCTTTCCTTCTGCTAACTAAGGGATTTTTTTGTTCTTCTTTCACTAATTGCTTTACGTGCAAGTTTAAGTTGTTTATTCAAGATGTTTCCTGTTTCTTAAGGTAGGATTATATTGCTATAAACTTCCCTCTTAGAACAGCTTTTGCTGCATCCCATAGGTTTTGGGTTGTTCTGTCTCCATTGTCATTTGTTTCTAGGTACTTTTTGATTTCCTCTTTGATTTCTTCAGTGATCACTTCGTTATTCGGTTGTGTATTGTTTAGCCTCCATGTGTTTGTATTTTTGACAGATCTTTTTCTGTAATTGTTATCTAGTCTCATAGCATTGTGTTCAGAAAAGATACTTAATACAATTTCAATTTTCTGAATTTTACCAAGCCTTGATTTGTGACCCAAGATATAGTCTATCCTGGAGAATGTTCCATGAGCACTTGAGAAAAATGTGTATTCTGTTGTTTTTGGATGGAATGTCCTATAAATATCAATTAATTCCATGTTGTTTAATGTATCATTTAAAGCTTGTGTTTCTTTATTAATTTTCATGTTGGATGATCAGGCCATTGGTGAAAGTGGCGTGTTAAAATCCCCTACTATGGATGTGTTACTGTCGATTTCCCCTTTTACGGCAGTTAATATTTGCCTTATGTATTTAGGTGCTCCTATGGTCGGTGCCTAAATATTTACAATTGTTACATCTTCTTCTTGGATCGATCCCTTGATCATTATTTAGTGTCCTTCTTTGTCTCGTCTAATAGTCTTTATTTAAAAGTCTATATTTTCTGATATGAGAATTGCTACTCCAGCTTCCTTTTGGTTTCAATTTGCATGGAATATCTTTTTCCTTCCTCTTACTTTCAGTCTGTATGTGTCTCTAGGTCTGAAGTGGGTCTCTTGGAGAGAGCATATATATGGGTCTTTTTTTTGTATCCCTTCAGCCAATCTCTGTCTTTTGGTGGGAGCATTTAGTCCATTTACATTTAAGGTAATTATTGATATGGATGTTCCTATTCCCATTTTCTTAATTGTTTTCAGTTCGTTGTTGTAGGTCTTTTCCTTGTCCTTTGTTTCTTGTCTAGAGAAGTTCCTTTAACGTTTGTTGTAAAGCTGGTTTGGTGGTGCTGAACTCTCTCAGCTTTTGCTTCTCTGTAAATGTTTTAATTTCTCCATCAAATCTGAATTAGATCCATGCTGGGTAGAGTAATCTTTGTTGCACATTTTTCTCCTTCATCCCTTTAAATATGTCCTGCCAGTCCCTTGTGGCTTGCAGAGTTTCTGCTGAAAGATCAGCTGTTAACCTTATGGGGATTCCCTTGTGTGTTATTTGTTGTTTTTTCCTTGTTGCTTTTAATATGTTCTCTTTGTATTTATTTTTTGATATTTTGTTTAATATGTGTCTTGGTGTGTTTCTCCTTGGATTTATGCTGTATGGGACTCTCTGTGCTTCCTGGACTTGATTAACTATTTCCTTTCCCATATTAGGGAAGTTTTCAACTATAATCTCTTCTAATATTTTCTCAGTCACTTTCTTTTTCTCTTCTTCTTCTGGAACCCCTATAATTCGAATGCTGGTGCATTTAATGTTGTCCCATAGGTCTCTGAGACTCTCCTCACTTCTTTTCATTGTTTTCTTCTTTTTTCTGCTCTGTAGTAGTTATTTCCACTATTTTGTTTTACAGGTCACTTATCCGTTCTTCTGTCTCAGTTATTCTGTGAATGATCCCATCTAGAGTATTTTTAATTTCATTTATTGTGTTGTTCATCATTGTTTGTTTCATCTTTAGTTCTTCTAGATCCTTGTTAAATGTTTCTTTCATTTTGTCTATTCTATTTTCACGATTTTGTATCATCTTTACTCTCATCATTCTGAATTATTTTTCAGGCAGACTGCCTATTTCCTCTTCATTTGTTAGGTCTGGTGGGTTTTTACCTTGCTCCTTCACCTGCTGTGTGTTTTTCTGTCTTCTCATTTTGCTTATCTTACTGTGTTTGGGGTCTCCTTTTTGCAGTCTGTACGTTCGTAATTCCCGTTGTTTTTGGTGTCTGTTCCCAGTAACTAAGGTTGTTTCAGTGGGTTGTGTAGGCTTCTTGGTGGAGGGGACTAGTGCCTGTGTTCTGGTGCGTGAGGGTTGATCTTGTCTTTCTGGTGGACAGGTCCACCTCTGGTGTGTGTTTTGGGCTGTCTGTGGACTTATTATGATTTTAGGTAGCCTCTCTGCTAATTGGTGGGGTTGTGTTCCTATCTTGATAGTTGTTTGGCATAGTGTGTCCAGCACTGTAGCTTGCTGGGCGTTGAGTGAAGCTCGGTGCTGGTGTTGAGATGGAGATCTCTGGGAGATTTTCACCATTTCATATTATGTGGTGTTGGTAGGTCTCTTGTGGACCAGTGTCCTGAAGTTGGCTCTCCCACCTCAGAGGCACAGCACTGACTCCTGGCTGTGGCACGAACAGCCTTTCATCCACACGTCTCAGAGTAAAAGGGAGAAAAATTAGATAGAAGGAATTAGTAGAAGTAGAAAGAAAGAAAGAAAGAATGAAAGAAAAAAGAAAAGAGGCAGGGAGGGAGGGATGGAGGGAGGAAGGAAGGAAGGAGGCAAGGAAGGAAAAAAGAGAAAGAAAGAAAAAGATAAAGTAAAATAAAATAAAGTAAGATAAATAAAATAAAATTATTAAAATAAAAAAATAATTATTAGGAAAAATAATTTAAAAAACAAAATAAAACAAACAAACACAACATGAATGGATAAAACCCTTGGACAAATGCTGGAAGAAAAGCTATACAGACAAAATCTCACACAGAAGCATACACATACACACTCACAAAAAGTGGAAAGGGGGAAAAAATCATAAATCTTGCTCTCAAAGTCCACCTCCTCAATTTGGGATGATTCGTTGTATATTCATGTATTCCACAGACGCAGGGTACATCAAGTTGATTGCAGACCTTTAATCCGCTATTTCTGAAGCTGCTGGGAGAGATTTCCCTTTCTCTTCTTTGTTCTCAGTGCTCCCGGGGTTCAGCTTTGGATTTGGCCCCGCCTCTGCATGTAGGTCACCGAAGGGCCTCGGTTCTTCACTCAGACAGGATGGGGTTAAAGGAGCAGCTGCTTCAGGGACTCTGGCTCACTCAGGCCGTAGGGAGGGAGGGGTACGGAATGCGGGGTGAGCCTGCAGTGGCAGAGGCCGGCGTGACGTTGCACCAGCCTGAGGCGCGCCGTGCGTTCTCCCGGGCAAGTTGTCCCTGAATCCCGGGACCCTGGCAGTGGTGGGCTGCACAGGCTACCCTGAAGGGGGGTGTGGTTAGTGGCCTGTGCTCATACACAGGCTTCTTGGTGGCGGAAGCAGCAGCCTTTGCATCTTATGCCCGTCTCTGTGGTCCGTGGTTTTAGCCGCAGCTCACGCCTCTCTCTGGAGCTCCTTTAAGCAGCGCTCTTAATACCCTCTCCTTGCGCACCAGGAAGCAAAGATGGAAGAAGAAGTTTCTTGCCTCTTTGTCAGTTCCAGACTTTTCCCAGGACTCCCTCCTGGCTAGCCGTGGTGCACTAACCCCTGCAGGCTGTGTTCACGCCACCAACCCCAGTCCTCTCCCTGCAATCCAACCGAAGCCCGAGCCTCAGCTCCCAGCCCCGCCCACCCCGCGTGTGTACAGACAAGCCTCTCGGGCTGGTGAGTGCTGCTCAGCACTGATCCTCTGTGCGGGAATCTCTCCGCTTTGCCCTCCGCACCCCTGTTGCTGCACTCTCCTCTGCAGCCCCGAATCTTCCCCTCCATCCTCGATTCTTAATACTAAAAGAGGGGAGGGTTTTTAAAATTATAAACTCCTAGAGAAGTTCCCTTGCCCCAAATCTAGTCCACTGCTTCCATAAGATTACTTGCCAAGGTTACATACAAATCTTAAGTGTCTTCTCACAGGTAATAGTTTTTAAAAAAGCTTTAGCCATTTGAGCATGTTCCCCATCATTGCTGAAAACATTACAATAAAAGCTATAAGATCTTTGCTTGTGTATGTTTGTTTTTGTGTGTCTGTATATGAATGTTGTAAATGTGCAGTATTTTTCTTACTCTAGATGGTATTGCCAATGTAATTTATAAGAGGGCTCTGTTTAAATTAGCTCAAAGAACATTAAGAGCTTATATGACTTAAGTATTCCTAAAGTTCTCAGAAATATAATAGAAAGTAACCCAAGTGCTTTTCGAGCTCATGTGGCCTGGGAAAATATTCAGTATTAAAACTAGCTTAGGTTTGTTAATGTAATAAAAATATACATGTCTTTAGAGTTGTCAACATTAAAAATAATTCATACATACAACTTTTATTCTTCCTAGATTTATTAGTCAAATAAGTTCTTGTTATCTATGTTACAAAATTTGTCAGTGAAAAAAAAATATCTTAGGATGACTTTGTCTAATGTCTCACAAAGAATAAAGCCAATAAGATCTTTATAATTTACTCTGTTGAATTTTATCTTTTAACAGAAAAAAATTGAAATTAACATAGAATTTGATTCTAAAATATCAGTAAGAGTTAAGAAAGGAAATGAAAACTTTAATTAAAAAAATAATTTTAAATAAGAGCCAATAAGCCACCTACTTACCTCTCAGAATTCCCATCATTTAGCACAATTTTAAGTATACAGTACAGCTACATAGATATTTATTGCTGATGAGTATGGAGACAGAAAATCAATTCTCAAACTTTTCCAAAGAATATGTAAAATGATTAAGTCTAACTTTGTTTTGATGTCAAAGGGTCATGGAAAAATACAATGATTTAAATAGTTAAATAGCAAAATCTCTTACAATCTTAATGACTTGAGAAGACCTATAGATAAAAATCCATATCCATGCTGGTACCAAATGTGTATTTTATCCCTGGTAAATATTTCAATTTGATATGTACCTTTAAAGTGTAAAGTTAGGGCTTCCCTGGTGGCGCAGTGGTTGAGAATCTGCCTGCTAATGCAGGGAACACAGGTTCGAGCCCTGGTCTGGGAAGATCCCACATGCCGCGGAGCAACTGGGCCCATGAACAACAATTACTGAGCCTGCGCGTCTGGAGCCTGTGATCCTCAACAAGAGAGGCTGCGATAGTGAGAGGCCCACACACCGCGATGAAGAGTGGCCCCCTCTTGCCACAACTAGAGAAAGCCCTCGCACAGAAACGAAGACCCAACACAGCCAAAAATAAATAAATAAATAATTCACGACATGTCAATATTTAATTAAAAAAAAAGTATTAAAGTGTAAAGTTATAAATGTGGCATAAGTTATACACATTTGCCTAGGTTGATTTTTTAAAGCCGAATCAGAGAATATATAGGTTGGATATTATCTTAAACAACATACATAGTCCAGTCCCTTCATTGTGAGATGGGGAAACTGAGGCTGTTATAACATAAGAGTTGAGGTCCAAGGGGCAAGAACCATGTCTTTATGCTCTTTGTATCCCTTTCACCTAAATCTTGTGCCTGGAACATAGTAGATGCTCATTAAATTTTTTCTAAATCAATTAAATTCATTCCCAGCCAGAACTTCATCCTTCAGCCAGCCAGTATCTTAATTGTTACACCAATGCACCATGCTCATTCTTGTTTCCATATTTTTCCTTTTGATTGTAGTGTCCCTACCTTTAACTCTGTCTAACTAAATTGTTTTCAGTTTTTAGAACCCAACTGCATTCCAATTTTAATTTCATCTGTGAAATCTTATAGGTAATTTTAGCCTCCTTCACACACTATGACTATCTACCCACTCAAATTCTTTTGCAGAGCAATGTACCATCTAAATCCTTAACTTGGACCACATGGGTGAGGAGAAAATATTGGAGGAAAAGAACAAAGCAGAACTTGCATGATTGTATTAAGAAAGAGGCAAGGAACAGTACTGAGATAGTGTTAAGTTGCTTCATCATTTTATAAACCTATGTTTGCACATTGTTGGTAGATAAAACAAAACACAGCCTCATCTGATTCATTTCTTCAGATGTCTTATTTTCCCAATTAGGCTATCAGGTCTTCTTTTCTAAATTAAGTTATCAACTCTCTAAGGGTATAGGAACATTTTTGCAATTTGCAAATCCCTCTAACAGTGTATACAGAATAACTTTAATAAACATCAGGCAGGCCCAGAAAGCATAAAGACAACTGACAATACTAATTAAGTAAGAGCTTTCCTTTTCCTTCCCAGCTCTAGCCCCTCACTCTCCTACTTCCACTTTGATTCTGGAGAGATCAGAAACCTGTTAGCAAACTGAGATGTGAGGAGTGGGGAAAGAAAGAAGAAACAAATATCCCTTACCAAACTGCAAGTTGTCACTTCCAGAGGCCATAGGTATTAGAGGGGATTAAGTGCAAGACTGAATGAAGTTGAAGCTCTGACTTCTACATAGAATTAGACATTCTACGTAGCTTCAAGTATTTAAATTGGTTAAGACAGGGCAGAAAAGTCTTGGAAGTACCCAATTTTTTATCTTATTGAAAGTAAAAGAAATAGTGGGAAATAAAAATATTTTAATGATATTCCACAAATCATGTTTGTACGGCATCCAGATTACAGCTAGTAATTACAGCTAGGATTATTGTAGGACTATGCTAATAGCCTCTAAGAAAAATAACTATGTGGTGGCTGGCCTTGGGGAATGGGATAAATTCATCCTGAAAAAATATGGCATGGGTATTGCTGCTATTGTTAGAATGAATGTTAAAACATATTTCCTCACTTACCTTCTGGTGAATTTTGTGGGTATTTTTTGTTTGTTTAACTATAATTCAGAAACTTTATTTATTGCTTAGAAGAATATTTAGTATAATGCAAAGATAATGAATTATAAAGAGAGTGAAAATGTTGTGTAAAAAAGTGGAGGTTTGGAGCTGACATTTCAGCAGAAACTCTGCAAGCCAGAAGGGACTGGCAGGACATATTTAAAGTGATGAAGGAGAAAAACCTAAAACCAAGATTACTCTACCCAGCAAGTATCTCATTCATATTTGTTGGAGAAATTAAAACCATTACAGACAAGCAAAAGCTGAGAGAGTTCAGCACCACCAAAGCAGATTTACAACAAATGCTAAAGGATCTTTTCTAGGCAAGAAACACAAGAGAAGGAAAAGACCTACAATAACAAGCCCAATATAATTAAAGAAAATGGGAATAGGAACATACATATTGATAATTACCTTAAATGTAAATGGATTAAAGGTTCCTACCAAAAGACACAGAGTAGCTGAATGGATACAAAAACAAGACCCATATATATGCTGTCTACAGGATACCCAATTCAGACCTAGAGACACATACAGACTGAAATTGAGGGGATGGAAAAAGATAATCCATGCAAATGGAAACCAAAAGAAAGCTGGTGTAACAATTCTCATATCAGACAAAATACACTTTAGAATAAAGACTTTTAGAAGAGACCAAGAAGAACACTACATAATGATCAAGGGATCGATCCAAGAAGAACATATAACAATTGTAAGTATTTATGCACTGAACATAGGAGCACCTCAATACATAAGGCAAATAGTAACAGCCATAAAAGGGGAAATTGACAGTAACACATTCATAGTAGGGGGCTTTAACACCCCACTTTCACCAGTGGACAGATCATCCAAAATGAAAATAAATAAGGAAAAAAAAGCTTTAAATGATACATTAAACAAGATGAACTTAATTGATATTTATAGGATATTCCATCCAAAAACAACAGAATACACATTTTTCTCAAGTGCTCATGGAATGTTCTCCAGGATAGATCATATCTTGGGTCACAAATCAAGCCTTGGTAAATTTAAGAAAATTGAAATTGTATCAAGTATCTTTTCCGAACACAAAGCTATGAGACTAGATATCAATTACAGGAAAAGATCTGTAAAAAATACAAACACACGGAGCCTACACAATACACAACTTAATAACAAAGTGATCACTGAAGAAATCAAAGAGGAAATAAAAATATACCTAGAAACAAATGACAACGGAGACACAACGACCCAAAACCTATAGGGTACAGCAAAAGCTGTTCTAAGAGGGAAGTTTATAGCAATACAATCCTACCTTAAGACACAGGAAACATCTAGAATAAACAACCTAAACTTGCACCAAAAGCAACTAGAGAAATAAGAACAAAAAATAAACCCAAAGTCAGCAGAAAGAAAGAAATCATAAAGATCAGATCAGAAATAAAAGAAAAAGAAATGAAGGAAACTATAGCAAAGATCAATAAAACTAAAAGCTGGTTCTTCGAGAAGATAAACAAAATTGATAAACCATTAGCCAGACTCATCAAGAAAAAAAGGGAGAAGACTCAAATCAATAGAATTAGAAATGGAAAAGGAGAAGTAACAACTAACACTGCAGAAATACAAAATATCATGAGAGATTACTACAAGCAACTCTATGCCAATAAAATGGACAACCTGGAAGAAATGGACAAATTCTTGGAAATGCACAACATGCCATGACTGAATCAGGAAGAAATAGAAAATATGAAAAGACCAATCACAAGCACTGAAATTGAACCTGTGATTAAAAATATTCCAACAAACAAGAGCCCAGGACCAGAGGGCTTCACAGGTGAATTCTATCAAACATTTAGAGAAGAGCTAACACCTATCCTCCTCAAACTCTTCCAAAATATAACAAAAGGAGGAACACTCCCAAACTCATTCTACGAGGACACCATTACCCTGATATGAAAACCGGACACGGATGTCACAAAGAAATAAAACTACCAGCAAATATCACTGATGAGCATAGATGAAAACATCCTCAACAGAATACTAGCAAACAGAATCCAACAGCACATTAAAAGGATCACCCACCATGATCATGTGGGGTTTATTCCAGGAATGCAAGGATTCTTCAATATACACAAATCAATCAATGTGATACACCATATTAACAAATTGAAGGAGAAAAAACATATGGTCATCTCAATAGATGCAGAGAAAGCTTTTGACAAAATGCAACACACATTTATGATAAAAACCCTACAAAAAGTAAGCATAGAAGGAACTTTCCTCAACATAATACAGGCCATATATGACAAAACCACAGAGAAACATCATCCTCAATGGTGGAAAACTGAAAGCATTTCCACTAAGATCAGGAACAAGACAAGGTGGCCCACTCTCACCACTCGTATTCAACATAGTTTTGGAAGTTTTAGCCACAGCAATCAGAGAAGAAAAGGAAATGAAAGGAATCCAAATTGGAAAAGAAGAAGTAAACAGATGACATAATACTACACATAGAGAATCCTAAAGGTGCTACCAGATAACTACTAGAGCTAATCAATGAATTTGGTAAAGTAGAAGGATACAAAATTAATGCACAGAAATCTCTGGCATTCCTATACACTAATGATGAAAAATCTGAAAGTGAAATCAAGAAAACACTCCCATTTACCATTGCAAAAAAATAGTAATATATCTAGGAGTAACCATACCTAAGGAGAAAAAAAACCTCTACGCAGAAAATTATAAGACACTGATGAAAGAAATTAAATATGATACAAATAGATGGAGAGATATACCATGTTCTTGGATTGGAAGAATCAACATTGTGAAAATAATTCTACTACCCTAAGCAATCTACAGATTCAATGTAATCCCTATCAAACTACCACTGGCATTTTTCCCAGAACTAGAAAAATTTCACAATTTGTATGGAAACACAAAAAACCTCGAATAGCTAAAGCACTCTTGAGAATGAAAAACAGAGCTGGAGGAATCCGGCTCCCTGACTTCAGACTATACTACAAAGTTACAGTAATCAACACAGTATGGTACTGGCACAAAAACAGAAAGATAGATCAATGGAACAGCATAGAAAGCCCAGAGATAAACCCATTCACATATGGTCACCTTATCTTTGATAAAGGAGGCAGGAATGTACAGTGGAGAAAGGACAGCCTCTTCAATAAGTGGTGCTGGGAAGACTGGACAGGTACATGTAAAAGTATGAGAGTAGAACACTCCCTAACACCTTACGCAAAAATAAGCTCAAAATGGATTAAAGACCTAAATGTAAGGCCAGAAACTATCAAACTCTTAGAGGAAAACGTAGGCAGAACACTATGACATAAATCAAAGCAAGATCCTTTTTGACACACCTCCTAGAGTAATGGAAATAAAAACAAAACTAAACAAATGGGACCTAATGAGACTTCAAAGCTTTTGCACAGCAAAGGAAACCATAAACAAGACCAAAAGACAACCCTTAGAATGGGAGAAAATATTTGCAAATGAAGCAACTGACAAAGGATTCATCTCCAAAATTTACAAGCAGCTCATGCAGCTCAATAACAAAAAAACAAACAACCCAATCCAAAAATGGGCAGAAGACCTAAAAAGACATTTCTCCAAAGAAGATATACAGACTGCCAACAAACACATGAAAGAATGCTCAACATCATTAATCATTAGAGAAATGCAAATCAAAGCTACAATGAGATATCATCTCACACCACTCAGAATGGCCATCATTAAAGAATCTAGAAACAATAAATGCTGGAGAGGGTGTGGAGAAAAGAGAACACTCATGCACTGCTGGTGGGAATGTGAATTGGTACAGCCACTATGGAGAGCAGTATGGAGGTTCCTTAAAACACTACAAATAGAACTACCATATGACCCAGCAATCCCACTACTGGGCACATACCCTGAGAAAACCATAATTCAGAAAGAGTCATGTACCAAAATGTTCATTGCAGCTCTATTTATAATAGCCAGGAGATGGACACAACCTAAGTATCCATCACTGCATGAATGGATAAAGAAGATGTGGCACATATATACAATGGAATATTATTCAGCCATAAAAAGAAACAAAACTGAGTTATTTGTAGTGAGGTGGATGGGCCTAGAGTCTGTCATAGAGAGTGAAGTAAGTCAGAAAGATAAAGACAAATTCTGTATGCTAACATATATATATGGAATCTAAGAAAAGAAATGTCATGAAGAACCTAGGCGTAAGACAGGAATAAAGACACAGAGCTAGTAGAGTATGGTCTTGAGGATATGTGGAGTGGGAAGGGTAAGCTGTGACAAAGTGAGAGAGTGGCATGGACATATATATATACTACCAAATGTAAAATCGATAGCTAGTGGGAAGCAGCAACATAGCACAGGGAGATCAACTCGGTGCTTTGTGCCCACCTAGAGGGGTGGGATAGGGAGGGTGGGAGGGAGGGAGTTGCAAGAGGGAGAGATATGGGAACATATGTATATGTATGACTGATTCACTTTGTTATAAAGCAGAAACTAACACACCATTGTAAAGCAATTATACTCAAGTAAAGATGTAAAAAATAAATAAATAAATATAAGGTATATTTACAATCTAAAAAAAAAAGTGGAGGTTTGGTAAAATGTTATATCTATGTGTATTACTTAGTGTGTATATATGTATATATATATATATATACACTTATATATACATATATATATATCTGGTGTATGTATATTTATATATATATATATATATATATCTGGTGTATATATTTACATTTATATCTATACCAAGATTTGCTCTTGCAGATTTTCCTTTTATCTTCCTTCTTTTATATTTATTAAAATATTTATAATTATCTGTGTCAGTTTTTAAAAGTTTAATCATATGAAACAGTTATATGAAACTTATCACCATGTTTATTTTAAAGAGTGTGTTGAGGACACGTTTTTATTACATCGTGAAGTATCCTCTTCACTAAGACTCATGAAAAAAAATCTCCAACTCCATGCAATTCAAGAATTTTACATCTGGGGCTATGAATCAAGTAACTGATGGTCTCTTCTTTGGCAACTAAGAAGCTGTGAACCAAAATTTGGTCTTGCCTCTGCCATGTGTGCATGATTTTGTGACACATGTTTTATGTTCTAACTTCCTTCTGGTGAGTTTTGAAATGGTGTACTTTTATCTCACTCTCACCCTTCTTCTCCCCCTGCTTCAATACTCTTTTTGCCTACATAAGGGTTACTGTACATTTTGCAACTCGCTAGAGAACAATGGCCTAGATATAAGTAAGTATAATCAAGGCATGAGCCATGTCCGTCACCCTTTCCACTTACTGGAAACACTAGCCTCCATTCTTAGTTTACTATGACAATGCAAGATAACATTATGAACACTGGCTAATTGCAAATAAAGCCACAAACATATAAAATACTTAATATGTTTCTTGTCCTGCATAAAAGTGTAGTAAAACTAGTTTCAAGTTTACTAATTTTAATTAACGTCTTTTTCTCCCCACAGCTCTATTTTCTTCTTGGTAAATAAGAAGAAAAATCCTTTAATTGAAAATCAATGGCTTACTCTAAAGGGTAATAAATAGTAACACAGTAAAGAATTGAAGTGATAAATAGCATGATCCCTTAAAAGTCTCATAGACAGTAGTTAGATTGACCTCTAAAGATACATCAGAGGGGGAGAGTATAGAAAGCTGTTCTGCCTAGGACAATCTTTATTAGAACTCTGTCAGATTTGTTTTCTCTCAGTGGTAGCACTTTTTGGATAACAATAAGGAACAAAAAAAATGGACTGTTTTTCCTGGCATTTGTCATGGCTAAATGGTCCTCTCTTTGTGCTGAAACACTAAACTAAACAGATTGAGCCATGCTCCAGATAAATCAATTATAATAACACAAATACTAGTCAGAATGTGGTCTGTATTTTCTTTAATGCTTTTTAGTCAAGACATAATTTATGCTATTAAATTAGTTCAGTAATCACCAACACTTGTTTACATTATGGTCTTTTTTGTGCTCCTGATAGCAATGTGGGTAATGGGATTAGAAAACCACTAAGGCTGGCTTTGATATGCCATTCTCATCTCCCTTTAATTTAGTTGGGAGATGAGATACAGGAATGAATGGACAGAGTTCATTTACTCAATACTGAGCTGAACTGAAATTTCAAATTTATACCTTTCCACTATCTCACTCAAGTCAATGAAAGGAAGTTGGAAACTAATTGATGATTTTGGATACTCTGTAAGGAAGGAAAACAGTCAATAAAAAACTTTGATCCAACTTACTCTGGATCTTCTATTACTTATTATTTAGAAAATGTCACTTTTCCTTCTTACTTGAGAAGCTGACAACTGCTAACAAGATAATGATTCTACATATATTATTTGGATGAACAATGATAAAAATTAGTTTTTCTGTCTATAATAGCTTATGCCAATGAGACAGCTATGATGGTAAACCTGGATTTAACTAGAACACAATCTAACATCTCCCTTCAGCAACTCACAGAGTTTTCTTTATATCCATTAATCTAACCATTTCAAAAGTTCATCTTCTATTGTTAACAAAATAAATATTTTCATTGAGAGTGACCCCCTCCTACTTGCCCCACTAGCTTCTTAGATTATAGAACATGTGAATTTTAAGCACAGGCAGATTGCAGATTTCAAGTAAGACCATTTTAGAACGTAGAGTGAGTTCCAACATTTATGTCCTGAGTGGTCCTCTTGTATTAATCTACTTCTCTGTGACAACTTTCTTATTTCTTAGGCAGGGATGGCAGGATGTAAATGTTGTTTACTAAAGGGAACTGAAATTTGTTTCAGAAGTCATAGATTTCAGGGTCAGCTTTGCCCCTTTTAAAAACTGCTATCTTAGTAAAATCACTCAATCTCTATGACCTCTATTATTAGATGAGGATAATAATATTGACCTGGGTTGTTGTCATGATTAAATGAGACTATATTTATATATGAACTGTGCTGTGTAAATCACATTCTAGAATATACACCTAAGGTAGTAAAAGATAAGAAATAAAATTTATCTCATATCATCTGTGTTTTAAAGCAGCCTATTATTTGCCTTGCAAGGAGAAAGTATAAAAATAAATGTTTACTACAGGGAGGGGGAAGGGTAAGCTGTGACAAAGTGAGAGAGCGGCATGGACATATATACACTACCAAATGTAAAATAGATAGGTACTGGGAAGCAGCCGCATACCACATGGAGATCAGCTCCATGGTTTGTGACCACCTAGAGCGGTGGGATAGGGAGGATGTGAGGGAGGGAGACGCAAGAGAGAAGAGATATGGAGACATATGTATATGTATAACTGATTCACTTTGTTATAAAGCAGAAACTAACACACCATTGTAAAGCAATTATACTCCAATAAAGATGTTAAAAAAATTAGGGCTTCCCTGGTGGCGCAGTGGTTAAGAGTCCGCCTGCCGTTGCAGGGGACGCGGGTTCGTGCCGGGAGGATCCCGCATGCCGCAGAGTGGCTGGGCCCATGAGCCATGACCGCTGAGCCTGTGCGTCCGGAGCCTGTGCTCCGCAGCGGGAGAGGCCACAACAGTGAGAGGCCCGTGTATCAAAAAAAAAAAAAAAAAGATGTTAAAAAATTAAATAAATAAAAATAAAATAATAACACATTAAAATAATAATAATAAATAAATAAATGTTTAAAGGTATGTGAAACAATTTGAGACTCTTGGAGTAAATATGCCACAAAATTTTAAGTATCATTATTTAAATTAATAAGGTGATTTATTTAACTTACTTTCCCAACCACACTGAAAAGGAGGTTTTATTTCATTTAAAAATATACGTCAATGCCTTAGGGAAATTGTGATTCTAGAGTGATGGAATGTAAGTGTCAGAAAAAATTGTTAAACAGAGGGTAATGTCTTAAACTATTTTCCTCCTCCCTGTATACACTGAGGTACAGTACTTTCATAACACATCCACAATGTCAAGGGCCCCAACTCCAGCTCCTGTGGGCCTGTAATCTTTCTCTGTGGGACATATAAATTATTCCATTTAGGAAGAAATATCAGGCATATGAAGGGTTCATCAACTCCTTGCAGCTAAGGAGTATCAAATCAGTCACACCTTAATTCCCGTAACCTATATCTACCAATGATTTAAAGGAAGGGACAAACAAAAACCCAAGGAAAAATATTTATTGACATGTAAATCACATTTCCTTTTAGCACAACTAAGAGAAGTTGTTGGCTAGTTGTTGGCTAGAAGTTGTTGGCTATGTTGGCTAGGTAAAGTGTTAAAATTTATTGATAATGAAAAATATAACCTTCAAGGCCTGACTAATATAGCAATTATAAGGATAAGGACAGAATGGTAGAAGAGACAAAGATAGGGAATTCTGAGTATATGTGGCAAGAAGCACACAAAATATTTCCTATACCTAAGACTATACCCTAAGGTCAGAGCTGAGAAACAAAATGAGAATATTAACACAAGCATCCTGTAGCATGAGGACAAAATTTATTATATCAATAATGTTCCTTTTTGCAAATGAGTTGTGGCTATGATACATGTGGCTCACTATGCATTAAGTCACTATCATTTTAGAGGAATTATAGTGAAAGGAAGAGAAGAAACATGTTGTCAGTTATTTTAGACTGTTTTTTTTTATGGTTGAATGAGTAATTTTCTACCTTTCTGACTATTAATTAACTAAATTCAAGGAAACGTCATTTTCCCAAGATATTTAGATTACGTTAATCATAAAAGCAATGGTGGTTACTCTATGGGCACTGATATGGGTAGGTAGCTTTATGATCAAAGGAATGTACCACTTTAGGATCCAATAAAATACTAGTATTTTGTAGGCTTTCAAAGTACAGGAAAGTTTTATTATCTCGAGGATATGAACATAACTGAACCAAAAGCCAAGGACAAAAATGGACAAATTTCACTTGATGAATCCTGAGCTGAAGTCAAATGTTAGATTTTTAAAACAAATTCTAAGGTTGAGACATATTTTCTTACATCAAACAGTTTCTTCATCTAATTGAAACCAAAACAAAATATATTTCCCAAGTCTAAGACCAGTAATATTGATCAATATTGAAAAGGCAAAATCTGATCTGAAATAACTTTTCTTTCATCTTTATATTCTTTTCTCTGTTTATCTTTCCCATATCAGAGTTTCAAAGGTGAAACTACCATTTACCACAGGCCTATGAACATACCTACTATGGAGAATGGATCAGATCTCCCAAGCACACATCATGGGACATGAAAGATCTGCTTCAATTAAAAATTTCAAATGCAATTATCAGGTTAGAGGTACATATCTAGAGGCACCAAAAAACCTCTAAACCAAAATGATTATTCTCTGTCACAACTTAAAAGGAATGAAGACTTGATTATACTGAAGAATGCTCATTATGGACCACTCAGGAGCTAAGTGAGTCATGGATGTTGGTACTGAAATGACCACTTAACACATTTGTTAAAAAAAATAAAAGAATAAACCCACACACATATGGTCACCTTATCTTTGATAAAGGAGGCAAGAATATACAGAGGAGAAAAGACAGCCTCTTCAATAAGTGGTGCTGGGAAAACTGGACAGGTACATGTAAAAGTATGAAATTAGAATACTCCCTAACACCATATACAAAAATAAGCTCAAAATGGATTAAAGGCCTAAATGTAAGGCCAGACACTATCAAACTCTTAGAGGAAAACATAGGCAAAACACTCTATGACATAAATCACAGCAAGATCCTTTTTGACCCACCTCTTAGAGAAATGGAAATAAAAACAAAAATAAACAAATGGGACCTAATGAAACTTCAAAGCTTTTGCACCATAAACAAGACCAAAAGACAACCCTCAGAATGGGAGAAAATATTTGCAAAAAATATTTGCAAATATTTGCAAATGAAGCAACTGACAAAGGATTAATCTCCAAATTTTAAAAGCAGCTAATGCAGCTCAATAACAAAAAAACAAACTACCCAATCCAAAAATGGGCAGAAGACCTAAATAGACATTGCTCCAAAGAAGATATACAGATTGCCAACAAACACATGAAAGAATGCTCAACATAATTAATCATTAGAGAAATGCAAATCAAAACTACAACGAGATATCACCTCACACCAGTCAGAATGGCCATCATCAAAAAATCTAGAAACAATAAATGCTGGAGAGGATGTGGAGAAAAGGGAACACTCTTGTGCTGTTGGTGGGAATGTAAATTGATACAGCCACTATGGAGAACAATATGGAGGTTCCTTAATAAACTACAAATAGAACTACCATAGGACCCAGCAATCCCACTACTGGGCATATACCCTGAGAAAACCATAATTCAAAAAGAGTCATGTACCAAAATATTCATTGCAGCTCTATTAACAATAGCCAGGACATGGAAGCAACCTAAGTGTCCATCAACAGATGAACAGATAAAGAAGATGTGGCACATATATACAATGGAATATTACTCAGCCATAAAAAGAAACAAAATTGAGTTATTTGTAGTGAGATGAATGGACCTAGAGTCTGTCATACAGAGTGAAGTAAGTCAGAAAGAGAAAAACAAATACTGTATGCTAACACATATATATAGAACCTAAGTAAAAAAATGGTCATGAAGATCCTAGGGGTAAGACAGGAATAAACACACAGACCTACTAGAGCATGGACTTGAGGATATGGGGACGGGGAATGGTAAGCTGTGACAAAGTGAGAGAGTGGCATGGACATATATACACTACAAAACCTAAAATAGATAGCTAGTGGGAAGCAGCCGCATAGCACAGGGAGATCTGCTAGGTGGTTTGTGACCACCTAGAGGGGTGGGATAGGGAGGGTGTGAGGGAAGGAGATGCAAGAGGGAAGAGATATGGGAACATATGTATATGTATAACTGATTCAATTTGTTATAAAGCAGAAACTAACGCACCATTGTAAAGCAATTATACTCCAATAAAGTTGTTAAAAAGATTATAAGAACAAAACACTTCACGCAAAATAATTCAACTATCATCTTATCATTGATTTAATAGAAACTTTTATGAAACGATGGAAAATTTGCAATCCAGTAGCAGCCTAGTAAATTCAACTTTATTACCTAATCTTAGGCAAATAACTTAATATTTCTGGTTTACTAATCTGTAAAACAGGAAAGTTAATAGCTGTCTATCCTACATCAAAGACTATTCATTGAGAGTCTGCTTTATGATAATCAATGAGTATGTGTGTGTGTGTGTGTGATTCTGTGCATGTTCTAATTTAAATTCACAATAACTTTATGAGTTTTGTATTTTTAGCCCCCAATTAGCAGATGGGGAAATCAAGTGATATCAAATTATTCATCCAAGTCATATATGTGATAAGTGTTAGAGGGAGGGTTTGACCCTATATCTGCCGGACTTCAAAGATTATACCTTGATTACCATACAATACTGTTTCTTTTGATGTACAACAAAGTGCCTTTAAAACTATAATAACTTATACCAATATAAGGTGGTATCATCATTATTATATTTAAACCTCAGATAAATAAAAATGTAGTTTGTCTAGTCAGTGGAGATAATTAGGCAAGAGCACTGGACTGGATGATATGACTCTTTTTTAAAAATTAAAAAAAATAATTTATTGGAGTATAGTTGACTTCAAATGTTGTGTTAGTTTCTGCTGTACAGCAAAGTGAATCAGTTATACATATACATATACCTACTCTTTTTACAATTACTTTCTCATATAAGACATTATAGAGTATTGAGAAGACTCTATACAATAGGTCCTTATTAGTTATCTATTTTATATATAATAGTGTGTATGTCAATCCCAATCTCCCAATTTGTCCTTCCCCTTCTCCACCCCCCCAGTAACCATAAGTTTGTTTTCTACATCTGTGATAATTTCTGTTTTGTTAATAAGTTCATTTGTACCTTTTTTTAGATTTCACATGTAAGTGATATCATATGATATGATATGACTCTTTTAAGCTCTGGAAGTCTCTAGCTTGATGTGTATAATTATCTGTTTATCTATGTGATCTTATTATTATAATATAGAAATAATTATTTCTGTAAGCCATCTATCTCTTTGGTTTTTGATCAAGGAATGAGGGCAAAGTCCATGTTCTTTACTGTTTGATCTCATTTATGACACAAAGCATGTGTCTTCTAATAATATCTGTGCCAAACCCCAGAGGAGTCAACATTTGACTCACTATAATTATAGAATTTCAAAATCTTAGAACAGTAAAGAATTGAGAAATCATCAAATCTCTCCTCCCACATTATGTAGATATTTGTATTCCAAAATTAAATAGAAAATAATTCAGTTATATTTTTCAAAAATAATTAGTTGAAAATGACAAAATCAACATTTTGTGTAGCTTATTCAGTACAACTAAGAAACTCTGGCACCTTGTGCTATAATGTGGCTCTCAGGAAAAGAAGCAAAGCATCATATTGATCCAAGCAGCAGCATAAGAAGCAGAGTAATACCACCTGTGTTGGGGTTGTGGGTCCTGCCAGGATTCATGGGGCTCAACATATAGTTGTACTCATGGCTAAGATTTATTAAAGTAGTAAGAATACACAGCAGAATTATTAAATAAAATGACACAAGCAGATTCTGGAGGAATCCATGTGCAGGCTTCCTTATGCTCTTATGTTCTTCCTGTGAAGGATCATACAGAGTACACTCCTCCACCAGCAACAGAAATGCAGCAACATGTATATGATTTTTCTGTCCAAAGAGGCCCTTTAGAGACTCAGCCTACTAGGTTTTTATTGGGGATTGGTTATGTAGCCATTCTCTGCATAGCCCATCTCAAAATTCCAGATTTCCAGAAGGAAATCAGGTGTTCGGTACAAACCACACCATTTGTATAAGCACTATAAGTACAATGAGCCACTCATGATCACTTAGTGAACAGAGGTAAGTCAAGTTCCCAGACTTCAGCCAAGGCCCAACCTTGCAAGAAGGTTTTTCTAAGAATAGCAGTCTCACCTTTGCTGAATTAGCTTTTTTCATGTCATCACTGCCCAAATGGGGCTCCTTTCTAAGCATTAAGTGGAAACAAATTTAAATGTACCTGAAAAATACCTTACAGAAATATGTATCTTACTTGCAACACCTGAATGGCTAATGAGAGGTATGGAGTAGGTAGTAGCACTTAGGACAGAAATCAAGTATCTATGCTGGAGGATGATTTTATTTACAGTTAACAACATCTGAAGAAATTTAATCTTATTTCTTAGTACAGTTAAAGTGTTCTACAGTTAAAGTGTTCTCAGGCATTTCAAAGTGCCTGTTTTCTTAAACAGGTACAATGATAGACAAATTAATCAACAAAATAGGGCATCCAAAAACTGATACATGCATAAATGGAACTTTGATATATGATAGAAGTGGCATTGCAGAAAGGTGGAGAAACAGCAACTACTCAATAAATGGTGCTGGAAAAATTGATTATCCCTTTGGAGAAAAATAAAATTAGATATCTGTCCTATTTTATGCAAAAAATCAAATGGATTAATAACAAATAGGAAATGCAAAATTAAAAAAAATTGAATAAAACACTGGAGAACAATTTTCTGATCTTGGGATAATGAAGGATGTCTTAAACAATACACTAAAAGCACTAGCCAGAAAGGAAAAGATTGATAAATTCTATGTCAAAATAAAGATAACCACGAAGAAAGTGAAAAGACAAGCCATAAACTGGGAGAAGATATTTGAAACATGCGTAACCTCAAAGGTATAGTACCTAGAATATATTAATACAAAGAACAAGTACAAACCAACAGAAAAAAAAGAAAAAAAATGGGCAAAAGATTTGATTGCATATTTCACAAAAGAGTAAACATACATAGCCAATAAACATGAAAATATGGTGAATTGCAGGACATCAGAAAAATGGTAGAATAAGTGCTTCCCTCATTTATATCTCCTCTCTGCAAGAAAAATTTGGCAGTCATCCATAGACAAAAGTGACTTTATGATATCTTTGGGGTCAAGGCGGGAAATTGTCCAATCCTGATGGAGTCCAAGACTGCAGAGAGCTATTTTGAGAAGGCAGGCTTAAATGTGCTGAGGTGGCAAATCTGTTGATCATGGTCCCAGCTGCTGACCCAGAAACAGCTCCGTACCCGTGTATGGACTCAGCTATAGTCCTGTTTGGCCTTGGTCTTGCTAACAGCGCCATACACCAAGGGATTCAATAGGAGCAGAGCCCAACTTTACCTTGGGTTATAGGCTTGGAGACGTTGGTCCCAGCTGTAGGCCTTGCAATGGCCCATTATCCAGCTCCAGACCTTCTCAGACATGGTGTGGGAGCCACAAGAGGTAAGTTCACCAAACACGGTCTGATTGTAGAATCTGAAACAGCTTTATAACTGGGTTGCAGACCCTACAACCTGCAGTCTGCAACAAGGCCTGCTGGCCCAGGGACCCAATGGAGACACTTGTGTCTGTGAATCTCTTCAGCCACAGTCCTCAGCATTCCTGGTACTCCAAGACCCCATGTAAAACATGCCCCTGTCAATACCTCAGATGGTAGGTCAGCCAGCCTCAGTCTGACAGAAGATCCTGATAGGAATCTGTGATTTGGCTCCAAAGCCTCACAGCCATGGTCCATGAACAGTTTTCTCACTGAGAGATCCACCAAGAGACATGCCCATCCAAGTCCATGGAGCACCACTCTACTGAACAAGGTCCTGGATGTTGTCCTGTCCACCTGGGGACCAGACAGGATCCAAGCCTCCCACATGTGTACCCAAAGGCAGATCCAGCAAGAACTTCATTACCTGGCTACAACCCAGCATGACTGAGAGTTTGGAGGTAATCTCAACAGTCCAGGTAATCAACAAGAGAAGTTCTTTACCTGTTGAAACAAGTCTCTGAAGACTGGAAGAGATGTTTGCTCCTTCAAATGCACAGACAACAACACAAGGTTACATGGGTAATGAAGACTCAGGCAAAATGACACCACCAGAGGAAACTAATGAAGCTCCAGTAACAACCTCCCCCAACCAAAGGAGATCCACAACTTGTATGACAAAGAATTTAAACTAATCATCTTAAAGAAACTCAGTGAAATGTAAGAGAACACAAATAGACAATTAAACACAATCAGGAGAACAATGCATGGATATAATGAGAAATTTAATTTAAAAAGAGAAATAATAAAAAAAGAACTAAATGGAAATCTTGGAGCTGAAGAATATGACAGAACTGAAAATTTCAATAGAGAGCTTCAATATTAGACTTGATCATACAGAAAAAGAAATCAGTGAACCTAAAGATAGGTCATTGGAATTAGTCAGTTAAAGGATATATATATATATATATATGAAAAAGAGTGAAGAAAACTTATGTGCTTTATGGGACAACATCAAATGAATGGACATTTACATCATGCGAGTACTAGAAGGAGAAGAAACAGGTGGAAAACTTATTTAAAGAAATAATAGCTGAGGGAGATTCAAGAAGGTGGAGGAGTAGGTGGATGTGGAGTTTATCTCTCTCCATGGATGCATCAGGAGTTCATCTATAGATGCAACAATTCTCACAGAACACTGGCTGAAAACTAGCAGAAGACCTTGGACATGGAAAGGACTATAAAGATCCCTGCATAACAGGGTAGGACAGAAAAAAGAAGGGAGAAGGAGGAGGAGAGGAAGCAGGATGGGTCGTGTGCCCTGGGGTGAGGAAGCTAAAGCAGAGGAGAGATTCCTGAATTCAGGGAAACCCCCTCTCTGATGGAGAAACCCCCTCTCCAACGGGGAAATCAATTGGGACAGAAGGGAAGCATTTGAAGCCGTTGGAAGAAGGTGAAGTGGCCGATCTGTGGCAGACAGGACAGAGTGAGAAATACACAGACTGTCCATACCATGGCCCTACGTGCCCTGGACTGGGACATGTGTTCACAGGTGTGCAAGGGGGCTGGGACCTGGTACGTGGGGATTGGAGAACAAGTCCAGAGCAAGAACTGCTGTGGGCTGTGGGGAGAAGGACTGAGGGGACAAGAGGGAGGAAATCTGCAGCAGGGAATGCCTATGGAGGAAGACTGGATTGCCATGGAAGTTGGGTGCTACTGCTGAGTCACACGCAGGGAGAGGAGCCACTATTGTAACCTCTCTTTCCCCACATGCCGGTGCCAACAACAATAAAAGAAGCCTGCTCAGGGCTGGCTTTTGTGCACGGGCTACTGAGCAATAAAAAAGCCCCCTCAGAGCTGGGCCTCCTGCACTGGCTTCAGGGCAATTAAAAAAAAAAAAAGAAAGAAAGCCCTCTCACGGTTGGCCCTAGCATGCCTGCTGCTTGGTGCCAGAAAAACCCCACCCAGGGCTGGCCCTCATGTGCCTTATGCTGGGTGCCAGAAAAGGACCTCACTAGGGCCATATCTCGTGCACCATGGCCACCAGATTCCTTGAGCATTTGGAGCCACCTAGGCTCCTACAATCCAAAACCTCTGCACCCAGTTCTCCCAGGGACAGACCCAAGAGCTCCAAGACGGCATCAGGACCAGACTCCTGTGGGTGGACCACACACAGAGGTGGGGATAAAACCAGAGCGGAGCCCCAGGGATGGGGTGATTAAGGAAGAAGATTGAAAATCTTTCCATCAGCTTTACAAGCTGCAGATTAAATCCCCGTGATCAGCTAGGTAGACCCTGTGTCTATGTAATATCTGAGTAGACAATAAGTGCTCCCACAAATAAAAACGGTCTAGCTCTGGCAGCTGTGGACTTTGGGGGCAAGCACACATAGGAATTTGGCCAGATCAGAGTCTGAGTGGTGCCCAGAAAGACGACAGCAGGTCTAGAGACCAGCCCAGAGGCAGAGGATAGCCTCTTGGGGAGGCGGAGGTGGGCTCACAGTGTGTACAAGGACACTTACAGCAGAGACCCCAGGGAAACATAATTATTACTATTAAGTTTATTATGTTTTGATTCATTCTGTTGTTGGTTCTAGATTTTCTTTGTGGTTCCTTTTTTTTTCTATTTGTTGTTTGTTTCTTGTTGTTTTAGGGGTTTTTTTAATTTAGTCTTTTGGGATCTCCATGTTTTATAACATATTTCTATTTTCATTTTTTATATATTTCTATTTTTACTTTGCTTTTCTGTTCTTCTGGGCTCTTTTTCCTTATTTTTTTTCTTCCTCTTTTTCTTTAATATATTTTTCTTTTTTTTTATATTCCCATTCTACTTTGCTTTTCTGTTGTCCTGTGTTTTTTCACATTTTTACTTTATTATTATTATTTTTTAATCATTCTTATATTTTGTTCTGTTTCCTTCCTTGCTTCATCAGTTGGCACACTGCTTTGGTTTTGTTTTTAGGTTACGTGTTTTTGTTATTTTTAATCCTAATTGTTTGATTTCACTATTGAGTTCTTCTATTGGTCTGGTTGTCCTCTTGTCTTTTGTTTTCTTTGGCTCTGGTTTTGTTTCTTTTATGTGTGTGTGTGTTTCCTTGTTTCTGGTTTTGCTTGTTTGATTTTGTTTTTACAATTTCTGCAGGGTTTTGTTTGTTTTTTTTTTTTCTTTAATATGTTTCCTATTTTTTTTATATTTCTGTTTCTACATTGCTTTTGTATTGTTCAGTCTTCTATCGCGTTTCTCTTTTACTTTTTTCTTTTTTATATCATTTTTGTCAGTTTGTTTTGTTTCTTTGCTTCATTCTTCAGTTGGCACTCTGCTTTGGTTTTGTTTTATGGTTTTCGGTTTTTTGTCAACTTTCTTCTTAATTGTTTGATTTCATTCTTGGGTTCTTTTGTTTGTCTGGTTGTTCTCTTGCTATTTCACTTATTTGGTTCTGTTTTTGTTTCTTTTGTGTGTGTGTGTGTGTGTGTGTGTGTGTGTGTGTGTGTTTCCTTGTTTCTGTTTATTTGATTTTACTTTTTGCCACTTGTCTGGGGTTTTGTTAGTCTTCTTCTTTTTAATCCCCTTTATTGCCAGGATGAGTGACTTGTGGGGTCTTGGTCCCTCAACAAGAAGTTGGGCCTGAAGCTCTGGAATGGGAGCACCAAGTCCAGGATGCTGGACCACTGGAGAATTCTTGGCCCCATGGAAGTTTAATCACTGAGAGTTCTAACATAAGCCTCTATCTGAATCCAAGACCCAACTGGCAGCAGCTCCCAGTGCTGGATGCCTCACACTAAACAACAATCAAGACAGGAACACAAACCCACCCATCAGCACACAGACAACCTAAAGTCATACTAAGCTCACAGACACCCCAATACACACCACCTGACAAGGCCCTGCTCATCAGAGGGAAAAGACTCAGCTCCACCCACCAGAACGCAGGCACCAATCCCTCCCATCAAGAAGCCTACACAAGATACTGGACCAACCCCATCGCCAGGGGCAGAAAACAGAAGCAAGAGGAACTATGACCCTTCAACCTAGGGAAAGGAGACCTCAAATACTGTGAACTAGACAAAATGAGAAGACAGAGAAAAATCTTACAGGTAAAGGAGCAAGATAAAAACACACAAGACCAAATAAATGAAGAGGAAATAGGCAACACACCTGAAAAACAATTCAGAGTAATGAAAGTAAAGATGATACAAAATCTTGGAAATATTATAGAGAAAATACAAGAAATGTTTAACAGGGAACTAGAAGAACTAAAGAGCAAAAAACCAGTAATGAACAACAAAATAACTGAAATTTAAAATACTCTAGAAGGAATCAATGACAGAATAACTGAAGAAGAAGAACAGATAAGTGAGCTGGAAGATAGAATGGCAGACATAACTGCCCCAGAGCAGAATAAAGAAAAAACAATGAAAAGAATGGAGGAGAGTCTCAGAGACCTCTGGGACAACATCAAATGAATCAATATTTGAATTATAGGCATCCCAGAGGAAGAAGAAAAGAAGAAAGGGTCTCAGAAAATATTTGAAGAGATTATAGTTGAAAACTTCCCCAACATGGGAAACGAAATAGTCAAGTCCATGAAGCACAGAAAGTCCCATACAGGATAAATCCAAGGAGAAAAATGCCGAGACACATGTTAATCAAGCTAACAAAAATTAAACACAAAGAAAAAATATTAAAAGCAGCAAGGGCAAAGCAACAAAAACATACAAGGGAATCCCCATAAAGTTAATACCTAATCTTTCACTAGAAATTCTACAGGCCAGAAGGGAGTGGCAAGATATATGTAAAATTATGAATGGGAAAAATCTACAAACAGGGTAACTCTACCCAGCGTGGATCTCATGCAACTTCGACAGAGAGATCAAAAGCTTTACAGATAAGCAAAATTTAAGAGAATTCAGCACCACAAAACCAGCTTTACAACAAATGCTAAAGGAAATTCTCTAGGCAGGAAGCACAAGAGAAGGAAAAGACTTACAAAAACAAACCCAAAACAATTAAGAAAATGGTAATAGGGACAGACATATTGATGATTACCTTAAATGTAAATGGATTAAATACCCCAACCAAAAGACACAGATTGGCAGAATGGATACAAAAACAAGGCCCATATATATGTTGTCTACAAGAGACCCATTTCAGGCATAAGGACACATACAGACTGAAAGTGAGGGGATGGAAAAAGATATTCCATGCAAAAGGAAAACAAAAGAAAGCTGGAGTAGCAATCCTTATATCAGGCAAAATAGACTTTAAAATAAGGACTATTATAAAAGACAAGGAAGGACACTATATAACGAACAAGGGATCAATCCAGGAAGAAGATATAACAATTGTAAATATCTATGCACCCAACATAGAAGCACCTCAATACATAAGGCAAATGCTAACAGCCATAAAATGGGAAATCAACAGTAATACAGTAATAGTAGGTGACTTTAACAGCCCACCTAGTATGGAGGTCAGCAAGGTTTACAAGTGTGGTCCCACATGTCTATATATATTTGCATACTTCAAAAGCTTATGCCTGAGAATTGGGCTACCAATCAGGCTGAAAATAGGTACTGACTAAGAAACTTCCCTTTGGGACACTGACAGGTCTTGGCACACCCTCAAAAACTGAAAGCAATTTAAAATAAAATAAAATAAAATAAGCTGCTTGGACAATCACAAAAGTTCATGAGACTATCAAGGGCTAAGGCAAGGTGGAATGATAAGGTTTATCTCCTACATAAGGCCAGTTCTTCAAGACTGGAGAGGTAGCTAGCTGGTTCATAGAATACATAGAAACAAACACAGAGAGGTAAGCAGAATGAAGGAACAAAGGAATATGTTCTAAGCAAAAGAACAAGGTTAAACCTCAGAAAAAAGCATTAATGAAGTGGAGATCATTCATTTACCTGATAAAGAATTCAAGGAAATGGTCATAAAGATGCTCACTGAATTTAGCAGAAGAATGGATGAATATAACGAGAAGTTTTTTTTTAAGTGATAGAAAATATAGAAAAGAACCAATCAGAAATGAATAATACAATAACTCAATTGAAAAATACTCTAGAAGGGTTCAACAGTAGACTAGATAAAACAGTAGAAAGGATCACTGATGTTAAAGATAAGGCAGTGGAGCTCACTCAATCAGAATAGCAAAAAGAAAACAAAAATCAAAAGTGAAGATACTTAAGAGGCTTATGAGACAACATCAAGCATAAGAATATTCACATTGTAGGGGGTCCAGAAGAATAGAGAGAGAAAGGGGAAGAAAAATTATTTGAAGCAATAATAATTGAAAATTTCTCTAACACAAAGATGGAATCAGACATCAGATCCAAGGAGCCAGGAGAATTCCAAATAAGCAGAACCCAAAGAGATTCACACCAAGACATATTATAATTAAAATGGCAGAAGTTAAATATAAAGATATAATTTTAAAAGCAGAAAGATAAAACTACTTTTATGTACAAAGAAACTTCCATAAGACTATGAGCAGATTTTTCCATAGAAATTTTGCAAGGCAACAGAGAGTGGCACAATATATTCAAAGTGCTGAAAGGAAAAATCTTCCAACCAAGACTACTCTACCTGGGAAAATAATCACTCATAATTGAAGTAGAGATAAAGAGCTTTCCAGACAAACAAAGCTAAAGGAGTTCATCACCATAAAACCAGTCTTACAAGAAATGTTAAAGGTAATTTGTTAACCTGAAAAGGGAAGGACATTACTTAGTAATGAAGAAACTCATGAAAGTATAGATCTCACTGGTAAAGGTAAATATATAGTAAATGTAGTAGATTAATCACCTATAAAGATAGTGTGAAAGTTAAAAGACAAAAGTAGTAAAAATAACTATAATTACAATCATTAGGGATACACAAGATAAAAAGAGGTAAAATATGACATCAAAACAAAGGTGAGGGGGAGGAAAATGTATTGTTTTAGAATGCATTCAAACTTAAGTTGTTAGTAGACTTAATAAATGTAGGTTATTTTATGTGAGCTCCGTGGTAGCTACAAGCAAAAACCAATAGTAGACACATGAAAGATAATGAGAAAGTAATCTCAGTATATGTCAAAAAATGTCATCAAACCGCAAAGGAAGAGAACAAGAGAAGAAAAGAACAGAGAGGAACTACAAAACAGCCAGAAAACAGTTAACAAAATGACAATAAGTATAACTATCAATAATTACTGTAAATGTAAATTGACTAAATGCTCCAATCAAAAGACTTTGTGGTTGAATGGAGAAAAGAACATGACACATCTATATGCTGCCTACAAGAAACTCACTTAAGGTTTTAGAACACACACAGACTAAAAGTGAAGGGATGGAAAGAGATGTTCCATACAAATGGGGACCAAAAGAAAGCCGAGGTAGCTATGCTTATCTCAGACAAAATAGACTTTAAAACAAAGACTGTAATAAAAGGTAAATAAGGGCATTACACAATGATAAAGGGTTGAAACCACCAAGAGTATATAACACTGGTAAGTATTTATGCACCCAAGATAGGAACACATAAATATATAAGCAAATAGTAACAGACATAAAGGGAGAGAGAGCAATATAATAATAGTAGAGGACTTTAATACCACACTTAAATCAATGGATAGATCATCCAGACAAAAAAATCTATAAGGAAACACTGACCTTAAACAACACATTGGACCAGATGAAATTAACAGATATACACAGAATATTTCATCCAAAAGCAGCAGAAGGCACATTCTTCTGACATGCACATGAAGTATTCTCCAGGATAGATCATATGTGGCCTAACATATCCACCAAAGAAATCTTAATAAGTTAAGAAGATTCAAATCACATCAAGCATCTTTCTTGACCACAATCTTATGGAACTAGAAATCAAATACAAGAAGAAAATTGAAAATTTTACAAATATGTAGAGATTAAGCAGCATATTATTGAACAACCAATGGGTCAAAGAAGAATTCAAAGGAGAAATCAAGAATAGCCTTGACACAAATGAAAATGGAAATATAACATACCAATGTGTATGGGATACAGCAAGAGCAGTTCTAAGAGGTAAGTCCATAGTAACATATTCTTACCTCAAGAAACAAGAAAAATAGCAAATAAACAATCAGACTTTACATCTCAAGGAACTAGGGGAAAAAATGCAGCCCAAAGTTAGAAGAAAGAAATAACGAAGATGGGAGTGAAAATAAATCAAATAGAGACTAAAAAGACAATTAAAAAGTTCAAGAAAACTAGCATCTTGTTTTTTGAAAAGATAAACCAATTTGATAAACTCTTAGTTAGACTCACCAAGAAAAGTAGAGGGCTCCAAAAAATAAAATCAGAAATGAAAGAGGATATATTACAACTGTTTCCAAAAAATACAAAGGATAATAAGAGATTCTGAACAATTACATGTCATAAAGTTGAACAACCTAGAAAAATGGATAAATTCCTAAAATCATACAGCCTACAAAGCTGAATCATGAAGAAATTGAAAACATGAATAGACCTTTACTAGTAAGGAGACTGAATCAGTAATCAAAAACACTTCAACATTAAAATTTCAGGACCAGACCAGATGGCTTTACTGATGACTTCTACCAAACATTGAAAAAAGAATTAATAACAACATCTCTCAATCTTTTCCAAAGAATTGAAGAGGAGGAAATGCTTCTAAACTAATTTTACAGAGCCAGGATTACCCTGATACCAAAACCAGAAAAGGACACCACAAGAAAATAAAATTACAGGCCAATATATGAAGAATACAGATGAAAAAATGCTCAAAAATATTAGCAACCCAAATTCAACAATATAATAAAAGTATAATAAACCATGATCAATTAGAATTTATTCCAGGGATGCAAGGATGGTTCACCATCTGGAAATCAATCAATGTGATACACCATATTAACAAAATGAAGAACAAAAAACATATGATCATCTCAATAGATACAGGAAAAGCATCTGAAGAAATTCAACATCCATTTATGATAAAAACTGAACAAACTGGGTATAGAGGGAACTATATCAACAAAATAAAAGCTATATAAGACAAGCCCACAGCTAATATTGTACTCAATGGTGAAGAGCTGAAAGTTTTCCTCTAAGGTCAGGAACAAGACAAGGATACTCGCTCTAGTTCTCTTTATTCAAAATAGTACTGGTAGTCCTAGGCAGAGCATTTAGGCAAGAAAAAGAAATAAAAGGCATCTAAATTGGAAAGGAAGAAGTAAAACTGTCACTATTGACAGCTGACAAGATTTTATATATGGAATACCCTAAAAATTTCACCAAATAAATGTTAGAACTTATAAATAAATTCAGTAAAGCTGCAGGATACAAAATCAATATGAAAATGTCTATGTGTTTCTATAGACTAACAATGAACTATCAGAAAAGAAATGAAGAATAAAATACCATTTACAATTAAATCAAAAATAATAAAATACTTAGTGATAAATGTAATCAAGGAGGTGAAATACATACACTTAAAACTCTAAGACACTGTCGAAATAAATTAAAGGAGACACAAATAAATGGAAAGATATTCCATGTGTATATGTTGGAAGATTAATATTATGAAAATGGCCATACTACCCAAAGCAATCCACAGAGTCAGTGCAATCCCTATCAATATTCCAATGGCATTTTTCACAGAAATACAGCAAACAATTCTAAAATTTGTATGGAACCACAAAAGACCCTGAATAGTCAAAGCAAGCTTGAGAAAGAAGAACATAGTTAGAGGCACCATGCTCCCTGATTTCAAACTATATTACAAAGCTATGCTAATCAAAATTGGAATTGGCATAAAAATAGTCATATAGCTCAAAGAAACAGAATAGAGAGCACAGAAATATACCCATGCATATATAGTCAATTAAGTTTTGACAAAGGATGTAGAAATACATAATGGGGACAGAACTATGTCTTTAATATATGTGTTTGAGTAAACCTGACAACCACACAAAAAAGAATAAAACTGACCATTATCTTACACCATACACAAAATTTAACTTAAAATGGATTAAATACTTGAATGTAAGACCCGAAATCATAAAACATCTAGGTGGTAAGTTACTTGACTTCACTCTTAGAAATGATTTTTTGGATCTGACTCCAAAGGCAACAAAAGCAAAAATAAATAAGTGGGGCTACATCAAACTAAAAAGCTTCTGCACCACAAAGGAAATCATCAATACAATGAAAAGGCAATCTACTGAATTGGAGAAAGTATTTGCAAATCATATATCTGGTAAGATGTTAATATCCAAAATATATAAAGAGCTCATAAAATTCAACAGCAAAAAACAAACCAATATTCCAATGAAAAATGGACAGAAGACCTGAATACGCATTCTTCCAAAGAAGACATTCAGGTGGACAACATGCACATGAAAATATGCTCAACATCACTAATCATCAAGGAAATGCAAATCAAAACTACAGTGAGATATGACCTCATACCCATTAGAATGGCTATTATCTAAAATACAAGAAATAACAAGTGTTGACGAGGATGTGAAGTAAGGGGAATCCTTGTGCATTATTATTATGGAAAACATTATAGAGGTTTTTCAAAAAATTTAAAAATAGATGTACAATGTGACCCAGAAATTCCACTTCTGGGGATTTAATTGAAGAAGACACAAACATTAATTTGAAAAGATATATGCACTTCCATATTCACTGCAGCATTATTTACATTAGCCAAAATATGGAAACAACCTAAGCTTTCCCTTAAAGGATGAATGAATAACAAATAGGTGATATATATATATATATATATATATATATATATATGAAATCTTGCCATTTATGACAACATGGATGGACTTTGAGGTCATTATGCTAAGTGACATAAGTCAGAATAAAGAAAGACAGATACCATATGATCTCACTAAGAGGTATAGAGAGCAGATTGGTGGTTATCAGAGGGAAGGGGCGTGGGGGGTGAAATGAGTGAAGGAAGTCAAAAGGTACACACTTCCTGTTATAAAATAAATGTCATGGGGATGTAATGTACAGCATGTTGACTATAGTTAATAATACTATAGTACATTTTGAAAGTTGCTAA
This sequence comes from Grampus griseus, assembly GCF_964374135.1. NCBI lineage: Eukaryota > Metazoa > Chordata > Mammalia > Artiodactyla > Delphinidae > Grampus > Grampus griseus. Next base: position 71,980,867 of record NC_138999.1, on the reverse strand, counting down.
GAGAGCATACCTTAAAAGTTTTCATCATAAAAAAAAATTTGTAACTATGTAAGGTGATGGATGATAATTAGAATTATTGTGGTGATCATTTCACAGTGTATGCAAATATCAAATCATTATGTTGTACACCTGAAACTAATATAATATTGTCAATTATATCTCAAAAATAATCAGGGAAATGTAAGTTAAGTACACAATAATATACCATTTTACATCACTAGATTGGCAAAAATTGTGATGTCAGACAATGCAAAATATTGAAGAAAGTAGATCAATAGAATCTCTTACATTGCTGGGGGAGAATATGAATTGGTACACCTAATTTGGAAAGTAACATCATTTTGAAAGTTGAACATCTGTATACCCTACAATCCAGTAATTTATTCATCTTCCTCCTAAAGATACTTGTGCAGTATAACAGAAAATATGTAGTAAAATACCCATAATCAGCACTGTCAATTTAGCACATACCAAAAAAAAAAAAGAAAAACTACAAGTCACCTAAGAATCCATTGATAAGAGAATTATAAAAATAACTATGGCATACTCACAGTGGAATATTATAAAGCAGCAAAAACGAAGTCACTTTAGTCACATAAAATAAGATGAATGGATATTAGAATAATAATATTGTGAGAATAAAGCAAGTATCAGAAAGCTACACATATTTTAGTACCTTTTTAAAAATTGCTACAGCATAATCAAAGCTAACCATTATATTATTTAGCTATACATGCTTATATGGTAAAATTGTTAATTTTTTTAAATCACTGAATTATTATTATTATTTTTTGGCTGCACTGCACACCTTGTGGGATCTCAGTTTCCTGACCAAGGATTGAACCCAAGCCATGGCAGTGAAAGCCTGGAATCCTAACCACTAGGCAACCAGGGAACTCCTTAAAATTATTTTTAAAAAGACAAATATTAAGATAGGAGAGAGGCATGTGGGATGAAATAGGGGAGAAGCACATTATTCCAGTTCTTGGGTTGGGGGTTTATGGGTATTCATTAGTTTATTAATTATAAACCTACTTTTTAAATCTAAAGTAAAATTTAAAGAAAGTATATTCCATATGTTAAAATATTTAAGCCACAATTTGCAAAGAAAATGGTATAATGAAATCCCATTTTTGCTTTTAAAAACTGCAATATGATATCTTATGTGTGTTTATATTATTTTTAATTAGTAAAGGAAGAAAAAGCTTCAAGAAAGACAAACACCAAACAGTTAATAATAATTACTTCTGGGTGGGGTGTGATTTTCTTGGAGGAACAGAGGCATCAGGGACTTTCATATTTTATACCTCTGTACTATATGAATTTTAAATTATAAAATCTTTAGAAATGAAATATGAAGATGTGAGGTAGATATTTATAAGTAACATTTTTCTTGCTACTAAATAACAGTGCCATTTTAAAACCCCTTTAAAAGTCATGATTAAGCTAAAAGATTTCTTGCCAGTACATACTATGCACCCCCAGACACACCACAGCTCAAAATATAAATGCATATGAATATAAAGAAGTACACTCTAAAATCCAGGTTGCCATGTAAGAAAATCATGTTATGGAAGCACCAAATGACCAATGAAAATCAAAGGCCAAATTTCACAATGTCTCCTGCATTACTACTAAAAATCTATTCTTATTAAATATAAGGCATCAGTGAAACCATGACTTTGTATTTCATATCTATAAACACAATGAAACAATGAAAGAATCACAATCCTCACATAAGAAGTACAACTCAAAACACTTTCTTCATAAAATTCTCGGAGGCCGAGACCTTCAAGATGACAGAGGAGTATGACGTGGAAATCACTTTCCTCCCCACAAATACATCAGAAATATATCTACATGTGGAACAACTCCTACAGGCCACCTACTGAATGCTGGCAGAAAACCTCAGACTTCCCAAAAGGCAAGAAACTCCCCACGTACCTGGGTAAGGCAAAAGAAAAAAGAAAAAAACAGAGACAATAGAATAAGGAGGGGACCGGCACCTCTGGGAGGGAGCTGTGAAGGAGGAAAAGTTTCCACACTAGGAAGCCCCTTCACTGGCTGAGACAGGGCGACGGGTGGGGCGAAGTTTCGGAGCCAAAGAGAGAACAGAAACAAGGGTTCAGAGGGCAAAGCGGAGAGATTTCTGCACAGAGGATTGGTGCCAACCAGCACTCATCAGCCTGAGAGGCTTGTCTTCTCACCTGCTGGGGCAGGTGCAGGCTGGGAGCTGAAGCTCTGGCTTCGGAGTTCAGATCCCAGGGAGAGGACTGGGGTTCGCTGCATGAACACAGCCTGAAGGGTGCTAGTGCACCACAGCTACCCAGGAGGGATCCCTGGAAAAAGTCTGGAACTGCCTAAGAGGCAAGAGACCATTGTTCTTGGGTGTGCGAGGAGAGGTGATTCAGAGCACTGCCTAAACGAGATCCAGAGACAGGCACCAGCCGCGCCTATCAGTGCAGACACCAGAGATGGGCATGAAATGCTAAGGCTACTTCTGCAGCCACCAAGAAGCCTGTGCCTAAGCACAGGTCACTATTCCCCTCTCAGGAGCCTGTGCAGCCTGCCACTGCCAAGGTCCCGTTATCCAGGGACAACTTCCCCGGGAGAACACACAGTGCACCGCAGGCAGTTGCAACATCACACCAGGTTTTGTGCTGCAGGCTTGCTCCTCATTCCGTACCCCTCCTTGGCCCCACCCTGAGTGAGCCAGAGCACCTTAATCAGCTGCTCTTTTAACCCTGTCCTGTCTGAGCAAAGAACAGATGCCCTCAGGCGACATACATGTAGAGGCGGGGCCAATCCACAGCTGAAACCCAGGAGCTGTGAAAACAAAGAAGAAAAAGGGAAATTTCTCCCAGAAGCCTCAGGAGCAGCTGATTAAATCTGCACAATCAACTTGATACACCCTGAATCTCTGGAATACATGAATCAACAACAAATCATCACAATATTGAGGTGGTGGACTTTGTGTGATTTGGTCTGTACAGATTTGATTTTACCATTTGTCCTAGGGTTCTGTCTTTGGTTTTTTTTCTTTTTTTATTTTAGTATACTTTTTTAGTGCTTGTTATCATTGGTCGATTTGTTTTTATGGTTTGGATGCTCTCTTCTTTCATTATCTCCTTTTTAAAATTATTTTTAATTTTTTTAATTTTTAATAATTTTTTAAAGATTTTTATCTTAATAACACATTGATTTTCTTTCTTTCTTTTTCTTTTCTACCTTTTCTCCTGAGCCATGTGGCTAACAGGATCTCGGTGCTCTGGCCGGGTGTTAGGCCTGTGCCTCTGAGGTGGGAGAGATGAAATCAGGACACTGGTCAACAAGAGACCTCCTGGCTCCATGTAATATCAAATAGTGTAAGCTCTCCCAGAGCTATCCGTCTCAGCACTAAGACCCAGCTCCACTCAATGACCACCAAGCTACAGTGCTGGACACCTTACACCAAACAACTACCAAACGGGAACACAATCACAACTGCTAGCAGAGACACTGCCTAAAGTCATAATAAGGTCACAGGCATGCCAAAACACACCACCAGATGCAGTCCTGCCCACCAGAAAATAAGATCCAGCCCCATCCACCAGAATGCAGGCACCAGTCTCCTTCACCAGGAAGCCTACACAACTGACTGAACCAACCTTAGTCACTGGGGGCAGACACCAAAAACAACAGGAACTACGAACCTGCAGTATGCAAAAAGGAGAACCCAAATCCAGTAAGTTAAGCAAAATGAGAAGACAAAGAAACACACAGGAGATGAAGGAGCAAAGTAAAAACCCACCAGACCACACCAATGAAGAGGAAATAGGCAGTCTACCTGAAAAAAGAATTCAGAGTAATGATAGCAAAGATGATCAAAATCTTGGAAATAGAATGGAGAAAATAAAAGAAACATTTAACAAGGATATAGAAGAACTAAAGAGCACAAAAACAATGATGAAAAACACAATAAATGAAATTAAAAATCCTCTACAAGGAATAAATAGCAGAATAACTGAGGCAGAAGAACGGATAAGTGACCTTGAAGATAAAATAGTGGAAACAACTACCACAGAGCAGAATAAAGAAAAAAGAATGAAAATAATTGAGGACAGTCTCAGAGAGCTCTGGGAAAACGTTAAACAGAACAACATTCGAATTATATGTGTCCCAGAAGAAGAAGAGAAAAAGAAAGGGACTGAGAAAATATGTGAAGAGATTATAGTTGAAATCTTACTTAATATGGGAAAGGAAATATTCAACCTGGTCCAGGAAGAACAGAGAGTCCCATACAAGATAAATCCAGGGAGAAACATGCCAAGACGCATATTAATCAAACTATCAAAACTTAAATACAAAGAAAAAATATTAAACGCAGCAAGAGAAAAACAAAAAATAACATACAAAGAAATATCCATAAGGTTAACAGATGAACTTTCAGCAGAATCTCTGCAAGTTAGAAGGGAGTGGCAAGACATATTTAAAGTGATGAAAGGGCAAAACCTAGAACATAAGATTACTCTACCCAGCAAGGATCTCATTCAGATTTGACGGAGAAATCAAAACCTTTACAGACAAGCAAAAGCTAAGAAAACTCAACACTATGAAACCAGCCTTACAGCAAATGCTAAAGGAACGTCTCTAGGCAGGAAATATAAGAGAAGGAAAAGACCTACAATAACAAGTCCAAAACAATAAAGAAAAAGGTAATAGGAACATACATATTGATAACTACCTTAAATATAAATGGATTAAATGCTCCAACCAAAAGACATAGACTGGTAAATGGATATAAAAACAAGACCCATATATATGCTGTCTACAAGAGACCCACTTCAGACCTAGGAACACATACAGTCTTTCTTTATTGGACATTCCATCCAAGAACAAAAGAATACACTGTCTTCTCAAGTGCTCAAGGAACATTTTCTAGGATAGATCATATCATGGGTCTCTAATCAAGCCTGGTAAATTTAAGATAACTGAAATTGTATCAAGTATATTTCCTGACCATAATGTTATGGGACTAGATATCAATTACAGGAAAAAAATGTGTAAAAAATACAAGCACATGGAGACTAAACAATACACTAATAAATAACCAAGAGATCAATGAAGAAATCAAGGGGGAAATCAAAAAAATACCTAGAAACAAATGACAATGAAAACATGATGACCTAAAACTTATGGGATACAGCAAAAGCAGTCCTGAGATGGAAGTTTATAGCCAAACAACCCTAATTCCATAAACCAGAAATGTATCAAATAAACAACCTAACTTTACACCTAAAGCAATTAGAGAAAGAAGAACAATAACAACAACAAAAAAAACCCAAAGTTAGCAGGAGGAAAGGAATTAATAAAGATCAGATTAGAAATAAATGAAAAAGAAATTAGGGAAACAATAGCAATGATAAATGAAACTAAAAGCTGGTTCTTTGAGAAGATAAAAAAAATGATAAAACATTAGAGAGACTCATCGAGATAAAAAGGGAAAAGACTCAAATCAATAGAATTAGAAATGGAAGAGGAGAAGTAACAACTGACACTGTAGAAATACAAAGGATCATGAGACATTACTACAATCAAATATATGCCAATAAAATGGACAACCTGGAAGAAATGGACAAATTCTTAGAAAATCACAACATTCTGAGACTGAGCCAGGGAGAAATAGAAAATATGAACAGACCAATCACAAGCACTGAAATTGAGACTGTGATTAAAATCTTCCAAGAAACAAAAGCCCAGGACCAGATGGCTTCACAGGGGAATTCTATCAAACATTTAGAGAAGACATAATACAGATCCATCTCAAAATCTTCCAAAATATAGCAGAGGGCGGAACACTCCCAAGCTCACTCTACAAGGCCACCGTCACCCTGATACAACAATCAGACAATGATGTCACAAAGAAAGAAAAATACAGGCCAATATCATTGATGAGAATAGATGCAAAAATCCTCAACAAAATACCAGCAAAGAAAATCCAACAGCACATTAAAAGGATCATACACCATGATCAAGTGGGGTTGCCCCAGGCATGCAAGGATTCCTCAGTATATGAAAATCAATCAATGTGATAAACCACATTAAAAAATTGAAGGAGAAAAATCATATGATCATCTCAATAGATGCAGAAAAAGCTTTTGACAAAATTCTACACACATTTATGATAAAAACCCTCCAGAAAGTAGGCATAGAGGGAACTTACCTCAACATAATGAAGGCCATATATGACAAACTCACAGCCAACATAGTTCTAAATGGTGAATGACTGAAAGCATTTCCTCTGAGACTAGGAACAAGACAAGGTTTTCCACTCTCACCACTATTATTCAACATAGTTTTGGAAGTTTTAGCCACAGCAATCAGAGACGATAAAGAAATAAAAGGAATCCAAATTGGAAAAGAAGAAGTGAAGCTGTCCCTGTTTGCATATGACATGATACTATAGATAGAGAATCCTAATGATGCGACCAGAAAACTAGTACAGCTAATCAATTAATTTGGTAAAGTATCAGGATACAAAGTTAATGCACAGAAATCCTCTGTATTTCTGTACAATAACGATGAAAAATCTGAAGGAGAAATTAAGGAAGCACTCCCATTTACGATTGCAACAAAAAGAGTAAGATACCTAGGAATACACCTAATTAAGGAGAAAAAAGACCTGTATGCAGAAAATTATAAGAGAGTGATGAAAGAAATTAAAGATGATACAAACAGATGGAGAGATATACCATGGCCTTGGATTGGAAGAATCAACGTTTTGAAAATGACTATATTACCTAAAGCAATCTATAGATTCAATGTAATCCCTATCAAACTACCCATGGCATTTTTCACAAAACTAGAACAAAAATGTTCACAATTTGTATGAAAACATGAAAGACCCCGAATAGCCAAAGCAATCTTGAGAAAGAAAAACGGATCTGGAGGAATCAGACTTCAGACTATACTCCAAAGCTACAGTAAGCAAGACAGTATGATACTGACACAAAAACAGAAATACAGATCAATGGAACAGTATAGAAACCTGTGAGATAATCCCACGCACTTATGGTCAACTTATTTTTGGTAAAGGAGGCAAGAATATACAATGGAGAAAAGAGAGCCTCTTCAATAAGTGGTGCTGTGAAAACTGGACAGCTACATGTAAAAGAATGAAGTTAGAATACTCCCTAACACCATACACAAAAATAAACTCAAAATTCATTAAAGCCCTAAATATAAGCCAGATACTATAAAACTCTTAGAAGAAAACATAGGCAGAACTTTCTATGACTTAAATCTCTGCAAGATCCTTTTTGACTGACTTCCTAGAGAAATGGAAATAAAAGGAAAAATCAACAAATGGGACCTAGTGAAACTTAAAAGCATTTGCACAGCAAAGGAAACCATAAATAAGACAAAAAGACAACCCTCCAAATGGGAAAAAAATATTTTCCAAATGAATCAACTGACAAAGGAATAATCTCCAAATTTTACAAGCAGCTCATGCAACTCAATATCAAAAAAACAAACAACCCAATCCAAAAATAGGCAGAAGACCCAAATAGACATTTCCCCAACGAAGATATACAGATTGCCAACAAACACGTGAAAGGATGCTAAACTTCAATAATCATTAGAGAAATCAAATCAAAACTACAGTGAGGTTGCACTTTACACTGGTCACCATGTCATCATCAAAAATTCTGCAAACCTTAAATGCTGGAGAGGGTGTGGAAAAAAGGCAAACCTCTTGCCCTGTTGGTGGGAATGTAAATTGACACAGCCACTATGGAGAACAGTGTGGAGGTTCCTTAAAAAACTAAAAACAGAACTACCATAGGACCCAGCAAAACCACTACTGGGCATATATCCTGAGAAAACCATAATTCAAAAAGAGTCATGTTCATTGTAGCACTATTTAAAATAGCCAGGACATGGAAGCAACCTAAGTGTCCATCAACCAATGAATGGATAAATCACATGTGGCACATATATAGAGTGGAATATTACTCAGCCATAAAAGGAAACGAAATTGAGTTATTTGTAGTGGGGTGGATGGACCTAGAGTCTGTCATACAGAGTGAACTAATTCAGAAAGAGAAAAACAAATACCGTATGCTAATACATATGTATGGATCTAAAAAAATTAAAATGGTTCTGTAGAACCTAGGGGTAGGAGAGGAATAAAGACACAGCCATAGAGAATGGACCTGAGGACATGGGGTTTGGAATGGGCAAACTGGGATGAAGTGAGAGAGTGGCCTGGACATATATACACTACCAAATGTAAAATAGATAGCTAGTGGGAAGAGGCCACATAGCACATGGAGATCAGCTTGGTGCTTTATGACCACCTATAGTGGTGGGATATGGATAGTGGGAGGGAAATGCAAGAGGGAGCATATGGGAATATATGTATATGTATAGCTCATTCACTTTATTATAAAGCAGAAACTAACACAAATAATATTTGGAGAATTGGAAAAATTATATATGTGTTTGAAATTTGAAGAGGGGGATTCAGATTTATATTTTATTTGTTACTTTTATTATCCCCTTATCACTACCTTTCTAAATGTATCCTTAAAAATTAAATTTGAAAGTGCAAAAACAATAGAATAGAAGAATAATTAAATCAGTTCTATCAATTTCTGTGAGCTGAAGTAAGAACGATGGGTGGACACCATGGAATCCCAATTTTATATAATTGTAAGAGAGAATTTTCCGACAGTGAGGTCTATAATGAACTTCCCAGGTATATAGGATTCCTTGCTGAAGGTATACGAGCCTAAGCTATATAGATATGTGGTATAAAGAAAAGAGCATGTGTTTTGGTGTTACAATAACCTGAGTCCACATTCCATCTGTGCAACTTATTAGTTGTGTGACCTTGAACAAGTAACTTAAACTCCATCACTCTCAGTTTCCTTATCTGTAAATTGTACTTCATATGAAAGGGATTATGAGAATAAAATAAAATAAAATAAATGTTAAGCAATGAACACAGTATTTGGCATATATCAGGCCATCTTTCATAAATGAGAATTGATTCATATACTAGAATGGATGGTTGGACCAAAACTAAAGTGTTTTCCAAGTCTAACAATATATGAATTCCATGATATTTTTATTTTTACTTGAATTATACCAAAATTAGATCCCAAAGCTGACATCTGAGACTATATATAAACAAGTTATGCTTTTTTACAAATAACCAAATATTAGTATCAGATATTAGGCACTTAGGAAGTCTTAAAACAGTTTATGCTAAAGAGAAAGACAAGGATAAATTTTCCTTTCTCCTACATGTCAATCCATCACTGTAATGTCAGTATGATTTTTGATGAAGAAGCATGTCTCAGAGAGAAGACATTGCTATAACTATTATGCCTGAGCAGCGTGGCCCAAAATATCCTTTAGATTTTAAGTGTTTTTTATTAGTTTCCAAAAGCTGACATGTTTTAACGTTATGTACTTTATTCAAGTCTATGAACATCTCCTATATTTCACATCAATACTTTACTTTCAGGTCCCATATGGAGCAGTGAGAGAGAAAAACAGAGCAAGAGAAAATAAAAATGGTTAGCAAGAGAAAATCTGAACGATAACAGAAAATATAATGGAAGAGGAAGGCAAGGTAAATGCTTATAGAAAACAGGGTGAAAAATAAAGAAAACATTAGGCAACATATTGCATGTTTATTAAAATATTATCAAAAAACATTTAAATCTATTTCTCTATATTTAAGAAGTAATATCTATTATAAATCTCAAAATTTCTTTCATCTGTGCAAAATATTGTTCCTACAGACTTTCAGTCTGAGCTGATAATGAGAAAGATGTAATGATGCTTTATGGCAGATACAGAATACTTAGCCATTTCATTTTCAACAATATCTTTGGTGAGTACTAGTTTGTTACTGAAGTTGAATTCAGTTTATACTAAACTAAAAAAAAAAAATGCTTCAAGAGCAAAGTCTCTTGTCCCTAGGAAAAATGTGTCAAATAGCCTGTTTTCCTCCTCTTCATCTCTAGTTTTCCCCTCTATGGACTCAATGTCCTCATGCTTTATTTTGACTTGACCTCACCAAAAACCCGTTTTTCAGAAAAGACACCCAAAACATTCTTGCACTTAAAAGGAAAACATGAACTTGCTTAACACTGTATATACCACAGGGAATTTTTCATTCTGACAAGGAGCAAGTCGTAAAGCCAAATAAATTACATTCAAGCATAATCAAACTGTAAAAGGAGGTAGTTTTTAAGGCAGAAGGGTCTTTCCTTTGTGCCATATATTATGTTAAAAACAGGAATTACTATTCAATGCTTTCTTTTGGTATGAAACAACTGCTAAGCAACAAACAAAACAAAACACAAAAGCTAAAAAACTACTCTTAAATATTTACAATTTTATGAGTGAACCTATTAAACTTGCTTCAAATGAATATTAAATTAATCTAGAAAGGAAGAAATGTAATTAATTCTAATTGTTTCAGCCACATCTGAAATACTTTAGGCAATCCATAATTCTAGAGATTAGTATCATAGTTTTTTTCTAAATAAAGAACAAACATAGGTACCCAAGGCAGTAGGTGTAGGTGAAATGTTTCTTTCACTGGGATTTATTGAAGAAAAAATATTTCCCCAACAGTGGAGTTTTATGAAGGTGAATTTCTCTATGCTAATATTTGACATGAATAATTTCATATAACTTTGACTTATTAAGTATATTAAGGCCTGTTCTCTTATAAACATCAAAGAGCAGTTATAGTCTCTGCCGAAAGAAAACTGCATACAAACAAATTATTTATCAGAGGAAGAATATTCCAAATCAGAAATGTGAATAAAGGAACTAATTTTTGTTTTTGTTTCAGAATATGCTGAAAAGATACTGCTTATACTTGCCAATTATAGTTATACCTTTTATAGGTTTTTTTCTTTCTCACAATTTAGAATACTATCTTCTGTAAGAAATATTTAATTTTTTCTTGTTTCATCCAATTTAATTTGTGTGACACAAAATATAAAACAAATATGCTTTAAACATTCACTATATACAGTGTGTGTGTGTGTCTATACTTTTCTACAGTGTACTAAAGGAAATATAATTATTGAGTACTCTAGCATTAAAAAGACTATAGTATATTTTAAATATTTTATTTTATAAAACAAAATCTTAGGAGGCAACTTACCACATCTATCATATCAGATTCCATTTCATGGTTGAGATCAGACTACAAGAAAAAGGAATACAGAAGTTATTGTGTAATTGTTGATGTAAAATCTGTTATTTATTTCTTTTTTAAGGGCATGGAATAAGTATTAAATAATAATACTAGTGTGTTTCAAATAATCTATTCATTTCCAAATTATAAAAAGGCATCCTCCAGAATCTGAGGGACTAGCACCAATCTGAGAGGTCTCTGTCTTGTAACAGATGGATTTTATCCATCTATATTTATTGTGATTGTGATACATTCGGACTTATTCCACCATTTTATTTTATCTTCTATGTTTTTTTCTTGGCTCATTTCCTTCATTTTCCCTGCACTCTATGAAAACCCATTTTCTTACTTTTCTTTGTTTCCTACTCTACTGGTCAAGACATTACAAATTTTATATATTCCTTTAACCTAAAAGCTTTAATATGCATAGCAGACAATCAAAACCTATATCCTTCTTGGATCCATACAATCACCTTAAACACTTGTACTCCAATCTCCTCCCTTCAATTTTTTTTGTTATCATTGTTCAAGATTTTACTTCCCTTTTTTCTTCAGATGACAAAATTAGTTTTTCTTAACTGCCAAAGCTTATATAGGTAAATGACACGTTTAATGATTTTCCTGACCACCACAGTTTCTTTTAAAGAAATTTATTTATTTTATGACAAATGATATACAAGTGCATGAATATCATAAATATATAATTGATGATGATTTTACATATGTATATACCTTCATAATCACAACACGAGTAAGAATATAGAAAATTTCCAGCACCCCATAAGGTTCTCTTTTGATCCTTCCCAGTCTATACCCCAAGTGGTAACCAATATTGTATCTCAAAATCAATTTTTTGTCTGCTTTGAACTTCATACGAGTGAAAACATACAGAACATAGTCTTTTGTCTCAGGCTTTTTTTTTTCAGTAACCATACTATCTGTAAGAGTCATCCAGGTTGTTGAACACCACTTAGTTTCAGTTTTACATGATGTATCTTTTCCATCCTTTTAGTTTTAATCTCTGTGTCCTCATATGTAAAGTGTAACTCATAAAAAACATTTAGATCTATTTTTAATACAGTTTTAAAATCTTCATCTTTTAGTTGGAAGGTTAAGCTATTTATATTTAAGGTGATTGTTGATATAGTTGCATTTATATCTATAATTTTATAGCATTTGTTTGCCTTTTGTTTCATCTATTCTTTGCTCTGTATTCCAATTTCTTGGGGGTATTTTTTGGATTAAATATTTGCATTATTCCACTTTTCCTCATCTATTAGGTTTTGGCTTATTCTATCTTAGTATTCTTTCCATGGTTACTGTAAAGCAGGTTTTTAAAATGTTGTTTGGGAAAATCTGTGTCTCCCCAAGATCTTTCAGGGGTATTTATAAGGTCAAAATTACTTTCATAATAATATTGAGAGTATTTGCCTTTTTTATTCTCTCGTATAGAGTGGAGTATTCCAGAGGGTTATGCCATTTGATATCACAATATACTAAATGCTGAAGCAATATGAATATCCAGCTATCATCTGTTAAACTATAATAAAAGGGATTTGGAAAAATAAAAGATGTAACTATTCTTATTTTTTTGTTTTAAAAAAGAGTTAGTTTTATAAAAGTATGCTATTCATTTTACCAAGTTGTAGGTTCATTATTGCAACACTTATATGAATTAATAAATATTTTCACAATTTATCAGTTTGAATTTTTAATATGGTAGCTATCAATAGATTTAACCCACAAAAACAAAGGTTGTTTGGAGTACAAAAATAATTAAGAGTGTAAATTGTTCCTGAGACCAAAAACTTCTATAACTGCTGCTGCACTACAGATTATGTGTCTGATTTATTTCAATCCACATTAAATTAGTAATTTCACCACTTCTTAAAGTCTGGAATTTTACAAAATGGCTGGAATATTGTTGTCATTTTTTTATTTTTATTAACGTCATACATTTTATGACATTAATATTGCTCTTGTTATAAATGGGTAATATTCATTTATAGTTCACCCACAAATTTACCATTTCTGGGATGCTTTATTCCTTTCTTCAGTTTCATACTTCCTTCTGAGATAATTTTCTTTCAGGCAGAAGAACTCCCTTTATTGTAGTGCAGGTCACCTTGACAAATCTTTTTAGCATTTATTTTAGTTAAAGCCTCTTAATTTTGCCTTCATTTTTGAAGGATATTTACATATATTCCTTTTTGCTTTCAATTATGAAGAATAAAACACATCAACAGGGATTTTCCCATTTCACTACTTTAAAGATATCACAAAATTATCTTCTGGATAGGGTGACCAACCATCCTGGTTTGCTTAGAACTGTTTCAATTTTATCATTGAAAGCCTGGCTTCCTGGAAAATCTCAGTCCAGAAGAAATGGTTTGTTATCCTACTGTTGGTTTCCATTGCTTCTGCTGAAAAGTCAGCTATCACTTTTATTGTGACTCCACTGAAGAATGTTTTGTTTTCTCTGACTGCTATTTTTTCTGTCTTTGATGTTTTTAATAACTGAAATGATTTTACTGTAGACAAAATTTTGTTTGTTTATATCCTTGCTGAACTTCTTTGATGTTTTTAATAACTGAAATGATTTTACTATAGATGAAGTTTTGTTTGTTTATATCCTTGATGAACTTCTTTAATGTGTGAATTTATGCATTTCATCACATTTGAAAAAAAATATTCTTTGCCATTATTGCTTTAAATATTGCTCCTGTCCCATTCTCTTTATCCTTTCCTTTTGGATTACTAATTCTATATATGTTGGAACATTTAAGTAAGTCATACATGCTCTGTTCTCATTTTTCCATTCTTTTTTCTCCCAGTGGTTTAGTTTGGATGTTTGCAAATGACTTATCTTCAAATGCACATATACTGCCTGCAGTTGAACCCATTTATGCAAATAGTTATTAATTTCAGATATTATATTTTGTGGTTCTAGAGTATACAATTATTTTTATACATGTTAATTACTTTTAGAATTATCCATCTTTTCATCCATTTTATCATTGTTTTCCCTCTATTTTATTTATATATTCATCATCTAGGGCCACAATAACACATTCTACAGACTGGGTGGCTCAAAAAACAAGCATTTATTTTTCATAGTTCTGGAGGCTGGAAAGTTTAAAATCAAGGTACCCACTTGCTCCATTCCTGGTAAGGTCCCTCTTCTTAGTGTGACAATGGCATTTTCTTTTTGTATCATCACATGGAAGACAGAGAAAGAGTGAGTGAGAGAGCACTTTGGTCTCTTCATCCCCATAAAAAGGCACAAATCCCAACATGGGGCCTCCACTCTCATGAACTCATGTAAACCAAATTACTTCCCAAAGATCTCATCTCCAAACACCACCATATTAGGGGTTAGGGCTTCAAGATATGGATTTTGGGGGACACAAAAATTCAGTCCATGGTACTTACCATAAAATAATCACAATTATTTTGAAACTCTTCTCTGCTAACACCCATATCTGGATAATTTCTGGTATACTGCTATTAACTATTGTTTTACTTGCTTATTAATAATTTTCTCTTTGCAAATCTAGTAATTTGTATTATATTTTAGATATTGTGGATAATACACTGCAGAGGCTCTGGATTATGTTATTTTCCTCTAAAGTATATTAAATAATATCGTGGCAGACAGTTAAATTGAATCACCTTTATCCTACTGAGACTTGGTTTTAGACTTTATTAAGATAGTTCTTCTGGAGCATGGTCCTTAACCATAGGATAAGGCTTTTCTGAGGTCTCAACTGAAGGCTCTGAGTGTTCAAATACATCTTTTCACTCTGGTTTTCTCTAAACTCAAAGCTCCATTTCCCAAGAACTGTGCATCCTCTGAAATATTTACCTAGCATTCTAGCTTCCCCACAGCGATTTTCTGATACACCTACCAGAGACTTACTCTGAAAATGCAATGCCTAGAAATAGGTTGAATAACCAATGGAAATTTTATTCAGATATTTATAACTCTTTCTCTGTGGTTTTCTCCTCTCTGGGGATCATCCCTTCCCTAGGGCCCAACTACCATGGTGGCCCTGCGATCATCTTCCCAGTTTAGCTGCTATTTTATCCTTGTGCTCTGTTTCTCCACACTTGTTTTGAAAACCATCCTTGAGGGGAAATCCAGGCTAATTTTTGGACTCACTTCACATATTTTCCTTCTCTCAATGTTGTAAACTTGCTTGTTTTTCAGTGCTTACAAACAGTTATTTTATACATTGTATCCAGGTTTTATAGTATTTTTATGGTAGAAGGATAATTCTGATACTGGCTATCACTCAGCATAGCTTGTTACCTTACCATAGCTTCTTACTTCTCATTCCTTCCCTCAAGATTTCTTTAATTATTTTTTTTTCAGTAAGGGCATGTGAATAGTAAACTTCTGCAATCTTTTTTTTTAAATATCTTTATTTTGTCCTCTCTCTTTAGTTAAAGAATTCCAACTTAAAGGATATTTTCTTCAGAATTAAAGGTATTTGATTATCTTCTGGCATTTACTTTTGGTGATGAGAAGACTATTATAGTTGATCTGTCTTTTCTCTGAGATAGATATTAAGATTGTTCTTTTATCTTTGATGGTAATCAATTTCACTATTATGTATATTTATATGTATGTAGTTCTTTATTTTGTTTTGCTTTACTCTGTTGGAGATATGCTGAATTTCCTGAATCCAAGGATTCATAACTTTCATCAGTTCTGGATAATTTTTAATGAGTCTATCTTCAAATATTGCTTCACTTCCATTATCTCCCTTTTCTCCTTTGGGAACTCTAATTTAGGTATATGTTGAATTTTCTTATTAAACCATAAACATTTTAACTTCTTTTTCCTATTTTATCTCTTTCTATATAATATTATACATTCTTGATTATTTCCCTCTTCCCTCAACTTCACTATTATGTATATTGATATGTATGTAGTTCTTTATTTTGTTTTGCTTTACTCTGTTGGAGATATGCTGAATTTCCTGAATCCAAGGATTCATACCTTTCATCAGTTCTGGATAATTTTTAATGAGTTTATCTTCAAATATTGCTTCACTTCCATTATCTCTCTTTTCTCCTTTGGGAATTCTAATTTAGGTATATGTTGAATTTTCTTATTAAACCATAAACATTTTAACTTCTTTTTCCTATTTTATCTCTTTCTATATAATATTATACATGCTTGATTATTTCCCTCTTTAGATGCTTTTAGTATATGTTTAAATCATCCTGTGTTTAAATTTCAATTACTAAAGTTTTCTTTTCTTAGAATTCAATTTGGGTTATTTTTAAGATCCCCCTTTTATTTTTCCATATTTCCTTCTACTTACTTATATTATGGTTTTTAAAACAAATTATTTCTTCTTTTTAATAATTTCAAGGATATTTTATTTATAATGACTTCCATGTTATATTATTTTTATTTGTTGGGATGTCAATTTTTGTGAGACAATTCTCCACATGTTTCTCATGTGTCTATTTTTTTGTGAGGAGAGGCTCTGACTGCATTTACTCTGAATGATCTTCTCAAGGATGCTAGTATAACACATAACTTTTCATGATACAGATAGTCTATAACTCTGGCACAAAGGGCAAGCCTGCTTACTTCCCATCATAAAAGATTCTGGTTCTCTAAATTCAGGTTATTTTTTTCTGCAACACAACCCACTTTGTGTGCAGGTGTCACCTGCTTCTTTTCACATCATCTTGTGATAATTGGGGCTCAGGGAATTTGTCTAATACAATAATTATACTCTAGCTACTGTTATTGCTGTGAGTAATGAAGTCCATTGTCTCTGACAAGGAGTCTTATATCTTCTGGGATCTATAAAATGGTGGCAGGTTGGGGGGACCTTGAAGATGGCGGAAGAGTAAGACACAGAGATCACCTTCCTCCCCACAGATACACCAGAAATACATCTACACGTGGAACAACTGCTACAGAACACCTACTGAACGCTGGCAGAAGACCTCAGACCTCCCAAAAGGCAAGAAACTCCCCACGTACGTGGGTAGGGCAAAAGAAAAAAAAGAAAAAACAGAGACAAAAGAATAGGGACGGCACCTGCACCAGAGGGAGGGAGCTGTGAAGGAGGAAAAGTTTCCACACACTAGGAAGCCTCTTCGCGGGCGGAGACTGCGGGGGGCAGAGGGGGGAGCTTCGGAGCCGCGGAGGAGTGCACAGCCACAGGGTTGCGGAGGGCAAAGCGGGGAGATTCCCGCACAGAGGATTGGTGCCGACCGGCACTCACCAGCCCGAGACGCCTGTCTGCTCACCCACCGAGGCGGGCGGGGCTGCGAGCTGAGGCCGGAGCGCAGGGAGAGGACTGGGGTTGGCGGCTTGAACATAGCCTGAAGGGGTTAGTGCACCACGGCTAGCTGGGAGGGAGTCCGGGGAAAAGTCTGCACCTGCCGAAGAGGCAAGAGGCTTTTTCTTCCCTCTTTGTTTCCTGGTGCCTGAGGAGAGGGGTTTAAGAACGCTGCTTAAAGGAGCTCCAGAGACGGGCGCGAGCCGCGGCTAAAAGCGCGAACCCCAGAGACGGGCGCGAGCTGCAGCTAAAAGCGCGGACCCCAGAGACAGGCGCGAGCCGCGGCTGAAAGCGCGGACCCCAGAGACGGGCGGGAGACGATAAGGCTGCTGCTGCCGCCACCGAGGGGCCTGTGTGCGAGCACAGGTCACTCTCCACACCCCTCTTCCGCGGAGCCTGTGCAGCCCGCCAATGCCAGGTTCCCGGGATCCAGGGACAACTTCCCCGGGAGAACACACAGCGGGCCTCAGGCTGGTGCAAAGTCACGCCGGCCTTTGACACTGCAGGCCCGCCCCGCACTCCGTGCCCCTCCCTCCCCGCCGGCCTGAGTGCGCCAGAGCCCCCGAATCAGCGGCTCTTTTAACCCCGCCCTGTCTGAGCAAAAAACAGACGCCCTCCAGCGATCTACACGCAGTGGCAGGGCCAAATCCAAAGCTGAGCCCCTGTGAGCTGTGAGAACAAAGAAGAGAAAGGGAAATCTCTCCCAGCAGCCTCAGAAGCAGCGGATTAAAGCTCCACAATCAACTTGATATACCCTGCATCTGTGGAATACCTGAATAGACAACCAATCATCCCAAATTAAGGAAGCAGACTTTAGGAGCAAGATCTATGATTTTTTTCCCTTTTCCTCTTTTTGTGAATGTGTATGTGTATGCTTCTGTGTGAGATCTTGTCTGTATAGTCTTGCTTCCACCATTTGTCCTAGGGTTCTATCCGTCCATGGTTTTTTTTAAAAAATTTTTTTCTTAATAATCAGTTTTAATTTTAATAACGTTATTATACTTTACCTTCGTTCTTTCTTTCTTTCTTTCCTTCCTTCCTTCCCTCCTTTAGACAACGAATCATCCCAAATTGAGGAGGTGGTCTCTGACAGCAAGATTTATGATTTTTCCCCCTTTACCTCTTTTAGTGAGGGTGTATGTGTATGCTTCTGTGTAAGATTTTGTCTGTATAGCTTTGCTTCCAACATTTGTCCTAAGGTTCTATCCGTCCCTTTTTTTTTTTCTAAATAAGAATTTTTTAATTCAATAATTTTATTATACTTTATTTTATTTTTACTGTATCTACTTTCTTTCTGTCTTTTTTCCTTCTTTCCCTCCTTCCTTCCTTCCTCCCTCCCTCCCTCCCTCCCTCCTTTCTTTCCTTCTTTCCTTCTTTGCTTCTTTCTTTCTTTCTTCCTTCCTTCCTTCCCTCCTTTCCTTCTTTCTTTCCTCATACTTTTACTAATTCCCTCTACTTTTTCTCCCTTTTATTCTGAGCCGTGTGGATGAAAGGCTCTTGGTGCTCCACACAGGAGTCAGGGCTCTGCCTCTGAGGTAGGAGAGCCAACTTCAGGACACTGGTAAACAAGAGACCTCCCAGCTCCACATAATATCAAACAGCGAAAATCGCCCAGAGACCTCCATCTTAACACCAGCACCCAGCTTCACTCAACGACCAGCAAGCCACAGTGCTGGACAACCTATGCCAAACAACTAGCAAGACAGGAACACAACCCCACCCATTAGCAGAGAGGCTGCCTAAAATCATAATAAGGCCACAGACACCCCAAACACACCACCAGACGTGAACCTGCCCACTAGAGAGACAAGATCCAGCCTCATCCACCACAACACAGGCACTAGTCCCCTCCACCAGGAAGACTACACAACCCACTGAACCAACCTTAGCCACTGGGGACAGACATCAAAAACAGCAGGAACTACGAACCTGCAGCCTGCAAAAAGGAGACCCCAAACACAGTAAGATAAGCAAAATGAGAAGACAGAAAAACACACAGCAGATAAAGGAGCAAGATAAAAATGCACCAGACCTAACAAATGAAGAGGAAATAGGCAGCCTACCTGAAAAAGAATTCAGAATAATGATAGTAAGGATGATCCGAAATCTTGGAGATAGAATGGACAATAGAATGGACAAAATGCAAGAATCAGTTAACAAGGACCTAGAAGAACTAAAGATGAAACAAGCAACGATGAACAACACAATAAATGAAATTAAAAGTACTCTAGATGGAATCAATAGCAGAATAACTGAGGCAGAAGAATGGATAAGTGACCTGGAAGATAAAATAGTGGAAATAACTACTGCAGAGCAGAATAAAGAAAAAAGAATGAAAAGAACTGAGGACAGTCTCAGAGACCTCTGGGACAACATTAAATGCACCAACATTCGAATTATAGGGGTTCCAGAAGAAGAAGAGAAAAAGAAAGGGACTGAAAAGATATTTGAAGAGATTATAGTTGAAAACTTCCCTAATATGGGAAAGGCAATAGTTAATCAAGTCCAGGAAGCACAGAGAGTCCCATACAGGATAAATCGAAGGAGAAATACGCCAAGACACATATTAATCAAACTGTCAAAAATTAAATACAAAGAAAGCATATTAAAAGCAGCAAGGGAAAAACAACAAATAACACATAAGGGAATCCCCATAAGGTTAACAGCTGATCTCTCAGCAGAAACCCTACAAGCCAGAAGGGAGTGGCAGGACATACTGAAAGTGATGAAGGAGAAAACCCTGCAGCCAAGACTACTCTACCCAGCAAGGATCTCATTCAGATTTGATGGAGAAATTAAAACATTTACAGACAAGCAAAAGCTAAGAGAATTCAGCACCACCAAACCAGCTTTACAACAAATGCTAAAGGATCTTCTCTAGGCAAGAAACACAAGAGAAGGAAAAGACCTATAATAACGAATCCAAAACAATTTAGAAAATGGGAATAGGAACATACATATCGATAATTACCTTAAATGTAAATGGACTAAATGCTCCCACCAAAAGACACAGATTAGCTGAATGGATACAAAAACAAGACCCATATATATGCTGTCTACAAGAGACCCACTTCAGACCTAGAGACACATACAGACTGAAAGTAAGGGGATGGAAAAAGATATTCCATGCAAATGGAAACCAAAAGAAAGCTGGAGTAGCAATTCTCATATCAGACAAAATAGACTTTAAAATAAGGACTATTAAAAGAGACAAAGAAGGACACTACATAATGATCAAGGGATCGATCCAAGAAGAAGATATAACAATTGTAAATATTTATGCACCCAACATAGGAGCACCTCAATACATAAGGCAAATACTAACAGCCATAAAAGGGGAAATCGACAGTAACACATTCATAATAGGGGACTTAAACACTCCACTTTCACCCATGGACAGATCATCCAAAATGAAAATAAATAAGGAAACACAAGCTTTAAATGATACATTAAACAAGATGGACTTAATTGATATTTATAGGACACTCTATCCGAAAACAACAGAATACACATTTTTCTCAAATGCTCATGGAACATTCTCCAGCATAGATCATATCTTGGGTCACAAATCAAGCCTTGGTAAATTTAAGAAAATTGAAATTGTATCAAGTATCTTTTCTGACCACAACGCCATGAGACTAGATATCAATTACAGGAAAGGATCTGTAAAAAATACAAACACATGGAGGCTAAACAATACACTACTTAATAATGAAGTGATCACTGAAGAAATCAAAGAGGAAATCAAAAAATACCTAGAAACAAATGACAATGGAGACACAACGACCCAAAACTTGTGGGATGCAGCAAAAGCAGTTCTAAGGGGGAAGTTTATAGCAATACAAGCCCACCTTAAGAAGCAGGAAACATCTCGAATAAACAACCTAACCTTTCACCTCAAGCAATTAGAGAAAGAAGAACAAAAAACCCCAAAGCTAGCAGAAGGAAAGAAATCATAAAAATCAGATCAGAAATAAATGAAAAAGAAATGAAGGAAACAATAGCAAAGATCAATAAAACTAAAAGCTGGTTCTTTGAGAAGATAAACAAAATAGGTAAACCACTAGCCAGACTCATCAAGAAAAAAGGGGAGAAGACTCAAATCAATAGAATTAGAAATGAAAAAGGAGAGGTAACAACTGACACTGCAGAAATAAAAGAGATCATGAGAGATTACTACAAGCAACTCTATGCCAATAAAATGGACAATCTGGAAGAAATGGACAATTCTTAGAAATGCACAACCTGCCAAGACTGAATCAGGAAGAAATAGAAAATATGAACAGACCAATCACAAGCACTGAAATTGAAACTGTGATTAAAAATCTTCAAAACAAAGAAAAGCCCAGGACCAGATGGCTTCACAGGCGAATTCTATCAAACATTTAGAGAAGAGCTAACACCTATCCTTCTCAAACTCTTCCAAAATATAGCAGAGGGAGGAACACTCCCAAACTCCTTCTACGAGGCCACCATCACCTTGATACCAAAACCAGACAAGGATGTCAGAAAGAAAGAAAACTACAGGCCAATATCACTGATGAACATAGATGCAAAAATCCTCAACAAAATACTAGCAAACAGAATCCAACAGCACATTAAAAGAATCATACACCATGATCAAGTGGGGTTTATTCCAGGAATGCAAGGATTCTTCAATATATGCAAATCTATCAATGTGATAAACCATATTAACAAATTGAAGAAGAAAAACCATATGATCATCTCAATAGATGCAGAGAAAGCTTTCGACGAAATTCAACACCCATTTATGATAAAAACCCTGCAGAAAGTAGGCATAGAGGGAACTATCCTCAACACAATAAAGGCCATATATGACAAGCCCACAGCAAACATCATCCTCAATGGTGAAAAACTGAAAGCATTTCCACTAAGATCAGGAACAAGACAAGGTTGCCCACTCTCACCACTCTTATTCAACACAGT
Organism: Grampus griseus; assembly: GCF_964374135.1. NCBI lineage: Eukaryota > Metazoa > Chordata > Mammalia > Artiodactyla > Delphinidae > Grampus > Grampus griseus. The sequence continues at coordinate 71,958,400 of NC_138999.1, read as the reverse complement.
TTTGGAAGTTTTAGCCACAGCAATCAGAGAAGAAAAGGAAATAAAAGGAATCCAAATCGGAAAAGAAGAAGTAAAGCTGTCACTGTTTGCAGATGACATGATCCTATACATAGAGAATCCTAAAGAGGCTACCAGAAAACTACTAGAGCTAATCAATGAATTTGGTAAAGTGGCAGGATACAAAATTAATGCACAGAAATCTCTGGCATTCCTATATACTAATGATGAAAAATCTGAAAGTGAAATCAAGAAAACACTCCCATTTACCATTGCAACAAAAAGAATAAAATATCTAGGAATAAACCTCCCTAAGGAGACAAAAGACCTGTATGCAGAAAATTATAAGACACTGATGAAAGAAATTAAAGATGATACAAATAGCTGGAGAGATATACCATGTTCTTGGATTGGAAGAATCAACATTGTGAAAATGACTCTACTACCCAAAGCAATCTATAGATTCAATGCAATCCCTATCAAACTACCACTGACATTTTTCACAGAACTAGAACAAAAAATTTTGCAATTTGTATGGAAACACAAAAGACCCCGAATAGCCAAAGCAATCTTGAGAACGAAAAAAGGAACTGGAGGAATCAGGCTCCCTGACTTCTGACTATACTACAAACCTACAGTTATCAAGACGGTATGGTACTGGCACAAAAACAGAAAGATAGATCAATGGAACAGGCTAGAAAGCCCAGAGATAAACCCATGCACATATGGACACCTTATCTTTGATAAAGGTGGCAGGAATGTAGAGTGGAGAAAGGACAGCCTCTTCAATAAGTGGTGCTGGGAAAACTGGACAGGTACATGTAAAAGTATGAGATTAGATCACTTCCTAACACCGTACACAAAAATAAGCTCAAAATGGATTAAAGACCTAAATGTAAGGCCAGAAACTATCAAACTCGTAGAGGAAAACATAGGCAGAACACTCTATGACATAAATCACAGCAAGATCCTTTCTGACCCACCTCCTAGAGTAATGGAAATAAAAACAAAAATAAACAAATGGGACCTAATGAAACTTCAAAGCTTTTGCACAGCAAAGGAAACCATAAATAAGACCAGAAGACAACCCTCAGAATGGGAGAAAATATTTGCAAATGAAGTAACCGACAAAGGATTAATCTCCAAAATTTACAAGCAGCTCATGCAACTCAATAACAAAAAAACAAACAACCCAATCCAAAAATGGGCAGAAGACCTAAATAGACATTTCTCCAAAGAAGATATACAGACTGCCAACAAACACATGAAAGAATGCTCAACATCATTAATCATTAGAGAAATGCAAATCAAAACTACAATGAGATATCATCTCACACCAGTCAGAATGGCCATCATCAAAAAATCTAGAAACAATAAATGCTGGAGAGGGTGTGGAGAAAAGGGAACACTCTTGCACTGCTGCTGGGAATGTGAATTGGTTCAGCCACTATGGAGAACAGTATGGAGGTTCCTTAAAAAGCTACAAATAAAACTACCATATGACCCAGCAATCCCACTACTGGGCATATACCCTGAGAAAACCAAAATTCAAAAAGAGTCATGTACCAAAATGTTCATTGCAGCTCTATTTACAATAGCCCAGAGATGGAAACAACCTAAGTGCCCATCATCGGATGAATGGATAAAGAAGATGTGGCACATATATACAATGGAATATTACTCAGCCATAAAAAGAAACGAAATTTAGCTATTTGTAATGAGGTGGATAGACCTAGAGTCTGTCATACAGAGTGAAGTAAGTCAGAAAGAAAAAGGCAAATACCATATGCTAACACATATATATGGAATTTAAGAAAAAAAAATGTCATGAAGAACCTAGGGGTAAGGCAGGAATAAAGACGCAGACCTCCTAGAGAACGGACTTGAGGTTATGGGGAGGGGGAAGTGTGAGCTGTGACAGGGCGAGGGAGAGTCATGGACATATACACACTAACAAACGTAGTAAGGTAGATAGCTAGTTGGAAGCAGCCGCATGGCACAGGGATATTGGCTTGGTGCTTTGTGACTGCCTGGAGGGGTGGGATAGGGAGGGTGGGAGGGAGGGAGACGCAAGAGGGAAGAGATATGGGAACATATGTATATGTATAACTGATTCACTTTGGTATAAAGCAGAAACTAACACACCATTGTAAAGCAATTATACCCCAATAAAGATGTTAAAAAAAAATGGTGGCAGGTTAAACTGTTAGTTTGCAACTGTTGTAGGTTAAAATTTGATGGTTCCCTCACAGTTTTGATGACAAGGTTGGGTCACTAATAGAGACACGGTTTTCTGGGACAGTAAGAATCAACTAGTGGTAATTGAGGAAAGTCCATGAGAATAGGTTGCAAACATATTAACTAAATTTCATAGTCAAATAGGCAATAAATGTTTCTTCATTTCTGGGGAAAAACGTGACATTGTAACTACTGGAATATGAAACACCAGTTTTGTGACAGTGGAAGGAGAGCAACAACTTTTAACTCAGGGAGGAAGTACCTCAGACACCAGCAGGCACAGGAGAGGAAGATATGTTAATAAACTTTGTCTTTCATTATCACACCTGGTACCTCCCTCACAAAGGAAAACACCACAGTGTGGTTCTTCCAAACTTTTAAGCACCCTTCAATCTAACTGATATGCCTTACATTTTGAGGGTTTCCTTCAAGACTGGTTTCATTTTTATCTCTGCAAGAGTCCAACTGGTTTTACTGGTTATGGATATGTTTTGTGTTAATTTCTCAGCTTTCTGTTCTCTCACCACACTTGTTGTATATTTCAGATAGTACATATGAAAAAGATACAGGCTTGGATTTATAACTTCTTATGAATATTTTTCCACTAATACCTCAAAAGGGATCAAAAGATTCTCTGCTGGGAATTTCCTGGTCGCCCAGTGGTTAAGACTCTGTGCTTTTACTGCCCGAGGGTGCAGGTTCAATCCCTGGTTGGGGAATTAAGATCTCATAAGCTGTATAGTGCAGCCAAATAAAAAGCTTCTCTGCTGCTTTCCAGGGATGATGGGCAAAATATTTTTCAGGCTAATTACATGAACATGGAAGCACCTTGAGTTCTGTCAACTTATGTAGAGATTTCTTTTCTAGATCCCCAATTAAAGCTTCATATGTTATATAATCTTCTATATTTATAGGTTAAAACCCTGCCCTAACTGCCTAAGATCTATATCTGATACACTTGGCCACTGCACATTTAAACAATTTCTACTATTCTCACTTTGAATTCACTATTTTTATATGGCATCAAGGGATTTCTTTCCTCATTTTGAGCATATATATATATATATATATATATATATATATATATAAGAATTTTTGATATATTTTATCTGGAATTTCTATGTGTATGGATAGGATGGGAATATCTTCAGCACGAGCTCAGGCTACCATATTAACCAGAAGTCTCTATGTGTGTTATTAAACATCGAACACAATATTTATTATCAAGAAGTAATTTGGTTTACACTATTTGTCATGTTAAATGCTTTATTAAATTCTGGACATTTCAATTCAGAAAAGCTGATGCAAAAAGTATCAAATAACAGAAAATATGTTTAATGGAATATTTAAATATTAATGTGTAGGTAAGCAAAATGGCAGAGTAGGCAGGTCCAAGATTCTGTCTCCCCAAAGAAACATTTAAAACATGCAGAAATTGTGAAAAACAACTTTTTCAGAACTATGAAAACAATTAAATATTTAAAGTAACCAGACAAATGCTGAATCAATATAAAGGCAACTTTCAAATGGTAAGAAAAGGTTGTGGTAATTTTAATACATTTGCCTCACACTTTCTTTAGTTTAGTGGCAGTCTTGAAGACAGTAATCTCTGTTCCCAATATGAGAACCTGGTGCCTGGTTTCCGAGGGAACAGAACAGACTCTAATCACAAACTATTGTGTATATCTCCTCTAACATGTCTGGAGTCTACCTGAAGAACTAATGGAAGGTACTCATCTCTATTTTGCAAACTTAGAACAGACTCAGGCTGAAAAAGTGGCAGGCATTGCTCAAAAATATTTTAAAGATAAAAAAATATTGCAGATGCCTGGGGGAAAATATTACATTTGAGGCATACAATAGACCACCTAGAGTCAGGTAGGAAAATCTGAGAAAAGTTTCTTTAGGAATTAGCACATGCAAATCACCCATGTATACAGGGGAAGTTAGAAAGTGGCATGCATGCCCAGGGCAAGACAAATACTCAGATAAAACTCTGAGAATACATTAAGCTTTCATCTAGAGTTGTACTCTAACTTTAGTACAAACGTAACTGTGTGTTGAAGAGTCCTAGCACAGAGTTATCTGTAAAGACTTGTAGAGGTGGAATTTTTTGTTCTATTTTTAGCTGTTGGTATTCAGGAAATCTTTCAAAACACTAGCTGAACACAAGCTAAATGAATAAAGACTTTAATGGCAACACAGGAAGAGGAATATAGTATTGGTAAAAATAATTTGAAAAATTAAAATACAAACAGACCACAACAGGCTCAGGCAATAAAATAAAAACAGCAAACCCTGGTAAAGAAGAGTCTGATTCAAGAATTAACTACATTAGGACACTCAAATGTCAATTTTCCTGCAAAGCAAATCAAAAAGCATACAACGTAACAGGTAAGTATGGCACATACAAAGGAATAAAATAAGTTGACAAGGACCATCCCTGAGGAGGCAGACTTTCAACTTGCTAACAAAAACTTTAAAACAACTTCCTTAAATATGTGCAAACAGTTTAAAGAAAACATTGACAAAAAACTAAAGGAAATCAGAAAAATGATATATGAAGAAAATGAGTATCAATAAAAAAATAGAAATTATAGAAGGGAACAAACAAATTCTGGAGCTGAAAAGTAAAATAAATGAGTGAAGAATTCACCAGAGTGGTTTAAAAACAGATTTGATCAGGTAGAAGAAATAATCAGTAAACTTGAAGGTAGGACAATTGAAATTACCATGTCTGAGATCAGAAAGAAAAACAGAATGAAGAACAGTGAACAGAACTAGAGACCTGTGGGATACCAGCAAGCAGACCAACATAGGTGAGTCCAAGAAAGAGAAAAGAGAGAAAAATAGAATAATGTAAAGAATATATGAGAAAAAAGTTACAAAAACTTCCCAAGTTTGATGAAAGATATGAATATACACATTCAGTAAACTCAATAAATTCTAAGTAGGATAAACTTAAAGAAATCTAAAAGAGATGTAAACAAAATGTCAAAAGCCAAGGACAAAGAGAGAATTGTGAAAGCAGCAAGCAAATCATGACTAAAGGGAATTCTCCATAAGATTAATAGTTTATTTCTCATTAGAACCATGGAGATCTGAAGGTAGTGGGATGATATATATAACCTGCTGAAAGCAAAAAGTAAAATCTGTTAGCCAAAATTCTATATCTGGCAAAATAGTTCTTCAAAAAGGAAGTAGGATACAAGAAGTTCCCAGAAAAACTAGTAGACCTACTATATAAAATATCTTAAAGGACGTCCTTCAGGTTGAAATAAAATTATGCTAGACATTACACAACCCACTGAACCAACCTTAGCAACTGGGAGCACACACCAAAAACAATGGGAACTACAAACCTGCAGCCTGTGAAAAGGAGACACCAAACACAGTAGTTTAAGAAAAATGAGAAGACAGAGAAACACACAGCAGATAAAAGAGCAAGGTAAAAACACACCAGACCAAACAAATAAAGAAGAAATAGGCAGTGTACCTGAAAAAGAATTCAGAGTAATGATAGTCAAAATGATCCAAAATCCTGAAAACAGAATACAGAAAATACAAGAAATGTTTAACAAACACTGAGAAGAACTAAAGATCAAACAAACAATGATGAACAACACAAAAAATGGAATTAAATATTCTCTAGAAGAAATCAATAGCAGAATAAATGAGGCAGAAGACTGGATAAGTGAACTGAAAGATAAAATACTGGAAATAACTACTGCAGAGCAGAATAAAGAAAAAAGAATGAAAAGAATTGAAGACAGTCTCAGAGACCTCTGGGAGAACATTAAACACATGAACATTCTAATTATAGGGTTCCCAGAAGAAGAACAGAAAAAGAAAAGGACTGAGAAATTACTGGAAGAGATTATAGTTGAAAACTTCCCTAATATGGGAAAGGAAATAGTCAATCAAGTCCAAGAAGGGCAAAGAGTCCCACACAGGATAAATCCAAGGAGAAAAATGCAAAGACACATATTAATCAAACTATTAAAAATTAAATACAAAGGAAAAATATTACAAGCAGCAAGGGGAAAACAACAAATAACATACAAGGGAATCTCCATAAGGTTAACAGCTGATCTATCAGCAGAAACTCTGCAAGTCAGAAGGGAGTGGCAGGACATATTAAAAGTGATGAAAGGGAAAAACATACAAGAAAGATTACTCTACCCAGCAAGGATCTCATTCAGATTTGGCGGAGAAATCAAAATCTTTACAGACAAGCAAAAGGTAAGAAAACTCAGCACCACAAAACCAGCTTTACAACAAATGATAAAGGATCTTCCCTAGGCAGGAAACAAAAGAGAAGGAAAACAGTGACAATAACAAATTCAAAACAATTAAGAAAATGGTAATAGGAACATACATATCAATAACTACCTTAAATGTAAATGGATTAAATGCTCCAACCAAAAGACATAGACTGGCTGAACGGATACAAAAAAGAGGCCCGTATATATGCTGTCTACAAGAGACCCACTTCAGACCTAGGGACACATACAGACTGAAAGTGAGGGGATGGGAAAAGGTATTCCATGAACATGGAAATCAAAATAAACCTAGGGTAGCAAGTCTTATATTAGACAAAATAGACTTTAAAATAAAGATTATTACAAGATACAGAGAAGGACAGTACATAATGATCAAGGGATTGATCCAAGAAGAAGATATAACAATTGTAAATATTTATGCACCCAACATAGGAGCAACTGAATACATAAGGCAAATACTAACAGCCATAAAAGGGGAAATAAACAGTAAAACAATCATAGTAGGGGAATTTAACACCCCACTTTCACCAATGAACAGATCATCCAAAATGATAATAAATAAGGAAACACAAAGTTTAAATGATACATTAAATAAGATGGACTTAATTGATATTACAGTATATTCCATCCAAATACAACAGAATACAGTTTCTTTTCAAGTACCCATGGAACATTTTACAGGATAGATCATATCTTGGGTCACTAATCAAGCATTGGTAAATTTAAGAAAATTGAAATCATATCAAGTATCTTTTCTGACCACAACACTATGAGACTAGATATCAATTACAGGAAAACATCGGTAAAAACTACAAACACATGGAGTCTAAACAATACACTGCTAAATAACCAAGAGATCACTGAAGAAATCAAAGAGGAAATCAAAAAGTACTTAGAAAGAAATGAAAGTGAAAAAAGGATGACCCAAAACCTATGGAATGCAGCAAAAGCAGTTGTAAGAGGGAAGTTTATAGCAATACAATCCGACCTCAAGAAATAAGAAACATATCAAATAAACAACCTAACCTTACACCTAAAGCAATTAGAGAAAGAAGAACAACCCCCCCCCCCAAATTTAGCAGAAGGAAAGAAATCATAAAGATCAGATCAGAAATAAATGAAAAAGAAATGAAGGAAACAATAGCAAAGATCAATCAAACTAAAAGCTGGTTCTTTGAGAAGATAAATAAAATTGATAAACCATTAGCAAGACTGATCAAGAAAATAAGGGAGAAGAGTCAAATCAATAGTATTAGAAATGAAAAAGGAGAAGTAACAACTGACATGCAGAAATACAAAGGATCATCAGAGATTACTACAAGTAACTATAGTCCATTAAATTGGACAACCTGCAAGAAATGGACAAATTCTTAGAAAAGCACAACCTTCCAAGACTGAACCAAGAAGAATTAGAAAATATAAACAGACCAATCACAAGCACTGAAATTAAGACTGTGATTAAAAATCTTCCAACAAACAAAAGCCCATAACCAGATGGTTTAAAAGGCAAATTCTATCAAACATATAGAGAAGAGTGAAGACCTACTATCTCAAACTCTTCCAAAATATAGCAGAGGGAGGAACACTCCCAATTTCATTCTATGCGGCAACCATCACCCTGATAACAAAACCAGACAAAGATGTCACAATGAAAGAATGCTACAGGCCAATATCACTGATGAACATAGATGAAAAAATCTTCAACAAAATACTAGAAGAAAAAAATCCAACAACACATTGAAAGGATCATACACCATGATCAAGTGGGGTTTATTCCAGGAATACAAAGATTCTTCAAAATATGCAAATCAATAAATGTGATAAACCATATTAACAAACCAAAGGAGAAAAACCATATCATCATTCCAATAGATGTAGAAAAAGCTTTTGACAAAATCAACACCCATTTATGATAAAAAAAGCTCCAGAAAGTAGGCAAGGAGGAAACCTACCTGAACCAAGTAAAGGTCATATATGACAAACATACAAGCAACATCATTCTCAATGGCAGAAAACTGAAACCATGTCCTCTAAGATCAGGAACAGGACAAGGTTGTCCACTCTCACCACTACTATTCAACATTTTGGAAGTTTTAAACAAAGCAGTCAGAGAACAAAAAGAAAAAAAAGAATCCAAATCCGAAAAGAAGTAAAGCTGTCATTGTTTGCAGATGACATGATCCTATACATAGAGAATCCTAAAGATGCCACTAGAAAACTACTAGTGCTAATCACTAAAGTTGGTAAAGTAGCAGGATATAAAATTAATGCACAGAAATCTCTTGCATTCCTATACACAAATGATGAAAAATCTAAAAGATAAATTAAGGAAACACTCCCACTTGACATTGCAAACAAAAGAATAATATACCTAGGAATAAACCTACCTGAGGAGACAAAAGACCTGTATGCAGAAAACTAAAAGACACTGATGAAATAAATTAAAGATGATACAAACAGATGGAGTGATATACCATGTTCTTGGATTGGAAGTATCAACAATGTGAAAATGACTCTAATACCCAAAGCAATCTACAGATTGAATGCAATCCCTATCAAACTACCAATGGCATTTTTCACAGAACAAAAACAAAAAAGTTCACAATTTGTATGGAAATGCAAAAGACCCCAAATAGCTACAGCAATCTTGGGAAAGAAAAATGGAGCTGGAGGAATCAGGATCCCTGACTTCAGACTATGCTATAAAGCTACAGTAATCAAGACAGTATGGTACTGGCCCCCAAACAGAAATATAGATCAATGGAACAAGTTAGAAAGCCCCGAGATAAACCCACACACCTATGGCCACCTTAGTTTTGATAAGGAGGCAAGAATATCCAACAGAGAAGAGAGCCTTTTCAATAAGTAATGCTGGGAAATCTGGACAGCTACATGTAAAAGAATGAAATTAGAACACTCCCTAACACAATACATAAAAATAAACTCAGAATGGAATAAGACCTAAATGTAAGGCCAGACCCTATAAAACTCTTAGAGGAAAACATAAGCAGAACACTCTATGACATATATCACAGCAATATCCTTTTTGACCCACCTCCTAGAGAAATGGCAATAAAGACAAAAATAAACAAATGTGATCTAATGAAACTTTAAAGCTTTTGCACAGCAAAGGAAACCATAAACAAGATGAAAAGGCAACCCTCAGAATGGGAGAAAATATTTGCAAATGAAGGAACTGACAAAGGACTAATCTCCAAAATTTATAAGCAGCTCATGTAGCTCAGTATCAAGAAAACAATCAACCCAATCCAAAAATGGGTAGAAGACATAAAGAGACATTTCTCCAAAGAAGATATACAGATTGCCAACAAACACGTGAAAGGATTCTCAACATCACTAATCATTAGAGAAAGCAAATCAAAGGTATAATGAGGTATTACCTCACAGCAGTCAGGATGGCCATCATCAAGAAATCTACAAACAATAAATGCTGGAGAGTGTATGGAGAAAAGAGAACCCTCTTGCACTGTTGGTGGGAATGTAATTTGATACATGCACTATGGAGAACAGTATGGAGGTTCCTTAAAAAACTAAAACTAAACTACCATATGACCCAGCAATCCCACTACTGGGCGTATACCCTGAGAAAACCATAATTCAAAAGGAGTCATGTACCACAATGTTCATTGCAGCTCTATTTACAATAGCCAGGACATGGAAGCAACCTAAGTGTCCATCATCGGATGAATGGATAAAGAAGATGTGGCACATATATACAATAGATAATTACTCAGCCATAAAAGGAAATGAAATTTATTTATTTATAGTGAGGTGCATGGACCTAGAGTCTGTTATACAGAGTGAAGTAAGTCAGAAAGAGAAAAACAAATACCGCATGCTAATACATATATATGGAATCTAAGAAAAAAAATTGTTGTGAGGAACCTAGGCGCAGGATAGGAATATAGACACAGACGTAGAGAATGGACTTGAGGGCACACGGAG